>NW_027428460.1:525033-1725033 GCF_047830755.1 Zonotrichia albicollis | reverse complement strand
ATTTGGATGGAATTCCCAGTTCTGACTGACCCCAAACAGGAATTAGAAAACTACTGGGAGACAGAACCATGGAATTCTGGAATCCAGGTGGAATTCCCAGTTCAGACTGACACCAAACCAAAACCGGAAAGCCGCTGGAGATGGAATTATGGAATTCCAGAATCCAGGTGGAATTCCCAGTTCAGACCGACACCAAACAGCATCAGAAACAGGGAAAGGATTGGGAGATGGAATTAAGGAATTCTGGAATTCCCAGTTCTGACTGGGACACCAAACAGCACCAGAAACTGGGAAAGGACTTGGAGATGGAATCCTGGAATCCTGGAATTTGGAAGGAATTCCCAGTTCAGACTGGGACACAAAACAGCACCAGAAACTGGGAAACGCTTGGGAGATGGAATTATGGAATTCTGGAATTCCCAGTTCAGACTGGGACACCAAACAGCACCAGAAACTGGGAAAGGACTTGGAGATGGAATCCTGGAATCCTGGAATTTGGATGGAATTCCCAGTTCTGACCGACACCAAGCAACAACAGAACCTGGGAAACCATTGGGAGATGGAATTATGGAATTCTGGAATTCCCAGTTCAGACTGACACCAAACAGCACCAGAAACTGGGAAAGGACTTGGAGATGGAATCCTGGAATTCTGGAATCCAGGTGGAATTCCCAGTTCAGACTGACACAAAACTTAAATCGGATAGCCGCTGAAGATGGAACAATGGAATTCCAGAATCCAGGTGGAATTCCCAGTTCAGACTGACACCAAACAGCACCAGAAACAGGGAAACCATTGGGAGATGGAATTATGGAATTCTGGAATTCCCAGTTCAGACTGACCCAAACAGCACCAGAAACAGGGAAAGGATTGGGAGACGGGATCATGGAATTCCAGAATCTGGATGGAATTCCCAGTTCAGAACCGACACCAAACCAGAAACTGGAAAAGGATTTGGAGAATGATCATGGAATTCTGGAATCATGGAATCCTGGAATCTGGATGGAATCTGGATGGAATTCCCATTTCAGACCGACACCAAACCGGAACTGGAAAATCATTGGAATTCCACAAAATTCTGGAATCCCCCTTGGAATTCCCAGTTCAGACTGGGACACCAAACACAAACAGGAAAATCACTGGGAAATGGAATGATGGAATTCCAGAATCCAGGTGGAATTCCCAGTTCAAACTGGGACACCAAACAGCACCAGAAACTGGGAAAGGACTTGGAGATGGAATCCTGGAATTCTGGAATCCACGTGGAATTCCCAGTTCAGACTGGGACACCAAGCAGGAACAGGGAAACCATTGGGATACAAAATTATGGAATTCTGGAATTTGGATGGAATTCCCAGTTCTGACTGACCCCAAACAGGAATTAGAAAACTACTGGGAGACAGAACCATGGAATTCTGGAATCCAGGTGGAATTCCCAGTTCAGACTGACACCAAACCAAAACCGGAAAGCCGCTGGAGATGGAATTATGGAATTCCAGAATCCAGGTGGAATTCCCAGTTCAGACCGACACCAAGCAACATCAGAAACAGGGAAAGGATTGGGAGATGGAATTATGGAATTCTGGAATTCCCAGTTCTGACTGGGACACCAAACAGCACCAGAAACTGGGAAACCCTTGGGAGATGGAATTATGGAATTCTGGAATTCCCAGTTCAGACTGGGACACCAAACAGCACCAGAAACTGGGAAAGGACTTTGAGATGGAATCCTGGAATCCTGGAATTTGGATGGAATTCCCAGTTCTGACCGACACCAAGCAACCACAGAAACTGGGAAACCATTAGGAGATGGAATTATGGAATTCTGGAATTCCCAGTTCAAACTGGGACACCAAACAGCACCAGAAACTGGGAAAGGACTTGGAGATGGAATCCTGGAATCCTGGAATTTGGATGGAATTCCCAGTTCTGACCGACACCAGGCAACAACAGAAACTGGGAAACCATTGGGAGATGGAATTATGGAATTCTGGAATTCCCAGTTCAGATTGACCCAAACAGCATCAGAAACTGGGAAAGGACTTGGAGATGGAATCCTGGAATTCTGGAATCCAGGTGGAATTCCCAGTTCAGACTGACACCAAACCAAAATCGGAAAGCCGCTGGAGATGGAATCCTGGAATTCCAGAATCCAGTTGGAATTCCCAGTTCAGACCGACACCAAACAGCACCAGAAACAGGGAAAGGATTGGGAGATGGAATTATGGAATTCTGGAATTCCCAGTTCAGACTGACACCAAACAGCACCAGAAACAGGGAAAGGATTGGGAGACGGGATCATGGAATTCCAGAATCTGGATGGAATTCCCAGTTCAGAACCGACACCAAACCAGAAACTGGAAAAGGATTTGGAGAATGATCATGGAATTCTGGAATCCAGGTGGAATTCCCAGTTCAGACCGACACCAAGCAACATCAGAAACAGGGAAAGGATTGGGAGATGGAATTATGGAATTCTGGAATTCCCAGTTCTGACTGGGACACCAAACAGCACCAGAAACTGGGAAAGGACTTGGAGATGGAATCCTGGAATCCTGGAATTTGGATGGAATTCCCAGTTCTGACCGACACCAAGCAACAACAGAAACTGGGAAACCATTGGGAGATGGAATTATGGAATTCTGGAATTCCCAGTTCAGACTGACACCAAACAGCACCAGAAACTGGGAAAGGACTTGGAGATGGAATCCTGGAATTCTGGAATCCAGGTGGAATTCCCAGTTCAGACTGACACCAAACCAAAATCGGAAAGCCGCTGGAGATGGAATCCTGGAATTCCAGAATCCAGGTGGAATTCCCAGTTCAGACCGACACCAAACAGCACCAGAAACAGGGAAACCATTGGGAGATGGAATTATGGAATTCTGGAATTCCCAGTTCAGACTGACCCAAACAGCACCAGAAACAGGGAAAGGATTGGGAGACGGGATCATGGAATTCCAGAATCTGGATGGAATTCCCAGTTCAGAACCGACACCAAACCAGAAACTGGAAAAGGATTTGGAGAATGATCATGGAATTCTGGAATCCTGGAATCCTGGAATCTGGATGGAATCTGGATGGAATTCCCATTTCAGACCGACACCAAACCGGAACTGGAAAATCATTGGAATTCCACAAAATTCTGGAATCCCCCTTGGAATTCCCAGTTCAGACTGGGACACCAAACACAAACAGGAAAATCACTGGGAAATGGAATCATGGAATTCCAGAATCCAGGTGGAATTCCCAGTTCAAACTGGGACACCAAACAGCACCAGAAACTGGGAAAGGACTTGGAGATGGAATCCTGGAATTCTGGAATCCACGTGGAATTCCCAGTTCAGACTGGGACACCAAGCAGGAACAGGGAAACCATTGGGATACAAAATTATGGAATTCTGGAATTTGGATGGAATTCCCAGTTCTGACTGACCCCAAACAGGAATTAGAAAACTACTGGGAGACAGAACCATGGAATTCTGGAATCCAGGTGGAATTCCCAGTTCAGACTGACACCAAACCAAAACCGGAAAGCCGCTGGAGATGGAATTATGGAATTCTGGAATCCAGGTGGAATTCCCAGTTCAGACCGACACCAAGCAACATCAGAAACAGGGAAAGGATTGGGAGATGGAATTAAGGAATTCTGGAATTCCCAGTTCTGACTGGGACACCAAACAGCACCAGAAACTGGGAAAGGACTTGGAGATGGAATCCTGGAATCCTGGAATTTGGATGGAATTCCCAGTTCTGACCGACACCAAGCAACCACAGAAACTGGGAAACCATTGGGAGATGGAATTATGGAATTCTGGAATTCCCAGTTCAAACTGGGACACCAAACAGCACCAGAAACTGGGAAAGGACTTGGAGATGGATCCTGGAATCCTGGAATTTGGATGGTATTCCCAGTTCTGACCGACACCAGGCAACAACAGAAACTGGGAAACCATTGGGAGATGGAATTATGGAATTCTGGAATTCCCAGTTCAGACTGACCCAAACAGCATCAGAAACTGGGAAAGGACTTGGAGATGGAATCCTGGAATTCTGGAATCCAGGTGGAATTCCCAGTTCAGACTGACACCAAACCAAAATCGGAAAGCCGCTGGAGATGGAATCCTGGAATTCCAGAATCCAGTTGGAATTCCCAGTTCAGACTGACACCAAACAGCACCAGAAACAGGGAAAGGATTGGGAGATGGAATTATGGAATTCTGGAATTCCCAGTTCAGACAGACACCAAACAGCACCAGAAACAGGGAAACCATTGGGAGATGGAATTATGGAATTCTGGAATCCAGGTGGAATTCCCAGTTCAGACTGACACCAAACCAAAACCGGAAAGCCGCTGGAGATGGAACAATGGAATTCCAGAATCCAGGTGGAATTCCCAGTTCAGACCGACACCAAACAGCACCAGAAACAGGGAAACCATTGGGAGATGGAATTCTGGAATTCCCAGTTCAGACTGACCCAAACAGCACCAGAAACAGGGAAAGGATTGGGAGACGGGATCATGGAATTCCAGAATCTGGATGGAATTCCCACTTCAGAACCGACACCAAACCAGAAACTGGAAAAGGATTTGGAGAATGATCATGGAATTCTGGAATCATGGAATCCTGGAATCTGGATGGAATCTGGATGGAATTCCCATTTCAGACCGACACCAAACCGGAACTGGAAAATCATTGGAATTCCACAAAATTCTGGAATCCCCCTTGGAATTCCCAGTTCAGACTGGGACACCAAACACAAACAGGAAAATCACTGGGAAATGGAATGATGGAATTCCAGAATCCAGGTGGAATTCCCAGTTCAAACTGGGACACCAAACAGCACCAGAAACTGGGAAAGGACTTGGAGATGGAATCCTGGAATTCTGGAATTTGGATGGAATTCCCAGTTCAGACTGGGACACCAAGCAGGAACAGGAAAACCATTGGGATACAAAATTATGGAATTCTGGAATTTGGATGGAATTCCCAGTTCTGACTGACCCCAAACAGGAATTAGAAAACTACTGGGAGACAGAACCATGGAATTCTGGAATCCAGGTGGAATTCCCAGTTCAGACTGACACCAAACTAAAACCGGAAAGCCGCTGGAGATGGAATTATGGAATTCCAGAATCCAGGTGGAATTCCCAGTTCAGACCGACACCAAACAGCATCAGAAACAGGGAAAGGATTGGGAGATGGAATTAAGGAATTCTGGAATTCCCAGTTCTGAATGGGACACCAAACAGCACCAGAAACTGGGAAAGGACTTGGAGATGGAATCCTGGAATCCTGGAATTTGGAAGGAATTCCCAGTTCTGACCGACACCAAGCAACAACAGAAACTGGGAAACCATTGGGAGATGGAATTATGGAATTCTGGAATTCCCAGTTCAGACTGACACCAAACAGCACCAGAAACTGGGAAAGGACTTGGAGATGGAATCCTGGAATTCTGGAATCCAGGTGGAATTCCCAGTTCAGACTGACACAAAACTTAAATCGGATAGCCGCTGAAGATGGAACAATGGAATTCCAGAATCCAGGTGGAATTCCCAGTTCAGACTGACACCAAACAGCACCAGAAACAGGGAAACCATTGGGAGATGGAATTATGGAATTCTGGAATTCCCAGTTCAGACTGACCCAAACAGCACCAGAAACAGGGAAAGGATTGGGAGACGGGATCATGGAATTCCAGAATCTGGATGGAATTCCCAGTTCAGAACCGACACCAAACCAGAAACTGGAAAAGGATTTGGAGAATGATCATGGAATTCTGGAATCATGGAATCCTGGAATCTGGATGGAATCTGGATGGAATTCCCATTTCAGACCGACACCAAACCGGAACTGGAAAATCATTGGAATTCCACAAAATTCTGGAATCCCCCTTGGAATTCCCAGTTCAGACTGGGACACCAAACACAAACAGGAAAATCACTGGGAAATGGAATGATGGAATTCCAGAATCCAGGTGGAATTCCCAGTTCAAACTGGGACACCAAACAGCACCAGAAACTGGGAAAGGACTTGGAGATGGAATCCTGGAATTCTGGAATCCACGTGGAATTCCCAGTTCAGACTGGGACACCAAGCAGGAACAGGGAAACCATTGGGATACAAAATTATGGAATTCTGGAATTTGGATGGAATTCCCAGTTCTGACTGACCCCAAACAGGAATTAGAAAACTACTGGGAGACAGAACCATGGAATTCTGGAATCCAGGTGGAATTCCCAGTTCAGACTGACACCAAACCAAAACCGGAAAGCCGCTGGAGATGGAATTATGGAATTCCAGAATCCAGGTGGAATTCCCAGTTCAGACCGACACCAAGCAACATCAGAAACAGGGAAAGGATTGGGAGATGGAATTATGGAATTCTGGAATTCCCAGTTCTGACTGGGACACCAAACAGCACCAGAAACTGGGAAACCCTTGGGAGATGGAATTATGGAATTCTGGAATTCCCAGTTCAGACTGGGACACCAAACAGCACCAGAAACTGGGAAAGGACTTGGAGATGGAATCCTGGAATCCTGGAATTTGGATGGAATTCCCAGTTCTGACCGACACCAAGCAACCACAGAAACTGGGAAACCATTAGGAGATGGAATTATGGAATTCTGGAATTCCCAGTTCAAACTGGGACACCAAACAGCACCAGAAACTGGGAAAGGACTTGGAGATGGAATCCTGGAATCCTGGAATTTGGATGGAATTCCCAGTTCTGACCGACACCAGGCAACAACAGAAACTGGGAAACCATTGGGAGATGGAATTATGGAATTCTGGAATTCCCAGTTCAGATTGACCCAAACAGCATCAGAAACTGGGAAAGGACTTGGAGATGGAATCCTGGAATTCTGGAATCCAGGTGGAATTCCCAGTTCAGACTGACACCAAACCAAAATCGGAAAGCCGCTGGAGATGGAATCCTGGAATTCCAGAATCCAGTTGGAATTCCCAGTTCAGACCGACACCAAACAGCACCAGAAACAGGGAAAGGATTGGGAGATGGAATTATGGAATTCTGGAATTCCCAGTTCAGACTGACAACAAACAGCACCAGAAACAGGGAAAGGATTGGGAGACGGGATCATGGAATTCCAGAATCTGGATGGAATTCCCAGTTCAGAACCGACACCAAACCAGAAACTGGAAAAGGATTTGGAGAATGATCATGGAATTCTGGAATCCAGGTGGAATTCCCAGTTCAGACCGACACCAAGCAACATCAGAAACAGGGAAAGGATTGGGAGATGGAATTATGGAATTCTGGAATTCCCAGTTCTGACTGGGACACCAAACAGCACCAGAAACGGGGAAAGGACTTGGAGATGGAATCCTGGAATTCTGGAATCCAGGTGGAATTCCCAGTTCAGACTGACACCAAACCAAAATCGGAAAGCCGCTGGAGATGGAACCATGGAATTCCAGAATCCAGGTGGAATTCCCAGTTCAGACCGACACCAAACAGCACAGAAACAGGGAAACCATTGGGAGGTGGAATTATGGAATTCTGGAATTCCCAGTTCAGACTGACCCAAACAGCACCAGAAACAGGGAAAGGATTGGGAGACGGGATCATGGAATTCCAGAATCTGGATGGAATTCCCAGTTCAGAACCGACACCAAACCAGAAACTGGAAAAGGATTTGGAGAATGATCATGGAATTCTGGAATCATGGAATCCTGGAATCTGGATGGAATCTGGATGGAATTCCCATTTCAGACCGACACCAAACCGGAACTGGAAAATCATTGGAATTCCACAAAATTCTGGAATCCCCCTTGGAATTCCCAGTTCAGACTGGGACACCAAACACAAACAGGAAAATCACTGGGAAATGGAATTATGGAATTCCAGAATCCAGGTGGAATTCCCAGTTCAAACTGGGACACCAAACAGCACCAGAAACTGGGAAAGGACTTGGAGATGGAATCCTGGAATTCTGGAATTTGGATGGAATTCCCAGTTCAGACTGGGACACCAAGCAGGAACAGGGAAACCATTGGGATACAAAATTATGGAATTCTGGAATTTGGATGGAATTCCCAGTTCTGACTGACCCCAAACAGGAATTAGAAAACTACTGGGAGACAGAACCATGGAATTCTGGAATCCAGGTGGAATTCCCAATTCAAACTGACACCAAAGCAAAACCGGAAAGCCGCTGGAGATGGAATTATGGAATTCCAGAATCCAGGTGGAATTCCCAGTTCAGACCGACACCAAGCAACATCAGAAACAGGGAAAGGATTGGGAGATGGAATTATGGAATTCTGGAATTCCCAGTTCTGACTGGGACACCAAACAGCACCAGAAACTGGGAAAGGACTTGGAGATGGAATCCTGGAATCCTGGAATTTGGATGGAATTCCCAGTTCTGACCGACACCAAGCAACAACAGAAACTGGGAAACCATTGGGAGATGGAATTATGGATTTCTGGAATTCCCAGTTCAGACTGACACCAAACAGCACCAGAAACTGGGAAAGGACTTGGAGATGGAATCCTGGAATTCTGGAATCCAGGTGGAATTCCCAGTTCAGACTGACACCAAACCAAAATCGGAAAGCCGCTGGAGATGGAATCCTGGAATTCCAGAATCCAGGTGGAATTCCCAGTTCAGACCGACACCAAACAGCACCAGAAACAGGGAAACCATTGGGAGATGGAATTATGGAATTCTGGAATTCCCAGTTCAGACTGACCCAAACAGCACCAGAAACAGGGAAAGGATTGGGAGACGGGATCATGGAATTCCAGAATCTGGATGGAATTCCCAGTTCAGAACCGACACCAAACCAGAAACTGGAAAAGGATTTGGAGAATGATCATGGAATTCTGGAATCATGGAATCCTGGAATCTGGATGGAATCTGGATGGAATTCCCATTTCAGACCGACACCAAACCGGAACTGGAAAATCATTGGAATTCCACAAAATTCTGGAATCCCCCTTGGAATTCCCAGTTCAGACTGGGACACCAAACACAAACAGGAAAATCACTGGGAAATGGAATCATGGAATTCCAGAATCCAGGTGGAATTCCCAGTTCAAACTGGGACACCAAACAGCACCAGAAACTGGGAAAGGACTTGGAGATGGAATCCTGGAATTCTGGAATCCACGTGGAATTCCCAGTTCAGACTGGGACACCAAGCAGGAACAGGGAAACCATTGGGATACAAAATTATGGAATTCTGGAATTTGGATGGAATTCCCAGTTCTGACTGACCCCAAACAGGAATTAGAAAACTACTGGGAGACAGAACCATGGAATTCTGGAATCCAGGTGGAATTCCCAGTTCAGACTGACACCAAACCAAAACCGGAAAGCCGCTGGAGATGGAATTATGGAATTCTGGAATCCAGGTGGAATTCCCAGTTCAGACCGACACCAAGCAACATCAGAAACAGGGAAAGGATTGGGAGATGGAATTAAGGAATTCTGGAATTCCCAGTTCTGACTGGGACACCAAACAGCACCAGAAACTGGGAAAGGACTTGGAGATGGAATCCTGGAATCCTGGAATTTGGATGGAATTCCCAGTTCTGACCGACACCAAGCAACCACAGAAACTGGGAAACCATTGGGAGATGGAATTATGGAATTCTGGAATTCCCAGTTCAAACTGGGACACCAAACAGCACCAGAAACTGGGAAAGGACTTGGAGATGGATCCTGGAATCCTGGAATTTGGATGGTATTCCCAGTTCTGACCGACACCAGGCAACAACAGAAACTGGGAAACCATTGGGAGATGGAATTATGGAATTCTGGAATTCCCAGTTCAGACTGACCCAAACAGCATCAGAAACTGGGAAAGGACTTGGAGATGGAATCCTGGAATTCCAGTATCCAGGTGGAATTCCCAGTTCAGACTGACACCAAACCAAAATCGGAAAGCCGCTGGAGATGGAATCCTGGAATTCCAGAATCCAGTTGGAATTCCCAGTTCAGACTGACACCAAACAGCACCAGAAACAGGGAAAGGATTGGGAGATGGAATTATGGAATTCTGGAATTCCCAGTTCAGACAGACACCAAACAGCACCAGAAACAGGGAAACCATTGGGAGATGGAATTATGGAATTCTGGAATCCAGGTGGAATTCCCAGTTCAGACTGACACCAAACCAAAACCGGAAAGCCGCTGGAGATGGAACAATGGAATTCCAGAATCCAGGTGGAATTCCCAGTTCAGACCGACACCAAACAGCACCAGAAACAGGGAAACCATTGGGAGATGGAATTCTGGAATTCCCAGTTCAGACTGACCCAAACAGCACCAGAAACAGGGAAAGGATTGGGAGACGGGATCATGGAATTCCAGAATCTGGATGGAATTCCCAGTTCAGAACCGACACCAAACCAGAAACTGGAAAAGGATTTGGAGAATGATCATGGAATTCTGGAATCATGGAATCCTGGAATCTGGATGGAATCTGGATGGAATTCCCATTTCAGACCGACACCAAACCGGAACTGGAAAATCATTGGAATTCCACAAAATTCTGGAATCCCCCTTGGAATTCCCAGTTCAGACTGGGACACCAAACACAAACAGGAAAATCACTGGGAAATGGAATGATGGAATTCCAGAATCCAGGTGGAATTCCCAGTTCAAACTGGGACACCAAACAGCACCAGAAACTGGGAAAGGACTTGGAGATGGAATCCTGGAATTCTGGAATTTGGATGGAATTCCCAGTTCAGACTGGGACACCAAGCAGGAACAGGAAAACCATTGGGATACAAAATTATGGAATTCTGGAATTTGGATGGAATTCCCAGTTCTGACTGACCCCAAACAGGAATTAGAAAACTACTGGGAGACAGAACCATGGAATTCTGGAATCCAGGTGGAATTCCCAGTTCAGACTGACACCAAACCAAAACCGGAAAGCCGCTGGAGATGGAATTATGGAATTCCAGAATCCAGGTGGAATTCCCAGTTCAGACCGACACCAAACAGCATCAGAAACAGGGAAAGGATTGGGAGATGGAATTAAGGAATTCTGGAATTCCCAGTTCTGAATGGGACACCAAACAGCACCAGAAACTGGGAAAGGACTTGGAGATGGAATCCTGGAATCCTGGAATTTGGAAGGAATTCCCAGTTCAGACTGGGACACAAAACAGCACCAGAAACTGGGAAACGCTTGGGAGATGGAATTATGGAATTCTGGAATTCCCAGTTCAGACTGGGACACCAAACAGCACCAGAAACTGGGAAAGGACTTGGAGATGGAATCCTGGAATCCTGGAATTTGGATGGAATTCCCAGTTCTGACCGACACCAAGCAACAACAGAACCTGGGAAACCATTGGGAGATGGAATTATGGAATTCTGGAATTCCCAGTTCAGACTGACACCAAACAGCACCAGAAACTGGGAAAGGACTTGGAGATGGAATCCTGGAATTCTGGAATCCAGGTGGAATTCCCAGTTCAGACTGACACAAAACTTAAATCGGATAGCCGCTGAAGATGGAACAATGGAATTCCAGAATCCAGGTGGAATTCCCAGTTCAGACCGACACCAAACAGCACCAGAAACAGGGAAACCATTGGGAGATGGAATTATGGAATTCTGGAATTCCCAGTTCAGACTGACCCAAACAGCACCAGAAACAGGGAAAGGATTGGGAGACGGGATCATGGAATTCCAGAATCTGGATGGAATTCCCAGTTCAGAACCGACACCAAACCAGAAACTGGAAAAGGATTTGGAGAATGATCATGGAATTCTGGAATCATGGAATCCTGGAATCTGGATGGAATCTGGATGGAATTCCCATTTCAGACCGACACCAAACCGGAACTGGAAAATCATTGGAATTCCACAAAATTCTGGAATCCCCCTTGGAATTCCCAGTTCAGACTGGGACACCAAACACAAACAGGAAAATCACTGGGAAATGGAATGATGGAATTCCAGAATCCAGGTGGAATTCCCAGTTCAAACTGGGACACCAAACAGCACCAGAAACTGGGAAAGGACTTGGAGATGGAATCCTGGAATTCTGGAATCCACGTGGAATTCCCAGTTCAGACTGGGACACCAAGCAGGAACAGGGAAACCATTGGGATACAAAATTATGGAATTCTGGAATTTGGATGGAATTCCCAGTTCTGACTGACCCCAAACAGGAATTAGAAAACTACTGGGAGACAGAACCATGGAATTCTGGAATCCAGGTGGAATTCCCAGTTCAGACTGACACCAAACCAAAACCGGAAAGCCGCTGGAGATGGAATTATGGAATTCCAGAATCCAAATGGAATTCCCAGTTCAGACCGACACCAAGCAACATCAGAAACAGGGAAAGGATTGGGAGATGGAATTATGGAATTCTGGAATTCCGAGTTCTGACTGGGACACCAAACAGCACCAGAAACGGGGAAAGGACTTGGAGATGGAATCCTGGAATCCTGGAATTTGGAAGGAATTCCCAGTTCAGACTGGGACACAAAACAGCACCAGAAACTGGGAAACCCTTGGGAGATGGAATTATGGAATTCTGGAATTCCCAGTTCAGACTGGGACACCAAACAGCACCAGAAACTGGGAAAGGACTTGGAGATGGAATCCTGGAATCCTGGAATTTGGATGGAATTCCCAGTTCTGACCGACACCAAGCAACAACAGAACCTGGGAAACCATTGGGAGATGGAATTATGGAATTCTGGAATTCCCAGTTCAGACTGACACCAAACAGCACCAGAAACTGGGAAAGGACTTGGAGATGGAATCCTGGAATTCTGGAATCCAGGTGGAATTCCCAGTTCAGACTGACACCAAACTTAAATCGGATAGCCGCTGAAGATGGAACAATGGAATTCCAGAATCCAGGTGGAATTCCCAGTTCAGACTGACACCAAACAGCACCAGAAACAGGGAAACCATTGGGAGATGGAATTATGGAATTCTGGAATTCCCAGTTCAGACTGACCCAAACAGCACCAGAAACAGGGAAAGGACTTGGAGATGGAATTGTGGAATTCTGGAATCCAGGTGTAATTCCCAGTTCAGACTGACACCAAACCAAAATCGGAAAGCCGCTGGAGATGGAATTCTGGAATTCCAGAATCCAGGTGGAATTCCCAGTTCAGACCGACACCAAACAGCACCAGAAACAGGGAAAGGATTGGGAGATGGAATTATGGAATTCTGGAATTCCCAGTTCAGACTGGGACACCAAACAGCACCAGAAACAGGGAAAGGATTGGGAGACGGGATCTTGGAATTCCAGAATCTGGATGGAATTCCCAGTTCAGAACCGACACCAAACCAGAAACTGGAAAAGGATTTGGAGAATGATCATGGAATTCTGGAATCATGGAATCCTGGAATCTGGATGGAATCTGGATGGAATTCCCATTTCAGACCGACACCAAACCGGAA
The DNA here is from genome assembly GCF_047830755.1 of Zonotrichia albicollis. NCBI lineage: Eukaryota > Metazoa > Chordata > Aves > Passeriformes > Passerellidae > Zonotrichia > Zonotrichia albicollis. The sequence continues at coordinate 1,711,607 of NW_027428460.1, read as the reverse complement.
CTGGAAAATCATTGGAATTCCACAAAATTCTGGAATCCCCCTTGGAATTCCCAGTTCAGACTGGGACACCAAACACAAACAGGAAAATCACTGGGAAATGGAATTATGGAATTCCAGAATCCAGGTGGAATTCCCAGTTCAAACTGGGACACCAAACAGCACCAGAAACTGGGAAAGGACTTGGAGATGGAATCCTGGAATTCTGGAATTTGGATGGAATTCCCAGTTCAGACTGGGACACCAAGCAGGAACAGGGAAACCATTGGGATACAAAATTATGGAATTCTGGAATTTGGATGGAATTCCCAGTTCTGACTGACCCCAAACAGGAATTAGAAAACTACTGGGAGACAGAACCATGGAATTCTGGAATCCAGGTGGAATTCCCAGTTCAGACTGACACCAAAGCAAAACCGGAAAGCCGCTGGAGATGGAATTATGGAATTCCAGAATCCAGGTGGAATTCCCAGTTCAGACCGACACCAAGCAACATCAGAAACAGGGAAAGGATTGGGAGATGGAATTATGGAATTCTGGAATTCCCAGTTCTGACTGGGACACAAAACAGCACCAGAAACTGGGAAAGGACTTGGAGATGGAATCCTGGAATCCTGGAATTTGGATGGAATTCCCAGTTCTGACCGACACCAAGCAACAACAGAAACTGGGAAACCATTGGGAGATGGAATTATGGAATTCTGGAATTCCCAGTTCAGACTGACACCAAACAGCACCAGAAACTGGGAAAGGACTTGGAGATGGAATCCTGGAATTCTGGAATCCAGGTGGAATTCCCAGTTCAGACTGACACCAAACCAAAATCGGAAAGCCGCTGGAGATGGAATCCTGGAATTCCAGAATCCAGGTGGAATTCCCAGTTCAGACCGACACCAAACAGCACCAGAAACAGGGAAACCATTGGGAGATGGAATTATGGAATTCTGGAATTCCCAGTTCAGACTGGGACACCAAACAGCACCAGAAACAGGGAAAGGATTGGGAGACGGGATCATGGAATTCCAGAATCTGGATGGAATTCCCAGTTCAGAACCGACACCAAACCAGAAACTGGAAAAGGATTTGGAGAATGATCATGGAATTCTGGAATCATGGAATCCTGGAATCTGGATGGAATCTGGATGGAATTCCCATTTCAGACCGACACCAAACCGGAACTGGAAAATCATTGGAATTCCACAAAATTCTGGAATCCCCCTTGGAATTCCCAGTTCAGACTGGGACACCAAACACAAACAGGAAAATCACTGGGAAATGGAATTATGGAATTCCAGAATCCAGGTGGAATTCCCAGTTCAAACTGGGACACCAAACAGCACCAGAAACTGGGAAAGGACTTGGAGATGGAATCCTGGAATTCTGGAATTTGGATGGAATTCCCAGTTCAGACTGGGACACCAAGCAGGAACAGGGAAACCATTGGGATACAAAATTATGGAATTCTGGAATTTGGATGGAATTCCCAGTTCTGACTGACCCCAAACAGGAATTAGAAAACTACTGGGAGACAGAACCATGGAATTCTGGAATCCAGGTGGAATTCCCAGTTCAGACTGACACCAAACCAAAACCGGAAAGCCGCTGGAGATGGAATCCTGGAATTCCAGAATCCAGGTGGAATTCCCAGTTCAGACCGACACCAAGCAACATCAGAAACAGGGAAAGGATTGGGAGATGGAATTATGGAATTCTGGAATTCCCAGTTCTGACTGGGACACAAAACAGCACCAGAAACTGGGAAAGGACTTGGAGATGGAATCCTGGAATCCTGGAATTTGGATGGAATTCCCAGTCCTGACCGACACCAAGCAACAACAGAAACTGGGAAACCATTGGGAGATGGAATTATGGAATTCTGGAATTCCCAGTTCAGACTGACACCAAACAGCACTAGAAACTGGGAAAGGACTTGGAGATGGAATCCTGGAATCCAGGTGGAATTCCCAGTTCAGACTGACACCAAACCAAAATCGGAAAGCCGCTGGAGATGGAATCCTGGAATTCCAGAATCCAGGTGGAATTCCCAGTTCAGACCGACACCAAGCAACATCAGAAACAGGGAAAGGATTGGGAGATGGAATTATGATATTCTGGAATTTGGATGGAATTCCCAGTTCAGACGGGGACCAATCCGGAACTGGAAAACCATTGGAATTCCACAAAATTCTGGAATCCCGGTGGAATTCCCAGTTCAGACTGACCCAAACAGCATCAGAAACTGGGAAAGGATTGGGATGCAGAATTGTGGAATTCTGGAATCTGGGTGGAATTCCCAGTCCAGACTGGGACACCAAGCAGGAACAGGGAAAGCACTGGGAGACAAAATTATGGAATTCTGGAATTTGGATGGAATTCCAAGTTCAAATTGGGACACCAAACAGCACCAGAAACTGGGAAAGGATTGGGAGACGGGATCATGGAATTCCAGAATCTGGATGGAATTCCCAGTTCAGAACCGACACCAAACCAGAAACTGGAAAAGGATTTGGAGAATGATCATGGAATTCTGGAATCATGGAATCCTGGAATCTGGATGGAATCTGGATGGAATTCCCATTTCAGACCGACACCAAACCGGAACTGGAAAATCATTGGAATTCCACAAAATTCTGGAATCCCCCTTGGAATTCCCAGTTCAGACTGGGACACCAAACACAAACAGGAAAATCACTGGGAAATGGAATGATGGAATTCCAGAATCCAGGTGGAATTCCCAGTTCAAACTGGGACACCAAACAGCACCAGAAACTGGGAAAGGACTTGGAGATGGAATCCTGGAATTCTGGAATTTGGATGGAATTCCCAGTTCAGACTGGGACACCAAGCAGGAACAGGGAAACCATTGGGATACAAAATTATGGAATTCTGGAATTTGGATGGAATTCCCAGTTCTGACTGACCCCAAACAGGAATTAGAAAACTACTGGGAGACAGAACCATGGAATTCTGGAATCCAGGTGGAATTCCCAGTTCAGACTGACACCAAACCAAAACCGGAAAGCCGCTGGAGATGGAATTATGGAATTCCAGAATCCAGGTGGAATTCCCAGTTCAGACTGACACCAAACAGCACCAGAAACAGGGAAAGGATTGGGAGATGGAATTCTGGAATTCTGGAATTCCCAGTTCTGACTGGGACACAAAACAGCACCAGGAACTGGGAAATCCTTGGGAGATGGAATTATGGAATTCTGGAATTCCCAGTTCAGACTGGGACACCAAACAGCACCAGAAACTGGGAAAGGACTTGGAGATGGAATCCTGGAATCCTGGAATTCTGGAATCCAGGTGGCATTCCCAGTTCAGACTGACACCAAACCAAAACCGGAAAGCCGCTGGAGATGGAATCCTGGAATTCCAGAATCCAGGTGGAATTCCCAGTTCAGACTGACACCAAACAGCACCAGAAACAGGGCAACCATTGGGAGATGGAATTATGGAATTCTGGAATCCAGGTGGAATTCCCAGTTCAGACTGACACCAAACCAAAACCGGAAAGCCGCTGGAGATGGAACAATGGAATTCCAGGATCCAGGTGGAATTCCCTTTTCAGACCGACACCGAACAGCACCAGAAACAGGGAAACCATTGGGAGATGGAATTATGGAATTCTGGAATTCCCAGTTCTGACTGGGACACCAAACAGCGCCAGAAACTGGGAAACCCTTGGGAGATGGAATTATGGAATTCTGGAATTCCCAGTTCAGACTGACCCAAACAGCACCAGAAACAGGGAAAGGATTGGGAGACGGGATCATGGAATTCCAGAATCTGGATGGAATTCCCAGTTCAGAACCGACACCAAACCAGAAACTGGAAAAGGATTTGGAGAATGATCATGGAATTCTGGAATCATGGAATCCTGGAATCTGGATGGAATCTGGATGGAATTCCCATTTCAGACCGACACCAAACCGGAACTGGAAAATCATTGGAATTCCACAAAATTCTGGAATCCCCCTTGGAATTCCCAGTTCAGACTGGGACACCAAACACAAACAGGAAAATCACTGGGAAATGGAATGATGGAATTCCAGAATCCAGGTGGAATTCCCAGTTCAAACTGGGACACCAAACAGCACCAGAAACTGGGAAAGGACTTGGAGATGGAATCCTGGAATTCTGGAATTTGGATGGAATTCCCAGTTCAGACTGGGACACCAAGCAGGAACAGGGAAACCATTGGGATACAAAATTATGGAATTCTGGAATTTGGATGGAATTCCCAGTTCTGACTGACCCCAAACAGGAATTAGAAAACTACTGGGAGACAGAACCATGGAATTCTGGAATCCAGGTGGAATTCCCAGTTCAGACTGACACCAAAGCAAAACCGGAAAGCCGCTGGAGATGGAATTATGGAATTCCAGAATCCAGGTGGAATTCCCAGTTCAGACCGACACCAAACAGCACCAGAAACTGGGAAAGGATTGGGAGATGGAATTATGGAATTCTGGAATTCCCAGTTCTGACTGGGACACAAAACAGCACCAGAAACTGGGAAAGGACTTGGAGATGGAATCCTGGAATCCTGGAATTTGGATGGAATTCCCAGTTCTGACCGACACCAAGCAACAACAGAAACTGGGAAACCATTGGGAGATGGAATTATGGAATTCTGGAATTCCCAGTTCAGACTGACACCAAACAGCACCAGAAACTGGGAAAGGACTTGGAGATGGAATCCTGGAATTCTGGAATCCAGGTGGAATTCCCAGTTCAGACTGACACCAAACCAAAATCGGAAAGCCGCTGGAGATGGAATCCTGGAATTCCAGAATCCAGGTGGAATTCCCAGTTCAGACCGACACCAAACAGCACCAGAAACAGGGAAACCATTGGGAGATGGAATTATGGAATTCTGGAATTCCCAGTTCAGACTGGGACACCAAACAGCACCAGAAACAGGGAAAGGATTGGGAGACGGGATCATGGAATTCCAGAATCTGGATGGAATTCCCAGTTCAGAACCGACACCAAACCAGAAACTGGAAAAGGATTTGGAGAATGATCATGGAATTCTGGAATCATGGAATCCTGGAATCTGGATGGAATCTGGATGGAATTCCCATTTCAGACCGACACCAAACCGGAACTGGAAAATCATTGGAATTCCACAAAATTCTGGAATCCCCCTTGGAATTCCCAGTTCAGACTGGGACACCAAACACAAACAGGAAAATCACTGGGAAATGGAATGATGGAATTCCAGAATCCAGGTGGAATTCCCAGTTCAAACTGGGACACCAAACAGCACCAGAAACTGGGAAAGGACTTGGAGATGGAATCCTGGAATTCTGGAATTTGGATGGAATTCCCAGTTCAGACTGGGACACCAAGCAGGAACAGGGAAACCATTGGGATACAAAATTATGGAATTCTGGAATTTGGATGGAATTCCCAGTTCTGACTGACCCCAAACAGGAATTAGAAAACTACTGGGAGACAGAACCATGGAATTCTGGAATCCAGGTGGAATTCCCAGTTCAGACTGACACCAAACCAAAACCGGAAAGCCGCTGGAGATGGAATTATGGAATTCCAGAATCCAGGTGGAATTCCCAGTTCAGACCGACACCAAGCAACATCAGAAACAGGGAAAGGATTGGGAGATGGAATTATGATATTCTGGAATTTGGATGGAATTCCCAGTTCAGACGGGGACCAATCCGGAACTGGAAAACCATTGGAATTCCACAAAATTCTGGAATCCCGGTGGAATTCCCAGTTCAGACTGACCCAAACAGCATCAGAAACTGGGAAAGGATTGGGATGCAGAATTGTGGAATTCTGGAATCTGGGTGGAATTCCCAGTCCAGACTGGGACACCAAGCAGGAACAGGGAAAGCACTGGGAGACAAAATTATGGAATTCTGGAATTTGGATGGAATTCCAAGTTCAAATTGGGACACCAAACAGCACCAGAAACTGGGAAAGGATTGGGAGACGGGATCATGGAATTCCAGAATCTGGATGGAATTCCCAGTTCAGAACCGACACCAAACCAGAAACTGGAAAAGGATTTGGAGAATGATCATGGAATTCTGGAATCATGGAATCCTGGAATCTGGATGGAATCTGGATGGAATTCCCATTTCAGACCGACACCAAACCGGAACTGGAAAATCATTGGAATTCCACAAAATTCTGGAATCCCCCTTGGAATTCCCAGTTCAGACTGGGACACCAAACACAAACAGGAAAATCACTGGGAAATGGAATGATGGAATTCCAGAATCCAGGTGGAATTCCCAGTTCAAACTGGGACACCAAACAGCACCAGAAACTGGGAAAGGACTTGGAGATGGAATCCTGGAATTCTGGAATTTGGATGGAATTCCCAGTTCAGACTGGGACACCAAGCAGGAACAGGGAAACCATTGGGATACAAAATTATGGAATTCTGGAATTTGGATGGAATTCCCAGTTCTGACTGACCCCAAACAGGAATTAGAAAACTACTGGGAGACAGAACCATGGAATTCTGGATTCCAGGTGGAATTCCCAGTTCAGACTGACACCAAACCAAAACCGGAAAGCCGCTGGAGATGGAATTATGGAATTCCAGAATCCAGGTGGAATTCCCAGTTCAGACCGACACCAAACAGCACCAGAAACAGGGAAAGGATTGGGAGATGGAATTCTGGAATTCTGGAATTCCCAGTTCTGACTGGGACACAAAACAGCACCAGGAACTGGGAAATCCTTGGGAGATGGAATTATGGAATTCTGGAATTCCCAGTTCAGACTGGGACACCAAACAGCACCAGAAACTGGGAAAGGACTTGGAGATGGAATCCTGGAATCCTGGAATTCTGGAATCCAGGTGGCATTCCCAGTTCAGACTGACACCAAACCAAAACCGGAAAGCCGCTGGAGATGGAATCCTGGAATTCCAGAATCCAGGTGGAATTCCCAGTTCAGACTGACACCAAACAGCACCAGAAACAGGGAAAGGATTGGGAGATGGAATTATGGAATTCTGGAATTCCCAGTTCTGACTGGGAGACCAAACAGCGCCAGAAACTGGGAAACCCTTGGGAGATGGAATTATGGAATTCTGGAATTCCCAGTTCCGACTGACCCAAACAGCACCAGAAACAGGGAAAGGATTGGGAGACGGGATCATGGAATTCCAGAATCTGGATGGAATTCCCAGTTCAGAACCGACACCAAACCAGAAACTGGAAAAGGATTTGGAGAATGATCATGGAATTCTGGAATCATGGAATCCTGGAATCTGGATGGAATCTGGATGGAATTCCCATTTCAGACCGACACCAAACCGGAACTGGAAAATCATTGGAATTCCACAAAATTCTGGAATCCCCTTTGGAATTCCCAGTTCAGACTGGGACACCAAACACAAACAGGAAAATCACTGGGAAATGGAATGATGGAATTCCAGAATCCAGGTGGAATTCCCAGTTCAAACTGGGACACCAAACAGCACCAGAAACTGGGAAAGGACTTGGAGATGGAATCCTGGAATTCTGGAATTTGGATGGAATTCCCAGTTCAGACTGGGACACCAAGCAGGAACAGGGAAACCATTGGGATACAAAATTATGGAATTCTGGAATTTGGATGGAATTCCCAGTTCTGACTGACCCCAAACAGGAATTAGAAAACTACTGGGAGACAGAACCATGGAATTCTGGAATCCAGGTGGAATTCCCAGTTCAGACCGACACCAAACAGCACCAGAATGGTGCAAGAAAATTATCCACTTAAGTACACTTCAATACGTTTTGGGAAAAAGAACTGAAAAAACCCCTAATTGTCTCTTTCTGTAATTCTTTGTCCCAAGGCCTGCTGTGCCCAGACAGAAAATAAGGCATTATCACATGAGTTGCTAGATGGTATTTCCAAGCCTTTGAGCAGCAATTCAATAACTATCTGTGACATATTTCTGATAACCTAAATCCTGGAATTCTGTGACATTCAATTATGAGAAAATATTTCAGCAAAGTTCTGACTTGTGCTACGATTGTGAGAGTAATTTTGCTTATTCTTTGGGGAAGGTTTCAGAACAAAAGTATTCTGGAATTAGCCCATGCTCTGGAGGACAATCTGTCATAATTGACCTATTTTACCTACCCCTGTCCAGGAAATCTGTTTATAATAGGTCGATCATTGTGGATATGTATGTTCTATTCTTTAGTCTTAGATATTGAAAAAGCAACATGTGTTTCATATTATAACCAGACCAGTCGTTCAATATTGTACAACTATCCAAGATCTGATTTTCTTCAACATCCTACCACAGACAACAGGTTGTACAGAAACATGAGCAGCTCACTTTGGTTAAGCTCTCAGCCTAGGAGAAGTGGCATATCACATCAGAAAACAGTTCTGACAGTTTCTACACCTCACATAGACAACCTTCTGCAATCTCATTGTGTATTTGAGCTCCTTTGATTTGATTTTGGAAAGTCTAAATCTAGAGAAGGTTGAGACAAATACACTAAATCTAGCTGCCAGCTAGACCAGCCAATATTTTTCCTTTTGCTTTCACATCCTGGGATTTGGAGAACTGCTTTGCATCAGCATGAAAATAACAATACTACTAGTGGTGCTACAAAAGCTGGCTGAGCAATTCTTTGAGGAGCCATCCCAATTTTTCAGCAGCCACCTCTTAGGATTACCCTTCTTCAGTGCTTGGGATAGTGTTGCAGGAATCCCATTGACATGGGCTAAACAAACTTTGGGACATAACACAGCATCTACCACTACCCAGAGACCACTAAAGAAATTACAGAGAAGGTAAAACTCTCTCAGTTGCAGGCATTTCTCTGACTTAGCCACTGTGTCTTGTATATAAATATACATTTTCATCACTAGAAATTTGGGGAATACCTTCACTATATCAATGCAACGATCAGGCCAAATATAATTTCCTTTTCTTTTTATGAAATATTTTGACAGAACAGGCACAAGAATAACTAGCCATGCAAGTGTATTATGTTACAAAAGAAATCCTTGTTCAGATATTTTTGCTGGAATCGTCCTGTATTGATGGGGCAGAAAATTTGCAATCATGATTGTAGCTGTTGATGAGGTCCTTTGGGAATTAATTTTTCCTGACACAAAATTCCATATGGTTGTATTCAGTGTCTAAGAATAACAATTTTCTGCTAATGTTAGCACTTCTTATTGCAATACATATGGAAAACCAAGGATATTAATTTTTCTTATCAAGATAGGATTTTTCCCTGCATTTTTTCCCCGAAACTATTAATCTAAACATTTTCTTTCCATGAATACTGTCTTCTCCTTTGATCTCCCAAAATATGAGACAGAATTAAAAAAGGGTTCCCAAACACAAAAAAAGTTGATTTGTGTTTGAGACTTTGGAGACAATTCTATCTGCAAACAGTTTAGAAGAGCCCTATAGTGATATTTTTGGACAGAGTTCTACTATTTAGAAACTTTAACAGCTGAGATGGCACAGAGTATAAGTGCAACCAACAGATTAACTAATTTTCAAATAACTTATTCAGTAAAGTGAGGTATAAAGGAGGAGGTGGAATTACGCCTGGAATTGTGACTCAGACCCAACTGCTTTCCTTAATTGATCTTAGGAAGACACAATCATACAAATCTCTGACTCAGCATTAAGGATTTGGCAATCTAGTCTTTAATAAACATAGGATTTTGATGTAATATTATCTCTGAATTCACAGTAAATAGCCAGTTGCATCTGAAACGTGTTTGAGAATTGTAACCTGAGATTCATCTGCTCTGACATCATACTTAGACAAAGCAGGGGCTGTCGATTACAAAAACAAAAGATCTTATCCAATAGGCAGGAGGCCAGGAAAGCTTCCACTGGCACTTTTATTTTATACTGGGACAGCAGGCCTGAGGCCTGAATGAATTTTGCTTTGTGACAAATTGTGTTATTACACTTCCTTGCTCAGCTCAGATCAGCAAACTACACAAATTCTGAATGGGCCCCCTGATAACTTTAGCTACAGGAGAGAGATGAATGTTCAACACACCATGTAGCTCATTACCTGTTCACTGAAGAATAGCAATACTCCTTCTCTTAGGAATATACAAATTAAAAAGCAGGAAATAGGGTTTGAGACTATTTGTTACAGTGTATAGAAGAAAAGCAAAAAACTGCTCATCTAAGTTTTCTATTTTATGCCCAAAAGTCTTAACAAGAAGCAAAATTCTCACTGAGTATTCTTTCCAGCGGAACTGCAGTTAGACAGCTAAATCAGTAATGCAGTATAACGTGGTCATATTAACGTGGTGAGGCAGAAAAGACCATCTGCAGCACCATGAATATGACTAAAATAGAGTGCCAACAAAAAGCCCTGAATAGTGTCTAATGCCAGAAATCGTTATGAATGGTGTTTTTAAGAATTTCAGCGTAATTGATAAAAAAGAGAATTATAGTATTTTTTTTCACTTGGGATGCAATAAGCTTTCAAAATTTATTTATAAGCACCTTTACAGCTCAATTCTACATGGATTAAAAATATATTTTTTTTTAGCATTCTTCACTAATTTTAGCTGTGAGCAGTTGTAGTGTTCAACCTTGCTTAGTAAGTTAGAAGAAATCTACACACTCCCAAGATTCACTCTGGTGAATATCACTGTGTAGACTGACAATTGGCACTTTTAACTGCTGTTTTAAAGATGCATGACTCTGGTTTATGTAACAGAGATTTCTGTCTATTTTACTGTTGAGTGTATATGCTTGGAGTGATAAATTCAATGCTAAATATTTGGAATTCAACAAATTTTTTCAAAAATTGTCGAGGACAAAAAGTACTATCATTACATAGATTTATATTTTAAAGTAGGGAAAAAAGTTGGAAATAAATCACCTGATTTCTAAACACTAGGATATTATCAATAGTCTCACAGGTTTTTATTTTAGAGTACATTTTTAATTACTTTGATAAAAAGGGTTCTAACAATGAGGTGAGAATGTAAAAAAATTATTCAGACTATTACATGAGATTCAAAGACTTATCCAAGGATGCTGAGTGGCCAAGTGATAAAACAGCAAAAGCAAATTTTTTGCAGACACAATAGTAGAGACTAAATTATCTATTATCAAACAACAAAAAATTTCTTAGCTGTTGCAAAAATATCTTCAATTAGCACAGTTAGAAAAAAAAATCAAAAATGCAATTAAATATTGGTAATTGTAAGGAAGTGAACTAAGGTCAAAACAAAAAGCCATTCTTTCAGTGCATTGATCCCTAAGTCTGGGAGTAGCTCAGTAGTGTAATCCATTGTCCAAAAGGATTACATTAGAAATAAAAAGTAACTGAGAAGAGTGAGAAGGATGCTCAGAGGTACTCAATACAGTTACACAGGCATTCTTCAGCTTGCAGAACAGGTATACAGAGAGCAATTCAGCTGATGCATGAAAAGCTGTAAATATATTAAGACTATATTGAGACTGTAAAAAGGGAATAATTATTAGCTGGTTTCTATAGGAACTAGAACCCTCCCAAAGGCATCAAATGTATAGCAAGTAAGGGAAAGTATTTTTCACAAACATATGCTAAAATTATGGAGTTCAATTGTATAGAATGCTTTGAAGATTAACTACAACCATTTTTTAAAAACACTGAGACAAATTCATAGAAGAAAGGTACACCAAAAATTCAGTTTGTGGTTTGAGCAAAAAACTTCTAGCTTAGGAATTTTCTGAAATTCAGATAGCTAGAAACTGAGTAAATTTATTGAGAGAAATAATACAATGTAATGACTCTAAATAACACAATGTAGTGACTCTTCGTGTATCCACTACTGGAAAGTATCAAGGTCCAACAGTGTGCTAGATGGACCTTTGGTGTCATCTAGTACGGCAGCGTTAGGTCTTAGATAGGTTTATCCTGAGCAGGGTACTCTCACTTTCATTCATTTAGAATTCAAAATACAATTCCATATTCAATACTAAATATATAGGACATCCATTTTAAAATATTAAATGGTTGATCTGGGTCATCTATTGTTTTACAATTACTGTTTGCCATAGGAATAAAAGAAAGACTATTTCAAAACCTGTCAGTATCAAATGATAGATTACAGTGGTAAATATTAATAAATGTTAGGTAGCTACAAATTCTGGCAATTTAAACTGACTGACAAAAAAACCTTTTCCCGAACTGAACTTCTTATCCCAGAAAGAGAGGATAAGAATATACTTTGAAATATTCTCCAATAAATCATTTCACTATTGATTCACTGTTGAAAACATTTATGTAGCAAAGAAATGAGATACAAAAGTTATTAAATAAGTCAAACTGTTTATACAATCATACCTGATCATTTCAAATTTTAAATTGTTTTATTTTGTTAAACTTTCTTTAGCATTGTTTTTCCTAAACTGCTTAATATGTTTTCTGTACTTCTGAGGTCCCCACACCTCCATCTGTGAGTTGTATTACACAAAACCTTACAATATTTGTTATTTAGGTTTGTTTTTTTAGAAGGGCATTCTGTAAATTTTGCAATTTTTCCTCTACAGTTTCTTTCTATGCACCATGTTATACTCCTCCTCTCAGGTACTGACATTTCTTTCCATTACACAAAGTGTTAATTTTCCACACACTCAGGGTAGTCTCTCCTGCCATTCAACACATCAAATCTAACTCAGCCCATCCCATGGGAATGTAAACAATAATTGTATAGGTGCAACTAAAGCTTGAGAGCTGTGTCACTCTTTTTTCTTTGCTTTGCTCCTTTACTTTTCATTTTAAACTTGTTAAAACTGTTTCACCTAATCGTCAGTTGTAGGTATTGGAGATGATTGTAGCAAAAGTGATATACAGCTTATTTCTCTGTCCTAAGAAATTAGCCTTGGTATCTTCCTGTTTAACCTGTAGCAAATAAATGCATATATCAGCAGTACATTTATAAGCACATGGAGTTCCACTAGTATTAGAATCCATAAATATCTATTTCAGGATAACAACTACCAAGTAAAGTGTTAGATATATTCTGGCAGTCTTTTACAGATAGATAGATTTTTAATTTAGAAAGGATCATCTGTACCTCATAGCTTTTAAAATAGGCTGTAGAATTAATGCTGCTATTCCCATTCTAAGTTCAAAAACTTAGGTCTAATTGAATTATGAAATCTTTTAACATCCCAACTCTAACAAACTTGGAGTTATATTGTATTTGTATATTTACACATTTCATTACTAAGCATTTTGATTTATTAGAAATGGCTACTATCATTCATTGCAAGTGAAAAAAAAGCTGATTTTAGTGACCAGACACCAATGTGTAACATTTTCTTCTGTTTCTGTGTACTTACATGTAGGCAGACTTTTTGGGCTCCGGCTGCCTGGATTGAGACTTCTGACCTACAGAAAGCAGTCCTTACCCCAGGAAGACCCCGATGCAGTCATAATCGATTCATCCAAGCACAGCGACGACTCAGTGGCAATGAAGCACTTTAAATCACCTACAAAAGAAAGCTGCAGTCCCTCAGAAGTGGATGATACAAAAGCACTGATTCAACACAGTAAATTTTCACCTTTGGTTAATATATCTGGACCTCTTGACCACTCATCACCCAAGCAGCAGTGGGACAGACTTTACCCTGACATGATACAGACAAGCAATCCACTAACCCGTTCCAGATCAAAGGAAAGTATTTGTAGTATACGGAGAGCCTCTTCGGTACATGACACAGAAGGCTTTAATGTCCATCCCAAGAACGTTTTTAGGGACCGTCATGCAAGTGAAGGTATGGTAGAAAGTAATCACTATTCTCTGATGTACTAAAAATGGAATATTTTCAATATTTCATAGTAATAATCATCACTTTGTAAACAAAGCTAAACAGAATGAATCCATGGTGCATTGAAAATACTAAGGGCTCAAATATGCCAGGCTTATGTACACTAAATGTTGTTTTCCATTTTCAAGGAGACTAATGGAATCATGGTGTTGATCTTCTCTATAGGGATATAGCAAATATTGGGGCCAGCATTCCTAAAGCTAATATTGGGGTTTGGGGAGAAAAAAAATCAGGTGATCAAATTATAATTGCATATACTGTTCTCTCCTATACTTACAGGTATTAGATTGTCTTTGATTGTATGAAATCCTACTTCAGAGACTGATAAGTTTATTTCTCTTAAATCTGTAATGTGCAGATTTTACATTCACTGATCCAACACTGAGACATGCTTTTTCTCTCATGCCGAAGAAAGTATCCTCAGCAACTCCATGCTTTGTGTAATGAATAGTGAAATCCTTAGTGAAATGGTGAAATGCTTAGTGTAAACTTCATTTAAGGGTGATTTTCTCCTTGTGCTATTATATTAATTTTTCATTGTAGTAGTTCCCAAATGGTCATTCTTTATCCAGTTATACATCTGTGAAAAGGTGTAAAAATCAGTTTGACTATTAAGTATCTTTTATTACAGTAATAGAAAGCTAATGCATAAATTACCACATAATTTTAATACTTGCCAAATGGAGGAGCAAAATTTTCTATCTCCATTTTATAGAAAAGCTTTTTTCAAATGTTAAGTACTAATGAAAATAATTTCTACTATGAGGAGTCAATAATTCAGTTGAACTCCTAAGGCCTCTCCTGCGATGTGATCATTTACAGTGTAAATGGATAAAACACTCTTACTCTGTTTTCACTTTGCATAAACTACAAAATAGTAGAGAATCAGGCCCTAACTTATGTCATACATAGTCATTCTAGAAAAATTCAGCAGAAGAGAGGATGGCTCTCAGAAAGGCATTAGGATTAGTAACCATCCTTGATATCATCTGCTTACAATCAATGTTAGAATTGGACACCATATGCTGAAAAGATGCTTAAATTTATCAAGCAAGTCCTAATTGCCTAACTCAACAGTGAGCCACAAAACCCTATTATTGTTATAAAATTATCCATGCAAGTTAGGCAACCAAGATTCAGCTTAAATCATCTGCTCCAGGCTTGCAGTTTCTGAACAGGGAGAATGCAAAACCCTAAGTACAACAAGTAAAAGTAAACTACAGTCCCAAATGGCTCAACTCTTACCAAAGGAAACATACGGTTAACTTATTTTCCCATTCCATTTTTATTTTGAGTTTTTCTAAATCATTCAAAAACTACCACTCTATCTGAAAATGCAAGTCAGGATTCAATTTTTTCCTACCCCTTCCAGTTCAAAAAATATTAATTGAATCAGTAAAGCAGAATTCTGAAAGAAGAGAATAACATTACTTAGCTTAATACTAACTACAGTAATTTACCTGCAGTCAAATTTTAAGATAATGCAATTGAGAATAGAAATTATTTCATGTGTTAAATTAATTTATGTAGCCTTGTTGTCTATCGCTTTAAAATTATCTTCACTGTGCTCATTATATGCCAAGAGATATTACAGTAAAAATGACAGCTTAGCACTTTAAATTCATTTGAGTGTACTGGATCAAATTCCATTATAAATTTGCCTATATGACAGCAAAAGCAACAGGGCAGGAACTGTGTCCTACACTCACCATCCAAAATGCAGCCAAGCCAGCCTCATCTGAAACACCAGCAATCCAGATTCTGCAGACAGGTGCAGGTTCAGAAATGTTATTGTCTTCAGAAAGTGGACTCAGCAAGATCACTGCAGCCTTCTGAAACAGCAGCAGGCTTAAGAGCCCAGTTTAGCCTAATCTCCAGCACTGCTACAGATGCCTGTCCCACGAAGGCACTGGGCTGGGAGGAACTAAACAGCTACGGTCCAGAGGGCCCAGGCTGATGTGCTGTGCTGCCCGGTGCTCGGGAAGCTGAGGAGAAGCCGGCGAGGCCGCAGGTCTGGCAAGGCCCAGCGCCATGACCGACCCCCCGTGCAGGCCGCGGCCTCTGTCCAGAGCAGCGCGGACCACTCTCCACAGGCTGCTGTGGCACAGCCTCAGCTCAGAGGTGGCCTGTGAGCCCAGCCAAAGGAGGTGAATGTCTGTGTGAGCCCAAAGCACATCTGAGAGCTGGTAACCTGGGCACAGCAGGTGGCACCAGGAGGAAGGCATCATTCCCTGCCAGACCCGCCTCACACCCTCAGAGCCGCAGGGCACAACACAAGGGGACGGTGCCTTGTGGATCACATTATTATCATGTGAACCAGCGTGGCACCTACCTCTGCACCTGTGTGGCTCCTTTAAAATAGTGATAACAGCAGCAATTATAATATTCTACTGAAAAGGTTTGATCTCACAAGAGGATTCAGGGCCAGGTGAGCCTGTGAGGACAGAAAGCTTAGCCAATGTTTCCTTGTGAAAAGGCACCTAAGAGCTGAAGAAAGGTTTAAGGTGTATCTTTCTCCAGCACTTGCTCAGAGGGGCATGGCTTGGGCTGCTGCCATGGCAAAGACATGATTCCTCATATGTGTGTAGGCAGACATGGGGGGCCTGGGGGGTCTGTGCTGGGCCTCCTGTGCAGCCCCCCATGCCATGCACCAACCCTGCACTCCTGCCTCAGCTTCTCTCAGTTATGTGGGACTAATTATTTCTTCCTGGCACTTTTGCCAAGAAATATTTTTTTCTTGCAGCCCACTGCCAGACATGTGGAGAAAGAATTTTGTCATGTTTCTATTAAGGCAAGTTAGATAAAGCCAGTCCTACTGCCTGATGATCTACTCCAGACACTTTGACACATTATCTCAATCATTGGAGTGATTTCACCTTCACTGGAAGTCTTCGTAATACAGTCAAGGAGGTGCAACAATATTTCAATTCAAATCATGCACACTTTGAAGCTGTATTTTCTGCTTTTTCTGGTGTAGATTTTAGTTGTCTTTTCTTGTCTTTTTCTCCACTTTTAATGTGCTGAAAACCAGACAATGGTCGCAATGTCAAAGGTAAAGTATACATCTAGACTGTACCTTCCAGTGTTTCAATCAGCCACACTTTTTGGCATGTTACTTTGCCTGCTGTATGAAATGTTCAAATGCAACACTCTCATGTGACCAAGTGCTAGCTCTACTACATAAATTATATTTGTTAAACACATAGTTACTCATGTAACTCTTGTCTCAAAACACTAACTATAAATCACTGGAAAAAGTGAAGGCCTTTAACAGTTAAACAGCCTTTTGATTTCATTATCTGCTAATTTAAAAAAAGAAAGGGAGGGAGGTAGAAACATATCTTAGTTACATAACTCAGTGCTGTTGTCCTTAAGCAGTCAAAACTTCTGTTGAAGCTACCAGGAGTTTTACCTGCAAAAGGATGTGTGATTGTATGAGGACATTAGCAAAAGATCCATTGTTACAAGGTACTCAGTTTTCAGTTAACTCTCTCAAAAATAAATAACTGATAATCAGGACACTTGTGGAAGTATCTTCACTTATTCCTCTTTTGTCTCTTTAAAACTAGTTTCACGTTCCTGGATGGCAGGGGGTATGGTTTCAAGCTTCCTGTAGCATCAAAATGTGCATGCATGAACTTCATTGCCAATTTCATGTTTAAATAATATTTAGTGCAATTTGAAAACTGTTTCTTTTCACCAGCATTGAGCTATATGTTTTAGAAGCAATTTGAACATAATCTGTAAATTACTTCCTCCATTTCTGAAGATCACTTACTAAAGTGTTCAGTTTAATTGCCATATTTGTATTTGTGGGAGGACTGGTTTGTGACTTCATGCATGATGCAAAAAGTGTGTGTACCTGGTAAAATCTCTCCAAACTGCATGCAGTGCATGACATAGGTTCTGTAAAACAATTTGTGGACTACAAAAATCATTGCATTTGCTTCATGTGTATGTTGGCAAAATCTTGGGGGGAAAAGATGCAGTTTCTGTGCTGCTCAATAATTTTTCTAAATGCATTTACTGCTGGTGAAAGATGATGAATTGGCAGCTCAGGAGAGTGAAATAATTTCTCAATGCATTGTGTAAGCACGGACAGTGAAATCCTACCATCAAAATGGGGAATTCAAGCTTAACCTGATTCTCCTTTTTGGCTAGGCAGAAGCAAGTCCTTCTCCCGGCTTATTCAGTTCTCTGCCTGTCTGTTGAAACTGTCAATCAGGGTGCCAATTAGTATCAATTGTGATTGTGATTTGTTATGGCCCCCTTTTCCTGTGCCCTGCTATGACAATATAGCAATGGCCCACTGGCTATCAAGTATCAGCTCAATTTCTGGCAGCCTGGGCTGTTCTTAAACTAATACTGTCTTTCAATCAATTACCATTGACAATGAGGTGCATTATGCTTTGCACCACTTTCTAGAGCAAAAGATGGTGGGGGAAAAGAAGCAAGGTTCTATTCTCTTGTGCAATGAGCTTAAGCCTAATATCATGCTCTAGAGCATGAGTATTAGGTAGCAAAAGAGAGAATAATCCCCTTTGGAATGGAAGTGATAAAAGATGTAAATCCCAGAAACCAAAAGTTCAATGCAATTTAAGTATCTACAAAGTTACTAATAAAACAAAATCTTGCCTACTATCTAATCGCAGATTTGCCTAAGCTATTTTAGTTTCCTCTTACATTTGAATTCCTAAGGTATGAAGAATCGTGCTGATCTGACCAACTGATTCAAGGTTTTAACTTGAAATCCTGCTTACATCTAAACTGATTCAATACTCAGAAACTGTTGCTCAAGCTAACAGGGAAGCAGGGCTGGAAAACTCTAGTGTGACCACATGTCCATTAGCACACACCAGCCAGATTAGTCACTTCACTGGTTCGTGAGGAGATTGTGTGCCCTGATATATTTTGAGCACTAATTTTTAGTAGACTCATATAGATGATGTGATAGAGTCAGGTCCCACCTGGGCAAAAAGGCATTTAAATATAGTATCACAGTCCCTTGGTGGTGCCCTCAGTAGCAGGCTTTTTTACCATTCCTTGCAGATGAAAGGTAGCGCTTTCTTCCCTTTTCCTGTGAATCTGTTCCACAAAAAAATATACTAGGAGAAAAAGAAGGACTGTTTTGCAGTTTAATGGTTAGAGAACTCAGGCACAAACTCTTTTTTGTACCCAAAATTTTAGTTTAGAGCATCATGCCCTCCCTTGTCATCTTAAATTCCTTTCTGCACAGTGGCAAAATTTGAAATGGAGTAATAGAGATTTTCTATCTGTGGTCCAGATTAGCATGCAATTATTATGAGTTTAGGAGAAAGAAAACATGTATAGATCCTTAAAAGCTTCAAAAGAAAATGAAATGTCTTCTTCTTCAACAAGCATTTGAAGCCAGGTGTGATGGAAAATCAGCCCCCACTTAAAGAATTTTGAAAAAAAATATCAACACAGCATAAAGCATTTCGCTGCAGCCATCCCCAAGCAGCTGGTGGCTTTGAATTTCATTCTTTCTCACATTGCAAGTAAAATCAACTCTTCCACTGTTGACTTTGCAATTTACCCCATAGGCCTAATCCAACCCATTGACTGTCCCTGAATCAACATACACATTCTTGTTTTCCTCTCAGGAAGACAAAAGAAAACCTCAAAAAGAAGAAAAAGAGAAAAGCATCAGACTGTTGCCTTTAATAGAATTAAGGCAACCTTAAATAAAATTCTCAGGCGGATCTAAGAAATACCCTTCAATCTCACTCTTTATGTACATTACTACCAACTGCAAGACCTGGATTTTTTTTCCTAAATACCTAAGAGGATTTAGTTCTCACTGTCTAAACATCTTTATAGTACTTTTTCCAATATTATGCATTGCAAGGAAAAGCAACTTTTCCTCGCAATGAATACTTTTGTCTTCCCAATGACTTATGATGACAGTACAAAACAAGTATTCTGATCATTCATATTGCTTTTTTGTTCAAACAACTCTGTCTGTAATGAAAAGAATAATTATAAAGAATATGTACCTCATAAGTATGTAAATTCTATATAGTTTTAATGATACACTAAAATAGTATAAGAAGGTTTTATATACTTTGTTGATATTCTTTCTACCTATACTTTATATAGGTTATATAAGTATATACAGCATCCCTATAGTTTCCTATATTTTATTTGCAATGACAATTGAAGAAACATGTTTTCATTTCAATTTTCCAGTTTCTTTGAACTATCATGTGAGCGTGAGCAAGGTAGAGATGTGATAATAGAGCCTTTGCTAATTCCAGGCACTCTTACATAATCATGTGCCCTATTTCCGCTCTCATAAACAAATGAGCATATAGACTTTATATTCAGCCAGAACTATAATAAGAGCTCACCAGAATTCCTAGTAAAATGAAAATAATTAAGGATAGATGCATTATGCAATTTGGAATCCATCAACTTTCCAAAAAATATAGAGGGTTATATGTAAAGAAAATGTCATATTCATAGCCAATATTAGATTTCAATCTTATTAGTAAAAGAGTTATTTTTAAAATGTAAATAAATTTTATTATTAACAACTAGTATACAGAAAATTAGTTTTTAATCACCCTTTTAACATATCCCACCTAAATATTAATGATAATTTATTTCCTTCAATTTCCCAGATACTAAATATATGTTCTGATTTTTCAGGGCCTTTTAATCATATCAAGTCAAGTCTGTTGGGATCCACATCGGATTCAAATCTCAACAAATACAGTACAATCAACAAAATTCCTCAACTCACACTGAACTTTTCAGATATCAAAAGTGAAAAAAAATCTTCATCTCCTCCTTCTTCAGAGAAAGCAATTATTGCACCTAAGGTGAAAGACCGAACGCACAATGTAACAGAAAAAGTTACACAGGTAAGGTAATACATGTTATTTTAGCTCATTTTCTTTTTTTTTTTTTTTTTTTCCACTGTATTCGAGAGATTCTTACTCTTTTAATGAGTGGCTTGGCTATCTCCAGACTAATTTGAAGGCTTTAAAACATTATGTAATTTACCTTCCATTCAGTTGTTTATGAGGTAGTCTACAACATCAGATGGTACTGCTAACAAACAAAACTCTTCTGCTCCCTATTTTTTAATGGAAAAGAAATCTAGTATGCACCACGTGTCCCAAATAAGACCATTAATTTCAGTGATTCCTGTCATTCATAAATGTTAGTTTCATTCTTCATAATTTTTTCTCAACATTATGAATTGCTGATTAGTTATGGTACAACATGATAACAAATGGTAGGTGATTGTGCCACTGTATCATAATTATATCTCATAATTTCTGTTCAAGTTCTTTGGCTTTTTGTAATGCTCTTTCTTATTGGTATATTTTTCCATATCTGTGCTTCCATAAGGCTGTCAAAATGAAAAGCACACACCTTTGGACTGGATGTACAATATATCTTGTGAACAAGGCCTATAATTGAAGCAAAATTTAAAATAATTTTAAATAGCGGTTTCTTCACTCTAAAACAGATGCAGTGCCCTCTGAAGTCAAAGGAAATTTTTAGCTAATTTCAATATTATTTCATTTGTGTTACAATCTTATATGGAGAGTGACAGGGACAGGCGAGGAATGTGGAACATACTGAAAAAATACCGAGAGATGACAGTATCCCAAATAACATTTATAAGGTCAGTAGGCAGAGGGTTGGCCCTTAAATGCCTAGACGGACTAAAAGAGGCAAAAAGTGCTTTACAGTAGAATGCAGATAGATATTCCATACGGAAGATCTTGCCAAGAGTATATTTGGACGTAGAATCATAGAATGATAGAAATTAAGACCAACATGTCCAACCATTAACCCAGCATGGACAAGTCCACGACTAAATCATGTCCCCAAGTGCTGACCAGACTGCAGCTTCCCTGCATTGGTGCTTTGCCAGACAGAGTCCATGTTCCTACTCCCTTTGTCAGTATAAAAAGGGATGTATTGTACACCCTCCTAAAGAAATAGAGATAAAAGTTCTATCATTTCTATTTTGAGATCAGTTAGTGCCTAAAAAGTAATTGGATTTTTATCTTTCATATATTTTGTCTTTAATAGCTAGCTTGAATCCGCAGCCATTGTCCTTTCTTCTGTGGTCAGTTTTGAAAGATATAATCTCTTCTGGATCCATTTTGATATGTTTTAAATTATTCATAATAGTTATATATAGAAATCTTTTCATAGATAATACAGCAAAAAGTCAAGTTACATAAAAAAGACTAATTTTTATAAGTTATATAAGCATGAGACAAGGTAGGTTTTTCAGGGGTGTTTTTTATTAGTTTTTTGGGTTTGTTTTTTTTTTGTTTGTTTTTGTTTTTTGAATTCTGACTGGCTAATTAGTGCCAGAGTGCTGAGCTTCTGCATTCTACTGATGCTGTTGAGGGTGGAAGGTAGGGCAGAAGGTTTTTTTTTAAATCTATGTTTATTCTCCAAATAATTTAGATTTTATAAAAAATCCAATGGAAATGGCATGGATCAGCTAATCTATCAATGAAAATTGATACCTACTAAATTCAAAATTAAATTTGAAATGCTCTATAAAATCTATACACTTCAAAAAAGCCTTCCAATTTAATTTGACATTGGTTTATGTCCTTCGGTAGAACAATCTCAGCCACTGTGCAGAGCACAATTTGCATAGCAAACTTTGATGCCATATCATTCATTATGATTGGAAATAGTTCCCTGCAGCTGCTGCTTTTTCTGTTATTACATTCACTTATCAATATTTTTAGTTGCTGCTGCATTCTAAATGGTAGAATTAGGTACAGGTAGAAGCTCTTAGGAGGTATAAATAAATGTAGGTCTATAGTGTTACAGTGGTCAAGGATCTAGTTAACTAGAGATTCATTAATTAGATTAGAAATAGACATTTAGAAGATTTAAGTGGCTAGTTTTAGTCCTGTTTATGTTTCTATTCTCAGTGATTTTAATATATTTTGTTAGAGTCAGCTCTTTGAAGCTTCTGCTTCATGTCTGAATATAAATTTATTTGTAAGTCTGTTCTTGGGCCATAGATCCATCAGGAATCTATCTGCAGAACACTGCAAAAGTGGGCTTGGAAGATATGAGCAGAGTGTTGAGAATATAATATGGTGGAAATGTTAGGAAATGTTAAAGGAGGTAGTAAAAATATGCTCATGCTGGCACAGTCTCTGATAAGGAAATCTGCCAAACAGCATCAAAAATACGCAGAGGGCAATATGACCTATTTAATCTATGGGGCAATATCAGTAAAAGAGCAAATGAGTATAAAACAGCCATGGTAAGTTCAAAGATCACCCTTAATTATAGTTATGACATTCTGAAACAGTCTTCTAATGAAAGAAGTTAGGGCAGCAATTCTAAGTGTTGCTAGAAAGACCCTGAGGATGTAGTGGAGGGGTACATAAGATGCTGCATTTTCTGGAATTGCAGGACTGGATGACATGAAAGGTCACCTATTGTACCATTCAAATATACATCCATCCATCTCTCCCTTTGTAGTCATATTTTCTATCTTTCTCCCTTTCCTAAGTTTTGCTGAGAAATGTGATCCTGATGTTAAAATCTGACAATTCAACTACTGTGGCTCCTCATGGTGCAATGCAAAATATACCAGTGAGCTTTTCTGTTGGATATGCAGCCTGGATTCTCTCTCATTCTCTCTCAACAGTTATAAATCAAGTATCAGCATCACAGAATGCAACAAATTCTTTCCAAAGACAACAGCTGTATAACTTCTTTAATATCCGCAAGCTGGGGATGTAATTTGGGTCTTTAAGAGAGTGAAAAAGGAAAGGATGGCACATAGCCACCTTCAGAGGGAAGAGGAAGAATAATGAATAAAATAAATAAATGAGTCGTTGGCCACTGTGTTTAGAGGAAGTGCTGCACTTTGAGAAAACATTTAAAGAGGAGTAAGATACTTTAGTAAAAAGATTTTAGTGGAATAAATTAGAAATAGAAAGTAGAATAAAGTTTAGACAATTATTTTAGAAGAAAGAGGAGATGCTGTGGGACAGTAGTTTATACTTTGAGAGAAAAACCTGGGTTATACATTCTACAGCAAGAAACCTTCCAATACTGTTTTTCTACTTAACAGGAGGGTTCAGGACATTATGTAGAGATGAAAATTGCCTTAAGATACAACTTGCAGTGAAGTGCTGCACATGTGATGGTTCTGAATAAGTAGATTCCCTGATTGCTTTGCCTGGATTTTCACCTGGGGCTTCACTGATCATAACTCCTTGTGTAATGCCAAGAAGCATAACATCTTCTGGACACTTTCTGCATAACTGACTTTTAGTCAGAGAATTAGTCCAGGTGTAGCTGCCAGATAACCCTGATTGATAAATTGGCATTGTTATATCCTAGTGCAGATTTTTGTGACTAAATTATATTTACATTTCCATTCCACTTAAGGAAAAAATTGATTTTTTAAATGTTTTTCCTTATAATTTCCAGAGGTGTTAATGTCACTCTCTGCTAGAAGAATCTCAGCTTCCTTTTTTCCATTATTTCTTTTTTACAGTCTGTTCAGGAGGACAGTGCAATTTCTGCACTCTTTTGTACTGACAGGTTCAGTTGGGGTCCTGACACTGATGGTTAGAAAGAGACAAGTCTTCCTAGCGGCACAAAAGTAGACTTTTATTAAAGAAAGCAGTAGGGCAAAAGTCTGACATCTGTCCCTTAACATTTTTTATGAATTCATAAAGGGGACTTCTGGCCTTAAAATTTCAAGGTACAAAGACACAACAGGAACTGATTTTATCTTTTGCTTAAATACTGATTTATTTTAAAGGTTTTTAGACATCCAGTTTCCACTGATGTACAGCTGCAAAGTTGTGAACTCCATTGTAAACAGACTCATGAAGACTAGAATAGTCAGTGTCTGCTTTGTCTTTAAAGAAAAGAGAGAATTCCTGAATTCCCATAACTTAATACTGTCTACAAATAATTGTCCCAGTTAATAAACTGCAAATTACTGATCTCTTTATTGTGTTGTTTAAGAAAAACTGTTTTGTTGCTTTGGTCACTAGTGTCCAGGGAACATTTATCTCCTTGCAATTCATCCGTCTGAAGGAATACAGAATGTGGTTGAAAGGCCCAACATATATCTGTTGTTCATTATTTATCTCAATAAATGACTTACAGGAAAGTAAAACTCTGTAATGTTTTAACTTCTTGTAATAATAGATTTCAGAACAGTTTCATTATCCACCCACCTCTAGAAAACATATATATACCCAAACTGGTCATATGGCTTATGAAATGACAAATATATACCTTGACAGGCTACACAGAATATTGTGATCTGCTTTGCAGACATGCTGAACACCCACAAATCTTCCGAAAATAGAGCTGCTGGTGAGGGGGGTGGGGGGGAGGCTGGGGACCATGTAGGAAGTGATAGACCTTGTAGCTTCACTGCATGTTTTTGTAATCTGGCCAGACTCCATTTTGTTCCCCAAAAGATTGAGAAATAAGTAACAATATCCTCCCAAGGCCAATAAAGCTGCTGATATAAAAAGAACTATTATATGATCATGACTTCAAACTGACCTTCAGGTTTTCAGGCTAAAAGAAGACTACCAGCATCTAGGACAGAGGGGGGCAATATAAAACCTAAAAATAAACCAAATTATTGATCTATACGTTTTCAGCAGTCCAATTCAGCTGACGCACTGTGCTGTTTACATCCTGCAATAACTCACATACACACAACATTTCAAGGCTGTTCATTTTGCATTCTGCATAATGCAGAAAACTGAATAAAGGGGAAACAATTTTGATGCCTTCCAATTACACAGCAAGAGATACATATAATAGTGAAATTAGGGGGTAAGCAGGGCCAACATTTCCTAACGTATGGAAAGTTTAAATTTACTCTGAAATGAGATGCTTCTTTTTCCTGTTATTTGGGAATTGACACATCTTATACAGGAGTATTCCCTTTCTTTACAATAATAGTTAGCACCCTCATGCAAAAAATTTTCATCTTTTATTGTCATTACATAATTAGGCTTTGTAATTACTATAGATGTAATTATAGAAATAGTCTAAATGTGAGTAATTTCATTGTAATTTAGAAAGTGTGACACACTGTGAAACCAAGAAAAGCAGAGGCCATGGTTAAAACCAGTAAAAATACCTCAGTCCCACTGTAGCCATTTAAACCTGTGCCAAGGTGTCACCACAACTGTAAAGTAGTTTCTTTTTCACCAGAGCTAACAGCTATTCCAAGTGTGTGGAAGCAGAAATTAAAGCCCACTGTTTTGCTCAGTTTCAGAAGAAAGCATTGTATCCTTATTATAATTATTTGCTGTTGCATCAAGTAATAAAAATGAGATTCACAACAATTGTGAAAGATAAAATATTCCTTCCTTACAGTAGAGCCTCTTCTTTTTGTGACAGCTGAATAGGTTTAGGCATCTGAACTGCTGCAGTGTTTCAAGAAGATTTCACAACATATGGTAGAAATGGAGCAGTCAGAAAGCCCAGCTGCTTTGCAGCATGTAACCTGGATGCATCCTTAATTAGTCCACGTCCTTCCCCCAAGATCTGCTCTTCTATTACCTGATCTTGCTGAGTTGGGAAAAAGTATCCACTATCTTCTATGAATTACAGTTTTGAGTAATCAAAGCTTTGTGTGATCTCTGTGTTTACTGTCGTGATGCTAACATGGAATAAAGCATATGACCTTTGTTTATATTAGCTTATTTGCCAAAGCAACATTCCTCTTCTAATGTTAAGGACTAGGAGAAAATAGACTTTCAGATGGCATTGTAATTTGTTCTGATAATAAGGAGTTGAGTGCAAGAACTAATACTCTACAAAGCAAGCAAAGCTTATGGAAATGAGGGTGTTGGCAGCATTTAGGCAAGCCTCATTTCTCTGGTCTAGAGCTACAAACACCCAAACTCCCACTCCATGAGGATTGACCTTGGAAGTTTCTAAACTTGGTAGGTTACTCTGCTGAAACCAACAGTTCTGACACTCACCAGAACGGTCTCACCACAAACAGCGAGTCAAGCCCCACTAAAATGCAAAGTGCTGTGAGATCCTCTGATGCATTTGGCACGGGCAGTCTGGAATAATGGCTTTCACATATGCAGTGAGAGTTGCCTTAAAACAGCTGTGAGAGTCATGTTCTATCTTTCACTTCACCTTAGAACTGCACAAAAATGGAGCGTGGGAGAGACCTCTGGAGGCCACTTAACCCAGCCTCCTGTGCAAAACAGCACGGCTGCAAAGTGAGATCAGGGTCCGGCAGTTACTGTGTTAACCCAGGGCAGTTATTGTCCTAATCAAAAAATTGTTATTTATTTGTAATATTTTAATAATAACATTTAAATAATAATATTTATTAAAATTTGATATTCATTGAAAAAACATATTCTATTGAAATTTTGAGGATTTGGGAGACAGAACCATGGAATTCTGGAATCCAGGTGGAATTCCCAGTTCAGACTGACACCAAACCAAAACCGGAAAGCCGCTGGATATGGAATTATGGAATTCCAGAATCCAGGTGGAATTCCCAGTTCAGACCGACACCAAGCAACATCAGAAACAGGGAAAGGATTGGGAGATGGAATTATGGAATTCTGGAATTCCCAGTTCAGACTGGGACACCAAACAGCACCAGAAACTGGGAAAGGACTTGGAGATGGAATCCTGGAATCCTGGAATTTGGATGGAATTCCCAGTTCTGACCGACACCAAGCAACAACAGAAACTGGGAAACCATTGGGAGATGGAATTATGGAATTCTGGAATTCCCAGTTCAGACTGACACCAAACAGCACCAGAAACTGGGAAAGGACTTGGAGATGGAATCCTGGAATTCTGGAATCCAGGTGGAATTCCCAGTTCAGACTGACACCAAACCAAAATCGGAAAGCCGCTGGAGATGGAATCCTGGAATTCCAGAATCCAGGTGGAATTCCCAGTTCAGACTGACACCAAAACAAAATCGGAAAGCCGCTGGAGATGGAACAATGGAATTCCAGAATCCAGTTGGAATTCCCAGTTCAGACCGACACCAAACAGCACCAGAAACAGGGAAACCATTGGGAGATGGAATTATGGAATTCTGGAATTCCCAGTTCAGACTGACCCAAACAGCACCAGAAACTGGGAAAGGATTGGGAGACGGGATCATGGAATTCCAGAATCTGGATGGAATTCCCAGTTCAGACCGACACCAAGCAACATCAGAAACAGGGAAAGGATTGGGAGATGGAATTATGGAATTCTGTAATTCCCAGTTCTGACTGGGACACCAAACAGCACCAGAAACAGGGAAAGGATTGGGAGATGGAATTATGGAATTCTGGAATTCCCAGTTCAGACTGGGACACCAAACAGCACCAGAAACTGGGAAAGGACTTGGAGATGGAATCCTGGAATCCTGGAATTTGGATGGAATTCCCAGTTCTGACCGACACCAAGCAACAACAGAAACTGGGAAACCCTTGGGAGATGGAATTATGGAATTCTGGAATTCCCAGTTCAGACTGACCCAAACAGCACCAGAAACAGGGAAAGGATTGGGAGATGGAATCCTGGAATTCTGGAATCCAGGTGGAATTCCCAGTTCAGACTGACACCAAACAGCACCAGAAACAGGGAAACCATTGGGAGATGGAATTATGGAATTCTGGAATTCCCAGTTCAGACTGGGACACCAAACAGCACCAGAAACAGGGAAAGGATTGGGAGACGGGATCATGGAATTCCAGAATCTGGATGGAATTCCCAGTTCAGAACCGACACCAAACCAGAAACTGGAAAAGGATTTGGAGAATGATCATGGAATTCTGGAATCCTGGAATCCTGGAATCTGGATGGAATCTGGATGGAATTCCCATTTCAGACCGACACCAAACCGGAACTGGAAAATCATTGGAATTCCACAAAATTCTGGAATCCCCCTTGGAATTCCCAGTTCAGACTGGGACACCAAACACAAACAGGAAAATCACTGGGAAATGGAATGATGGAATTCCAGAATCCAGGTGGAATTCCCAGTTCAAACTGGGACACCAAACAGCACCAGAAACTGGGAAAGGACTTGGAGATGGAATCCTGGAATTCTGGAATCCACGTGGAATTCCCAGTTCAGACTGGGACACCAAGCAGGAACAGGGAAACCATTGGGATACAAAATTATGGAATTCTGGAATTTGGATGGAATTCCCAGTTCTGACTGACCCCAAACAGGAATTAGAAAACTACTGGGAGACAGAACCATGGAATTCTGGAATCCAGGTGGAATTCCCAGTTCAGACCGACACCAAGCAACATCAGAAACAGGGAAAGGATTGGGAGATGGAATTATGGAATTCTGGAATTCCCAGTTCTGACTGGGACACCAAACAGCACCAGAAACTGGGAAAGGATTGGGAGATGGAATTATGGAATTCTGGAATTCCCAGTTCAGACTGGGACACCAAACAGCACCAGAAACTGGGAAAGGACTTGGAGATGGAATCCTGGAATCCTGGAATTTGGATGGAATTCCCAGTTCTGACCGACACCAAGCAACAACAGAAACTGGGAAACCATTGGGAGATGGAATTATGGAATTCTGGAATTCCCAGTTCAGACTGACACCAAACAGCACCAGAAACTGGGAAAGGACTTGGAGATGGAATCCTGGAATTCTGGAATCCAGGTGGAATTCCCAGTTCAGACTGACACCAAACCAAAATCGGAAAGCCGCTGGAGATGGAACAATGGAATTCCAGAATCCAGCTGGAATTCCCAGTTCAGACTGACACCGAACAGCACCAGAAACAGGGAAAGGATTGGGAGATGGAATTATGGAATTCTGGAATTCCCAGTTCAGACTGACCCAAACAGCACCAGAAACAGGGAAACCATTGGGAGATGGAATTCTGGAATTCTGGAATCCAGGTGGAATTCCCAGTTCAGACCGACATCAAACCAAAATCGGAAAGCCGCTGGAGATGGAACAATGGAATTCCAGAATCCAGGTGGAATTCCCAGTTCAGACCGACACCAAACAGCACCAGAAACAGGGAAAGGATTGGGAGATGGAATTATGGAATTCTGGAATTCCCAGTTCAGACTGACCCAAACAGCACCAGAAACTGGGAAAGGATTGGGAGACGGGATCACGGAATTCCAGAATCTGGATGGAATTCCCAGTTCAGAACCGACACCAAACCAGAAACTGGAAAAGGATTTGGAGAATGATCATGGAATTCTGGAATCATGGAATCCTGGAATCTGGATGGAATCTGGATGGAATTCCCATTTCAGACCGACACCAAACCGGAACTGGAAAATCATTGGAATTCCACAAAATTCTGGAATCCCCCTTGGAATTCCCAGTTCAAACTGGGACACCAAACAGCACCAGAAACTGGGAAAGGACTTGGAGATGGAATCCTGGAATCCTGGAATTTGGATGGAATTCCCAGTTCTGACCGACACCAGGCAACAACAGAAACTGGGAAAGCATTGGGAGATGGAATTATGGAATTCTGGAATTCCCAGTTCAGACTGACACCAAACAGCACCAGAAACTGGGAAAGGACTTGGAGATGGAATCCTGGAATTCTGGAATCCAGGTGGAATTCCCAGTTCAGACTGACACCAAAACAAAATCGGAAAGCCGCTGGAGATGGAACAATGGAATTCCAGAATCCAGGTGGAATTCCCAGTTCAGACCGACACCAAACAGCACCAGAAACAGGGAAAGGATTGGGAGATGGAATTATGGAATTCTGGAATTCCCAGTTCAGACTGACCCAAACAGCACCAGAAACAGGGAAACCATTGGGAGATGGAATTATGGAATTCTGGAATTCCCAGTTCAGACTGGGACACCAAACAGCACCAGAAACTGGGAAAGGATTGGGAGACGGGATCATGGAATTCCAGGATCTGGATGGAATTCCCAGTTCAGAACCGACACCAAACCAGAAACTGGAAAAGGATTTGGAGAATGATCATGGAATTCTGGAATCATGGAATCCTGGAATCTGGATGGAATCTGGATGGAATCTGGATGGAATTCCCATTTCAGACCGACACCAAACCGGAACTGGAAAATCATTGGAATTCCACAAAATTCTGGAATCCCCCTTGGAATTCCCAGTTCAGACTGGGACACCAAACACAAACAGGAAAATCACTGGGAAATGGAATTATGGAATTCCAGAATCCAGGTGGAATTCCCAGTTCAAACTGGGACACCAAACAGCACCAGAAACTGGGAAAGGACTTGGAGATGGAATCCTGGAATTCTGGAATTTGGATGGAATTCCCAGTTCAGACTGGGACACCAAGCAGGAACAGGGAAACCATTGGGATACAAAATTATGGAATTCTGGAATTTGGATGGAATTCCCAGTTCTGACTGACCCCAAACAGGAATTAGAAAACTACTGGGAGACAGAACCATGGAATTCTGGAATCCAGGTGGAATTCCCAGTTCAGACTGACACCAAACCAAAATCGGAAAGCCGCTGGAGATGGAATTATGGAATTCGAGAATCCAGGTGGAATTCCCAGTTCAGACCGACACCAAGCAACATCAGAAACAGGGAAAGGATTGGGAGATGGAATTATGGAATTCTGGAATTCCCAGTTCTGACTGGGACACAAAACAGCACCAGAAACTGGGAAAGGATTGGGAGACGGGATCATGGAATTCCAGAATCTGGATGGAATTCCCAGTTCAGAACCGACACCAAACCAGAAACTGGAAAAGGATTTGGAGAATGATCATGGAATTCTGGAATCATGGAATCCTGGAATCTGGATGGAATCTGGATGGAATCTGGATGGAATTCCCATTTCAGACCGACACCAAAGCGGAACTGGAAAATCATTGGAATTCCACAAAATTCTGGAATCCCCCTTGGAATTCCCAGTTCAGACTGGGACACCAAACACAAACAGGAAAATCACTGGGAAATGGAATTATGGAATTCCAGAATCCAGGTGGAATTCCCAGTTCAAACTGGGACACCAAACAGCACCAGAAACTGGGAAAGGACTTGGAGATGGAATCCTGGAATCCTGGAATTTGGATGGAATTCCCAGTTCTGACCGACACCAAGCAACAACAGAAACTGGGAAACCATTGGGAGATGGAATTATGGAATTCTGGAATTCCCAGTTCAGACTGACACCAAACAGCACCAGAAACTGGGAAAGGACTTGGAGATGGAATCCTGGAATTCTGGAATCCAGGTGGAATTCCCAGTTCAGACTGACACCAAACCAAAACCGGAAAGCCGCTGGAGATGGAATCCTGGAATTCCAGAATCCAGGTGGAATTCCCAGTTCAGACCGACACCAAACCGCACCAGAAACAGGGAAAGCATTGGGAGATGGAATTATGGAATTCTGGAATTCCCAGTTCAGACTGGGACACCAAACAGCACCAGAAACAGGGAAAGGATTGGGAGACGGGATCATGGAATTCCAGAATCTGGATGGAATTCCCAGTTCAGAACCGACACCAAACCAGAAACTGGAAAAGGATTTGGAGAATGATCATGGAATTCTGGAATCATGGAATCCTGGAATCTGGATGGAATCTGGATGGAATTCCCATTTCAGACCGACACCAAACCGGAACTGGAAAATCATTGGAATTCCACAAAATTCTGGAATCCCCCTTGGAATTCCCAGTTCAGACTGGGACACCAAACACAAACAGGAAAATCACTGGGAAATGGAATTATGGAATTCCAGAATCCAGGTGGAATTCCCAGTTCAAACTGGGACACCAAACAGCACCAGAAACTGGGAAAGGACTTGGAGATGGAATCCTGGAATTCTGGAATTTGGATGGAATTCCCAGTTCAGACTGGGACACCAAGCAGGAACAGGGAAACCATTGGGATACAAAATTATGGAATTCTGGAATTTGGATGGAATTCCCAGTTCTGACTGACCCCAAACAGGAATTAGAAAACTACTGGGAGACAGAACCATGGAATTCTGGAATCCAGGTGGAATTCCCAGTTCAGACTGACACCAAACCAAAACCGGAAAGCCGCTGGAGATGGAATCCTGGAATTCCAGAATCCAGGTGGAATTCCCAGTTCAGACTGACACCAAACAGCACCAGAAACAGGGAAAGGATTGGGAGATGGAATTATGGAATTCTGGAATTCCCAGTTCCGACTGGGACACCAAACAGCACCAGAAACTGGGAAACCATTGGGAGATGGAATTATGGAATTCTGGAATTCCCATTTCTGACTGGGACACAAAACAGCACCAGAAACAGGGAAAGGATTGGGAGACGGGATCATGGAATTCCAGAATCTGGATGGAATTCCCAGTTCAGAACCGACACCAAACCAGAAACTGGAAAAGGATTTGGAGAATGATCATGGAATTCTGGAATCATGGAATCCTGGAATCTGGATGGAATCTGGATGGAATTCCCATTTCAGACCGACACCAAACCGGAACTGGAAAATCATTGGAATTCCACAAAATTCTGGAATCCCCCTTGGAATTCCCAATTCAGACTGGGACACCAAACACAAACAGGAAAATCACTTGGGAGATGGAATTATGGAATTCCAGAATCCAGGTGGAATTCCCAGTTGAAACTGGGACACCAAACAGCACCAGAAACTGGGAAAGGACTTGGAGATGGAATCCTGGAATTCTGGAATTTGGATGGAATTCCCAGTTCAGACTGGGACACCAAGCAGGAACAGGGAAACCATTGGGATACAAAATTATGGAATTCTGGAATTTGGATGGAATTCCCAGTTCTGACTGACCCCAAACAGGAATTAGAAAACTACTGGGAGACAGAACCATGGAATTCTGGAATCCAGGTGGAATTCCCAGTTCAGACCGACACCAAGCAACATCAGAAACAGGGAAAGGATTGGGAGATGGAATTATGGAATTCTGGAATTCCCAGTTCAGACTGGGACACCAAACAGCACCAGAAACTGGGAAAGGACTTGGAGATGGAATTAAGGAATTCTGGAATTCCCAGTTCTGACTGGGACACCAAACAGCACCAGAAACTGGGAAAGGACTTGGAGATGGAATCCTGGAATCCTGGAATTTGGATGGAATTCCCAGTTCTGACCGACACCAAGCAACAACAGAAACTGGGAAACCATTGGGAGATGGAATTATGGAATTCTGGAATTCCCAGTTCAGACTGACACCAAACAGCACCAGAAACAGGGAAACCATTGGGAGATGGAATTATGGAATTCTGGAATCCAGGTGGAATTCCCAGTTCAGACCGACATCAAACCGAAATCGGAAAACCGCAGGAGATGGAACAATGGAATTCCAGAATCCAGGTGGAATTCCCAGTTCAGACCGACACCAAACAGCACCAGAAACAGGGAAAGGATTGGGAGATGGAATTATGGAATTCTGGAATTCCCAGTTCAGACTGACCCAAACAGCACCAGAAACTGGGAAAGGACTTGGAGATGGAATCCTGGAATTCTGGAATCCAGGTGGAATTCCCAGTTCAGACTGGGACACCAAGCAGGAACAGGGAAACCATTGGGATACAAAATTATGGAATTCTGGAATTTGGATGGAATTCCCAGTTCTGACTGACCCCAAACAGGAATTAGAAAACTACTGGGAGACAGAACCATGGAATTCTGGAATCCAGGTGGAATTCCCAGTTCAGACTGACACCAAACCAAAACCGGAAAGCCGCTGGAGATGGAATTATGGAATTCCAGAATCCAGGTGGAATTCCCAGTTCAGACCGACACCAAGCAACATCAGAAACAGGGAAAGGATTGGGAGATGGAATTATGGAATTCTGGAATTCCCAGTTCAGACTGGGACCCAAAACAGCACCAGAAACTGGGAAAACCTTGGGAGATGGAATTATGGAATTCTGGAATTCCCAGTTCAGACTGGGACACCAAACAGCACCAGAAACTGGGAAAGGACTTGGAGATGGAATCCTGGAATCCTGGAATTTGGATGGAATTCCCAGTTCTGACCGACACCAAGCAACAACAGAAACTGGGAAACCCTTGGGAGATGGAATTATGGAATTCTGGAATTCCCAGTTCAGACTGACCCAAACAGCACCAGAAACTGGGAAAGGACTTGGAGATGGAATCCTGGAATTCTGGAATCCAGGTGGAATTCCCAGTTCAGACTGACACCAAACCAAAATCGGAAAGACGCTGGAGATGGAATCCTGGAATTCCAGAATCCAGGTGGAATTCCCAGTTCAGACTGACACCAAACAGCACCAGAAACAGGGAAAGGATTGGGAGATGGAATTATGGAATTCTGGAATTCCCATTTCTGACTGGGACACAAAACAGCACCAGAAACAGGGAAACCCTTGGGAGATGGAATTATGGAATTCTGGAATTCCCAGTTCAGACTGACCCAAACAGCACCAGAAACAGGGAAAGGATTGGGAGACGGGATCACGGAATTCCAGAATCTGGATGGAATTCCCAATTCAGAACCGACACCAAACCAGAAACTGGAAAAGGATTTGGAGAATGATCATGGAATTCTGGAATCATGGAATCCTGGAATCTGGATGGAATCTGGATGGAATTCCCATTTCAGACCGACACCAAACCGGAACTGGAAAATCATTGGAATTCCACAAAATTCTGGAATCCCCCTTGGAATTCCCAATTCAGACTGGGACACCAAACACAAACAGGAAAATCACTTGGGAGATGGAATTATGGAATTCCAGAATCCAGGTGGAATTCCCAGTTCAAACTGGGACACCAAACAGCACCAGAAACTGGGAAAGGACTTGGAGATGGAATCCTGGAATTCTGGAATCCAGGTGGAATTCCCAGTTCAGACTGACACCAAACCAAAATCGGAAAGCCGCTTGAGATGGAACAATGGAATTCCAGAATCCAGTTGGAATTCCCAGTTCATACTGACACCAAACAGCACCAGAAACAGGGAAACCATTGGGAGATGGAATTATGCAATTCTGGAATTCCCAGTTCAGACTGGGACACCAAACAGCACCAGAAACTGGGAAAGGATTGGGAGACGGGATCATGGAATTCCAGAATCTGGATGGAATTCCCAGTTCAGAAGCGACACCAAACCAGAAACTGGAAAAGGATTTGGAGAATGATCATGGAATTCTGGAATCATGGAATCCTGGAATCTGGATGGAATCTGGATGGAATTCCCATTTCAGACCGACACCAAACCGGAACTGGAAAATCATTGGAATTCCACAAAATTCTGGAATCCCCCTTGGAATTCCCAGTTCAGACTGGGACACCAAACACAAACAGGAAAATCACTGGGAAATGGAATGATGGAATTCCAGAATCCAGGTGGAATTCCCAGTTCAAACTGGGACACCAAACAGCACCAGAAACTGGGAAAGGACTTGGAGATGGAATCCTGGAATTCTGGAATTTGGATGGAATTCCCAGTTCAGACTGGGACACCAAGCAGGAACAGGGAAACCATTGGGATACAAAATTATGGAATTCTGGAATTTGGATGGAATTCCCAATTCTGACTGACCCCAAACAGGAATTAGAAAACTACGGGGAGACAGAACCATGGAATTCTGGAATCCAGGTGGAATTCCCAGTTCAGACTGACACCAAACCAAAACCGGAAAGCCGCTGGAGATGGAATTATGGAATTCCAGAATCCAGGTGGAATTCCCAGTTCAGACCGACACCAAGCAACATCAGAAACAGGGAAAGGATTGGGAGATGGAATTATGGAATTCTGGAATTCCCAGTTCAGACTGGGACACCAAACAGCACCAGAAACTGGGAAAGGACTTGGAGATGGAATCCTGGAATCCTGGAATTTGGATGGAATTCCCAGTTCTGACCGACACCAAGCAACAACAGAAACTGGGAAACCATTGGGAGATGGAATTATGGAATTCTGGAATTCCCAGTTCAGACTGACACCAAACAGCACCAGAAACTGGGAAAGGACTTGGAGATGGAATCCTGGAATTCTGGAATCCAGGTGGAATTCCCAGTTCAGACTGACACCAAACCAAAACCGGAAAGCCGCTGGAGATGGAATCCTGGAATTCCAGAATCCAGGTGGAATTCCCAGTTCAGACTGACACCAAACAGCACCAGAAACAGGGAAAGGTTTGGGAGATGGAATTATGGAATTCTGGAATTCCCAGTTCAGACTGACACCAAACAGCACCAGAAACAGGGAAACCATTGGGAGATGGAATTATGGAATTCTGGAATTCCCAGTTCAGACTGGGACACCAAACAGCACCAGAAACTGGGAAAGGATTGGGAGACGGGATCATGGAATTCCAGAA
The DNA here is from genome assembly GCF_047830755.1 of Zonotrichia albicollis. Taxonomy (NCBI): domain Eukaryota; kingdom Metazoa; phylum Chordata; class Aves; order Passeriformes; family Passerellidae; genus Zonotrichia; species Zonotrichia albicollis. Next base: position 1,674,492 of record NW_027428460.1, on the reverse strand, counting down.
TCTGGATGGAATTCCCAGTTCAGAACCGACACCAAACCAGAAACTGGAAAAGGATTTGGAGAATGATCATGGAATTCTGGAATCATGGAATCCTGGAATCTGGATGGAATCTGGATGGAATTCCCATTTCAGACCGACACCAAACCGGAACTGGAAAATCATTGGAATTCCACAAAATTCTGGAATCCCCCTTGGAATTCCCAGTTCAGACTGGGACACCAAACACAAACAGGAAAATCACTGGGAAATGGAATTATGGAATTCCAGAATCCAGGTGGAATTCCCAGTTCAAACTGGGACACCAAACAGCACCAGAAACTGGGAAAGGACTTGGAGATGGAATCCTGGAATTCTGGAATTTGGATGGAATTCCCAGTTCAGACTGGGACACCAAGCAGGAACAGGGAAACCATTGGGATACAAAATTATGGAATTCTGGAATTTGGATGGAATTCCCGGTTCTGACTGACCCCAAACAGGAATTAGAAAACTACTGGGAGACAGAACCATGGAATTCTGGAATCCAGGTGGAATTCCCAGTTCAGACTGACACCAAACTAAAACCGGAAAGCCGCTGGAGATGGAATTATGGAATTCCAGAATCCAGGTGGAATTCCCAGTTCAGACCGACACCAAGCAACATCAGAAACAGGGAAAGGATTGGGAGATGGAATTATGGAATTCTGGAATTCCCAGTTCTGACTGGGACACCAAACAGCACCAGAAACTGGGAAACCCTTGGGAGATGGAATTATGGAATTCTGGAATTCCCAGTTCAGACTGGGACACCAAACAGCACCAGAAACTGGGAAAGGACTTGGAGATGGAATCCTGGAATTCTGGAATTTGGATGGAATTCCCAGTTCTGACCGACACCAAGCAACAACAGAAACAGGGAAACCATTGGGAGATGGAATTATGGAATTCTGGAATTCCCAGTTCAGACTGACCCAAACAGCACCAGAAACAGGGAAACCATTGGGAGATGGAATTATGGAATTCTGGAATCCAGGTGGAATTCCCAGTTCAGACCGACATCAAACCAAAATCGGAAAGCCGCTGGAGATGGAACAATGGAATTCCAGAATCCAGGTGGAATTCCCAGTTCAGACTGACACCAAAGAGCATCAGAAACAGGGAAAGGATTGGGAGATGGAATTATGGAATTCTGGAATTCCCAGTTCTGACTGGGACACAAAACAGCACCAGAAACAGGGAAAGGATTGGGAGACGGGATCATGGAATTCCAGAATCTGGATGGAATTCCCAGTTCAGAACCGACACCAAACCAGAAACTGGAAAAGGATTTGGAGAATGATCATGGAATTCTGGAATCATGGAATCCTGGAATCTGGATGGAATCTGGATGGAATTCCCATTTCAGACCGACACCAAACCGGAACTGGAAAATCATTGGAATTCCACAAAATTCTGGAATCCCCCTTGGAATTCCCAGTTCAGACTGGGACACCAAACACAAACAGGAAAATCACTGGGAAATGGAATTATGGAATTCCAGAATCCAGGTGGAATTCCCAGTTCAAACTGGGACACCAAACAGCACCAGAAACTGGGAAAGGACTTGGAGATGGAATCCTGGAATTCTGGAATTTGGATGGAATTCCCAGTTCAGACTGGGACACCAAGCAGGAACAGGGAAACCATTGGGATACAAAATTATGGAATTCTGGAATTTGGATGGAATTCCCAGTTCTGACTGACCCCAAACAGGAATTAGAAAACTACTGGGAGACAGAACCATGGAATTCTGGAATCCAGGTGGAATTCCCAGTTCAGACCGACACCAAACCAAAACCGGAAAGCCGCTGGAGATGGAATTATGGAATTCCAGAATCCAGGTGGAATTCCCAGTTCAGACCGACACCAAGCAACATCAGAAACAGGGAATGGATTGGGAGATGGAATTATGGAATTCTGGAATTCCCAGTTCAGACTGGGACACCAAACAGCACCAGAAAGTGGGAAACCCTTGGGAGATGGAATTATGGAATTATGGAATTCCCAGTTCAGACTGGGACACCAAACAGCACCAGAAACTGGGAAAGGACTTGGAGATGGAATCCTGGAATCCTGGAATTTGGATGGAATTCCCAGTTCTGACCGACACCAAGCAACAACAGAAACTGGGAAACCATTGGGAGATGGAATTATGGAATTCTGGAATTCCCAGTTCAGACCGACACCAAACAGCACCAGAATGGTGCAAGAAAATTATCCACTTAAGTACACTTCAATACGTTTTGGGAAAAAGAACTGAAAAAACCCCTAATTGTCTCTTTCTGTAATTCTTTGTCCCAAGGCCTGCTGTGCCCAGACAGAAAATAAGGCATTATCACATGAGTTGCTAGATGGTATTTCCAAGCCTTTGAGCAGCAATTCAATAACTATCTGTGACATATTTCTGATAACCTAAATCCTGGAATTCTGTGACATTCAATTATGAGAAAATATTTCAGCAAAGTTCTGACTTGTGCTACGATTGTGAGAGTAATTTTGCTTATTCTTTGGGGAAGGTTTCAGAACAAAAGTATTCTGGAATTAGCCCATGCTCTGGAGGACAATCTGTCATAATTGACCTATTTTACCTACCCCTGTCCAGGAAATCTGTTTATAATAGGTCGATCATTGTGGATATGTATGTTCTATTCTTTAGTCTTAGATATTGAAAAAGCAACATGTGTTTCATATTATAACCAGACCAGTCGTTCAATATTGTACAACTATCCAAGATCTGATTTTCTTCAACATCCTACCACAGACAACAGGTTGTACAGAAACATGAGCAGCTCACTTTGGTTAAGCTCTCAGCCTAGGAGAAGTGGCATATCACATCAGAAAACAGTTCTGACAGTTTCTACACCTCACATAGACAACCTTCTGCAAACTCATTGTGTATTTGAGCTCCTTTGATTTGATTTTGGAAAGTCTAAATCTAGAGAAGGTTGAGACAAATACACTAAATCTAGCTGCCAGCTAGACCAGCCAATATTTTTCCTTTTGCTTTCACATCCTGGGATTTGGAGAACTGCTTTGCATCAGCATGAAAATAACAATACTACTAGTGGTGCTACAAAAGCTGGCTGAGCAATTCTTTGAGGAGCCATCCCAATTTTTCAGCAGCCACCTCTTAGGATTACCCTTCTTCAGTGCTTGGGATAGTGTTGCAGGAATCCCATTGACATGGGCTAAACAAACTTTGGGACATAACACAGCATCTACCACTACCCAGAGACCACTAAAGAAATTACAGAGAAGGTAAAACTCTCTCAGTTGCAGGCATTTCTCTGACTTAGCCACTGTGTCTTGTATATAAATATACATTTTCATCACTAGAAATTTGGGGAATACCTTCACTATATCAATGCAACGATCAGGCCAAATATAATTTCCTTTTCTTTTTATGAAATATTTTGACAGAACAGGCACAAGAATAACTAGCCATGCAAGTGTATTATGTTACAAAAGAAATCCTTGTTCAGATATTTTTGCTGGAATCGTCCTGTATTGATGGGGCAGAAAATTTGCAATCATGATTGTAGCTGTTGATGAGGTCCTTTGGGAATTAATTTTTCCTGACACAAAATTCCATATGGTTGTATTCAGTGTCTAAGAATAACAATTTTCTGCTAATGTTAGCACTTCTTATTGCAATACATATGGAAAACCAAGGATATTAATTTTTCTTATCAAGATAGGATTTTTCCCTGCATTTTTTCCCTGAAACTATTAATCTAAACATTTTCTTTCCATGAATACTGTCTTCTCCTTTGATCTCCCAAAATATGAGACAGAATTAAAAAAGGGTTCCCAAACACAAAAAAAGTTGATTTGTGTTTGAGACTTTGGAGACAATTCTATCTGCAAACAGTTTAGAAGAGCCCTATAGTGATATTTTTGGACAGAGTTCTACTATTTAGAAACTTTAACAGCTGAGATGGCACAGAGTATAAGTGCAACCAACAGATTAACTAATTTTCAAATAACTTATTCAGTAAAGTGAGGTATAAAGGAGGAGGTGGAATTACGCCTGGAATTGTGACTCAGACCCAACTGCTTTCCTTAATTGATCTTAGGAAGACACAATCATACAAATCTCTGACTCAGCATTAAGGATTTGGCAATCTAGTCTTTAATAAACATAGGATTTTGATGTAATATTATCTCTGAATTCACAGTAAATAGCCAGTTGCATCTGAAACGTGTTTGAGAATTGTAACCTGAGATTCATCTGCTCTGACATCATACTTAGACAAAGCAGGGGCTGTCGATTACAAAAACAAAAGATCTTATCCAATAGGCAGGAGGCCAGGAAAGCTTCCACTGGCACTTTTATTTTATACTGGGACAGCAGGCCTGAGGCCTGAATGAATTTTGCTTTGTGACAAATTGTGTTATTACACTTCCTTGCTCAGCTCAGATCAGCAAACTACACAAATTCTGAATGGGCCCCCTGATAACTTTAGCTACAGGAGAGAGATGAATGTTCAACACACCATGTAGCTCATTACCTGTTCACTGAAGAATAGCAATACTCCTTCTCTTAGGAATATACAAATTAAAAAGCAGGAAATAGGGTTTGAGACTATTTGTTACAGTGTATAGAAGAAAAGCAAAAAACTGCTCATCTAAGTTTTCTATTTTATGCCCAAAAGTCTTAACAAGAAGCAAAATTCTCACTGAGTATTCTTTCCAGCGGAACTGCAGTTAGACAGCTAAATCAGTAATGCAGTATAACGTGGTCATATTAACGTGGTGAGGCAGAAAAGACCATCTGCAGCACCATGAATATGACTAAAATAGAGTGCCAACAAAAAGCCCTGAATAGTGTCTAATGCCAGAAATCGTTATGAATGGTGTTTTTAAGAATTTCAGCGTAATTGATAAAAAAGAGAATTATAGTATTTTTTTTCACTTGGGATGCAATAAGCTTTCAAAATTTATTTATAAGCACCTTTACAGCTCAATTCTACATGGATTAAAAATATATTTTTTTTTAGCATTCTTCACTAATTTTAACTGTGAGCAGTTGTAGTGTTCAACCTTGCTTAGTAAGTTAGAAGAAATCTACACACTCCCAAGATTCACTCTGGTGAATATCACTGTGTAGACTGACAATTGGCACTTTTAACTGCTGTTTTAAAGATGCATGACTCTGGTTTATGTAACAGAGATTTCTGTCTATTTTACTGTTGAGTGTATATGCTTGGAGTGATAAATTCAATGCTAAATATTTGGAATTCAACAAATTTTTTCAAAAATTGTCGAGGACAAAAAGTACTATCATTACATAGATTTATATTTTAAAGTAGGGAAAAAAGTTGGAAATAAATCACCTGATTTCTAAACACTAGGATATTATCAATAGTCTCACAGGTTTTTATTTTAGAGTACATTTTTAATTACTTTGATAAAAAGGGTTCTAACAATGAGGTGAGAATGTAAAAAAATTATTCAGACTATTACATGAGATTCAAAGACTTATCCAAGGATGCTGAGTGGCCAAGTGATAAAACAGCAAAAGCAAATTTTTTGCAGACACAATAGTAGAGACTAAATTATCTATTATCAAACAACAAAAAATTTCTTAGCTGTTGCAAAAATATCTTCAATTAGCACAGTTAGAAAAAAAATTCAAAAATGCAATTAAATATTGGTAATTGTAAGGAAGTGAACTAAGGTCAAAACAAAAAGCCATTCTTTCAGTGCATTGATCCCTAAGTCTGGGAGTAGCTCAGTAGTGTAATCCATTGTCCAAAAGGATTACATTAGAAATAAAAAGTAACTGAGAAGAGTGAGAAGGATGCTCAGAGGTACTCAATACAGTTACACAGGCATTCTTCAGCTTGCAGAACAGGTATACAGAGAGCAATTCAGCTGATGCATGAAAAGCTGTAAATATATTAAGACTATATTGAGACTGTAAAAAGGGAATAATTATTAGCTGGTTTCTATAGGAACTAGAACCCTCCCAAAGGCATCAAATGTATAGCAAGTAAGGGAAAGTATTTTTCACAAACATATGCTAAAATTATGGAGTTCTATTGTATAGAATGCTTTGAAGATTAACTACAACCATTTTTTAAAAACACTGAGACAAATTCATAGAAGAAAGGTACACCAAAAATTCAGTTTGTGGTTTGAGCAAAAGACTTCTAGCTTAGGAATTTTCTGAAATTCAGATAGCTAGAAACTGAGTAAATTTATTGAGAGAAATAATACAATGTAATGACTCTAAATAACACAATGTAGTGACTCTTCGTGTATCCACTACTGGAAAGTATCAAGGTCCAACAGTGTGCTAGATGGACCTTTGGTGTCATCTAGTACGGCAGCGTTAGGTCTTAGATAGGTTTATCCTGAGCAGGGTACTCTCACTTTCATTCATTTAGAATTCAAAATACAATTCCATATTCAATACTAAGTATATAGGACATCCATTTTAAAATATTAAATGATTGATCTGGGTCATCTATTGTTTTACAATTACTGTCTGCCATAGGAATAAAAGAAAGACTATTTCAAAACCTGTCAGTATCAAATGATAGATTACAGTGGTAAATATTAATAAATGTTAGGTAGCTACAAATTCTGGCAATTGAAACTGACTGACAAAAAAACCTTTTCCCGAACTGAACTTCTTATCCCAGAAAGAGAGGATAAGAATATACTTTGAAATATTCTCCAATAAATCATTTCACTATTGATTCACTGTTGAAAACATTTATGTAGCAAAGAAATGAGATACAAAAGTTATTAAATAAGTCAAACTGTTTATACAATCATACCTGATCATTTCAAATTTTAAATTGTTTTATTTTGTTAAACTTTCTTTAGCATTGTTTTTCCTAAACTGCTTAATATGTTTTCTGTACTTCTGAGGTCCCCACACCTCCATCTGTGAGTTGTATTACACAAAACCTTACAATATTTGTTATTTAGGTTTGTTTTTTTAGAAGGGCATTCTGTAAATTTTGCAATTTTTCCTCTACAGTTTCTTTCTATGCACCATGTTATACTCCTCCTCTCAGGTACTGACATTTCTTTCCATTACACAAAGTGTTAATTTTCCACACACTCAGGGTAGTCTCTCCTGCCATTCAACACATCAAATCTAACTCAGCCCATCCCATGGGAATGTAAACAATAATTGTATAGGTGCAACTAAAGCTTGAGAGCTGTGTCACTCTTTTTTCTTTGCTTTGCTCCTTTACTTTTCATTTTAAACTTGTTAAAACTGTTTCACCTAATCATCAGTTGTAGGTATTGGAGATGATTGTAGCAAAAGTGATATACAGCTTATTTCTCTGTCCTAAGAAATTAGCCTTGGTATCTTCCTGTTTAACCTGTAGCAAATAAATGCATATATCAGCAGTACATTTATAAGCACATGGAGTTCCACTAGTATTAGAATCCATAAATATCTATTTCAGGATAACAACTACCAAGTAAAGTGTTAGATATATTCTGGCAGTCTTTTACAGATAGATAGATTTTTAATTTAGAAAGGATCATCTGTACCTCATAGCTTTTAAAATAGGCTGTAGAATTAATGCTGCTATTCCCATTCTAAGTTCAAAAACTTAGGTCTAATTGAATTATGAAATCTTTTAACATCCCAACTCTAACAAACTTGGAGTTATATTGTATTTGTATATTTACACATTTCATTACTAAGCATTTTGATTTATTAGAAATGGCTACTATCATTCATTGCAAGTGAAAAAAAAGCTGATTTCAGTGACCAGACACCAATGTGTAACATTTTCTTCTGTTTCTGTGTACTTACATGTAGGCAGACTTTTTGGGCTCCGGCTGCCTGGATTGAGACTTCTGACCTACAGAAAGCAGTCCTTACCCCAGGAAGACCCCGATGCAGTCATAATCGATTCATCCAAGCACAGCGACGACTCAGTGGCAATGAAGCACTTTAAATCACCTACAAAAGAAGTGGATGATACAAAAGCACTGATTCAACACAGTAAATTTTCACCTTTGGTTAATATATCTGGACCTCTTGACCACTCATCACCCAAGCAGCAGTGGGACAGACTTTACCCTGACATGATACAGACAAGCAATCCACTAACCCGTTCCAGATCAAAGGAAAGTATTTGTAGTATACGGAGAGCCTCTTCGGTACATGACACAGAAGGCTTTAATGTCCATCCCAAGAACGTTTTTAGGGACCGTCATGCAAGTGAAGGTATGGTAGAAAGTAATCACTATTCTCTGATGTACTAAAAATGGAATATTTTCAATATTTCATAGTAATAATCATCACTTTGTAAACAAAGCTAAACAGAATGAATCCATGGTGCATTGAAAATACTAAGGGCTCAAATATGCCAGGCTTATGTACACTAAATGTTGTTTTCCATTTTCAAGGAGACTAATGGAATCATGGTGTTGATCTTCTCTATAGGGATATAGCAAATATTGGGGCCAGCATTCCTAAAGCTAATATTGGGGTTTGGGGAGAAAAAAAATCAGGTGATCAAATTATAATTGCATATACTGTTCTCTCCTATACTTACAGGTATTAGATTGTCTTTGATTGTATGAAATCCTACTTCAGAGACTGATAAGTTTATTTCTCTTAAATCTGTAATGTGCAGATTTTACATTCACTGATCCAACACTGAGACATGCTTTTTCTCTCATGCCGAAGAAAGTATCCTCAGCAACTCCATGCTTTGTGTAATGAATAGTGAAATCCTTAGTGAAATGGTGAAATGCTTAGTGTAAACTTCATTTAAGGGTGATTTTCTCCTTGTGCTATTATATTAATTTTTCATTGTAGTAGTTCCCAAATGGTCATTCTTTATCCAGTTATACATCTGTGAAAAGGTGTAAAAATCAGTTTGACTATTAAGTATCTTTTATTACAGTAATAGAAAGCTAATGCATAAATTACCACATAATTTTAATACTTGCCAAATGGAGGAGCAAAATTTTCTATCTCCATTTTATAGAAAAGCTTTTTTCAAATGTTAAGTACTAATGAAAATAATTTCTACTATGAGGAGTCAATAATTCAGTTGAACTCCTAAGGCCTCTCCTGCGATGTGATCATTTACAGTGTAAATGGATAAAACACTCTTACTCTGTTTTCACTTTGCATAAACTACAAAATAGTAGAGAATCAGGCCCTAACTTATGTCATACATAGTCATTCTAGAAAAATTCAGCAGAAGAGAGGATGGCTCTCAGAAAGGCATTAGGATTAGTAACCATCCTTGATATCATCTGCTTACAATCATGTTAGAATTGGACACCATATGCTGAAAAGATGCTTAAATTTATCAAGCAAGTCCTAATTGCCTAACTCAACAGTGAGCCACAAAACCCTATTATTGTTATAAAATTATCCATGCAAGTTAGGCAACCAAGATTCAGCTTAAATCATCTGCTCCAGGCTTGCAGTTTCTGAACAGGGAGAATGCAAAACCCTAAGTACAACAAGTAAAAGTAAACTACAGTCCCAAATGGCTCAACTCTTACCAAAGGAAACATACGGTTAACTTATTTTCCCATTCCATTTTTATTTTGAGTTTTTCTAAATCATTCAAAAACTACTACTCTATCTGAAAATGCAAGTCAGGATTCAATTTTTTCCTACCCCTTCCAGTTCAAAAAATATTAATTGAATCAGTAAAGCAGAATTCTGAAAGAAGAGAATAACATTACTTAGCTTAATACTAACTACAGTAATTTACCTGCAGTCAAATTTTAAGATAATGCAATTGAGAATAGAAATTATTTCATGTGTTAAATTAATTTATGTAGCCTTGTTGTCTATCGCTTTAAAATTATCTTCACTGTGCTCATTATATGCCAAGAGATATTACAGTAAAAATGACAGCTTAGCACTTTAAATTCATTTGAGTGTACTGGATCAAATTCCATTATAAATTTGCCTATATGACAGCAAAAGCAACTGTGTCCTACACTCACCATCCAAAATGCAGCCAAGCCAGCCTCATCTGAAACACCAGCAATCCAGATTCTGCAGACAGGTGCAGGTTCAGAAATGTTATTGTCTTCAGAAAGTGGACTCAGCAAGATCACTGCAGCCTTCTGAAACAGCAGCAGGCTTAAGAGCCCAGTTTAGCCTAATCTCCAGCACTGCTACAGATGCCTGTCCCACGAAGGCACTGGGCTGGGAGGAACTAAACAGCTACGGTCCAGAGGGCCCAGGCTGATGTGCTGTGCTGCCCGGTGCTCGGGAAGCTGAGGAGAAGCCGGCGAGGCCGCAGGTCTGGCAAGGCCCAGCGCCATGACCGACCCCCCGTGCAGGCCGCGGCCTCTGTCCAGAGCAGCGCTGACCACTCTCCACAGGCTGCTGTGGCACAGCCTCAGCTCAGAGGTGGCCTGTGAGCCCAGCCAAAGGAGGTGAATGTCTGTGTGAGCCCAAAGCACATCTGAGAGCTGGTAACCTGGGCACAGCAGGTGGCACCAGGAGGAAGGCATCATTCCCTGCCAGACCCGCCTCACACCCTCAGAGCCGCAGGGCACAACACAAGGGGACGGTGCCTTGTGGATCACATTATTATCATGTGAACCAGCGTGGCACCTACCTCTGCACCTGTGTGGCTCCTTTAAAATAGTGATAACAGCAGCAATTATAATATTCTACTGAAAAGGTTTGATCTCACAAGAGGATTCAGGGCCAGGTGAGCCTGTGAGGACAGAAAGCTTAGCCAATGTTTCCTTGTGAAAAGGCACCTAAGAGCTGAAGAAAGGTTTAAGGTGTATCTTTCTCCAGCACTTGCTCAGAGGGGCATGGCTTGGGCTGCTGACATGGCAAAGACATGATTCCTCATATGAGTGTAGGCAGACATGGGGGGCCTGGGGGGTCTGTGCTGGGCCTCCTGTGCAGCCCCCCATGCCATGCACCAACCCTGCACTCCTGCCTCAGCTTCTCTCAGTTATGTGGGACTAATTATTTCTTCCTGGCACTTTTGCCAAGAAATATTTTTTTCTTGCAGCCCACTGCCAGACATGTGGAGAAAGAATTTTGTCATGTTTCTATTAAGGCAAGTTAGATAAAGCCAGTCCTACTGCCTGATGATCTACTCCAGACACTTTGACACATTATCTCAATCATTGGAGTGATTTCACCTTCACTGGAAGTCTTCGTAATACAGTCAAGGAGGTGCAACAATATTTCAATTCAAATCATGCACACTTTGAAGCTGTATTTTCTGCTTTTTCTGGTGTAGATTTTAGTTGTCTTTTCTTGTCTTTTTCTCCACTTTTAATGTGCTGAAAACCAGACAATGGTCGCAATGTCAAAGGTAAAGTATACATCTAGACTGTACCTTCCAGTGTTTCAATCAGCCACACTTTTTGGCATGTTACTTTGCCTGCTGTATGAAATGTTCAAATGCAACACTCTCATGTGACCAAGTGCTAGCTCTACTACATAAATTATATTTGTTAAACACATAGTTACTCATGTAACTCTTGTCTCAAAACACTAACTATAAATCACTGGAAAAAGTGAAGGCCTTTAACAGTTAAACAGCCTTTTGATTTCATTATCTGCTAATTTAAAAAAAGAAAGGGAGGGAGGTAGAAACATATCTTAGTTACATAACTCAGTGCTGTTGTCCTTAAGCAGTCAAAACTTCTGTTGAAGCTACCAGGAGTTTTACCTGCAAAAGGATGTGTGATTGTATGAGGACATTAGCAAAAGATCCATTGTTACAAGGTACTCAGTTTTCAGTTAACTCTCTCAAAAATAAATAACTGATAATCAGGACACTTGTGGAAGTATCTTCACTTATTCCTCTTTTGTCTCTTTAAAACTAGTTTCACGTTCCTGGATGGCAGGGGGTATGGTTTCAAGCTTCCTGTAGCATCAAAATGTGCATGCATGAACTTCATTGCCAATTTCCTGTTTAAATAATATTTAGTGCAATTTGAAAACTGTTTCTTTTCACCAGCATTGAGCTATATGTTTTAGAAGCAATTTGAACATAATCTGTAAATTACTTCCTCCATTTCTGAAGATCACTTACTAAAGTGTTCAGTTTAATTGCCATATTTGTATTTGTGGGAGGACTGGTTTGTGACTTCATGCATGATGCAAAAAGTGTGTGTACCTGGTAAAATCTCTCCAAACTGCATGCAGTGCATGACATAGGTTCTGTAAAACAATTTGTGGACTACAAAAATCATTGCATTTGCTTCATGTGTATGTTGGCAAAATCTTGGGGGGAAAAGATGCAGTTTCTGTGCTGCTCAATAATTTTTCTAAATGCATTTACTGCTGGTGAAAGATGATGAATTGGCAGCTCAGGAGAGTGAAATAATTTCTCAATGCATTGTGTAAGCACGGACAGTGAAATCCTACCATCAAAATGGGGAATTCAAGCTTAACCTGATTCTCCTTTTTGGCTAGGCAGAAGCAAGTCCTTCTCCCGGCTTATTCAGTTCTCTGCCTGTCTGTTGAAACTGTCAATCAGGGTGCCAATTAGTATCAATTGTGATTGTGATTTGTTATGGCCCCCTTTTCCTGTGCCCTGCTATGACAATATAGCAATGGCCCACTGGCTATCAAGTATCAGCTCAATTTCTGGCAGCCTGGGCTGTTCTTAAACTAATACTGTCTTTCAATCAATTACCATTGACAATGAGGTGCATTATGCTTTGCACCACTTTCTAGAGCAAAAGATGGTGGGGGAAAAGAAGCAAGGTTCTATTCTCTTGTGCAATGAGCTTAAGCCTAATATCATGCTCTAGAGCATGAGTATTAGGTAGCAAAAGAGAGAATAATCCCCTTTGGAATGGAAGTGATAAAAGATGTAAATCCCAGAAACCAAAAGTTCAATGCAATTTAAGTATCTACAAAGTTACTAATAAAACAAAATCTTGCCTACTATCTAATCGCAGATTTGCCTAAGCTATTTTAGTTTCCTCTTACATTTGAATTCCTAAGGTATGAAGAATCGTGCTGATCTGACCAACTGATTCAAGGTTTTAACTTGAAATCCTGCTTACATCTAAACTGATTCAATACTCAGAAACTGTTGCTCAAGCTAACAGGGAAGCAGGGCTGGAAAACTCTAGTGTGACCACATGTCCATTAGCACACACCAGCCAGATTAGTCACTTCACTGGTTCGTGAGGAGATTGTGTGCCCTGATATATTTTGAGCACTAATTTTTAGTAGACTCATATAGATGATGTGATAGAGTCAGGTCCCACCTGGGCAAAAAGGCATTTAAATATAGTATCACAGTCCCTTGGTGGTGCCCTCAGTAGCAGGCTTTTTTACCATTCCTTGCAGATGAAAGGTAGCGCTTTCTTCCCTTTTCCTGTGAATCTGTTCCACAAAAAAATATACTAGGAGAAAAAGAAGGACTGTTTTGCAGTTTAATGGTTAGAGAACTCAGGCACAAACTCTTTTTTGTACCCAAAATTTTAGTTTAGAGCATCATGCCCTCCCTTGTCATCTTAAATTCCTTTCTGCACAGTGGCAAAATTTGAAATGGAGTAATAGAGATTTTCTATCTGTGGTCCAGATTAGCATGCAATTATTATGAGTTTAGGAGAAAGAAAACATGTATAGATCCTTAAAAGCTTCAAAAGAAAATGAAATGTCTTCTTCTTCAACAAGCATTTGAAGCCAGGTGTGATGGAAAATCAGCCCCCACTTAAAGAATTTTGAAAAAAAATATCAACACAGCATAAAGCATTTCGCTGCAGCCATCCCCAAGCAGCTGGTGGCTTTGAATTTCATTCTTTCTCACATTGCAAGTAAAATCAACTCTTCCACTGTTGACTTTGCAATTTACCCCATAGGCCTAATCCAACCCATTGACTGTCCCTGAATCAACATACACATTCTTGTTTTCCTCTCAGGAAGACAAAAGAAAACCTCAAAAAGAAGAAAAAGAGAAAAGCATCAGACTGTTGCCTTTAATAGAATTAAGGCAACCTTAAATAAAATTCTCAGGCGGATCTAAGAAATACCCTTCAATCTCACTCTTTATGTACATTACTACCAACTGCAAGACCTGGATTTTTTTTCCTAAATACCTAAGAGGATTTAGTTCTCACTGTCTAAACATCTTTATAGTACTTTTTCCAATATTATGCATTGCAAGGAAAAGCAACTTTTCCTCGCAATGAATACTTTTGTCTTCCCAATGACTTATGATGACAGTACAAAACAAGTATTCTGATCATTCATATTGCTTTTTTGTTCAAACAACTCTGTCTGTAATGAAAAGAATAATTATAAAGAATATGTACCTCATAAGTATGTAAATTCTATATAGTTTTAATGATACACTAAAATAGTATAAGAAGGTTTTATATACTTTGTTGATATTCTTTCTACCTATACTTTATATAGGTTATATAAGTATATACAGCATCCCTATAGTTTCCTATATTTTATTTGCAATGACAATTGAAGAAACATGTTTTCATTTCAATTTTCCAGTTTCTTTGAACTATCATGTGAGCGTGAGCAAGGTAGAGATGTGATAATAGAGCCTTTGCTAATTCCAGGCACTCTTACATAATCATGTGCCCTATTTCCGCTCTCATAAACAAATGAGCATATAGACTTTATATTCAGCCAGAACTATAATAAGAGCTCACCAGAATTCCTAGTAAAATGAAAATAATTAAGGATAGATGCATTATGCAATTTGGAATCCATCAACTTTCCAAAAAATATAGAGGGTTATATGTAAAGAAAATGTCATATTCATAGCCAATATTAGATTTCAATCTTATTAGTAAAAGAGTTATTTTTAAAATGTAAATAAATTTTATTATTAACAACTAGTATACAGAAAATTAGTTTTTAATCACCCTTTTAACATATCCCACCTAAATATTAATGATAATTTATTTCCTTCAATTTCCCAGATACTAAATATATGTTCTGATTTTTCAGGGCCTTTTAATCATATCAAGTCAAGTCTGTTGGGATCCACATCGGATTCAAATCTCAACAAATACAGTACAATCAACAAAATTCCTCAACTCACACTGAACTTTTCAGATATCAAAAGTGAAAAAAAATCTTCATCTCCTCCTTCTTCAGAGAAAGCAATTATTGCACCTAAGGTGAAAGACCGAACGCACAATGTAACAGAAAAAGTTACACAGGTAAGGTAATACATGTTATTTTAGCTCATTTTCTTTTTTTTTTTTTTTTTTTCCACTGTATTCGAGAGATTCTTACTCTTTTAATGAGTGGCTTGGCTATCTCCAGACTAATTTGAAGGCTTTAAAACATTATGTAATTTACCTTCCATTCAGTTGTTTATGAGGTAGTCTACAACATCAGATGGTACTGCTAACAAACAAAACTCTTCTGCTCCCTATTTTTTAATGGAAAAGAAATCTAGTATGCACCACGTGTCCCAAATAAGACCATTAATTTCAGTGATTCCTGTCATTCATAAATGTTAGTTTCATTCTTCATAATTTTTTCTCAACATTATGAATTGCTGATTAGTTATGGTACAACATGATAACAAATGGTAGGTGATTGTGCCACTGTATCATAATTATATCTCATAATTTCTGTTCAAGTTCTTTGGCTTTTTGTAATGCTCTTTCTTATTGGTATATTTTTCCATATCTGTGCTTCCATAAGGCTGTCAAAATGAAAAGCACACACCTTTGGACTGGATGTACAATATATCTTGTGAACAAGGCCTATAATTGAAGCAAAATTTAAAATAATTTTAAATAGCGGTTTCTTCACTCTAAAACAGATGCAGTGCCCTCTGAAGTCAAAGGAAATTTTTAGCTAATTTCAATATTATTTCATTTGTGTTACAATCTTATATGGAGAGTGACAGGGACAGGCGAGGAATGTGGAACATACTGAAAAAATACCGAGAGATGACAGTATCCCAAATAACATTTATAAGGTCAGTAGGCAGAGGGTTGGCCCTTAAATGCCTAGACGGACTAAAAGAGGCAAAAAGTGCTTTACAGTAGAATGCAGATAGATATTCCATACGGAAGATCTTGCCAAGAGTATATTTGGACGTAGAATCATAGAATGATAGAAATTAAGACCAACATGTCCAACCATTAACCCAGCATGGACAAGTCCACGACTAAATCATGTCCCCAAGTGCTGACCAGACTGCAGCTTCCCTGCATTGGTGCTTTGCCAGACAGAGTCCATGTTCCTACTCCCTTTGTCAGTATAAAAAGGGATGTATTGTACACCCTCCTAAAGAAATAGAGATAAAAGTTCTATCATTTCTATTTTGAGATCAGTTAGTGCCTAAAAAGTAATTGGATTTTTATCTTTCATATATTTTGTCTTTAATAGCTAGCTTGAATCCGCAGCCATTGTCCTTTCTTCTGTGGTCAGTTTTGAAAGATATAATCTCTTCTGGATCCATTTTGATATGTTTTAAATTATTCATAATAGTTATATATAGAAATCTTTTCATAGATAATACAGCAAAAAGTCAAGTTACATAAAAAAGACTAATTTTTATAAGTTATATAAGCATGAGACAAGGTAGGTTTTTCAGGGGTGTTTTTTATTAGTTTTTTGGGTTTGTTTTTTTTTTGTTTGTTTTTGTTTTTTGAATTCTGACTGGCTAATTAGTGCCAGAGTGCTGAGCTTCTGCATTCTACTGATGCTGTTGAGGGTGGAAGGTAGGGCAGAAGGTTTTTTTTTAAATCTATGTTTATTCTCCAAATAATTTAGATTTTATAAAAAATCCAATGGAAATGGCATGGATCAGCTAATCTATCAATGAAAATTGATACCTACTAAATTCAAAATTAAATTTGAAATGCTCTATAAAATCTTTACACTTCAAAAAAGCCTTCCAATTTAATTTGACATTGGTTTATGTCCTTCGGTAGAACAATCTCAGCCACTGTGCAGAGCACAATTTGCATAGCAAACTTTGATGCCATATCATTCATTATGATTGGAAATAGTTCCCTGCAGCTGCTGCTTTTTCTGTTATTACATTCACTTATCAATATTTTTAGTTGCTGCTGCATTCTAAATGGTAGAATTAGGTACAGGTAGAAGCTCTTAGGAGGTATAAATAAATGTAGGTCTATAGTGTTACAGTGGTCAAGGATCTAGTTAACTAGAGATTCATTAATTAGATTAGAAATAGACATTTAGAAGATTTAAGTGGCTAGTTTTAGTCCTGTTTATGTTTCTATTCTCAGTGATTTTAATATATTTTGTTAGAGTCAGCTCTTTGAAGCTTCTGCTTCATGTCTGAATATAAATTTATTTGTAAGTCTGTTCTTGGGCCATAGATCCATCAGGAATCTATCTGCAGAACACTGCAAAAGTGGGCTTGGAAGATATGAGCAGAGTGTTGAGAATATAATATGGTGGAAATGTTAGGAAATGTTAAAGGAGGTAGTAAAAATATGCTCATGCTGGCACAGTCTCTGATAAGGAAATCTGCCAAACAGCATCAAAAATACGCAGAGGGCAATATGACCTATTTAATCTATGGGGCAATATCAGTAAAAGAGCAAATGAGTATAAAACAGCCATGGTAAGTTCAAAGATCACCCTTAATTATAGTTATGACATTCTGAAACAGTCTTCTAATGAAAGAAGTTAGGGCAGCAATTCTAAGTGTTGCTAGAAAGACCCTGAGGATGTAGTGGAGGGGTACATAAGATGCTGCATTTTCTGGAATTGCAGGACTGGATGACATGAAAGGTCACCTATTGTACCATTCAAATATACATCCATCCATCTCTCCCTTTGTAGTCATATTTTCTATCTTTCTCCCTTTCCTAAGTTTTGCTGAGAAATGTGATCCTGATGTTAAAATCTGACAATTCAACTACTGTGGCTCCTCATGGTGCAATGCAAAATATACCAGTGAGCTTTTCTGTTGGATATGCAGCCTGGATTCTCTCTCATTCTCTCTCAACAGTTATAAATCAAGTATCAGCATCACAGAATGCAACAAATTCTTTCCAAAGACAACAGCTGTATAACTTCTTTAATATCCGCAAGCTGGGGATGTAATTTGGGTCTTTAAGAGAGTGAAAAAGGAAAGGATGGCACATAGCCACCTTCAGAGGGAAGAGGAAGAATAATGAATAAAATAAATAAATGAGTCGTTGGCCACTGTGTTTAGAGGAAGTGCTGCACTTTGAGAAAACATTTAAAGAGGAGTAAGATACTTTAGTAAAAAGATTTTAGTGGAATAAATTAGAAATAGAAAGTAGAATAAAGTTTAGACAATTATTTTAGAAGAAAGAGGAGATGCTGTGGGACAGTAGTTTATACTTTGAGAGAAAAACCTGGGTTATACATTCTACAGCAAGAAACCTTCCAATACTGTTTTTCTACTTAACAGGAGGGTTCAGGACATTATGTAGAGATGAAAATTGCCTTAAGATACAACTTGCAGTGAAGTGCTGCACATGTGATGGTTCTGAATAAGTAGATTCCCTGATTGCTTTGCCTGGATTTTCACCTGGGGCTTCACTGATCATAACTCCTTGTGTAATGCCAAGAAGCATAACATCTTCTGGACACTTTCTGCATAACTGACTTTTAGTCAGAGAATTAGTCCAGGTGTAGCTGCCAGATAACCCTGATTGATAAATTGGCATTGTTATATCCTAGTGCAGATTTTTGTGACTAAATTATATTTACATTTCCATTCCACTTAAGGAAAAAATTGATTTTTTAAATGTTTTTCCTTATAATTTCCAGAGGTGTTAATGTCACTCTCTGCTAGAAGAATCTCAGCTTCCTTTTTTCCATTATTTCTTTTTTACAGTCTGTTCAGGAGGACAGTGCAATTTCTGCACTCTTTTGTACTGACAGGTTCAGTTGGGGTCCTGACACTGATGGTTAGAAAGAGACAAGTCTTCCTAGCGGCACAAAAGTAGACTTTTATTAAAGAAAGCAGTAGGGCAAAAGTCTGACATCTGTCCCTTAACATTTTTTATGAATTCATAAAGGGGACTTCTGGCCTTAAAATTTCAAGGTACAAAGACACAACAGGAACTGATTTTATCTTTTGCTTAAATACTGATTTATTTTAAAGGTTTTTAGACATCCAGTTTCCACTGATGTACAGCTGCAAAGTTGTGAACTCCATTGTAAACAGACTCATGAAGACTAGAATAGTCAGTGTCTGCTTTGTCTTTAAAGAAAAGAGAGAATTCCTGAATTCCCATAACTTAATACTGTCTACAAATAATTGTCCCAGTTAATAAACTGCAAATTACTGATCTCTTTATTGTGTTGTTTAAGAAAAACTGTTTTGTTGCTTTGGTCACTAGTGTCCAGGGAACATTTATCTCCTTGCAATTCATCCGTCTGAAGGAATACAGAATGTGGTTGAAAGGCCCAACATATATCTGTTGTTCATTATTTATCTCAATAAATGACTTACAGGAAAGTAAAACTCTGTAATGTTTTAACTTCTTGTAATAATAGATTTCAGAACAGTTTCATTATCCACCCACCTCTAGAAAACATATATATACCCAAACTGGTCATATGGCTTATGAAATGACAAATATATACCTTGACAGGCTACACAGAATATTGTGATCTGCTTTGCAGACATGCTGAACACCCACAAATCTTCCGAAAATAGAGCTGCTGGTGAGGGGGGTGGGGGGGAGGCTGGGGACCATGTAGGAAGTGATAGACCTTGTAGCTTCACTGCATGTTTTTGTAATCTGGCCAGACTCCATTTTGTTCCCCAAAAGATTGAGAAATAAGTAACAATATCCTCCCAAGGCCAATAAAGCTGCTGATATAAAAAGAACTATTATATGATCATGACTTCAAACTGACCTTCAGGTTTTCAGGCTAAAAGAAGACTACCAGCATCTAGGACAGAGGGGGGCAATATAAAACCTAAAAATAAACCAAATTATTGATCTATACGTTTTCAGCAGTCCAATTCAGCTGACGCACTGTGCTGTTTACATCCTGCAATAACTCACATACACACAACATTTCAAGGCTGTTCATTTTGCATTCTGCATAATGCAGAAAACTGAATAAAGGGGAAACAATTTTGATGCCTTCCAATTACACAGCAAGAGATACATATAATAGTGAAATTAGGGGGTAAGCAGGGCCAACATTTCCTAACGTATGGAAAGTTTAAATTTACTCTGAAATGAGATGCTTCTTTTTCCTGTTATTTGGGAATTGACACATCTTATACAGGAGTATTCCCTTTCTTTACAATAATAGTTAGCACCCTCATGCAAAAAATTTTCATCTTTTATTGTCATTACATAATTAGGCTTTGTAATTACTATAGATGTAATTATAGAAATAGTCTAAATGTGAGTAATTTCATTGTAATTTAGAAAGTGTGACACACTGTGAAACCAAGAAAAGCAGAGGCCATGGTTAAAACCAGTAAAAATACCTCAGTCCCACTGTAGCCATTTAAACCTGTGCCAAGGTGTCACCACAACTGTAAAGTAGTTTCTTTTTCACCAGAGCTAACAGCTATTCCAAGTGTGTGGAAGCAGAAATTAAAGCCCACTGTTTTGCTCAGTTTCAGAAGAAAGCATTGTATCCTTATTATAATTATTTGCTGTTGCATCAAGTAATAAAAATGAGATTCACAACAATTGTGAAAGATAAAATATTCCTTCCTTACAGTAGAGCCTCTTCTTTTTGTGACAGCTGAATAGGTTTAGGCATCTGAACTGCTGCAGTGTTTCAAGAAGATTTCACAACATATGGTAGAAATGGAGCAGTCAGAAAGCCCAGCTGCTTTGCAGCATGTAACCTGGATGCATCCTTAATTAGTCCACGTCCTTCCCCCAAGATCTGCTCTTCTATTACCTGATCTTGCTGAGTTGGGAAAAAGTATCCACTATCTTCTATGAATTACAGTTTTGAGTAATCAAAGCTTTGTGTGATCTCTGTGTTTACTGTCGTGATGCTAACATGGAATAAAGCATATGACCTTTGTTTATATTAGCTTATTTGCCAAAGCAACATTCCTCTTCTAATGTTAAGGACTAGGAGAAAATAGACTTTCAGATGGCATTGTAATTTGTTCTGATAATAAGGAGTTGAGTGCAAGAACTAATACTCTACAAAGCAAGCAAAGCTTATGGAAATGAGGGTGTTGGCAGCATTTAGGCAAGCCTCATTTCTCTGGTCTAGAGCTACAAACACCCAAACTCCCACTCCATGAGGATTGACCTTGGAAGTTTCTAAACTTGGTAGGTTACTCTGCTGAAACCAACAGTTCTGACACTCACCAGAACGGTCTCACCACAAACAGCGAGTCAAGCCCCACTAAAATGCAAAGTGCTGTGAGATCCTCTGATGCATTTGGCACGGGCAGTCTGGAATAATGGCTTTCACATATGCAGTGAGAGTTGCCTTAAAACAGCTGTGAGAGTCATGTTCTATCTTTCACTTCACCTTAGAACTGCACAAAAATGGAGCGTGGGAGAGACCTCTGGAGGCCACTTAACCCAGCCTCCTGTGCAAAACAGCACGGCTGCAAAGTGAGATCAGGGTCCGGCAGTTACTGTGTTAACCCAGGGCAGTTATTGTCCTAATCAAAAAATTGTTATTTATTTGTAATATTTTAATAATAACATTTAAATAATAATATTTATTAAAATTTGATATTCATTGAAAAAACATATTCTATTGAAATTTTGAGGATTTGGGAGACAGAACCATGGAATTCTGGAATCCAGGTGGAATTCCCAGTTCAGACTGACACCAAACCAAAACCGGAAAGCCGCTGGATATGGAATTATGGAATTCCAGAATCCAGGTGGAATTCCCAGTTCAGACCGACACCAAGCAACATCAGAAACAGGGAAAGGATTGGGAGATGGAATTATGGAATTCTGGAATTCCCAGTTCTGACTGGGACACCAAACAGCACCAGAAACTGGGAAAGAACTTGGAGATGGAATCCTGGAATCCTGGAATTTGGATGGAATTCCCAGTTCAGACTGACACCAAACCAAAATCGGAAAGCCGCTGGAGATGGAATTATGGAATTCCAGAATCCAGGTGGAATTCCCAGTTCAGACCGACACCAAGCAACATCAGAAACAGGGAAAGGATTGGGAGATGGAATTATGGAATTCTGGAATTCCCAGTTCAGACTGGGACACCAAACAGCACCAGAAACTGGGAAAGGACTTGGAGATGGAATCCTGGAATCCTGGAATTTGGATGGAATTCCCAGTTCTGACCGACACCAAGCAACAACAGAAACTGGGAAACCATTGGGAGATGGAATTATGGAATTCTGGAATTCCCAGTTCAGACTGACCCAAACAGCACCAGAAACAGGGAAAGGATTGGGAGACGGGATCATGGAATTCCAGAATCTGGATGGAATTCCCAGTTCAGAACCAACACCAAACCAGAAACTGGAAAAGGATTTGGAGAATGATCATGGAATTCTGGAATCATGGAATCCTGGAATCTGGATGGAATCTGGATGGAATTCCCATTTCAGACCGACACCAAACCGGAACTGGAAAATCATTGGAATTCCACAAAATTCTGGAATCCCCCTTGGAATTCCCAGTTCAGACTGGGACACCAAACACAAACAGGAAAATCACTGGGAAATGGAATGATGGAATTCCAGAATCCAGGTGGAATTCCCAGTTCAAACTGGGACACCAAACAGCACCAGAAACTGGGAAAGGACTTGGAGATGGAATCCTGGAATTCTGGAATTTGGATGGAATTCCCAGTTCTGACTGGGACACCAAGCAGGAACAGGGAAACCATTGGGATACAAAATTATGGAATTCTGGAATTTGGATGGAATTCCCAGTTCTGACTGACCCCAAACAGGAATTAGAAAACTACTGGGAGACAGAACCATGGAATTCTGGAATCCAGGTGGAATTCCCAGTTCAGACCGACACCAAACCAAAACCGGAAAGCCGCTGGAGATGGAATTATGGAATTCCAGAATCCAGGTGGAATTCCCAGTTCAGACTGACCCAAACAGCACCAGAAACAGGGAAAGGATTGGGAGACGGGATCATGGAATTCCAGAATCTGGATGGAATTCCCAGTTCAGAACCGACACCAAACCAGAAACTGGAAAAGGATTTGGAGAATGATCATGGAATTCTGGAATCATGGAATCCTGGAATCTGGATGGAATCTGGATGGAATTCCCATTTCAGACCGACACCAAACCGGAACTGGAAAATCATTGGAATTCCACAAAATTCTGGAAGCCCCCTTGGAATTCCCAGTTCAGACTGGGACACCAAACACAAACAGGAAAATCACTGGGAAATGGAATTATGGAATTCCAGAATCCAGGTGGAATTCCCAGTTCAAACTGGGACAGCAAACAGCACCAGAAACTGGGAAAGGACTTGGAGATGGAATCCTGGAATCCTGGAATTTGGATGGAATTCCCAGTTCTGACAGACACCAAGCAACAACAGAAACTGGGAAACCCTTGGGAGATGGAATTATGGAATTCTGGAATTCCCAGTTCAGACTGACACCAAACAGCACCAGAAACTGGGAAAGGACTTGGAGATGGAATCCTGGAATTCTGGAATCCAGGTGGAATTCCCAGTTCAGACAGACACCAAACCAAAATCGGAAAGACGCTGGAGATGGAATCCTGGAATTCCAGAATCCAGGTGGAATTCCCAGTTCAGACCGACACCAAACAGCACCAGAAACAGGGAAACCATTGGGAGATGGAATTATGGAATTCTGGAATTACCAGTTCAGACTGACCCAAACAGCACCAGAAACAGGGAAACCATTGGGAGATGGAATCCTGGAATTCCAGAATCCAGGTGGAATTCCCTTTTCAGACCGACACCAAACAGCACCCGAAACAGGGAAAGGATTGGGAGATGGAATTATGGAATTCTGGAATTCCCAGTTCAGACTGACCCAAACAGCACCAGAAACAGGGAAAGGATTGGGAGACGGGATCACGGAATTCCAGAATCTGGATGGAATTCCCAGTTCAGAACCGACACCAAACCAGAAACTGGAAAAGGATTTGGAGAATGATCATGGAATTCTGGAATCATGGAATCCTGGAATCTGGATGGAATCTGGATGGAATTCCCATTTCAGACCGACACCAAACCGGAACTGGAAAATCATTGGAATTCCACAAAATTCTGGAATCCCCCTTGGAAATCCCAGTTCAAACTGGGACACCAAACACAAACAGGAAAATCACTGGGAAATGGAATTATGGAATTCCAGAATCCAGGTGGAATTCCCAGTTCAAACTGGGACACCAAACAGCACCAGAAACTGGGAAAGGACTTGGAGATGGAATCCTGGAATTCTGGAATTTGGATGGAATTCCCAGTTCAGACTGGGACACCAAGCAGGAACAGGGAAACCATTGGGATACAAAATTATGGAATTCTGGAATTTGGATGGAATTCCCAGTTCTGACTGACCCCAAACAGGAATTAGAAAACTACTGGGAGACAGAACCATGGAATTCTGGAATCCAGGTGGAATTCCCAGTTCAGACTGACACCAAACCAAAACCGGAAAGCCGCTGGAGATGGAATTATGGAATTCCAGAATCCAGGTGGAATTCCCAGTTCAGACTGACCCAAACAGCACCAGAAACAGGGAAAGGATTGGGAGACGGGATCATGGAATTCCAGAATCTGGATGGAATTCCCAGTTCAGAACCGACACCAAACCAGAAACTGGAAAAGGATTTGGAGAATGATCATGGAATTCTGGAATCATGGAATCCTGGAATCTGGATGGAATCTGGATGGAATTCCCATTTCAGACCGACACCAAACCGGAACTGGAAAATCATTGGAATTCCACAAAATTCTGGAAGCCCCCTTGGAATTCCCAGTTCAGACTGGGACACCAAACACAAACAGGAAAATCACTGGGAAATGGAATTATGGAATTCCAGAATCCAGGTGGAATTCCCAGTTCAAACTGGGACACCAAACAGCACCAGAAACTGGGAAAGGACTTGGAGATGGAATCCTGGAATTCTGGAATTTGGATGGAATTCCCAGTTCAGACTGGGACACCAAGCAGGAACAGGGAAACCATTGGGATACAAAATTATGGAATTCTGGAATTTGGATGGAATTCCCAGTTCTGACTGACCCCAAACAGGAATTAGAAAACTACTGGGAGACAGAACCATGGAATTCTGGAATCCAGGTGGAATTCCCAGTTCAGACTGACACCAAACCAAAACCGGAAAGCCGCTGGAGATGGAATTATGGAATTCCAGAATCCAGGTGGAATTCCCAGTTCAGACCGACACCAAGCAACATCAGAAACAGGGAAAGGATTGGGAGATGGAATTATGGAATTCTGGAATTCCCAGTTCAGACTGACCCAAACAGCACCAGAAACAGGGAAAGGACTTGGAGATGGAATCCTGGAATTCTGGAATCCAGGTGGAATTCCCAGTTCAGACCGACACCAAACCAAAATCGGAAAGACGCTGGAGATGGAATCCTGGAATTCCAGAATCCAGGTGGAATTCCCAGTTCAGACCGACACCAAACAGCACCAGAAACAGGGAAACCATTGGGAGATGGAATTATGGAATTCTGGAATTCCCAGTTCAGACTGACCCAAACAGCACCAGAAACAGGGAAACCATTGGGAGATGGAATCCTGGAATTCCAGAATCCAGGTGGAATTCCCTTTTCAGACCGACACCAAACAGCACCCGAAACAGGGAAAGGATTGGGAGATGGAATTATGGAATTCTGGAATTCCCAGTTCAGACTGACCCAAACAGCACCAGAAACAGGGAAAGGATTGGGAGCCGGAATCATGGAATTCCAGGATCTGGATGGAATTCCCAGTTCAGAACCGACACCAAACCAGAAACTGGAAAAGGATTTGGAGAATGATCATGGAATTCTGGAATCATGGAATCCTGGAATCTGGATGGAATCTGGATGGAATTCCCATTTCAGACCGACACCAAACCGGAACTGGAAAATCATTGGAATTCCACAAAATTCTGGAATCCCCCTTGGAATTCCCAGTTCAGACTGGGACACCAAACACAAACAGGAAAATCACTGGGAAATGGAATTATGGAATTCCAGAATCCAGGTGGAATTCCCAGTTCAGACTGGGACACCAAACACAAACAGGAAAATCACTGGGAAATGGAATTATGGAATTCCAGAATCCAGGTGGAATTCCCAGTTCAGACTGGGACACCAAACAGCACCAGAAACTGGGAAAGGACTTGGAGATGGAATCCTGGAATTCTGGAATTTGGATGGAATTCCCAGTTCTGACCGACAACAAGCAACAACAGAAACTAGGAAACCCTTGGGAGATGGAATTATGGAATTCTGGAATTCCCAGTTCAGACTTACCCCAAACAGCACCAGAAACTGGGAAAGGACTTGGAGATGGAATCCTGGAATTCTGGAATCCAGGTGGAATTCCCAGTTCAGACTGACACCAAACCAAAATCGGAAAGCCGCTGGAGATGGAATCCTGGAATTCCAGAATCCAGGTGGAATTCCGAGTTCAGACCGACACTAAGCAACATCAGAAACAGGGAAAGGATTGGGAGATGGAATTATGGAATTCTGGAATCCAGGTGGAATTCCCAGTTCAGACCGACACCAAACAGCACCAGAAACAGAGAAACCATTGGGAGATGGAATTATGGAATTCTGGAATCCAGGTGGAATTCCCAGTTCAGACCGACACCAAACAGCACCAGAAACAGGGAAAGGATTGGGAGATGGAATTCTGGAAATCTGGAATTCCCAGTTCTGACTGGGACCCAAAAAAGCACCAGAAACTGGGAAACCCTTGGGAGATGGAATTATGGAATTCTGGAATTCCCAGTTCAGACCGACACCAAACAGCACCAGAAACTGGGAAAGGACTTGGAGATGGAATCCTGGAATTCTGGAATCCAGGTGGAATTCCCAGTTCAGACTGACACCAAACCAAAATCGGAAAGCCGCTGGAGATGGAATCCTGGAATTCCAGAATCCAGGTGGAATTTCCAGTTCAGACCGACACCAAACAGCACCAGAAACAGGGAAACCATTGGGAGATGGAATTATGGAATTCTGGAATTCCCAGTTCAGACTGACCCAAACAGCACCAGAAACAGGGAAAGGATTGGGAGACGGGATCATGGAATTCCAGAATCTGGATGGAATTCCCAGTTCAGAACCGACACCAAACCAGAAACTGGAAAAGGATTTGGAGAATGATCATGGAATTCTGGAATCATGGAATCCTGGAATCTGGATGGAATCTGGATGGAATTCCCATTTCAGACCGACACCAAACCGGAACTGGAAAATCATTGGAATTCCACAAAATTCTGGAATCCCCCTTGGAATTCCCAGTTCAGACTGGGACACCAAACACAAACAGGAAAATCACTGGGAAATGGAATTATGGAATTCCAGAATCCAGGTGGAATTCCCAGTTCAGACTGGGACACCAAACAGCACCAGAAACTGGGAAAGGACTTGGAGATGGAATCCTGGAATTCTGGAATTTGGATGGAATTCCCAGTTCTGACTGACCCCAAACAGGAATTAGAAAACTACTGGGAGACAGAACCATGGAATTCTGGAATCCAGGTGGAATTCCCAGTTCAGACCGACACCAAGCAACATCAGAAACAGGGAAAGGATTGGGAGATGGAATTATGGAATTCTGGAATTCCCAGTTCTGACTGGGACACCAAACAGCACCAGAAACTGGGAAAGGACTTGGAGATGGAATCCTGGAATCCTGGAATTTGGATGGAATTCCCAGTTCTGACCGACACCAAGCAACAACAGAAACTGGGAAACCATTGGGAGATGGAATTATGGAATTCTGGAATTCCCAGTTCAGACTGACACCAAACAGCACCAGAAACTGGGAAAGGACTTGGAGATGGAATCCTGGAATTCTGGAATCCAGGTGGAATTCCCAGTTCAGACAGAAACCCAAACCAAAATCGGAAAGACGCTGAAGATGGAATCCTGGAATTCCAGAATCCAGGTGGAATTCCCTTTTCAGACCGACACCAAACAGCACCAGAAACAGGGAAAGGATTGGGAGATGGAATTCTGGAAATCTGGAATTCCCAGTTCTGACTGGGACCCAAAAAAGCACCAGAAACTGGGAAACCCTTGGGAGATGGAATTATGGAATTCTGGAATTCCCAGTTCAGACCGACACCAAACAGCACCAGAAACTGGGAAAGGACTTGGAGATGGAATCCTGGAATTCTGGAATCCAGGTGGAATTCCCAGTTCAGACTGACACCAAACCAAAATCGGAAAGCCGCTGGAGATGGAATCCTGGAATTCCAGAATCCAGGTGGAATTTCCAGTTCAGACCGACACCAAACAGCACCAGAAACAGGGAAACCATTGGGAGATGGAATTATGGAATTCTGGAATTCCCAGTTCAGACTGACCCAAACAGCACCAGAAACAGGGAAAGGATTGGGAGACGGGATCATGGAATTCCAGAATCTGGATGGAATTCCCAGTTCAGAACCGACACCAAACCAGAAACTGGAAAAGGATTTGGAGAATGATCATGGAATTCTGGAATCATGGAATCCTGGAATCTGGATGGAATCTGGATGGAATTCCCATTTCAGACCGACACCAAACCGGAACTGGAAAATCATTGGAATTCCACAAAATTCTGGAATCCCCCTTGGAATTCCCAGTTCAGACTGGGACACCAAACACAAACAGGAAAATCACTGGGAAATGGAATTATGGAATTCCAGAATCCAGGTGGAATTCCCAGTTCAGACTGGGACACCAAACAGCACCAGAAACTGGGAAAGGACTTGGAGATGGAATCCTGGAATTCTGGAATTTGGATGGAATTCCCAGTTCAGACTGGGACACCAAGCAGGAACAGGGAAACCATTGGGATACAAAATTATGGAATTCTGGAATTTGGATGGAATTCCCAGTTCTGACTGACCCCAAACAGGAATTAGAAAACTACTGGGAGACAGAACCATGGAATTCTGGAATCCAGGTGGAATTCCCAGTTCAGACCGACACCAAGCAACATCAGAAACAGGGAAAGGATTGGGAGATGGAATTATGGAATTCTGGAATTCCCAGTTCTGACTGGGACACCAAACAGCACCAGAAACTGGGAAAGGACTTGGAGATGGAATCCTGGAATCCTGGAATTTGGATGGAATTCCCAGTTCTGACCGACACCAAGCAACAACAGAAACTGGGAAACCATTGGGAGATGGAATTATGGAATTCTGGAATTCCCAGTTCAGACTGACACCAAACAGCACCAGAAACTGGGAAAGGACTTGGAGATGGAATCCTGGAATTCTGGAATCCAGGTGGAATTCCCAGTTCAGACAGAAACCCAAACCAAAATCGGAAAGACGCTGAAGATGGAATCCTGGAATTCCAGAATCCAGGTGGAATTCCCTTTTCAGACCGACACCAAACAGCACCAGAAACAGGGAAAGGATTGGGAGATGGAATTATGGAATTCTGGAATTCCCAGTTCAGACTGACCCAAACAGCACCAGAAACAGGGAAAGGATTGGGAGCCGGAATCATGGAATTCCAGGATCTGGATGGAATTCCCAGTTCAGAACCGACACCAAACCAGAAACTGGAAAAGGATTTGGAGAATGATCATGGAATTCTGGAATCATGGAATCCTGGAATCTGGATGGAATCTGGATGGAATTCCCATTTCAGACCGACACCAAACCGGAACTGGAAAATCATTGGAATTCCACAAAATTCTGGAATCCCCCTTGGAATTCCCAGTTCAGACTGGGACACCAAACACAAACAGGAAAATCACTGGGAAATGGAATTATGGAATTCCAGAATCCAGGTGGAATTCCCAGTTCAAACTGGGACACCAAACAGCACCAGAAACTGGGAAAGGACTTGGAGATGGAATCCTGGAATTCTGGAATTTGGATGGAATTCCCAGTTCTGACCGACACCAAGCAACAACAGAAACTGGGAAACCCTTGGGAGATGGAATTATGGAATTCTGGAATTCCCAGTTCAGACTGACCCCAAACAGCACCAGAAACTGGGAAAGGACTTGGAGATGGAATCCTGGAATTCTGGAATCCAGGTGGAATTCCCAGTTCAGACTGACACCAAACCAAAATCGGAAAGCCGCTGGAGATGGAATCCTGGAATTCCAGAATCCAGGTGGAATTCCCAGTTCAGACCGACACTAAGCAACATCAGAAACAGGGAAAGGATTGGGAGATGGAATTATGGAATTCTGGAATCCAGGTGGAATTCCCAGTTCAGACCGACACCAAACAGCACCAGAAACAGGGAAACCATTGGGAGATGGAATTATGGAATTCTGGAACCCAGGTGGAATTCCCAGTTCAGACCGACACCAAACAGCACCAGAAACAGGGAAAGGATTGGGAGATGGAATTCTGGAAATCTGGAATTCCCAGTTCTGACTGGGACCCAAAAAAGCACCAGAAACTGGGAAACCCTTGGGAGATGGAATTATGGAATTCTGGAATTCCCAGTTCAGACTGACCCAAACAGCACCAGAAACAGGGAAACCATTGGGAGATGGAATTATGGAGTTCTGGAATTCCCAGTTCAGACTGGGACACCAAACAGCACCAGAAACAGGGAAAGGATTGGGAGACGGGATCATGGAATTCCAGAATCTGGATGGAATTCCCAGTTCAGAACCGACACCAAACCAGAAACTGGAAAAGGATTTGGAGAATGATCATGGAATTCTGGAATCATGGAATCCTGGAATCTGGATGGAATCTGGATGGAATTCCCATTTCAGACCGACACCAAACCGGAACTGGAAAATCATTGGAATTCCACAAAATTCTGGAATCCCCCTTGGAATTCCCAGTTCAGACTGGGACACCAAACACAAACAGGAAAATCACTGGGAAATGGAATTATGGAATTCCAGAATCCAGGTGGAATTCCCAGTTCAGACTGGGACACCAAACAGCACCAGAAACTGGAAAAGGATTTGGAGAATGATCATGGAATTCTGGAATCATGGAATCCTGGAATCTGGATGGAATCTGGATGGAATCTGGATGGAATTCCCATTTCAGACCGACACCAAACCGGAACTGGAAAATCATTGGAATTCCACAAAATTCTGGAATCCCCCTTGGAATTCCCAGTTCAGACTGGGACACCAAACACAAACAGGAAAATCACTGGGAAATGGAATCCTGGAATTCTGGAATCCAGGTGGAATTCCCAGTTGAAACTGGGACACCAAACAGCACCAGAAACTGGGAAAGGACTTGGAGATGGAATCCTGGAATTCTGGAATTTGGATGGAATTCCCAGTTCTGACTGGGACACCAAGCAGGAACAGGGAAACCATTGGGATACAAAATTATGGAATTCTGGAATTTGGATGGAATTCCCAGTTCTGACTGACCCCAAACAGGAATTAGAAAACTACTGGGAGACAGAACCATGGAATTCTGGAATCCAGGTGGAATTCCCAGTTCAGACCGACACCAAGCAACATCAGAAACAGGGAAAGGATTGGGAGATGGAATTCTGGAAATCTGGAATTCCCAGTTCTGACTGGGACCCAAAAAAGCACCAGAAACTGGGAAACCCTTGGGAGATGGAATTATGGAATTCTGGAATTCCCAGTTCAGACTGACCCAAACAGCACCAGAAACAGGGAAAGGATTGGGAGATGGAATTATGGAATTCTGGAATTCCCAGTTCAGACTGACCCAAACAGCACCAGAAACAGGGAAAGGATTGGGAGACGGGATCACGGAATTCCAGAATCTGGATGGAATTCCCAGTTCAGAACCGACACCAAACCAGAAACTGGAAAAGGATTTGGAGAATGATCATGGAATTCTGGAATCATGGAATCCTGGAATCTGGATGGAATCTGGATGGAATTCCCATTTCAGACCGACACCAAACCGGAACTGGAAAATCATTGGAATTCCACAAAATTCTGGAATCCCCCTTGGAAATCCCAGTTCAAACTGGGACACCAAACACAAACAGGAAAATCACTGGGAGATGGAATTATGGAATTCCAGAATCCAGGTGGAATTCCCAGTTCAAACTGGGACACCAAACAGCACCAGAAACTGGGAAAGGACTTGGAGATGGAATCCTGGAATTCTGGAATTTGGATGGAATTCCCAGTTCAGACTGGGACACCAAGCAGGAACAGGGAAACCATTGGGATACAAAATTATGGAATTCTGGAATTTGGATGGAATTCCCAGTTCTGACTGACCCCAAACAGGAATTAGAAAACTACTGGGAGACAGAACCATGGAATTCTGGAATCCAGGTGGAATTCCCAGTTCAGACTGACACCAAACCAAAACCGGAAAGCCGCTGGAGATGGAATTATGGAATTCCAGAATCCAGGTGGAATTCCCAGTTCAGACTGACCCAAACAGCACCAGAAACAGGGAAAGGATTGGGAGACGGGATCATGGAATTCCAGAATCTGGATGGAATTCCCAGTTCAGAACCGACACCAAACCAGAAACTGGAAAAGGATTTGGAGAATGATCATGGAATTCTGGAATCATGGAATCCTGGAATCTGGATGGAATCTGGATGGAATTCCCATTTCAGACCGACACCAAACCGGAACTGGAAAATCATTGGAATTCCACAAAATTCTGGAAGCCCCCTTGGAATTCCCAGTTCAGACTGGGACACCAAACACAAACAGGAAAATCACTGGGAAATGGAATTATGGAATTCCAGAATCCAGGTGGAATTCCCAGTTCAAACTGGGACAGCAAACAGCACCAGAAACTGGGAAAGGACTTGGAGATGGAATCCTGGAATCCTGGAATTTGGATGGAATTCCCAGTTCTGACCGACACCAAGCAACAACAGAAACTGGGAAACCCTTGGGAGATGGAATTATGGAATTCTGGAATTCCCAGTTCAGACTGACACCAAACAGCACCAGAAACTGGGAAAGGACTTGGAGATGGAATCCTGGAATTCTGGAATCCAGGTGGAATTCCCAGTTCAGACTGACACCAAACCAAAATCGGAAAGACGCTGGAGATGGAATCCTGGAATTCCAGAATCCAGGTGGAATTCCCAGTTCAGACCGACACCAAACAGCACCAGAAACAGGGAAACCATTGGGAGATGGAATTATGGAATTCTGGAATTCCCAGTTCAGACTGACCCAAACAGCACCAGAAACAGGGAAACCATTGGGAGATGGAATCCTGGAATTCCAGAATCCAGGTGGAATTCCCTTTTCAGACCGACACCAAACAGCACCCGAAACAGGGAAAGGATTGGGAGATGGAATTATGGAATTCTGGAATTCCCAGTTCAGACTGACCCAAACAGCACCAGAAACAGGGAAAGGATTGGGAGCCGGAATCATGGAATTCCAGGATCTGGATGGAATTCCCAGTTCAGAACCGACACCAAACCAGAAACTGGAAAAGGATTTGGAGAATGATCATGGAATTCTGGAATCATGGAATCCTGGAATCTGGATGGAATCTGGATGGAATTCCCATTTCAGACCGACACCAAACCGGAACTGGAAAATCATTGGAATTCCACAAAATTCTGGAAGCCCCCTTGGAATTCCCAGTTCAGACTGGGACACCAAACACAAACAGGAAAATCACTGGGAAATGGAATGATGGAATTCCAGAATCCAGGTGGAATTCCCAGTTCAAACTGGGACAGCAAACAGCACCAGAAACTGGGAAAGGACTTGGAGATGGAATCCTGGAATCCTGGAATTTGGATGGAATTCCCAGTTCTGACCGACACCAAGCAACAACAGAAACTGGGAAACCATTGGGAGATGGAATTATGGAATTCTGGAATTCCCAGTTCAGACTGACACCAAACAGCACCAGAAACTGGGAAAGGACTTGGAGATGGAATCCTGGAATTCTGGAATCCAGGTGGAATTCCCAGTTCAGACAGACACCAAACCAAAATCGGAAAGACGCTGGAGATGGAATCCTGGAATTCCAGAATCCAGGTGGAATTCCCAGTTCAGACCGACACCAAACAGCACCAGAAACAGGGAAACCATTGGGAGATGGAATTATGGAATTCTGGAATTCCCAGTTCAGACTGACCCAAACAGCACCAGAAACAGGGAAACCATTGGGAGATGGAATCCTGGAATTCCAGAATCCAGGTGGAATTCCCTTTTCAGACCGACACCAAACAGCACCCGAAACAGGGAAAGGATTGGGAGATGGAATTATGGAATTCTGGAATTCCCAGTTCAGACTGACCCAAACAGCACCAGAAACAGGGAAAGGATTGGGAGCCGGAATCATGGAATTCCAGGATCTGGATGGAATTCCCAGTTCAGAACCGACACCAAACCAGAAACTGGAAAAGGATTTGGAGAATGATCATGGAATTCTGGAATCATGGAATCCTGGAATCTGGATGGAATCTGGATGGAATTCCCATTTCAGACCGACACCAAACCGGAACTGGAAAATCATTGGAATTCCACAAAATTCTGGAATCCCCCTTGGAATTCCCAGTTCAGACTGGGACACCAAACACAAACAGGAAAATCACTGGGAAATGGAATTATGGAATTCCAGAATCCAGGTGGAATTCCCAGTTCAGACTGGGACACCAAACACAAACAGGAAAATCACTGGGAAATGGAATTATGGAATTCCAGAATCCAGGTGGAATTCCCAGTTCAGACTGGGACACCAAACAGCACCAGAAACTGGGAAAGGACTTGGAGATGGAATCCTGGAATTCTGGAATTTGGATGGAATTCCCAGTTCTGACCGACAACAAGCAACAACAGAAACTAGGAAACCCTTGGGAGATGGAATTATGGAATTCTGGAATTCCCAGTTCAGACTTACCCCAAACAGCACCAGAAACTGGGAAAGGACTTGGAGATGGAATCCTGGAATTCTGGAATCCAGGTGGAATTCCCAGTTC
This sequence comes from Zonotrichia albicollis, assembly GCF_047830755.1. Taxonomy (NCBI): domain Eukaryota; kingdom Metazoa; phylum Chordata; class Aves; order Passeriformes; family Passerellidae; genus Zonotrichia; species Zonotrichia albicollis. Next base: position 1,639,515 of record NW_027428460.1, on the reverse strand, counting down.
AGACTGACACCAAACCAAAATCGGAAAGCCGCTGGAGATGGAATCCTGGAATTCCAGAATCCAGGTGGAATTTCCAGTTCACACCGACACCAAACAGCACCAGAAACAGGGAAACCATTGGGAGATGGAATTATGGAATTCTGGAATTCCCAGTTCAGACTGACCCAAACAGCACCAGAAACAGGGAAAGGATTGGGAGACGGGATCATGGAATTCCAGGATCTGGATGGAATTCCTAGTTCAGAACCGACACCAAACCAGAAACTGGAAAAGGATTTGGAGAATGATCATGGAATTCTGGAATCATGGAATCCTGGAATCTGGATGGAATCTGGATGGAATTCCCATTTCAGACCGACACCAAACCGGAACTGGAAAATCATTGGAATTCCACAAAATTCTGGAATCCCCCTTGGAATTCCCAGTTCAGACTGGGACACCAAACACAAACAGGAAAATCACTGGGAAATGGAATTATGGAATTCCAGAATCCAGGTGGAATTCCCAGTTCAGACTGGGACACCAAACAGCACCAGAAACTGGGAAAGGACTTGGAGATGGAATCCTGGAATTCTGGAATTTGGATGGAATTCCCAGTTCTGACTGACCCCAAACAGGAATTAGAAAACTACTGGGAGACAGAACCATGGAATTCTGGAATCCAGGTGGAATTCCCAGTTCAGACCGACACCAAGCAACATCAGAAACAGGGAAAGGATTGTGAGATGGAATTATGGAATTCTGGAATTCCCAGTTCTGACTGGGACACCAAACAGCACCAGAAACTGGGAAAGGACTTGGAGATGGAATCCTGGAATCCTGGAATTTGGATGGAATTCCCAGTTCTGACCGACACCAAGCAACAACAGAAACTGGGAAACCCTTGGGAGATGGAATTATGGAATTCTGGAATTCCCAGTTCAGACTGACACCAAACAGCACCAGAAACTGGGAAAGGACTTGGAGATGGAATCCTGGAATTCTGGAATCCAGGTGGAATTCCCAGTTCAGACAGAAACCCAAACCAAAATCGGAAAGACGCTGAAGATGGAATCCTGGAATTCCAGAATCCAGGTGGAATTCCCTTTTCAGACCGACACCAAACAGCACCAGAAACAGGGAAAGGATTGGGAGATGGAATTATGGAATTCTGGAATTCCCAGTTCAGACTGACCCAAACAGCACCAGAAACAGGGAAAGGATTGGGAGCCGGAATCACGGAATTCCAGGATCTGGATGGAATTCCCAGTTCAGAACCGACACCAAACCAGAAACTGGAAAAGGATTTGGAGAATGATCATGGAATTCTGGAATCATGGAATCCTGGAATCTGGATGGAATCTGGATGGAATTCCCATTTCAGACCGACACCAAACCGGAACTGGAAAATCATTGGAATTCCACAAAATTCTGGAATCCCCCTTGGAATTCCCAGTTCAGACTGGGACACCAAACACAAACAGGAAAATCACTGGGAAATGGAATTATGGAATTCCAGAATCCAGGTGGAATTCCCAGTTCAAACTGGGACACCAAACAGCACCAGAAACTGGGAAAGGACTTGGAGATGGAATCCTGGAATTCTGGAATTTGGATGGAATTCCCAGTTCTGACCGACACCAAGCAACAACAGAAACTGGGAAACCCTTGGGAGATGGAATTATGGAATTCTGGAATTCCCAGTTCAGACTGACCCCAAACAGCACCAGAAACTGGGAAAGGACTTGGAGATGGAATCCTGGAATTCTGGAATCCAGGTGGAATTCCCAGTTCAGACTGACACTAAACCAAAATCGGAAAGCCGCTGGAGATGGAATCCTGGAATTCCAGAATCCAGGTGGAATTCCCAGTTCAGACCGACACTAAGCAACATCAGAAACAGGGAAAGGATTGGGAGATGGAATTATGGAATTCTGGAATCCAGGTGGAATTCCCAGTTCAGACCGACACCAAACAGCACCAGAAACAGGGAAACCATTGGGAGATGGAATTATGGAATTCTGGAATCCAGGTGGAATTCCCAGTTCAGACCGACACCAAACAGCACCAGAAACAGGGAAAGGATTGGGAGATGGAATTCTGGAAATCTGGAATTCCCAGTTCTGACTGGGACCCAAAAAAGTACCAGAAACTGGGAAACCCTTGGGAGATGGAATTATGGAATTCTGGAATTCCCAGTTCAGACTGACCCAAACAGCACCAGAAACAGGGAAACCATTGGGAGATGGAATTATGGAATTCTGGAATTCCCAGTTCAGACTGGGACACCAAACAGCACCAGAAACAGGGAAAGGATTGGGAGACGGGATCATGGAATTCCAGAATCTGGATGGAATTCCCAGTTCAGAACCGACACCAAACCAGAAACTGGAAAAGGATTTGGAGAATGATCATGGAATTCTGGAATCATGGAATCCTGGAATCTGGATGGAATCTGGATGGAATTCCCATTTCAGACCGACACCAAACCGGAACTGGAAAATCATTGGAATTCCACAAAATTCTGGAATCCCCCTTGGAATTCCCAGTTCAGACTGGGACACCAAACACAAACAGGAAAATCACTGGGAAATGGAATTATGGAATTCCAGAATCCAGGTGGAATTCCCAGTTCAGACTGGGACACCAAACAGCACCAGAAACTGGAAAAGGATTTGGAGAATGATCATGGAATTCTGGAATCATGGAATCCTGGAATCTGGATGGAATCTGGATGGAATCTATATGGAATTCCCATTTCAGACCGACACCAAACCGGAACTGGAAAATCATTGGAATTCCACAAAATTCTGGAATCCCCCTTGGAATTCCCAGTTCAGACTGGGACACCAAACACAAACAGGAAAATCACTGGGAAATGGAATCCTGGAATTCTGGAATCCAGGTGGAATTCCCAGTTGAAACTGGGACACCAAACAGCACCAGAAACTGGGAAAGGACTTGGAGATGGAATCCTGGAATTCTGGAATTTGGATGGAATTCCCAGTTCAGACTGGGACACCAAGCAGGAACAGGGAAACCATTGGGATACAAAATTATGGAATTCTGGAATTTGGATGGAATTCCCAGTTCTGACTGACCCCAAACAGGAATTAGAAAACTACTGGGAGACAGAACCATGGAATTCTGGAATCCAGGTGGAATTCCCAGTTCAGACCGACACCAAGCAACATCAGAAACAGGGAAAGGATTGGGAGATGGAATTCTGGAAATCTGGAATTCCCAGTTCTGACTGGGACCCAAAAAAGCACCAGAAACTGGGAAACCCTTGGGAGATGGAATTATGGAATTCTGGAATTCCCAGTTCAGACTGACCCAAACAGCACCAGAAACAGGGAAACCATTGGGAGATGGAATTATGGAATTCTGGAATTCCCAGTTCAGACTGGGACACCAAACAGCACCAGAAACAGGGAAAGGATTGGGAGACGGGATCATGGAATTCCAGAATCTGGATGGAATTCCCAGTTCAGAACCGACACCAAACCAGAAACTGGAAAAGGATTTGGAGAATGATCATGGAATTCTGGAACCATGGAATCCTGGAATCTGGATGGAATCTGGATGGAATTCCCATTTCAGACCGACACCAAACCGGAACTGGAAAATCATTGGAATTCCACAAAATTCTGGAATCCCCCTTGGAATTCCCAGTTCAGACTGGGACACCAAACACAAACAGGAAAATCACTGGGAAATGGAATGATGGAATTCCAGAATCCAGGTGGAATTCCCAGTTCAAACTGGGACACCAAACAGCACCAGAAACTGGGAAAGGACTTGGAGATGGAATCCTGGAATTCTGGAATTTGGATGGAATTCCCAGTTCTGACTGACCCCAAACAGGTATTAGAAAACTACTGGGAGACAGAACCATGGAATTCTGGAATCCAGGTGGAATTCCCAGTTCAGACTGACACCAAACCAAAACCGGAAAGCCGCTGGAGATGGAATTATGGAATTCTGGAATCCAGGTGGAATTCCCAGTTCAGACTGACCCAAACAGCACCAGAAACAGGGAAAGGATTGGGAGACGGGATCATGGAATTCCAGAATCTGGATGGAATTCCCAGTTCAGAACCGACACCAAACCAGAAACTGGAAAAGGATTTGGAGAATGATCATGGAATTCTGGAATCATGGAATCCTGGAATCTGGATGGAATCTGGATGGAATTCCCATTTCAGACCGACACCAAACCGGAACTGGAAAATCATTGGAATTCCACAAAATTCTGGAATCCCCCTTGGAATTCCCAGTTCAGACTGGGACACCAAACACAAACAGGAAAATCACTGGGAAATGGAATTATGGAATTCCAGAATCCAGGTGGAATTCCCAGTTGAAACTGGGACACCAAACAGCACCAGAAACTGGGAAAGGACTTGGAGATGGAATCCTGGAATTCTGGAATTTGGATGGAATTCCCAGTTCTGACCGACACCAAGCAACAACAGAAACTGGGAAACCCTTGGGAGATGGAATTATGGAATTCTGGAATTCCCAGTTCAGACTGACCCCAAACAGCACCAGAAACTGGGAAAGGACTTGGAGATGGAATCCTGGAATTCTGGAATCCAGGTGGAATTCCCAGTTCAGACTGACACCAAACCAAAATCGGAAAGCCGCTGGAGATGGAATCCTGGAATTCCAGAATCCAGGTGGAATTCCCAGTTCAGACCGACACTAAGCAACATCAGAAACAGGGAAAGGATTGGGAGATGGAATTATGGAATTCTGGAATCCAGGTGGAATTCCCAGTTCAGACCGACACCAAACAGCACCAGAAACAGGGAAACCATTGGGAGATGGAATTATGGAATTCTGGAATCCAGGTGGAATTCCCAGTTCAGACCGACACCAAACAGCACCAGAAACAGGGAAAGGATTGGGAGATGGAATTCTGGAAATCTGGAATTCCCAGTTCTGACTGGGACCCAAAAAAGCACCAGAAACTGGGAAACCCTTGGGAGATGGAATTATGGAATTCTGGAATTCCCAGTTCAGACTGACCCAAACAGTACCAGAAACAGGTAAACCATTGGGAGATGGAATTATGGAATTCTGGAATTCCCAGTTCAGACTGAGACACCAAACAGCACCAGAAACAGGGAAAGGATTGGGAGACGGGATCATGGAATTCCAGAATCTGGATGGAATTCCTAGTTCAGAACCGACACCAAACCAGAAACTGGAAAAGGATTTGGAGAATGATCATGGAATTCTGGAATCATGGAATCCTGGAATCTGGATGGAATCTGGATGGAATTCCCATTTCAGACCGACACCAAACCGGAACTGGAAAATCATTGGAATTCCACAAAATTCTGGAATCCCCCTTGGAATTCCCAGTTCAGACTGGGACACCAAACACAAACAGGAAAATCACTGGGAGATGGAATTATGGAATTCCAGAATCCAGGTGGAATTCCCAGTTCAGACTGGGACAGCAAACAGCACCAGAAACTGGGAAAGGACTTGGAGATGGAATCCTGGAATTCTGGAATTTGGATGGAATTCCCAGTTCTGACTGACCCCAAACAGGAATTAGAAAACTACTGGGAGACAGAACCATGGAATTCTGGAATCCGGGTGGAATTCCCAGTTCAGACTGACACCAAACCAAAACCGGAAAGCCGATGGAGATGGAATTATGGAATTCCAGAATCCAGGTGGAATTCCCAGTTCAGACCGACACCAAGCAACATCAGAAACAGGGAAAGGATTGGGAGATGGAATTATGGAATTCTGGAATTCCCAGTTCAGACTGGGACACCAAACAGCACCAGAAACTGGGAAAGGACTTGGAGATGGAATCCTGGAATCCTGGAATTTGGATGGAATTCCCAGTTCTGACCGACACCAAGCAACAACAGAAACTGGGAAACCATTGGGAGATGGAATTATGGAATTCTGGAATTCCCAGTTCAGACTGACACCAAACAGCACCAGAAACTGGGAAAGGACTTGGAGATGGAATCCTGGAATTCCAGAATCCAGGTGGAATTCCCAGTTCAGACTGGGACACCAAACAGCACCAGAAACTGGGAAAGGACTTGGAGATGGAATCCTGGAATTCTGGAATTTGGATGGAATTCCCAGTTCAGACTGGGACACCAAGCAGGAACAGGGAAACCATTGGGATACAAAATTATGGAATTCTGGAATTTGGATGGAATTCCCAGTTCTGACTGACCCCAAACAGGAATTAGAAAACTACTGGGAGACAGAACCATGGAATTCTGGAATCCAGGTGGAATTCCCAGTTCAGACTGACACCAAACCAAAACCGGAAAGCCGCTGGAGATGGAATTATGGAATTCCAGAATCCAGGTGGAATTCCCAGTTCAGACCGACACCAAACAACATCAGAAACAGGGAAAGGATTGGGAGATGGAATTATGGAATTCTGGAATTCCCAGTTCAGACTGACACCAAACAGCACCAGAAACTGGGAAAGGACTTGGAGATGGAATCCTGGAATTCTGGAATCCAGGTGGAATTCCCAGTTCAGACTGACACCAAACAGCACCAGAAACAGGGAAACCATTGGGAGATGGAATTATGGAATTCTGGAATTCCCAGTTCAGACTGGGACACCAAACAGCACCAGAAACTGGGAAAGGATTGGGAGATGGAATTATGGAATTCTGGAATTCCCAGTTCAGACTGGGACACCAAACAGCACCAGAAACTGGGAAAGGACTTGGAGATGGAATCCTGGAATCCTGGAATTTGGATGGAATTCCCAGTTCTGACCGACACCAAGCAACAACAGAAACTGGGAAACCATTGGGAGATGGAATTATGGAATTCTGGAATTCCCAGTTCAGACTGACACCAAACAGCACCAGAAACTGGGAAAGGATTGGGAGATGGAATTATGGAATTCTGGAATCCAGGTGGAATTCCCAGTTCAGACTGACACCAAACCAAAACCGGAAAGCCGCTGGAGATGGAACAATGGAATTCCAGAATCCAGGTGGAATTCCCAGTTCAGACTGACACCAAACAGCACCAGAAACTGGGAAAGGACTTGGAGATGGAATCCTGGAATCCTGGAATTTGGATGGAATTCCCAGTTCTGACCGACACCAAGCAACAACAGAAACTGGGAAACCATTGGGAGATGGAATTATGGAATTCTGGAATTCCAAGTTCAGACTGACACCAAACAGCACCAGAAACTGGGAAAGGACTTGGAGATGGAATCCTGGAATTCTGGAATCCAGGTGGAATTCCCAGTTCAGACTGACACCAAACCAAAATGGGAAAGACGCTGGAGATGGAATCCTGGAATTCCAGAATCCAGGTGGAATTCCCAGTTCAGACTGACCCAAACAGCACCAGAAACAGGGAAACCATTGGGAGATGGAATTATGGAATTCTGGAATTCCCAGTTCAGACTGGGACACCAAACAGCACCAGAAACAGGGAAAGGATTGGGAGACGGGATCATGGAATTCCAGAATCTGGATGGAATTCCCAGTTCAGAACCGACACCAAACCAGAAACTGGAAAAGGATTTGGAGAATGATCATGGAATTCTGGAATCATGGAATCCTGGAATCTGGATGGAATCTGGATGGAATTCCCATTTCAGACCGACACCAAACCGGAACTGGAAAATCATTGGAATTCCACAAAATTCTGGAATCCCCCTTGGAATTCCCAGTTCAGACTGGGACACCAAACACAAACAGGAAAATCACTGGGAAATGGAATTATGGAATTCCAGAATCCAGGTGGAATTCCCAGTTGAAACTGGGACACCAAACAGCACCAGAAACTGGGAAAGGACTTGGAGATGGAATCCTGGAATTCTGGAATTTGGATGGAATTCCCAGTTCTGACTGGGACACCACGCAGGAACAGGGAAACCATTGGGATACAAAATTATGGAATTCTGGAATTTGGATGGAATTCCCAGTTCTGACTGACCCCAAACAGGAATTAGAAAACTACTGGGAGACAGAACCATGGAATTCTGGAATCCAGGTGGAATTCCCAGTTCAGACTGACACCAAACCAAAACCGGAAAGCCGCTGGAGATGGAATTATGGAATTCCAGAATCCAGGTGGAATTCCCAGTTCAGACCGACACCAAGCAACATCAGAAACAGGGAAAGGATTGGGAGATGGAATTATGGAATTCTGGAATTCCCAGTTCTGACTGGGACACCAAACAGCACCAGAAACGGGGAAAGGACTTGGAGATGGAATCCTGGAATTCTGGAATCCAGGTGGAATTCCCAGTTCAGACTGACACCAAACCAAAATCGGAAAGCCGCTGGAGATGGAACAATGGAATTCCAGAATCCAGGTGGAATTCCCAGTTCAGACCGACACCAAACAGCACCAGAAACAGGGAAAGGATTGGGAGATGGAATTATGGAATTCTGGAATCCAGGTGGAATTCCCAGTTCAGACCGACACCAAACAGCACAGAAACAGGGAAACCATTGGGAGGTGGAATTATGGAATTCTGGAATTCCCAGTTCAGACTGACCCAAACAGCACCAGAAACAGGGAAAGGATTGGGAGACGGGATCATGGAATTCCAGGATCTGGATGGAATTCCCAGTTCAGAACCGACACCAAACCAGAAACTGGAAAAGGATTTGGAGAATGATCATGGAATTCTGGAATCATGGAATCCTGGAATCTGGATGGAATCTGGATGGAATTCCCATTTCAGACCGACACCAAAGCGGAACTGGAAAATCATTGGAATTCCACAAAATTCTGGAATCCCCCCTGGAATTCCCAGTTCAGACTGGGACACCAAACACAAACAGGAAAATCACTGGGAAATGGAATGATGGAATTCCAGAATCCAGGTGGAATTCCCAGTTCAAACTGGGACACCAAACAGCACCAGAAACTGGGAAAGGACTTGGAGATGGAATCCTGGAATTCTGGAATTTGGATGGAATTCCCAGTTCAGACTGGGACACCAAGCAGGAACAGGGAAACCATTGGGATACAAAATTATGGAATTCTGGAATTTGGATGGAATTCCCAGTTCTGACTGACCCCAAACAGGAATTAGAAAACTACTGGGAGACAGAACCATGGAATTCTGGAATCCAGGTGGAATTCCCAGTTCAGACTGACACCCAACCGAAACCGGAAAGCCGCTGGAGATGGAATTATGGAATTCCAGAATCCAGGTGGAATTCCCAGTTCAGACCGACACCAAGCAACATCAGAAACAGGGAAAGGATTGGGAGATGGAATTATGGAATTCTGGAATTCCCAGTACTGACTGGGACACAAAACAGCACCAGGAACTGGGAAACCCTTGGGAGATGGAATCCTGGAATCCTGGAATTTGGATGGAATTCCCAGTTCTGACCGACACCAAGCAACAACAGAAACTGGGAAACCCTTGGGAGATGGAATTATGGAATTCTGGAATTCCCAGTTCAGACTGACCCCAAACAGCACCAGAAACTGGGAAAGGACTTGGAGATGGAATCCTGGAATTCTGGAATCCAGGTGGAATTCCCAGTTCAGACTGACACCAAACCAAAATCGGAAAGCCGCTGGAGATGGAATCCTGGAATTCCAGAATCCAGGTGGAATTCCCAGTTCAGACCGACACTAAGCAACATCAGAAACAGGGAAAGCATTGGGAGATGGAATTATGGAATTCTGGAATCCAGGTGGAATTCCCAGTTCAGACCGACACCAAACAGCACCAGAAACTGGGAAAGGACTTGGGAGATGGAATTATGGAATTCTGGAATCCAGGTGGAATTCCCAGTTCAGACTGACACCAAACCAAAACCAGAAAGCCGCTGGAGATGGAACAATGGAATTCCAGAATCCAGGTGGAATTCCCAGTTCAGACCGACACCAAACAGCACCAGAAACAGGGAAACCATTGGGAGATGGAATTATGGAATTCTGGAATTCCCAGTTCAGTCTGGGACACCAAACAGCACCAGAAACAGGGAAAGGATTGGGAGACGGGATCATGGAATTCCAGAATCTGGATGGAATTCCCAGTTCAGAACCGACACCAAACCAGAAACTGGAAAAGGATTTGGAGAATGATCATGGAATTCTGGAATCATGGAATCCTGGAATCTGGATGGAATCTGGATGGAATTCCCATTTCAGACCGACACCAAACCGGAACTGGAAAATCATTGGAATTCCACAAAATTCTGGAATCCCCCTTGGAATTCCCAGTTCAGACTGGGACACCAAACACAAACAGGAAAATCACTGGGAAATGGAATTATGGAATTCCAGAATCCAGGTGGAATTCCCAGTTGAAACTGGGACACCAAACAGCACCAGAAACTGGGAAAGGACTTGGAGATGGAATCCTGGAATTCTGGAATTTGGATGGAATTCCCAGTTCTGACTGGGACACCACGCAGGAACAGGGAAACCATTGGGATACAAAATTATGGAATTCTGGAATTTGGATGGAATTCCCAGTTCTGACTGACCCCAAACAGGAATTAGAAAACTACTGGGAGACAGAACCATGGAATTCTGGAATCCAGGTGGAATTCCCAGTTCAGACTGACACCAAACCAAAACCGGAAAGCCGCTGGAGATGGAATTATGGAATTCCAGAATCCAGGTGGAATTCCCAGTTCAGACCGACACCAAGCAACATCAGAAACAGGGAAAGGATTGGGAGATGGAATTATGGAATTCTGGAATTCCCAGTTCTGACTGGGACACCAAACAGCACCAGAAACGGGGAAAGGACTTGGAGATGGAATCCTGGAATTCTGGAATCCAGGTGGAATTCCCAGTTCAGACTGACACCAAACCAAAATCGGAAAGCCGCTGGAGATGGAACAATGGAATTCCAGAATCCAGGTGGAATTCCCAGTTCAGACCGACACCAAACAGCACCAGAAACAGGGAAAGGATTGGGAGATGGAATTATGGAATTCTGGAATCCAGGTGGAATTCCCAGTTCAGACCGACACCAAACAGCACAGAAACAGGGAAACCATTGGGAGGTGGAATTATGGAATTCTGGAATTCCCAGTTCAGACTGACCCAAACAGCACCAGAAACAGGGAAAGGATTGGGAGACGGGATCATGGAATTCCAGAATCTGGATGGAATTCCCAGTTCAGAACCGACACCAAACCAGAAACTGGAAAAGGATTTGGAGAATGATCATGGAATTCTGGAATCATGGAATCCTGGAATCTGGATGGAATCTGGATGGAATTCCCATTTCAGACCGACACCAAACCGGAACTGGAAAATCATTGGAATTCCACAAAATTCTGGAATCCCCCTTGGAATTCCCAGTTCAGACTGGGACACCAAACACAAACAGGAAAATCACTGGGAAATGGAATGATGGAATTCCAGAATCCAGGTGGAATTCCCAGTTCAAACTGGGACACCAAACAGCACCAGAAACTGGGAAAGGACTTGGAGATGGAATCCTGGAATTCTGGAATTTGGATGGAATTCCCAGTTCAGACAGGGACACCAAGCAGGAACAGGGAAACCATTGGGATACAAAATTATGGAATTCTGGAATTTGGATGGAATTCCCAGTTCTGACTGACCCCAAACAGGAATTAGAAAACTACTGGGAGACAGAACCATGGAATTCTGGAATCCAGGTGGAATTCCCAATTCAAACTGACACCAAAGCAAAACCGGAAAGCCGCTGGAGATGGAATTATGGAATTCCAGAATCCAGGTGGAATTCCCAGTTCAGACCGACACCAAGCAACATCAGAAACAGGGAAAGGATTGGGAGATGGAATTATGGAATTCTGGAATTCCCAGTTCTGACTGGGACACCAAACAGCACCAGAAACTGGGAAAGGACTTGGAGATGGAATCCTGGAATCCTGGAATTTGGATGGAATTCCCAGTTCTGACCGACACCAAGCAACAACAGAAACTGGGAAACCATTGGGAGATGGAATTATGGAATTCTGGAATTCCCAGTTCAGACTGACACCAAACAGCACCAGAAACTGGGAAAGGACTTGGAGATGGAATCCTGGAATTCTGGAATCCAGGTGGAATTCCCAGTTCAGACTGACACCAAACCAAAATCGGAAAGCCGCTGGAGATGGAATCCTGGAATTCCAGAATCCAGGTGGAATTCCCAGTTCAGACCGACACCAAACAGCACCAGAAACAGGGAAACCATTGGGAGATGGAATTATGGAATTCTGGAATTCCCAGTTCAGACTGACCCAAACAGCACCAGAAACAGGGAAAGGATTGGGAGACGGGATCATGGAATTCCAGAATCTGGATGGAATTCCCACTTCAGAACCGACACCAAACCAGAAACTGGAAAAGGATTTGGAGAATGATCATGGAATTCTGGAATCATGGAATCCTGGAATCTGGATGGAATCTGGATGGAATTCCCATTTCAGACCGACACCAAACCGGAACTGGAAAATCATTGGAATTCCACAAAATTCTGGAATCCCCCTTGGAATTCCCAGTTCAGACTGGGACACCAAACACAAACAGGAAAATCACTGGGAAATGGAATCATGGAATTCCAGAATCCAGGTGGAATTCCCAGTTCAAACTGGGACACCAAACAGCACCAGAAACTGGGAAAGGACTTGGAGATGGAATCCTGGAATTCTGGAATCCACGTGGAATTCCCAGTTCAGACTGGGACACCAAGCAGGAACAGGGAAACCATTGGGATACAAAATTATGGAATTCTGGAATTTGGATGGAATTCCCAGTTCTGACTGACCCCAAACAGGAATTAGAAAACTACTGGGAGACAGAACCATGGAATTCTGGAATCCAGGTGGAATTCCCAGTTCAGACTGACACCAAACCAAAACCGGAAAGCCGCTGGAGATGGAATTATGGAATTCTGGAATCCAGGTGGAATTCCCAGTTCAGACCGACACCAAGCAACATCAGAAACAGGGAAAGGTTTGGGAGATGGAATTATGGAATTCTGGAATTCCCAGTTCTGACTGGGACACCAAACAGCACCAGAAACTGGGAAAGGACTTGGAGATGGAATCCTGGAATCCTGGAATTTGGATGGAATTCCCAGTTCTGACCGACACCAAGCAACAACAGAAACTGGGAAACCATTGGGAGATGGAATTATGGAATTCTGGAATTCCCAGTTCAGACTGACCCAAACAGCATCAGAAACTGGGAAAGGACTTGGAGATGGAATCCTGGAATTCTGGAATCCAGGTGGAATTCCCAGTTCAGACTGACACCAAACAGCACCAGAAACTGGGAAACCATTGGGAGATGGAATTATGGAATTCTGGAATCCAGGTGGAATTCCCAGTTCAGACTGACACCAAACCAAAACCGGAAAGCCGCTGGAGATGGAACAATGGAATTCCAGAATCCAGGTGGAATTCCCAGTTCAGACCGACACCAAACAGCACCAGAAACAGGGAAACCATTGGGAGATGGAATTCTGGAATTCCCAGTTCAGACTGACCCAAACAGCACCAGAAACAGGGAAAGGATTGGGAGACGGGATCATGGAATTCCAGAATCTGGATGGAATTCCCAGTTCAGAACCGACACCAAACCAGAAACTGGAAAAGGATTTGGAGAATGATCATGGAATTCTGGAATCATGGAATCCTGGAATCTGGATGGAATCTGGATGGAATTCCCATTTCAGACCGACACCAAACCGGAACTGGAAAATCATTGGAATTCCACAAAATTCTGGAATCCCCCTTGGAATTCCCAGTTCAGACTGGGACACCAAACACAAACAGGAAAATCACTGGGAAATGGAATGATGGAATTCCAGAATCCAGGTGGAATTCCCAGTTGAAACTGGGACACCAAACAGCACCAGAAACTGGGAAAGGACTTGGAGATGGAATCCTGGAATTCTGGAATTTGGATGGAATTCCCAGTTCAGACTGGGACACCAAGCAGGAACAGGAAAACCATTGGGATACAAAATTATGGAATTCTGGAATTTGGATGGAATTCCCAGTTCTGACTGACCCCAAACAGGAATTAGAAAACTACTGGGAGACAGAACCATGGAATTCTGGGATCCAGGTGGAATTCCCAGTTCAGACTGACACCAAACCAAAACCGGAAAGCCGCTGGAGATGGAATTATGGAATTCCAGAATCCAGGTGGAATTCCCAGTTCAGACCGACACCAAACAGCATCAGAAACAGGGAAAGGATTGGGAGATGGAATTAAGGAATTCTGGAATTCCCAGTTCTGACTGGGACACCAAACAGCACCAGAAACTGGGAAAGGACTTGGAGATGGAATCCTGGAATCCTGGAATTTGGAAGGAATTCCCAGTTCTGACTGGGACACAAAACAGCACCAGAAACTGGGAAAGGACTTGGAGATGGAATCCTGGAATCCTGGAATTTGGATGGAATTCCCAGTTCTGACCGACACCAAGCAACAACAGAACCTGGGAAACCATTGGGAGATGGAATTATGGAATTCTGGAATTCCCAGTTCAGACTGACACCAAACAGCACCAGAAACTGGGAAAGGACTTGGAGATGGAATCCTGGAATTCTGGAATCCAGGTGGAATTCCCAGTTCAGACTGACACCAAACTTAAATCGGATAGCCGCTGAAGATGGAACAATGGAATTCCAGAATCCAGGTGGAATTCCCAGTTCAGACTGACACCAAACAGCACCAGAAACAGGGAAACCATTGGGAGATGGAATTATGGAATTCTGGAATTCCCAGTTCAGACTGACCCAAACAGCACCAGAAACAGGGAAAGGATTGGGAGACGGGATCATGGAATTCCAGAATCTGGATGGAATTCCCAGTTCAGAACCGACACCAAACCAGAAACTGGAAAAGGATTTGGAGAATGATCATGGAATTCTGGAATCATGGAATCCTGGAATCTGGATGGAATCTGGATGGAATTCCCATTTCAGACCGACACCAAACCGGAACTGGAAAATCATTGGAATTCCACAAAATTCTGGAATCCCCCTTGGAATTCCCAGTTCAGACTGGGACACCAAACACAAACAGGAAAATCACTGGGAAATGGAATCATGGAATTCCAGAATCCAGGTGGAATTCCCAGTTCAAACTGGGACACCAAACAGCACCAGAAACTGGGAAAGGACTTGGAGATGGAATCCTGGAATTCTGGAATCCACGTGGAATTCCCAGTTCAGACTGGGACACCAAGCAGGAACAGGGAAACCATTGGGATACAAAATTATGGAATTCTGGAATTTGGATGGAATTCCCAGTTCTGACTGACCCCAAACAGGAATTAGAAAACTACTGGGAGACAGAACCATGGAATTCTGGAATCCAGGTGGAATTCCCAGTTCAGACTGACACCAAACCAAAACCGGAAAGCCGCTGGAGATGGAATTATGGAATTCCAGAATCCAGGTGGAATTCCCAGTTCAGACCGACACCAAGCAACATCAGAAACAGGGAAAGGATTGGGAGATGGAATTATGGAATTCTGGAATTCCCAGTTCTGACTGGGACACCAAACAGCACCAGAAACTGGGAAACCCTTGGGAGATGGAATTATGGAATTCTGGAATTCCCAGTTCAGACTGGGACACCAAACAGCACCAGAAACTGGGAAAGGACTTTGAGATGGAATCCTGGAATCCTGGAATTTGGATGGAATTCCCAGTTCTGACCGACACCAAGCAACCACAGAAACTGGGAAACCATTAGGAGATGGAATTATGGAATTCTGGAATTCCCAGTTCAAACTGGGACACCAAACAGCACCAGAAACTGGGAAAGGACTTGGAGATGGAATCCTGGAATCCTGGAATTTGGATGGAATTCCCAGTTCTGACCGACACCAGGCAACAACAGAAACTGGGAAACCATTGGGAGATGGAATTATGGAATTCTGGAATTCCCAGTTCAGATTGACCCAAACAGCATCAGAAACTGGGAAAGGACTTGGAGATGGAATCCTGGAATTCTGGAATCCAGGTGGAATTCCCAGTTCAGACTGACACCAAACCAAAATCGGAAAGCCGCTGGAGATGGAATCCTGGAATTCCAGAATCCAGTTGGAATTCCCAGTTCAGACTGACACCAAACAGCACCAGAAACTGGGAAACCATTGGGAGATGGAATTATGGAATTCTGGAATTCCCAGTTCAGACTGGGACACCAAACAGCACCAGAAACAGGGAAGCCATTGGGAGACAGAACCATGGAATTCTGGAATCCAGGTGGAATTCCCAGTTCAGACTGACACCAAACCAAAACCGGAAAGCCGCTGGAGATGGAACAATGGAATTCCAGAATCCAGGTGGAATTCCCAGTTCAGACCGACACCAAGCAACATCAGAAACAGGGAAAGGATTGGGAGATGGAATTATGGAATTCTGGAATTCCCAGTTCTGACTGGGACACCAAACAGCACCAGAAACTGGGAAAGGACTTGGAGATGGAATCCTGGAATCCTGGAATTTGGATGGAATTCCCAGTTCTGACTGACCTCAAACAGGAATTAGAAAACTACTGGGAGACAGAACCATGGAATTCTGGAATCCAGGTGGAATTCCCAGTTCAGACTGACACCAAACCAAAACCGGAAAGCCGCTGGAGATGGAATCCTGGAATTCCAGAATCCAGGTGGAATTCCCAGTTCAGACCGACACCAAGCAACATCAGAAACAGGGAAAGGATTGGGAGATGGAATTATGGAATTCTGGAATTCCCAGTTCTGACTGGGACACCAAACAGCACCAGAAACTGGGAAAGGACTTGGGAGATGGAATTAAGGAATTCTGGAATTCCCAGTTCTGACTGGGACACCAAGCAACATCAGAAACTGGGAAACCCTTGGGAGATGGAATTAAGGAATTCTGGAATTCCCAGTTCTGACTGGGACACCAAACAGCACCAGAAACTGGGAAAGGACTTGGAGATGGAATCCTGGAATCCTGGAATTTGGATGGAATTCCCAGTTCTGACCGACACCAAGCAACAACAGAAACTGGGAAACCATTGGGAGATGGAATTATGGAATTCTGGAATTCCCAGTTCAGACTGGGACACCAAACAGCACCAGAAACTGGGAAAGGACTTGGAGATGGAATCCTGGAATTCTGGAATCCAGGTGGAATTCCCAGTTCAGACTGACACCAAACCAAAATCGGAAAGCCGCTGGAGATGGAATCCTGGAATTCCAGAATCCAGGTGGAATTCCCAGTTCAGACCGACACCAAACAGCACCAGAAACAGGGAAACCATTGGGAGATGGAATTATGGAATTCTGGAATTCCCAGTTCAGACTGACCCAAACAGCACCAGAAACAGGGAAAGGATTGGGAGACGGGATCATGGAATTCCAGAATCTGGATGGAATTCCCAGTTCAGAACCGACACCAAACCAGAAACTGGAAAAGGATTTGGAGAATGATCATGGAATTCTGGAATCATGGAATCCTGGAATCTGGATGGAATCTGGATGGAATTCCCATTTCAGACCGACACCAAACCGGAACTGGAAAATCATTGGAATTCCACAAAATTCTGGAATCCCCCTTGGAATTCCCAGTTCAGACTGGGACACCAAACACAAACAGGAAAATCACTGGGAAATGGAATTATGGAATTCCAGAATCCAGGTGGAATTCCCAGTTCAAACTGGGACACCAAACAGCACCAGAAACTGGGAAAGGACTTGGAGATGGAATCCTGGAATTCTGGAATTTGGATGGAATTCCCAGTTCAGACAGGGACACCAAGCAGGAACAGGGAAACCATTGGGATACAAAATTATGGAATTCTGGAATTTGGATGGAATTCCCAGTTCTGACTGACCCCAAACAGGAATTAGAAAACTACTGGGAGACAGAACCATGGAATTCTGGAATCCAGGTGGAATTCCCAGTTCAGACTGACACCAAACCAAAACCGGAAAGCCGCTGGAGATGGAATTATGGAATTCCAGAATCCAGGTGGAATTCCCAGTTCAGACCGACTCCAAGCAACATCAGAAACAGGGAAAGGATTGGGAGATGGAATTATGGAAATCTGGATTTCCCAGTTCTGACTGGGACACCAAACAGCACCAGAAACTGGGAAAGGACTTGGAGATGGAATCCTGGAATCCTGGAATTTGGATGGAATTCCCAGTTCTGACCGACACCAAGCAACAACAGAAACTGGGAAACCATTGGGAGATGGAATTATGGAATTCTGGAATTCCCAGTTCTGACTGGGACACCAAACAGCACCAGAAACTGGGAAAGGACTTGGAGATGGAATCCTGGAATTCTGGAATCCAGGTGGAATTCCCACTTCAGACCGACACCAAACAGCACCAGAAACAGGGAAAGGATTGGGAGATGGAATTATGGAATTCTGGAATTCCCAGTTCTGACTGGGACACCAAACAGCACCAGAAACAGGGAAAGGATTGGGAGACGGGATCATGGAATTCCAGAATCTGGATGGAATTCCCAGTTCAGAACCAACACCAAACCAGAAACTGGAAAAGGATTTGGAGAATGATCATGGAATTCTGGAATCATGGAATCCTGGAATCTGGATGGAATCTGGATGGAATTCTCATTTCAGACCGACAACAAACCGGAACTGGAAAATCATTGGAATTCCACAAAATTCTGGAATCCCCCTTGGAATTCCCAGTTCAGACTGGGACACCAAACACAAACAGGAAAATCACTGGGAAATGGAATGATGGAATTCCAGAATCCAGGTGGAATTCCCAGTTCAAACTGGGACACCAAACAGCACCAGAAACTGGGAAAGGACTTGGAGATGGAATCCTGGAATTCTGGAATTTGGATGGAATTCCCAGTTCAGACAGGGACACCAAGCAGGAACAGGGAAACCATTGGGATACAAAATTATGGAATTCTGGAATTTGGATGGAATTCCCAGTTCTGACTGACCCCAAACAGGAATTAGAAAACTACTGGGAGACAGAACCATGGAATTCTGGAATCCAGGTGGAATTCCCAGTTCAGACTGACACCAAACCAAAACCGGAAAGCCGCTGGAGATGGAATTATGGAATTCCAGAATCCAGGTGGAATTCCCAGTTCAGACCGACACCAAGCAACATCAGAAACAGGGAAAGGATTGGGAGATGGAATTATGGAATTCTGGAATTCCCAGTTCTGACTGGGACACCAAACAGCACCAGAAACTGGGAAAGGACTTGGAGATGGAATCCTGGAATCCTGGAATTTGGATGGAATTCCCAGTTCTGACCGACACCAAGCAACAACAGAAACTGGGAAACCATTGGGAGATGGAATTATGGAATTCTGGAATTCCCAGTTCAGACTGACACCAAACAGCACCAGAAACTGGGAAAGGACTTGGAGATGGAATCCTGGAATTCTGGAATCCAGGTGGAATTCCCAGTTCAGACTGACACCAAACCAAAATCGGAAAGCCGCTGGAGATGGAATCCTGGAATTCCAGAATCCAGGTGGAATTCCCAGTTCAGACCGACACCAAACAGCACCAGAAACAGGGAAACCATTGGGAGATGGAATTATGGAATTCTGGAATTCCCAGTTCAAATTGGGACACCAAACAGCACCAGAAACAGGGAAAGGATTGGGAGACGGGATCATGGAATTCCAGAATCTGGATGGAATTCCCAGTTCAGAACCGACAGCAAACCAGAAACTGGAAAAGGATTTGGAGAATGATCATGGAATTCTGGAATCATGGAATCCTGGAATCTGGATGGAATCTGGATGGAATTCCCATTTCAGACCGACACCAAACCGGAACTGGAAAATCATTGGAATTCCACAAAATTCTGGAATCCCCCTTGGAATTCCCAGTTCAGACTGGGACACCAAACACAAACAGGAAAATCACTGGGAAATGGAATTATGGAATTCCAGAATCCAGGTGGAATTCCCAGTTCAAACTGGGACACCAAACAGCACCAGAAACTGGGAAAGGACTTGGAGATGGAATCCTGGAATTCTGGAATTTGGATGGAATTCCCAGTTCAGACTGGGACACCAAGCAGGAACAGGGAAACCATTGGGATACAAAATTATGGAATTCTGGAATTTGGATGGAATTCCCAGTTCTGACTGACCCCAAACAGGAATTAGAAAACTACTGGGAGACAGAACCATGGAATTCTGGAATCCAGGTGGAATTCCCAGTTCAGACTGACACCAAACCAAAACCGGAAAGCCGCTGGAGATGGAATTATGGAATTCCAGAATCCAGGTGGAATTCCCAGTTCAGACCGACACCAAGCAACATCAGAAACAGGGAAAGGATTGGGAGATGGAATTATGGAATTCTGGAATTCCCAGTTCTGACTGGGACACCAAACAGCACCAGAAACGGGGAAAGGACTTGGAGATGGAATCCTGGAATTCTGGAATCCAGGTGGAATTCCCAGTTCAGACTGACACCAAACCAAAATCGGAAAGCCGCTGGAGATGGAACAATGGAATTCCAGAATCCAGGTGGAATTCCCAGTTCAGACCGACACCAAACAGCACAGAAACAGGGAAACCATTGGGAGGTGGAATTATGGAATTCTGGAATTCCCAGTTCAGACTGACCCAAACAGCACCAGAAACAGGGAAAGGATTGGGAGACGGGATCATGGAATTCCAGAATCTGGATGGAATTCCCAGTTCAGAACCGACACCAAACCAGAAACTGGAAAAGGATTTGGAGAATGATCATGGAATTCTGGAATCATGGAATCCTGGAATCTGGATGGAATCTGGATGGAATTCCCATTTCAGACCGACACCAAACCGGAACTGGAAAATCATTGGAATTCCACAAAATTCTGGAATCCCCCTTGGAATTCCCAGTTCAGACTGGGACACCAAACACAAACAGGAAAATCACTGGGAAATGGAATTATGGAATTCCAGAATCCAGGTGGAATTCCCAGTTCAAACTGGGACACCAAACAGCACCAGAAACTGGGAAAGGACTTGGAGATGGAATCCTGGAATTCTGGAATTTGGATGGAATTCCCAGTTCAGACAGGGACACCAAGCAGGAACAGGGAAACCATTGGGATACAAAATTATGGAATTCTGGAATTTGGATGGAATTCCCAGTTCTGACTGACCCCAAACAGGAATTAGAAAACTACTGGGAGACAGAACCATGGAATTCTGGAATCCAGGTGGAATTCCCAGTTCAGACTGGGACACCAAACAGCACCAGAAACTGGGAAAGGACTTGGAGATGGAATCCTGGAATCCTGGAATTTGGATGGAATTCCCAGTTCTGACCGACACCAAGCAACAACAGAAACTGGGAAACCCTTGGGAGATGGAATTATGGAATTCTGGAATTCCCAGTTCAGACTGACCCCAAACAGCACCAGAAACTGGGAAAGGACTTGGAGATGGAATCCTGGAATTCTGGAATCCAGGTGGAATTCCCAGTTCAGACTGACACCAAACCAAAATCGGAAAGCCGCTGGAGATGGAATCCTGGAATTCCAGAATCCAGGTGGAATTCCCAGTTCAGACCGACACTAAGCAACATCAGAAACAGGGAAAGCATTGGGAGATGGAATTATGGAATTCTGGAATCCAGGTGGAATTCCCAGTTCAGACCGACACCAAACAGCACCAGAAACTGGGAAAGGACTTGGGAGATGGAATTATGGAATTCTGGAATCCAGGTGGAATTCCCAGTTCAGACTGACACCAAACAGCACCAGAAACTGGGAAACCATAGGGAGATGGAATTATGGAATTCTGGAATTCCCAGTTCAGACAGACACCAAACAGCACCAGAAACAGGGAAACCATTGGGAGATGGAATTATGGAATTCTGGAATCCAGGTGGAATTCCCAGTTCAGACTGACACCAAACCAAAACCGGAAAGCCGCTGGAGATGGAACAATGGAATTCCAGAATCCAGGTGGAATTCCCAGTTCAGACCGACACCAAACAGCACCAGAAACAGGGAAACCATTGGGAGATGGAATTCTGGAATTCCCAGTTCAGACTGACCCAAACAGCACCAGAAACAGGGAAAGGATTGGGAGACGGGATCATGGAATTCCAGAATCTGGATGGAATTCCCAGTTCAGAACCGACACCAAACCAGAAACTGGAAAAGGATTTGGAGAATGATCATGGAATTCTGGAATCATGGAATCCTGGAATCTGGATGGAATCTGGATGGAATTCCCATTTCAGACCGACACCAAACCGGAACTGGAAAATCATTGGAATTCCACAAAATTCTGGAATCCCCCTTGGAATTCCCAGTTCAGACTGGGACACCAAACACAAACAGGAAAATCACTGGGAAATGGAATGATGGAATTCCAGAATCCAGGTGGAATTCCCAGTTCAAACTGGGACACCAAACAGCACCAGAAACTGGGAAAGGACTTGGAGATGGAATCCTGGAATTCTGGAATTTGGATGGAATTCCCAGTTCAGACTGGGACACCAAGCAGGAACAGGAAAACCATTGGGATACAAAATTATGGAATTCTGGAATTTGGATGGAATTCCCAGTTCTGACTGACCCCAAACAGGAATTAGAAAACTACTGGGAGACAGAACCATGGAATTCTGGGATCCAGGTGGAATTCCCAGTTCAGACTGAGACCAAACCAAAACCGGAAAGCCGCTGGAGATGGAATTATGGAATTCCAGAATCCAGGTGGAATTCCCAGTTCAGACCGACACCAAACAGCATCAGAAACAGGGAAAGGATTGGGAGATGGAATTAAGGAATTCTGGAATTCCCAGTTCTGACTGGGACACCAAACAGCACCAGAAACTGGGAAAGGACTTGGAGATGGAATCCTGGAATCCTGGAATTTGGAAGGAATTCCCAGTTCTGACTGGGACACAAAACAGCACCAGAAACTGGGAAAGGACTTGGAGATGGAATCCTGGAATCCTGGAATTTGGATGGAATTCCCAGTTCTGACCGACACCAAGCAACAACAGAACCTGGGAAACCATTGGGAGATGGAATTATGGAATTCTGGAATTCCCAGTTCAGACTGACACCAAACAGCACCAGAAACTGGGAAAGGACTTGGAGATGGAATCCTGGAATTCTGGAATCCAGGTGGAATTCCCAGTTCAGACTGACACCAAACTTAAATCGGATAGCCGCTGAAGATGGAACAATGGAATTCCAGAATCCAGGTGGAATTCCCAGTTCAGACTGACACCAAACAGCACCAGAAACAGGGAAACCATTGGGAGATGGAATTATGGAATTCTGGAATTCCCAGTTCAGACTGACCCAAACAGCACCAGAAACAGGGAAAGGATTGGGAGACGGGATCATGGAATTCCAGAATCTGGATGGAATTCCCAGTTCAGAACCGACACCAAACCAGAAACTGGAAAAGGATTTGGAGAATGATCATGGAATTCTGGAATCATGGAATCCTGGAATCTGGATGGAATCTGGATGGAATTCCCATTTCAGACCGACACCAAACCGGAACTGGAAAATCATTGGAATTCCACAAAATTCTGGAATCCCCCTTGGAATTCCCAGTTCAGACTGGGACACCAAACACAAACAGGAAAATCACTGGGAAATGGAATCATGGAATTCCAGAATCCAGGTGGAATTCCCAGTTCAAACTGGGACACCAAACAGCACCAGAAACTGGGAAAGGATTGGGAGATGGAATCCTGGAATTCTGGAATTTGGATGGAATTCCCAGTTCAGACTGGGACACCAAGCAGGAACAGGGAAACCATTGGGATACAAAATTATGGAATTCTGGAATTTGGATGGAATTCCCAGTTCTGACTGACCCCAAACAGGAATTAGAAAACTACTGGGAGACAGAACCATGGAATTCTGGAATCCAGGTGGAATTCCCAGTTCAGACTGACACCAAACCAAAACCGGAAAGCCGCTGGAGATGGAATTATGGAATTCCAGAATCCAGGTGGAATTCCCAGTTCAGACCGACACCAAGCAACATCAGAAACAGGGAAAGGATTGGGAGATGGAATTATGGAATTCTGGAATTCCCAGTTCAGACTGGGACACCAAACAGCACCAGAAACTGGGAAAGGACTTGGAGATGGAATCCTGGAATCCTGGAATTTGGATGGAATTCCCAGTTCTGACCGACACCAAGCAACCACAGAAACTGGGAAACCATTAGGAGATGGAATTATGGAATTCTGGAATTCCCAGTTCAAACTGGGACACCAAACAGCACCAGAAACTGGGAAAGGACTTGGAGATGGAATCCTGGAATCCTGGAATTTGGATGGAATTCCCAGTTCTGACCGACACCAGGCAACAACAGAAACTGGGAAACCATTGGGAGATGGAATTATGGAATTCTGGAATTCCCAGTTCAGATTGACCCAAACAGCATCAGAAACTGGGAAAGGACTTGGAGATGGAATCCTGGAATTCTGGAATCCAGGTGGAATTCCCAGTTCAGACTGACACCAAACCAAAATCGGAAAGCCGCTGGAGATGGAATCCTGGAATTCCAGAATCCAGTTGGAATTCCCAGTTCAGACTGACACCAAACAGCACCAGAAACTGGGAAACCATTGGGAGATGGAATTATGGAATTCTGGAATTCCCAGTTCAGACTGGGACACCAAACAGCACCAGAAACAGGGAAGCCATTGGGAGACAGAACCATGGAATTCTGGAATCCAGGTGGAATTCCCAGTTCAGACTGACACCAAACCAAAACCGGAAAGCCGCTGGAGATGGAACAATGGAATTCCAGAATCCAGGTGGAATTCCCAGTTCAGACCGACACCAAGCAACATCAGAAACAGGGAAAGGATTGGGAGATGGAATTATGGAATTCTGGAATTCCCAGTTCTGACTGGGACACCAAACAGCACCAGAAACGGGGAAAGGACTTGGAGATGGAATCCTGGAATTCTGGAATCCAGGTGGAATTCCCAGTTCAGACTGACACCAAACCAAAACCGGAAAGCCGCTGGAGATGGAATCCTGGAATTCCAGAATCCAGGTGGAATTCCCAGTTCAGACCGACACCAAACAGCACAGAAACAGGGAAACCATTGGGAGGTGGAATTATGGAATTCTGGAATTCCCAGTTCAGACTGACCCAAACAGCACCAGAAACAGGGAAAGGATTGGGAGACGGGATCATGGAATTCCAGAATCTGGATGGAATTCCCAGTTCAGAACCGACACCAAACCAGAAACTGGAAAAGGATTTGGAGAATGATCATGGAATTCTGGAATCATGGAATCCTGGAATCTGGATGGAATCTGGATGGAATTCCCATTTCAGACCGACACCAAACCGGAACTGGAAAATCATTGGAATTCCACAAAATTCTGGAATCCCCCTTGGAATTCCCAGTTCAGACTGGGACACCAAACACAAACAGGAAAATCACTGGGAAATGGAATGATGGAATTCCAGAATCCAGGTGGAATTCCCAGTTCAAACTGGGACACCAAACAGCACCAGAAACTGGGAAAGGACTTGGAGATGGAATCCTGGAATTCTGGAATTTGGATGGAATTCCCAGTTCAGACTGGGACACCAAGCAGGAACAGGGAAACCATTGGGATACAAAATTATGGAATTCTGGAATTTGGATGGAATTCCCAGTTCTGACTGACCTCAAACAGGAATTAGAAAACTACTGGGAGACAGAACCATGGAATTCTGGAATCCAGGTGGAATTCCCAGTTCAGACTGACACCAAACCAAAACCGGAAAGCCGCTGGAGATGGAATCCTGGAATTCCAGAATCCAGGTGGAATTCCCAGTTCAGACCGACACCAAGCAACATCAGAAACAGGGAAAGGATTGGGAGATGGAATTATGGAATTCTGGAATTCCCAGTTCTGACTGGGACACCAAACAGCACCAGAAACTGGGAAAGGACTTGGGAGATGGAATTAAGGAATTCTGGAATTCCCAGTTCTGACTGGGACACCAAGCAACATCAGAAACTGGGAAACCCTTGGGAGATGGAATTAAGGAATTCTGGAATTCCCAGTTCTGACTGGGACACCAAACAGCACCAGAAACTGGGAAAGGACTTGGAGATGGAATCCTGGAATCCTGGAATTTGGATGGAATTCCCAGTTCTGACCGACACCAAGCAACAACAGAAACTGGGAAACCATTGGGAGATGGAATTATGGAATTCTGGAATTCCCAGTTCAGACTGGGACACCAAACAGCACCAGAAACTGGGAAAGGACTTGGAGATGGAATCCTGGAATTCTGGAATCCAGGTGGAATTCCCAGTTCAGACTGACACCAAACCAAAATCGGAAAGCCGCTGGAGATGGAATCCTGGAATTCCAGAATCCAGGTGGAATTCCCAGTTCAGACCGACACCAAACAGCACCAGAAACAGGGAAACCATTGGGAGATGGAATTATGGAATTCTGGAATTCCCAGTTCAGACTGACCCAAACAGCACCAGAAACAGGGAAAGGATTGGGAGATGGAATTATGGAATTCTGGAATTCCCAGTTCTGACTGGGACACCAAACAGCACCAGAAACAGGGAAAGGATTGGGAGACGGGATCATGGAATTCCAGAATCTGGATGGAATTCCCAGTTCAGAACCAACACCAAACCAGAAACTGGAAAAGGATTTGGAGAATGATCATGGAATTCTGGAATCATGGAATCCTGGAATCTGGATGGAATCTGGATGGAATTCTCATTTCAGACCGACAACAAACCGGAACTGGAAAATCATTGGAATTCCACAAAATTCTGGAATCCCCCTTGGAATTCCCAGTTCAGACTGGGACACCAAACACAAACAGGAAAATCACTGGGAAATGGAATGATGGAATTCCAGAATCCAGGTGGAATTCCCAGTTCAAACTGGGACACCAAACAGCACCAGAAACTGGGAAAGGACTTGGAGATGGAATCCTGGAATTCTGGAATTTGGATGGAATTCCCAGTTCAGACAGGGACACCAAGCAGGAACAGGGAAACCATTGGGATACAAAATTATGGAATTCTGGAATTTGGATGGAATTCCCAGTTCTGACTGACCCCAAACAGGAATTAGAAAACTACTGGGAGACAGAACCATGGAATTCTGGAATCCAGGTGGAATTCCCAATTCAAACTGACACCAAAGCAAAACCGGAAAGCCGCTGGAGATGGAATTATGGAATTCCAGAATCCAGGTGGAATTCCCAGTTCAGACCGACACCAAGCAACATCAGAAACAGGGAAAGGATTGGGAGATGGAATTATGGAATTCTGGAATTCCCAGTTCTGACTGGGACACCAAACAGCACCAGAAACTGGGAAAGGACTTGGAGATGGAATCCTGGAATCCTGGAATTTGGATGGAATTCCCAGTTCTGACCGACACCAAGCAACAACAGAAACTGGGAAACCATTGGGAGATGGAATTATGGAATTCTGGAATTCCCAGTTCAGACTGACACCAAACAGCACCAGAAACTGGGAAAGGACTTGGAGATGGAATCCTGGAATTCTGGAATCCAGGTGGAATTCCCAGTTCAGACTGACACCAAACCAAAATCGGAAAGCCGCTGGAGATGGAATCCTGGAATTCCAGAATCCAGGTGGAATTCCCAGTTCAGACCGACACCAAACAGCACCAGAAACAGGGAAACCATTGGGAGATGGAATTATGGAATTCTGGAATTCCCAGTTCAGACTGACCCAAACAGCACCAGAAACAGGGAAAGGATTGGGAGACGGGATCATGGAATTCCAGAATCTGGATGGAATTCCCAGTTCAGAACCGACAGCAAACCAGAAACTGGAAAAGGATTTGGAGAATGATCATGGAATTCTGGAATCATGGAATCCTGGAATCTGGATGGAATCTGGATGGAATTCCCATTTCAGACCGACACCAAACCGGAACTGGAAAATCATTGGAATTCCACAAAATTCTGGAATCCCCCTTGGAATTCCCAGTTCAGACTGGGACACCAAACACAAACAGGAAAATCACTGGGAAATGGAATTATGGAATTCCAGAATCCAGGTGGAATTCCCAGTTCAAACTGGGACACCAAACAGCACCAGAAACTGGGAAAGGACTTGGAGATGGAATCCTGGAATTCTGGAATTTGGATGGAATTCCCAGTTCAGACTGGGACACCAAGCAGGAACAGGGAAACCATTGGGATACAAAATTATGGAATTCTGGAATTTGGATGGAATTCCCAGTTCTGACTGACCCCAAACAGGAATTAGAAAACTACTGGGAGACAGAACCATGGAATTCTGGAATCCGGGTGGAATTCCCAGTTCAGACTGACACCAAACCAAAACCGGAAAGCCGCTGGAGATGGAATTATGGAATTCCAGAATCCAGGTGGAATTCCCAGTTCAGACCGACACCAAGCAACATCAGAAACAGGGAAAGGATTGGGAGATGGAATTATGGAATTCTGGAATTCCCAGTTCTGACTGGGACACCAAACAGCACCAGAAACTGGGAAAGGACTTGGGAGATGGAATTAAGGAATTCTGGAATTCCCAGTTCTGACTGGGACACCAAGCAACATCAGAAACTGGGAAACCCTTGGGAGATGGAATTAAGGAATTCTGGAATTCCCAGTTCTGACTGGGACACCAAACAGCACCAGAAACTGGGAAAGGACTTGGAGATGGAATCCTGGAATCCTGGAATTTGGATGGAATTCCCAGTTCTGACCGACACCAAGCAACAACAGAAACTGGGAAACCATTGGGAGATGGAATTATGGAATTCTGGAATTCCCAGTTCAGACTGGGACACCAAACAGCACCAGAAACTGGGAAAGGACTTGGAGATGGAATCCTGGAATTCTGGAATCCAGGTGGAATTCCCAGTTCAGACTGACACCAAACCAAAATCGGAAAGCCGCTGGAGATGGAATCCTGGAATTCCAGAATCCAGGTGGAATTCCCAGTTCAGACCGACACCAAACAGCACCAGAAACAGGGAAACCATTGGGAGATGGAATTATGGAATTCTGGAATTCCCAGTTCAGACTGACCCAAACAGCACCAGAAACAGGGAAAGGATTGGGAGATGGAATTATGGAATTCTGGAATTCCCAGTTCTGACTGGGACACCAAACAGCACCAGAAACAGGGAAAGGATTGGGAGACGGGATCATGGAATTCCAGAATCTGGATGGAATTCCCAGTTCAGAACCAACACCAAACCAGAAACTGGAAAAGGATTTGGAGAATGATCATGGAATTCTGGAATCATGGAATCCTGGAATCTGGATGGAATCTGGATGGAATTCTCATTTCAGACCGACAACAAACCGGAACTGGAAAATCATTGGAATTCCACAAAATTCTGGAATCCCCCTTGGAATTCCCAGTTCAGACTGGGACACCAAACACAAACAGGAAAATCACTGGGAAATGGAATGATGGAATTCCAGAATCCAGGTGGAATTCCCAGTTCAAACTGGGACACCAAACAGCACCAGAAACTGGGAAAGGACTTGGAGATGGAATCCTGGAATTCTGGAATTTGGATGGAATTCCCAGTTCAGACAGGGACACCAAGCAGGAACAGGGAAACCATTGGGATACAAAATTATGGAATTCTGGAATTTGGATGGAATTCCCAGTTCTGACTGACCCCAAACAGGAATTAGAAAACTACTGGGAGACAGAACCATGGAATTCTGGAATCCAGGTGGAATTCCCAATTCAAACTGACACCAAAGCAAAACCGGAAAGCCGCTGGAGATGGAATTATGGAATTCCAGAATCCAGGTGGAATTCCCAGTTCAGACCGACACCAAGCAACATCAGAAACAGGGAAAGGATTGGGAGATGGAATTATGGAATTCTGGAATTCCCAGTTCTGACTGGGACACCAAACAGCACCAGAAACTGGGAAAGGACTTGGAGATGGAATCCTGGAATCCTGGAATTTGGATGGAATTCCCAGTTCTGACCGACACCAAGCAACAACAGAAACTGGGAAACCATTGGGAGATGGAATTATGGAATTCTGGAATTCCCAGTTCAGACTGACACCAAACAGCACCAGAAACTGGGAAAGGACTTGGAGATGGAATCCTGGAATTCTGGAATCCAGGTGGAATTCCCAGTTCAGACTGACACCAAACCAAAATCGGAAAGCCGCTGGAGATGGAATCCTGGAATTCCAGAATCCAGGTGGAATTCCCAGTTCAGACCGACACCAAACAGCACCAGAAACAGGGAAACCATTGGGAGATGGAATTATGGAATTCTGGAATTCCCAGTTCAGACTGACCCAAACAGCACCAGAAACAGGGAAAGGATTGGGAGACGGGATCATGGAATTCCAGAATCTGGATGGAATTCCCAGTTCAGAACCGACAGCAAACCAGAAACTGGAAAAGGATTTGGAGAATGATCATGGAATTCTGGAATCATGGAATCCTGGAATCTGGATGGAATCTGGATGGAATTCCCATTTCAGACCGACACCAAACCGGAACTGGAAAATCATTGGAATTCCACAAAATTCTGGAATCCCCCTTGGAATTCCCAGTTCAGACTGGGACACCAAACACAAACAGGAAAATCACTGGGAAATGGAATTATGGAATTCCAGAATCCAGGTGGAATTCCCAGTTCAAACTGGGACACCAAACAGCACCAGAAACTGGGAAAGGACTTGGAGATGGAATCCTGGAATTCTGGAATTTGGATGGAATTCCCAGTTCAGACTGGGACACCAAGCAGGAACAGGGAAACCATTGGGATACAAAATTATGGAATTCTGGAATTTGGATGGAATTCCCAGTTCTGACTGACCCCAAACAGGAATTAGAAAACTACTGGGAGACAGAACCATGGAATTCTGGAATCCGGGTGGAATTCCCAGTTCAGACTGACACCAAACCAAAACCGGAAAGCCGCTGGAGATGGAATTATGGAATTCCAGAATCCAGGTGGAATTCCCAGTTCAGACCAACACCAAGCAACATCAGAAACAGGGAAAGGATTGGGAGATGGAATTATGGAATTCTGGAATTCCCAGTTCTGACTGGGACACCAAACAGCACCAGAAACGGGGAAAGGACTTGGAGATGGAATCCTGGAATTCTGGAATCCAGGTGGAATTCCCAGTTCAGACTGACACCAAACCAAAATCGGAAAGCCGCTGGAGATGGAACAATGGAATTCCAGAATCCAGGTGGAATTCCCAGTTCAGACCGACACCAAACAGCACAGAAACAGGGAAACCATTGGGAGGTGGAATTATGGAATTCTGGAATTCCCAGTTCAGACTGACCCAAACAGCACCAGAAACAGGGAAAGGATTGGGAGACGGGATCATGGAATTCCAGAATCTGGATGGAATTCCCAGTTCAGAACCGACACCAAACCAGAAACTGGAAAAGGATTTGGAGAATGATCATGGAATTCTGGAATCATGGAATCCTGGAATCTGGATGGAATCTGGATGGAATTCCCATTTCAGACCGACACCAAACCGGAACTGGAAAATCATTGGAATTCCACAAAATTCTGGAATCCCCCTTGGAATTCCCAGTTCAGACTGGGACACCAAACACAAACAGGAAAATCACTGGGAAATGGAATTATGGAATTCCAGAATCCAGGTGGAATTCCCAGTTCAAACTGGGACACCAAACAGCACCAGAAACTGGGAAAGGACTTGGAGATGGAATCCTGGAATTCTGGAATTTGGATGGAATTCCCAGTTCAGACAGGGACACCAAGCAGGAACAGGGAAACCATTGGGATACAAAATTATGGAATTCTGGAATTTGGATGGAATTCCCAGTTCTGACTGACCCCAAACAGGAATTAGAAAACTACTGGGAGACAGAACCATGGAATTCTGGAATCCAGGTGGAATTCCCAATTCAAACTGACACCAAAGCAAAACCGGAAAGCCGCTGGAGATGGAATTATGGAATTCCAGAATCCAGGTGGAATTCCCAGTTCAGACCGACACCAAGCAACATCAGAAACAGGGAAAGGATTGGGAGATGGAATTATGGAATTCTGGAATTCCCAGTTCTGACTGGGACACCAAACAGCACCAGAAACTGGGAAAGGACTTGGAGATGGAATCCTGGAATCCTGGAATTTGGATGGAATTCCCAGTTCTGACCGACACCAAGCAACAACAGAAACTGGGAAACCATTGGGAGATGGAATTATGGAATTCTGGAATTCCCAGTTCAGACTGACACCAAACAGCACCAGAAACTGGGAAAGGACTTGGAGATGGAATCCTGGAATTCTGGAATCCAGGTGGAATTCCCAGTTCAGACTGACACCAAACCAAAATCGGAAAG
Source organism: Zonotrichia albicollis (assembly GCF_047830755.1). Lineage (NCBI taxonomy): Eukaryota > Metazoa > Chordata > Aves > Passeriformes > Passerellidae > Zonotrichia > Zonotrichia albicollis. The sequence goes on along the minus strand of NW_027428460.1, from coordinate 1,607,248 downwards.
CCGCTGGAGATGGAATCCTGGAATTCCAGAATCCAGGTGGAATTCCCAGTTCAGACCGACACCAAACAGCACCAGAAACAGGGAAACCATTGGGAGATGGAATTATGGAATTCTGGAATTCCCAGTTCAGACTGACCCAAACAGCACCAGAAACAGGGAAAGGATTGGGAGACGGGATCATGGAATTCCAGAATCTGGATGGAATTCCCAGTTCAGAACCGACACCAAACCAGAAACTGGAAAAGGATTTGGAGAATGATCATGGAATTCTGGAATCATGGAATCCTGGAATCTGGATGGAATCTGGATGGAATTCCCATTTCAGACCGACACCAAACCGGAACTGGAAAATCATTGGAATTCCACAAAATTCTGGAATCCCCCTTGGAATTCCCAGTTCAGACTGGGACACCAAACACAAACAGGAAAATCACTGGGAAATGGAATCATGGAATTCCAGAATCCAGGTGGAATTCCCAGTTCAAACTGGGACACCAAACAGCACCAGAAATTGGGAAAGGACTTGGAGATGGAATCCTGGAATTCTGGAATTTGGATGGAATTCCCAGTTCTGACTGGGACACCAAACAGCACCAGAAACTGGGAAAGGACTTGGAGATGGAATCCTGGAATTCTGGAATCCACGTGGAATTCCCAGTTCAGACTGGGACACCAAGCAGGAACAGGGAAACCATTGGGATACAAAATTATGGAATTCTGGAATTTGGATGGAATTCCCAGTTCTGACTGACCCCAAACAGGAATTAGAAAACTACTGGGAGACAGAACCATGGAATTCTGGAATCCAGGTGGAATTCCCAGTTCAGACTGACACCAAACCAAAACCGGAAAGCCGCTGGAGATGGAATTATGGAATTCTGGAATCCAGGTGGAATTCCCAGTTCAGACCGACACCAAGCAACATCAGAAACAGGGAAAGGATTGGGAGATGGAATTAAGGAATTCTGGAATTCCCAGTTCTGACTGGGACACCAAACAGCACCAGAAACTGGGAAAGGACTTGGAGATGGAATCCTGGAATCCTGGAATTTGGATGGAATTCCCAGTTCTGACCGACACCAAGCAACCACAGAAACTGGGAAACCATTGGGAGATGGAATTATGGAATTCTGGAATTCCCAGTTCAGACTGACCCAAACAGCATCAGAAACTGGGAAAGGACTTGGAGATGGAATCCTGGAATTCTGGAATCCAGGTGGAATTCCCAGTTCAGACTGACACCAAACCAAAATCGGAAAGCCGCTGGAGATGGAATCCTGGAATTCCAGAATCCAGTTGGAATTCCCAGTTCAGACTGACACCAAACAGCACCAGAAACAGGGAAAGGATTGGGAGATGGAATTATGGAATTCTGGAATTCCCAGTTCAGACAGACACCAAACAGCACCAGAAACAGGGAAACCATTGGGAGATGGAATTATGGAATTCTGGAATCCAGGTGGAATTCCCAGTTCAGACTGACACCAAACCAAAACCGGAAAGCCGCTGGAGATGGAACAATGGAATTCCAGAATCCAGGTGGAATTCCCAGTTCAGACCGACACCAAACAGCACCAGAAACAGGGAAACCATTGGGAGATGGAATTCTGGAATTCCCAGTTCAGACTGACCCAAACAGCACCAGAAACAGGGAAAGGATTGGGAGACGGGATCATGGAATTCCAGAATCTGGATGGAATTCCCAGTTCAGAACCGACACCAAACCAGAAACTGGAAAAGGATTTGGAGAATGATCATGGAATTCTGGAATCATGGAATCCTGGAATCTGGATGGAATCTGGATGGAATTCCCATTTCAGACCGACACCAAACCGGAACTGGAAAATCATTGGAATTCCACAAAATTCTGGAATCCCCCTTGGAATTCCCAGTTCAGACTGGGACACCAAACACAAACAGGAAAATCACTGGGAAATGGAATGATGGAATTCCAGAATCCAGGTGGAATTCCCAGTTCAAACTGGGACACCAAACAGCACCAGAAACTGGGAAAGGACTTGGAGATGGAATCCTGGAATTCTGGAATTTGGATGGAATTCCCAGTTCAGACTGGGACACCAAGCAGGAACAGGGAAACCATTGGGATACAAAATTATGGAATTCTGGAATTTGGATGGAATTCCCAGTTCTGACTGACCTCAAACAGGAATTAGAAAACTACTGGGAGACAGAACCATGGAATTCTGGAATCCAGGTGGAATTCCCAGTTCAGACTGACACCAAACCAAAACCGGAAAGCCGCTGGAGATGGAATCCTGGAATTCCAGAATCCAGGTGGAATTCCCAGTTCAGACCGACACCAAGCAACATCAGAAACAGGGAAAGGATTGGGAGATGGAATTATGGAATTCTGGAATTCCCAGTTCTGACTGGGACACCAAACAGCACCAGAAACTGGGAAAGGACTTGGAGATGGAATCCTGGAATCCTGGAATTTGGATGGAATTCCCAGTTCTGACCGACACCAAGCAACAACAGAAACTGGGAAACCATTGGGAGATGGAATTATGGAATTCTGGAATTCCCAGTTCAGACTGACACCAAACAGCACCAGAAACTGGGAAAGGACTTGGAGATGGAATCCTGGAATTCTGGAATCCAGGTGGAATTCCCAGTTCAGACTGACACCAAACCAAAATCGGAAAGCCGCTGGAGATGGAATCCTGGAATTCCAGAATCCAGGTGGAATTCCCAGTTCAGACCGACACCAAACAGCACCAGAAACAGGGAAACCATTGGGAGATGGAATTATGGAATTCTGGAATTCCCAGTTCAGACTGACCCAAACAGCACCAGAAACAGGGAAAGGATTGGGAGACGGGATCATGGAATTCCAGAATCTGGATGGAATTCCCAGTTCAGAACCGACACCAAACCAGAAACTGGAAAAGGATTTGGAGAATGATCATGGAATTCTGGAATCATGGAATCCTGGAATCTGGATGGAATCTGGATGGAATTCCCATTTCAGACCGACACCAAACCGGAACTGGAAAATCATTGGAATTCCACAAAATTCTGGAAGCCCCCTTGGAATTCCCAGTTCAGACTGGGACACCAAACACAAACAGGAAAATCACTGGGAAATGGAATCATGGAATTCCAGAATCCAGGTGGAATTCCCAGTTCAAACTGGGACACCAAACAGCACCAGAAACTGGGAAAGGACTTGGAGATGGAATCCTGGAATTCTGGAATCCACGTGGAATTCCCAGTTCAGACTGGGACACCAAGCAGGAACAGGGAAACCATTGGGATACAAAATTATGGAATTCTGGAATTTGGATGGAATTCCCAGTTCTGACTGACCCCAAACAGGAATTAGAAAACTACTGGGAGACAGAACCATGGAATTCTGGAATCCAGATGGAATTCCCAGTTCAGACTGACACCAAACCAAAACCGGAAAGCCGCTGGAGATGGAATTATGGAATTCTGGAATCCAGGTGGAATTCCCAGTTCAGACCGACACCAAGCAACATCAGAAACAGGGAAAGGATTGGGAGATGGAATTAAGGAATTCTGGAATTCCCAGTTCTGACTGGGACACCAAACAGCACCAGAAACTGGGAAAGGACTTGGAGATGGAATCCTGGAATCCTGGAATTTGGATGGAATTCCCAGTTCTGACCGACACCAAGCAACCACAGAAACTGGGAAACCATTGGGAGATGGAATTATGGAATTCTGGAATTCCCAGTTCAGACTGACCCAAACAGCATCAGAAACTGGGAAAGGACTTGGAGATGGAATCCTGGAATTCTGGAATCCAGGTGGAATTCCCAGTTCAGACTGACACCAAACCAAAATCGGAAAGCCGCTGGAGATGGAATCCTGGAATTCCAGAATCCAGTTGGAATTCCCAGTTCAGACTGACACCAAACAGCACCAGAAACAGGGAAAGGATTGGGAGATGGAATTATGGAATTCTGGAATTCCCAGTTCAGACAGACACCAAACAGCACCAGAAACAGGGAAACCATTGGGAGATGGAATTATGGAATTCTGGAATCCAGGTGGAATTCCCAGTTCAGACTGACACCAAACCAAAACCGGAAAGCCGCTGGAGATGGAACAATGGAATTCCAGAATCCAGGTGGAATTCCCAGTTCAGACCGACACCAAACAGCACCAGAAACAGGGAAACCATTGGGAGATGGAATTCTGGAATTCCCAGTTCAGACTGACCCAAACAGCACCAGAAACAGGGAAAGGATTGGGAGACGGGATCATGGAATTCCAGAATCTGGATGGAATTCCCAGTTCAGAACCGACACCAAACCAGAAACTGGAAAAGGATTTGGAGAATGATCATGGAATTCTGGAATCATGGAATCCTGGAATCTGGATGGAATCTGGATGGAATTCCCATTTCAGACCGACACCAAACCGGAACTGGAAAATCATTGGAATTCCACAAAATTCTGGAATCCCCCTTGGAATTCCCAGTTCAGACTGGGACACCAAACACAAACAGGAAAATCACTGGGAAATGGAATGATGGAATTCCAGAATCCAGGTGGAATTCCCAGTTCAAACTGGGACACCAAACAGCACCAGAAACTGGGAAAGGACTTGGAGATGGAATCCTGGAATTCTGGAATTTGGATGGAATTCTCAGTTCAGACTGGGACACCAAGCAGGAACAGGGAAACCATTGGGATACAAAATTATGGAATTCTGGAATTTGGATGGAATTCCCAGTTCTGACTGACCCCAAACAGGAATTAGAAAACTACTGGGAGACAGAACCATGGAATTCTGGAATCCAGGTGGAATTCCCAGTTCAGACTGACACCAAACCAAAACCGGAAAGCCGCTGGAGATGGAATTATGGAATTCCAGAATCCAGGTGGAATTCCCAGTTCAGACCGACACCAAACAGCATCAGAAACAGGGAAAGGATTGGGAGATGGAATTAAGGAATTCTGGAATTCCCAGTTCTGACTGGGACACCAAACAGCACCAGAAACTGGGAAAGGACTTGGAGATGGAATCCTGGAATCCTGGAATTTGGAAGGAATTCCCAGTTCAGACTGGGACACAAAACAGCACCAGAAACTGGGAAACGCTTGGGAGATGGAATTATGGAATTCTGGAATTCCCAGTTCAGACTGGGACACCAAACAGCACCAGAAACTGGGAAAGGACTTGGAGATGGAATCCTGGAATCCTGGAATTTGGATGGAATTCCCAGTTCTGACCGACACCAAGCAACAACAGAACCTGGGAAACCATTGGGAGATGGAATTATGGAATTCTGGAATTCCCAGTTCAGACTGACACCAAACAGCACCAGAAACTGGGAAAGGACTTGGAGATGGAATCCTGGAATTCTGGAATCCAGGTGGAATTCCCAGTTCAGACTGACACAAAACTTAAATCGGATAGCCGCTGAAGATGGAACAATGGAATTCCAGAATCCAGGTGGAATTCCCAGTTCAGACTGACACCAAACAGCACCAGAAACAGGGAAACCATTGGGAGATGGAATTATGGAATTCTGGAATTCCCAGTTCAGACTGACCCAAACAGCACCAGAAACAGGGAAAGGATTGGGAGACGGGATCATGGAATTCCAGAATCTGGATGGAATTCCCAGTTCAGAACCGACACCAAACCAGAAACTGGAAAAGGATTTGGAGAATGATCATGGAATTCTGGAATCATGGAATCCTGGAATCTGGATGGAATCTGGATGGAATTCCCATTTCAGACCGACACCAAACCGGAACTGGAAAATCATTGGAATTCCACAAAATTCTGGAATCCCCCTTGGAATTCCCAGTTCAGACTGGGACACCAAACACAAACAGGAAAATCACTGGGAAATGGAATGATGGAATTCCAGAATCCAGGTGGAATTCCCAGTTCAAACTGGGACACCAAACAGCACCAGAAACTGGGAAAGGACTTGGAGATGGAATCCTGGAATTCTGGAATCCACGTGGAATTCCCAGTTCAGACTGGGACACCAAGCAGGAACAGGGAAACCATTGGGATACAAAATTATGGAATTCTGGAATTTGGATGGAATTCCCAGTTCTGACTGACCCCAAACAGGAATTAGAAAACTACTGGGAGACAGAACCATGGAATTCTGGAATCCAGGTGGAATTCCCAGTTCAGACTGACACCAAACCAAAACCGGAAAGCCGCTGGAGATGGAATTATGGAATTCCAGAATCCAGGTGGAATTCCCAGTTCAGACCGACACCAAGCAACATCAGAAACAGGGAAAGGATTGGGAGATGGAATTATGGAATTCTGGAATTCCCAGTTCTGACTGGGACACCAAACAGCACCAGAAACTGGGAAACCCTTGGGAGATGGAATTATGGAATTCTGGAATTCCCAGTTCAGACTGGGACACCAAACAGCACCAGAAACTGGGAAAGGACTTGGAGATGGAATCCTGGAATCCTGGAATTTGGATGGAATTCCCAGTTCTGACCGACACCAAGCAACCACAGAAACTGGGAAACCATTAGGAGATGGAATTATGGAATTCTGGAATTCCCAGTTCAAACTGGGACACCAAACAGCACCAGAAACTGGGAAAGGACTTGGAGATGGAATCCTGGAATCCTGGAATTTGGATGGAATTCCCAGTTCTGACCGACACCAGGCAACAACAGAAACTGGGAAACCATTGGGAGATGGAATTATGGAATTCTGGAATTCCCAGTTCAGATTGACCCAAACAGCATCAGAAACTGGGAAAGGACTTGGAGATGGAATCCTGGAATTCTGGAATCCAGGTGGAATTCCCAGTTCAGACTGACACCAAACCAAAATCGGAAAGCCGCTGGAGATGGAATCCTGGAATTCCAGAATCCAGTTGGAATTCCCAGTTCAGACCGACACCAAACAGCACCAGAAACAGGGAAAGGATTGGGAGATGGAATTATGGAATTCTGGAATTCCCAGTTCAGACTGACACCAAACAGCACCAGAAACAGGGAAAGGATTGGGAGACGGGATCATGGAATTCCAGAATCTGGATGGAATTCCCAGTTCAGAACCGACACCAAACCAGAAACTGGAAAAGGATTTGGAGAATGATCATGGAATTCTGGAATCCAGGTGGAATTCCCAGTTCAGACCGACACCAAGCAACATCAGAAACAGGGAAAGGATTGGGAGATGGAATTATGGAATTCTGGAATTCCCAGTTCTGACTGGGACACCAAACAGCACCAGAAACTGGGAAAGGACTTGGAGATGGAATCCTGGAATCCTGGAATTTGGATGGAATTCCCAGTTCTGACCGACACCAAGCAACAACAGAAACTGGGAAACCATTGGGAGATGGAATTATGGAATTCTGGAATTCCCAGTTCAGACTGACACCAAACAGCACCAGAAACTGGGAAAGGACTTGGAGATGGAATCCTGGAATTCTGGAATCCAGGTGGAATTCCCAGTTCAGACTGACACCAAACCAAAATCGGAAAGCCGCTGGAGATGGAATCCTGGAATTCCAGAATCCAGGTGGAATTCCCAGTTCAGACCGACACCAAACAGCACCAGAAACAGGGAAACCATTGGGAGATGGAATTATGGAATTCTGGAATTCCCAGTTCAGACTGACCCAAACAGCACCAGAAACAGGGAAAGGATTGGGAGACGGGATCATGGAATTCCAGAATCTGGATGGAATTCCCAGTTCAGAACCGACACCAAACCAGAAACTGGAAAAGGATTTGGAGAATGATCATGGAATTCTGGAATCCTGGAATCCTGGAATCTGGATGGAATCTGGATGGAATTCCCATTTCAGACCGACACCAAACCGGAACTGGAAAATCATTGGAATTCCACAAAATTCTGGAATCCCCCTTGGAATTCCCAGTTCAGACTGGGACACCAAACACAAACAGGAAAATCACTGGGAAATGGAATCATGGAATTCCAGAATCCAGGTGGAATTCCCAGTTCAAACTGGGACACCAAACAGCACCAGAAACTGGGAAAGGACTTGGAGATGGAATCCTGGAATTCTGGAATCCACGTGGAATTCCCAGTTCAGACTGGGACACCAAGCAGGAACAGGGAAACCATTGGGATACAAAATTATGGAATTCTGGAATTTGGATGGAATTCCCAGTTCTGACTGACCCCAAACAGGAATTAGAAAACTACTGGGAGACAGAACCATGGAATTCTGGAATCCAGGTGGAATTCCCAGTTCAGACTGACACCAAACCAAAACCGGAAAGCCGCTGGAGATGGAATTATGGAATTCTGGAATCCAGGTGGAATTCCCAGTTCAGACCGACACCAAGCAACATCAGAAACAGGGAAAGGATTGGGAGATGGAATTAAGGAATTCTGGAATTCCCAGTTCTGACTGGGACACCAAACAGCACCAGAAACTGGGAAAGGACTTGGAGATGGAATCCTGGAATCCTGGAATTTGGATGGAATTCCCAGTTCTGACCGACACCAAGCAACCACAGAAACTGGGAAACCATTGGGAGATGGAATTATGGAATTCTGGAATTCCCAGTTCAAACTGGGACACCAAACAGCACCAGAAACTGGGAAAGGACTTGGAGATGGATCCTGGAATCCTGGAATTTGGATGGTATTCCCAGTTCTGACCGACACCAGGCAACAACAGAAACTGGGAAACCATTGGGAGATGGAATTATGGAATTCTGGAATTCCCAGTTCAGACTGACCCAAACAGCATCAGAAACTGGGAAAGGACTTGGAGATGGAATCCTGGAATTCTGGAATCCAGGTGGAATTCCCAGTTCAGACTGACACCAAACCAAAATCGGAAAGCCGCTGGAGATGGAATCCTGGAATTCCAGAATCCAGTTGGAATTCCCAGTTCAGACTGACACCAAACAGCACCAGAAACAGGGAAAGGATTGGGAGATGGAATTATGGAATTCTGGAATTCCCAGTTCAGACAGACACCAAACAGCACCAGAAACAGGGAAACCATTGGGAGATGGAATTATGGAATTCTGGAATCCAGGTGGAATTCCCAGTTCAGACTGACACCAAACCAAAACCGGAAAGCCGCTGGAGATGGAACAATGGAATTCCAGAATCCAGGTGGAATTCCCAGTTCAGACCGACACCAAACAGCACCAGAAACAGGGAAACCATTGGGAGATGGAATTCTGGAATTCCCAGTTCAGACTGACCCAAACAGCACCAGAAACAGGGAAAGGATTGGGAGACGGGATCATGGAATTCCAGAATCTGGATGGAATTCCCACTTCAGAACCGACACCAAACCAGAAACTGGAAAAGGATTTGGAGAATGATCATGGAATTCTGGAATCATGGAATCCTGGAATCTGGATGGAATCTGGATGGAATTCCCATTTCAGACCGACACCAAACCGGAACTGGAAAATCATTGGAATTCCACAAAATTCTGGAATCCCCCTTGGAATTCCCAGTTCAGACTGGGACACCAAACACAAACAGGAAAATCACTGGGAAATGGAATGATGGAATTCCAGAATCCAGGTGGAATTCCCAGTTCAAACTGGGACACCAAACAGCACCAGAAACTGGGAAAGGACTTGGAGATGGAATCCTGGAATTCTGGAATTTGGATGGAATTCCCAGTTCAGACTGGGACACCAAGCAGGAACAGGAAAACCATTGGGATACAAAATTATGGAATTCTGGAATTTGGATGGAATTCCCAGTTCTGACTGACCCCAAACAGGAATTAGAAAACTACTGGGAGACAGAACCATGGAATTCTGGAATCCAGGTGGAATTCCCAGTTCAGACTGACACCAAACTAAAACCGGAAAGCCGCTGGAGATGGAATTATGGAATTCCAGAATCCAGGTGGAATTCCCAGTTCAGACCGACACCAAACAGCATCAGAAACAGGGAAAGGATTGGGAGATGGAATTATGGAATTCTGGAATTCCCAGTTCAGACTGGGACACCAAACAGCACCAGAAACTGGGAAAGGACTTGGAGATGGAATCCTGGAATTCTGGAATCCAGGTGGAATTCCCAGTTCAGACCGACACCAAGCAACATCAGAAACAGGGAAAGGATTGGGAGATGGAATTATGGAATTCTGGAATTCCCAGTTCAGACTGACCCAAACAGCACCAGAAACAGGGAAAGGATTGGGAGACGGGATCATGGAATTCCAGAATCTGGATGGAATTCCCAGATCAGAACCGACACCAAACCAGAAACTGGAAAAGGATTTGGAGAATGATCATGGAAATCTGGAATCATGGAATCCTGGAATCTGGATGGAATCTGGATGGAATTCCCATTTCAGACCGACACCAAACCGGAACTGGAAAATCATTGGAATTCCACAAAATTCTGGAATCCCCCTTGGAATTCCCAGTTCAGACTGGGACACCAAACACAAACAGGAAAATCACTGGGAAATGGAATTATGGAATTCCAGAATCCGGGTGGAATTCCCAGTTCAAACTGGGACACCAAACAGCACCAGAAACTGGGAAAGGACTTGGAGATGGAATCCTGGAATCCTGGAATTTGGATGGAATTCCCAGTTCAGACTGGGACACCAAGCAGGAACAGGGAAACCATTGGGATACAAAATTATGGAATTCTGGAATTTGGATGGAATTCCCAGTTCTGACTAACCACAAACAGGAATTAGAAAACTACTGGGAGACAGAACCATGGAATTCTGGAATCCGGGTGGAATTCCCAGTTCAGACTGACACCAAACCAAAACCGGAAAGCCGCTGGAGATGGAATTATGGAATTCCAGAATCCAGGTGGAATTCCCAGTTCAGACCGACACCAAGCAACATCAGAAACAGGGAAAGGATTGGGAGATGGAATTATGGAATTCTGGAATTCCCAGTTCAGACTGGGACACCAAACAGCACCAGAAACTGGGAAAGGACTTGGAGATGGAATCCTGGAATTCTGGAATCCAGGTGGAATTCCCAGTTCAGACCGACACCAAACAGCACCAGAAACAGGGAAACCATTGGGAGATGGAATTATGGAATACTGGAATTCCCAGTTCAGACTGACCCAAACAGCACCAGAAACAGGGAAAGGATTGGGAGATGGGATCATGGAATTCCAGAATCTGGATGGAATTCCCAGTTCAGAACCGACACCAAACCAGAAACTGGAAAAGGATTTGGAGAATGATCATGGAATTCTGGAATCATGGAATCCTGGAATCTGGATGGAATCTGGATGGAATTCCCATTTCAGACCGACACCAAACCGGAACTGGAAAATCATTGGAATTCCACAAAATTCTGGAATCCCCCTTGGAATTCCCAGTTCAGACTGGGACACCAAACACAAACAGGAAAATCACTGGGAGATGGAATTATGGAATTCCAGAATCCAGGTGGAATTCCCAGTTCAAACTGGGACACCAAACAGCACCAGAAACTGGGAAAGGACTTGGAGATGGAATCCTGGAATCCTGGAATTTGGAGTGAAATCCCAGTTCAGACTGGGACACCAAGCAGGAACAGGGAAACCATTGGGATACAAAATTATGGAATTCTGGAATTTGGATGGAATTCCCAGTTCTGACTGACCCCAAACAGGAATTAGAAAACTACAGGGAGACAGAACCATGGAATTCTGGAATCCAGGTGGAATTCCCAGTTCAGACTGACCCAAACAGCACCAGAAACAGGGAAGCCATTGGGAGATGGAATTCTGGAATTCTGGAATCCAGGTGGAATTCCCAGTTCAGACTGACACCAAACCAAAACCGGAAAGCCGCTGGAGATGGAATCCTGGAATTCCAGAATCCAGGTGGAATTCCCAGTTCAGACCGACACCAAACAGCACCAGTAACAGGGAAACCATTGGGAGATGGAATTATGGAATTCTGGAATTCCCAGTTCAGACTGACCCAAACAGCACCAGAAACTGGGAAAGGATTGGGAGACGGGATCACGGAATTCTGGAATTTGGATGGAATTCCCAGTTCTGACTGACCCCAAACTGGAATTAGAAAACTACAGGGAGACAGAACCATGGAATTCTGGAATCCAGGTGGAATTCCCAGTTCAGACTGACCCAAACAGCACCAGAAACAGGGAAGCCATTGGGAGATGGAATTATGGAATTCTGGAATTCCCAGTTCAGACTGACCCAAACAGCACCAGAAACTGGGAAAGGATTGGGAGACGGGATCACGGAATTCCAGAATCTGGATGGAATTCCCAGTTCAGAACCGACACCAAACCAGAAACTGGAAAAGGATTTGGAGAACGATCATGGAATTCTGGAATCATGGAATCCTGGAATCTGGATGGAATCTGGATGGAATTCCCATTTCAGACCGACACCAAACCGGAACTGGAAAATCATTGGAATTCCACAAAATTCTGGAATCCCCCTTGGAATTCCCAGTTCAGACTGGGACACCAAACACAAACAGGAAAATCACTGGGAGATGGAATTATGGAATTCCAGAATCCTGGTGGAATTCCCAGTTCAAACTGGGACACCAAACAGCACCAGAAACTGGGAAAGGACTTGGAGATGGAATCCTGGAATTCTGGAATTTGGATGGAATTCCCAGTTCTGACTGACCCCAAAAAGGAATTAGAAAACTACTGGGAGACAGAACCATGGAATTCTGGAATCCAGGTGGAATTCCCAGTTCAGACTGACACCAAACCAAAACCGGAAAGCCGCTGGAGATGGAATTATGGAATTCCAGAATCCAGGTGGAATTCCCAGTTCAGACCGACACCAAGCAACATCAGAAACAGGGAAAGGATTGGGAGATGGAATTATGGAATTCTGGAATTCCCAGTTCTGACTAGGACACAAAACAGCACCAGAAACTGGGAAAGGACTTGGAGATGGAATCCTGGAATTCTGGAATCCAGGTGGAATTCCCAGTTCAGACTGACACCAAACCAAAACCGGAAAGCCGCTGGAGATGGAACAATGGAATTCCAGAATCCAGGTGGAATTCCCATTTTAGACCGACACCAAACAGCACCAGAAACAGGGAAAGGATTGGGAGACGGGATCATGGAATTCCAGGATCTGGATGGAATTCCCAGTTCAGAACCGACACCAAACCAGAAACTGGAAAAGGACTTGGAGATGGAATCCTGGAATTCTGGAATCCAGGTGGAATTCCCAGTTCAGACCGACACCAAGCAACATCAGAAACAGGGAAAGGATTGGGAGATGGAATTATGGAATTCTGGAATTCCCAGTTCAGACTGACCCAAACAGCACCAGAAACAGGGAAAGGATTGGGAGACGGGATCATGGAATTCCAGAATCTGGATGGAATTCCCAGTTCAGAACCGACACCAAACCAGAAACTGGAAAAGGATTTGGAGAATGATCATGGAAATCTGGAATCATGGAATCCTGGAATCTGGATGGAATCTGGATGGAATTCCCATTTCAGACCGACACCAAACCGGAACTGGAAAATCATTGGAATTCCACAAAATTCTGGAATCCCCCTTGGAATTCCCAGTTCAGACTGGGACACCAAACACAAACAGGAAAATCACTGGGAAATGGAATTATGGAATTCCAGAATCCGGGTGGAATTCCCAGTTCAAACTGGGACACCAAACAGCACCAGAAACTGGGAAAGGACTTGGAGATGGAATCCTGGAATCCTGGAATTTGGATGGAATTCCCAGTTCAGACTGGGACACCAAGCAGGAACAGGGAAACCATTGGGATACAAAATTATGGAATTCTGGAATTTGGATGGAATTCCCAGTTCTGACTAACCACAAACAGGAATTAGAAAACTACTGGGAGACAGAACCATGGAATTCTGGAATCCGGGTGGAATTCCCAGTTCAGACTGACACCAAACCAAAACCGGAAAGCCGCTGGAGATGGAATTATGGAATTCCAGAATCCAGGTGGAATTCCCAGTTCAGACCGACACCAAGCAACATCAGAAACAGGGAAAGGATTGGGAGATGGAATTATGGAATTCTGGAATTCCCAGTTCAGACTGGGACACCAAACAGCACCAGAAACTGGGAAAGGACTTGGAGATGGAATCCTGGAATTCTGGAATCCAGGTGGAATTCCCAGTTCAGACCGACACCAAACAGCACCAGAAACAGGGAAACCATTGGGAGATGGAATTATGGAATACTGGAATTCCCAGTTCAGACTGACCCAAACAGCACCAGAAACAGGGAAAGGATTGGGAGATGGGATCATGGAATTCCAGAATCTGGATGGAATTCCCAGTTCAGAACCGACACCAAACCAGAAACTGGAAAAGGATTTGGAGAATGATCATGGAATTCTGGAATCATGGAATCCTGGAATCTGGATGGAATCTGGATGGAATTCCCATTTCAGACCGACACCAAACCGGAACTGGAAAATCATTGGAATTCCACAAAATTCTGGAATCCCCCTTGGAATTCCCAGTTCAGACTGGGACACCAAACACAAACAGGAAAATCACTGGGAGATGGAATTATGGAATTCCAGAATCCGGGTGGAATTCCCAGTTCAAACTGGGACACCAAACAGCACCAGAAACTGGGAAAGGACTTGGAGATGGAATCCTGGAATCCTGGAATTTGGAGTGAAATCCCAGTTCAGACTGGGACACCAAGCAGGAACAGGGAAACCATTGGGATACAAAATTATGGAATTCTGGAATTTGGATGGAATTCCCAGTTCTGACTGACCCCAAACAGGAATTAGAAAACTACTGGGAGACAGAACCATGGAATTCTGGAATCCAGGTGGAATTCCCAGTTCAGACTGACCCAAACAGCACCAGAAACAGGGAAGCCATTGGGAGATGGAATTCTGGAATTCTGGAATCCAGGTGGAATTCCCAGTTCAGACTGACACCAAACCAAAACCGGAAAGCCGCTGGAGATGGAATCCTGGAATTCCAGAATCCAGGTGGAATTCCCAGTTCAGACCGACACCAAACAGCACCAGTAACAGGGAAACCATTGGGAGATGGAATTATGGAATTCTGGAATTCCCAGTTCAGACTGACCCAAACAGCACCAGAAACTGGGAAAGGATTGGGAGACGGGATCACGGAATTCCAGAATCTGGATGGAATTCCCAGTTCTGACTGACCCCAAACAGGAATTAGAAAACTACTGGGAGACAGAACCATGGAATTCTGGAATCCAGGTGGAATTCCCAGTTCAGACTGACACCAAACCAAAACCGGAAAGCCGCTGGAGATGGAATTATGGAATTCCAGAATCCAGGTGGAATTCCCAGTTCAGACCGACACCAAGCAACATCAGAAACAGGGAAAGGATTGGGAGATGGAATTATGGAATTCTGGAATTCCCAGTTCTGACTAGGACACAAAACAGCACCAGAAACTGGGAAAGGACTTGGAGATGGAATCCTGGAATTCTGGAATCCAGGTGGAATTCCCAGTTCAGACTGACACCAAACCAAAACCGGAAAGCCGCTGGAGATGGAACAATGGAATTCCAGAATCCAGGTGGAATTCCCATTTTAGACCGACACCAAACAGCACCAGAAACAGGGAAAGGATTGGGAGACGGGATCATGGAATTCCAGGATCTGGATGGAATTCCCAGTTCAGAACCGACACCAAACCAGAAACTGGAAAAGGATTTGGAGAATGATCATGGAATTCTGGAATCATGGAATCCTGGAATCTGGATGGAATCTGGATGGAATTCCCATTTCAGACCGACACCAAACCGAAACTGGAAAATCATTGGAATTCCACAAAATTCTGGAATCCCCCTTGGAATTCCCAGTTCAGACTGGGACACCAAACACAAACAGGAAAATCACTGGGAAATGGAATTATGGAATTCCAGAATCCAGGTGGAATTCCCAGTTCAGACTGACACCAAACAGCACCAGAAACTGGGAAAGGACTTGGAGATGGAATCCTGGAATTCTGGAATTTGGATGGAATTCCCAGTTCAGACTGGGACACCAAGCAGGAACAGGGAAACCATTGGGATACAAAATTATGGAATTCTGGAATTTGGATGGAATTCCCAGTTCTGACTGACCCCAAACAGGAATTAGAAAACTACAGGGAGACAGAACCATGGAATTCTGGAATCCAGGTGGAATTCCCAGTTCAGACTGACCCAAACAGCACCAGAAACAGGGAAGCCATTGGGAGATGGAATTCTGGAATTCTGGAATCCAGGTGGAATTCCCAGTTCAGACTGACACCAAACCAAAACCGGAAAGCCGCTGGAGATGGAATCCTGGAATTCCAGAATCCAGGTGGAATTCCCAGTTCAGACCGACACCAAACAGCACCAGTAACAGGGAAACCATTGGGAGATGGAATTATGGAATTCTGGAATTCCCAGTTCAGACTGACCCAAACAGCACCAGAAACTGGGAAAGGATTGGGAGACGGGATCACGGAATTCTGGAATTTGGATGGAATTCCCAGTTCTGACTGACCCCAAACTGGAATTAGAAAACTACAGGGAGACAGAACCATGGAATTCTGGAATCCAGGTGGAATTCCCAGTTCAGACTGACCCAAACAGCACCAGAAACAGGGAAGCCATTGGGAGATGGAATTATGGAATTCTGGAATTCCCAGTTCAGACTGACCCAAACAGCACCAGAAACTGGGAAAGGATTGGGAGACGGGATCACGGAATTCCAGAATCTGGATGGAATTCCCAGTTCAGAACCGACACCAAACCAGAAACTGGAAAAGGATTTGGAGAACGATCATGGAATTCTGGAATCATGGAATCCTGGAATCTGGATGGAATCTGGATGGAATTCCCATTTCAGACCGACACCAAACCGGAACTGGAAAATCATTGGAATTCCACAAAATTCTGGAATCCCCCTTGGAATTCCCAGTTCAGACTGGGACACCAAACACAAACAGGAAAATCACTGGGAGATGGAATTATGGAATTCCAGAATCCTGGTGGAATTCCCAGTTCAAACTGGGACACCAAACAGCACCAGAAACTGGGAAAGGACTTGGAGATGGAATCCTGGAATTCTGGAATTTGGATGGAATTCCCAGTTCTGACCGACACCAAGCAACATCAGAAACAGGGAAAGGATTGGGAGATGGAATTATGGAATTCTGGAATTCCCAGTTCTGACTAGGACACAAAACAGCACCAGAAACTGGGAAAGGACTTGGAGATGGAATCCTGGAATTCTGGAATCCAGGTGGAATTCCCAGTTCAGACTGACACCAAACCAAAACCGGAAAGCCGCTGGAGATGGAACAATGGAATTCCAGAATCCAGGTGGAATTCCCATTTTAGACCGACACCAAACAGCACCAGAAACAGGGAAAGGATTGGGAGACGGGATCATGGAATTCCAGGATCTGGATGGAATTCCCAGTTCAGAACCGACACCAAACCAGAAACTGGAAAAGGACTTGGAGATGGAATCCTGGAATTCTGGAATCCAGGTGGAATTCCCAGTTCAGACCGACACCAAGCAACATCAGAAACAGGGAAAGGATTGGGAGATGGAATTATGGAATTCTGGAATTCCCAGTTCAGACTGACCCAAACAGCACCAGAAACAGGGAAAGGATTGGGAGACGGGATCATGGAATTCCAGAATCTGGATGGAATTCCCAGTTCAGAACCGACACCAAACCAGAAACTGGAAAAGGATTTGGAGAATGATCATGGAAATCTGGAATCATGGAATCCTGGAATCTGGATGGAATCTGGATGGAATTCCCATTTCAGACCGACACCAAACCGGAACTGGAAAATCATTGGAATTCCACAAAATTCTGGAATCCCCCTTGGAATTCCCAGTTCAGACTGGGACACCAAACACAAACAGGAAAATCACTGGGAAATGGAATTATGGAATTCCAGAATCCGGGTGGAATTCCCAGTTCAAACTGGGACACCAAACAGCACCAGAAACTGGGAAAGGACTTGGAGATGGAATCCTGGAATCCTGGAATTTGGATGGAATTCCCAGTTCAGACTGGGACACCAAGCAGGAACAGGGAAACCATTGGGATACAAAATTATGGAATTCTGGAATTTGGATGGAATTCCCAGTTCTGACTAACCACAAACAGGAATTAGAAAACTACTGGGAGACAGAACCATGGAATTCTGGAATCCGGGTGGAATTCCCAGTTCAGACTGACACCAAACCAAAACCGGAAAGCCGCTGGAGATGGAATTATGGAATTCCAGAATCCAGGTGGAATTCCCAGTTCAGACCGACACCAAGCAACATCAGAAACAGGGAAAGGATTGGGAGATGGAATTATGGAATTCTGGAATTCCCAGTTCAGACTGGGACACCAAACAGCACCAGAAACTGGGAAAGGACTTGGAGATGGAATCCTGGAATTCTGGAATCCAGGTGGAATTCCCAGTTCAGACCGACACCAAACAGCACCAGAAACAGGGAAACCATTGGGAGATGGAATTATGGAATACTGGAATTCCCAGTTCAGACTGACCCAAACAGCACCAGAAACAGGGAAAGGATTGGGAGATGGGATCATGGAATTCCAGAATCTGGATGGAATTCCCAGTTCAGAACCGACACCAAACCAGAAACTGGAAAAGGATTTGGAGAATGATCATGGAATTCTGGAATCATGGAATCCTGGAATCTGGATGGAATCTGGATGGAATTCCCATTTCAGACCGACACCAAACCGGAACTGGAAAATCATTGGAATTCCACAAAATTCTGGAATCCCCCTTGGAATTCCCAGTTCAGACTGGGACACCAAACACAAACAGGAAAATCACTGGGAGATGGAATTATGGAATTCCAGAATCCGGGTGGAATTCCCAGTTCAAACTGGGACACCAAACAGCACCAGAAACTGGGAAAGGACTTGGAGATGGAATCCTGGAATCCTGGAATTTGGAGTGAAATCCCAGTTCAGACTGGGACACCAAGCAGGAACAGGGAAACCATTGGGATACAAAATTATGGAATTCTGGAATTTGGATGGAATTCCCAGTTCTGACTGACCCCAAACAGGAATTAGAAAACTACTGGGAGACAGAACCATGGAATTCTGGAATCCAGGTGGAATTCCCAGTTCAGACTGACCCAAACAGCACCAGAAACAGGGAAGCCATTGGGAGATGGAATTCTGGAATTCTGGAATCCAGGTGGAATTCCCAGTTCAGACTGACACCAAACCAAAACCGGAAAGCCGCTGGAGATGGAATCCTGGAATTCCAGAATCCAGGTGGAATTCCCAGTTCAGACCGACACCAAACAGCACCAGTAACAGGGAAACCATTGGGAGATGGAATTATGGAATTCTGGAATTCCCAGTTCAGACTGACCCAAACAGCACCAGAAACTGGGAAAGGATTGGGAGACGGGATCACGGAATTCCAGAATCTGGATGGAATTCCCAGTTCTGACTGACCCCAAACAGGAATTAGAAAACTACTGGGAGACAGAACCATGGAATTCTGGAATCCAGGTGGAATTCCCAGTTCAGACTGACACCAAACCAAAACCGGAAAGCCGCTGGAGATGGAATTATGGAATTCCAGAATCCAGGTGGAATTCCCAGTTCAGACCGACACCAAGCAACATCAGAAACAGGGAAAGGATTGGGAGATGGAATTATGGAATTCTGGAATTCCCAGTTCTGACTAGGACACAAAACAGCACCAGAAACTGGGAAAGGACTTGGAGATGGAATCCTGGAATTCTGGAATCCAGGTGGAATTCCCAGTTCAGACTGACACCAAACCAAAACCGGAAAGCCGCTGGAGATGGAACAATGGAATTCCAGAATCCAGGTGGAATTCCCATTTTAGACCGACACCAAACAGCACCAGAAACAGGGAAAGGATTGGGAGACGGGATCATGGAATTCCAGGATCTGGATGGAATTCCCAGTTCAGAACCGACACCAAACCAGAAACTGGAAAAGGATTTGGAGAATGATCATGGAATTCTGGAATCATGGAATCCTGGAATCTGGATGGAATCTGGATGGAATTCCCATTTCAGACCGACACCAAACCGAAACTGGAAAATCATTGGAATTCCACAAAATTCTGGAATCCCCCTTGGAATTCCCAGTTCAGACTGGGACACCAAACACAAACAGGAAAATCACTGGGAAATGGAATTATGGAATTCCAGAATCCAGGTGGAATTCCCAGTTCAGACTGACACCAAACAGCACCAGAAACTGGGAAAGGACTTGGAGATGGAATCCTGGAATTCTGGAATTTGGATGGAATTCCCAGTTCAGACTGGGACACCAAGCAGGAACAGGGAAACCATTGGGATACAAAATTATGGAATTCTGGAATTTGGATGGAATTCCCAGTTCTGACTAACCACAAACAGGAATTAGAAAACTACTGGGAGACAGAACCATGGAATTCTGGAATCCGGGTGGAATTCCCAGTTCAGACTGACACCAAACCAAAACCGGAAAGCCGCTGGAGATGGAATTATGGAAATCCAGGATCCAGGTGGAATTCCCAGTTCAGACCGACACCAAGCAACATCAGAAACAGGGAAAGGATTGGAAGATGGAATTATGGAATTCTGGAATTCCCAGTTCAGACTGGGACACCAAACAGCACCAGAAACTGGAAAAGGACTTGGAGATGGAATCCTGGAATTCTGGAATCCAGGTGGAATTCCCAGTTCAGACCGACACCAAGCAACATCAGAAACAGGGAAAGGATTGGGAGATGGAATTATGGAATTCTGGAATTCCCAGTTCAGACTGACCCAAACAGCACCAGAAACAGGGAAAGGATTGGGAGACGGGATCATGGAATTCCAGAATCTGGATGGAATTCCCAGTTCAGAACCGACACCAAACCAGAAACTGGAAAAGGATTTGGAGAATGATCATGGAAATCTGGAATCATGGAATCCTGGAATCTGGATGGAATCTGGATGGAATTCCCATTTCAGACCGACACCAAACCGGAACTGGAAAATCATTGGAATTCCACAAAATTCTGGAATCCCCCTTGGAATTCCCAGTTCAGACTGGGACACCAAACACAAACAGGAAAATCACTGGGAAATGGAATTATGGAATTCCAGAATCCAGGTGGAATTCCCAGTTCAAACTGGGACACCAAACAGCACCAGAAACTGGGAAAGGACTTGGAGATGGAATCCTGGAATCCTGGAATTTGGATGGAATTCCCAGTTCAGACTGGGACACCAAGCAGGAACAGGGAAACCATTGGGATACAAAATTATGGAATTCTGGAATTTGGATGGAATTCCCAGTTCTGACTAACCACAAACAGGAATTAGAAAACTACTGGGAGACAGAACCATGGAATTCTGGAATCCGGGTGGAATTCCCAGTTCAGACTGACACCAAACCAAAACCGGAAAGCCGCTGGAGATGGAATTATGGAATTCCAGAATCCAGGTGGAATTCCCAGTTCAGACCGACACCAAGCAACATCAGAAACAGGGAAAGGATTGGGAGATGGAATTATGGAATTCTGGAATTCCCAGTTCAGACTGGGACACCAAACAGCACCAGAAACTGGGAAAGGACTTGGAGATGGAATCCTGGAATTCTGGAATCCAGGTGGAATTCCCAGTTCAGACCGACACCAAACAGCACCAGAAACAGGGAAACCATTGGGAGATGGAATTATGGAATTCTGGAATTCCCAGTTCAGACTGACCCAAACAGCACCAGAAACTGGGAAAGGATTGGGAGACGGGATCACGGAATTCCAGAATCTGGATGGAATTCCCAGTTCAGAACCGACACCAAACCAGAAACTGGAAAAGGATTTGGAGAACGATCATGGAATTCTGGAATCATGGAATCCTGGAATCTGGATGGAATCTGGATGGAATTCCCATTTCAGACCGACACCAAACCGGAACTGGAAAATCATTGGAATTCCACAAAATTCTGGAATCCCCCTTGGAATTCCCAGTTCAGACTGGGACACCAAACACAAACAGGAAAATCACTGGGAGATGGAATTATGGAATTCCAGAATCCTGGTGGAATTCCCAGTTCAAACTGGGACACCAAACAGCACCAGAAACTGGGAAAGGACTTGGAGATGGAATCCTGGAATTCTGGAATTTGGATGGAATTCCCAGTTCTGACTGACCCCAAAAAGGAATTAGAAAACTACTGGGAGACAGAACCATGGAATTCTGGAATCCAGGTGGAATTCCCAGTTCAGACTGACACCAAACCAAAACCGGAAAGCCGCTGGAGATGGAATTATGGAATTCCAGAATCCAGGTGGAATTCCCAGTTCAGACCGACACCAAGCAACATCAGAAACAGGGAAAGGATTGGGAGATGGAATTATGGAATTCTGGAATTCCCAGTTCTGACTAGGACACAAAAAAGCACCAGAAACTGGGAAAGGACTTGGAGATGGAATCCTGGAATTCTGGAATCCAGGTGGAATTCCCAGTTCAGACTGACACCAAACCAAAACCGGAAAGCCGCTGGAGATGGAACAATGGAATTCCAGAATCCAGGTGGAATTCCCATTTTAGACCGACACCAAACAGCACCAGAAACAGGGAAAGGATTGGGAGACGGGATCATGGAATTCCAGGATCTGGATGGAATTCCCAGTTCAGAACCGACACCAAACCAGAAACTGGAAAAGGACTTGGAGATGGAATCCTGGAATTCTGGAATCCAGGTGGAATTCCCAGTTCAGACCGACACCAAGCAACATCAGAAACAGGGAAAGGATTGGGAGATGGAATTATGGAATTCTGGAATTCCCAGTTCAGACTGACCCAAACAGCACCAGAAACAGGGAAAGGATTGGGAGACGGGATCATGGAATTCCAAAATCTGGATGGAATTCCCAGTTCAGAACCGACACCAAACCAGAAACTGGAAAAGGATTTGGAGAATGATCATGGAAATCTGGAATCATGGAATCCTGGAATCTGGATGGAATCTGGATGGAATTCCCATTTCAGACCGACACCAAACCGGAACTGGAAAATCATTGGAATTCCACAAAATTCTGGAATCCCCCTTGGAATTCCCAGTTCAGACTGGGACACCAAACACAAACAGGAAAATCACTGGGAAATGGAATTATGGAATTCCAGAATCCGGGTGGAATTCCCAGTTCAAACTGGGACACCAAACAGCACCAGAAACTGGGAAAGGACTTGGAGATGGAATCCTGGAATCCTGGAATTTGGATGGAATTCCCAGTTCAGACTGGGACACCAAGCAGGAACAGGGAAACCATTGGGATACAAAATTATGGAATTCTGGAATTTGGATGGAATTCCCAGTTCTGACTAACCACAAACAGGAATTAGAAAACTACTGGGAGACAGAACCATGGAATTCTGGAATCCGGGTGGAATTCCCAGTTCAGACTGACACCAAACCAAAACCGGAAAGCCGCTGGAGATGGAATTATGGAATTCCAGAATCCAGGTGGAATTCCCAGTTCAGACCGACACCAAGCAACATCAGAAACAGGGAAAGGATTGGGAGATGGAATTATGGAATTCTGGAATTCCCAGTTCAGACTGGGACACCAAACAGCACCAGAAACTGGGAAAGGACTTGGAGATGGAATCCTGGAATTCTGGAATCCAGGTGGAATTCCCAGTTCAGACCGACACCAAACAGCACCAGAAACAGGGAAACCATTGGGAGATGGAATTATGGAATTCTGGAATTCCCAGTTCAGACTGACCCAAACAGCACCAGAAACAGGGAAAGGATTGGGAGATGGGATCATGGAATTCCAGAATCTGGATGGAATTCCCAGTTCAGAACCGACACCAAACCAGAAACTGGAAAAGGATTTGGAGAATGATCATGGAAATCTGGAATCATGGAATCCTGGAATCTGGATGGAATCTGGATGGAATTCCCATTTCAGACCGACACCAAACCGGAACTGGAAAATCATTGGAATTCCACAAAATTCTGGAATCCCCCTTGGAATTCCCAGTTCAGACTGGGACACCAAACACAAACAGGAAAATCACTGGGAGATGGAATTATGGAATTCCAGAATCCGGGTGGAATTCCCAGTTCAAACTGGGACACCAAACAGCACCAGAAACTGGGAAAGGACTTGGAGATGGAATCCTGGAATCCTGGAATTTGGAGTGAAATCCCAGTTCAGACTGGGACACCAAGCAGGAACAGGGAAACCATTGGGATACAAAATTATGGAATTCTGGAATTTGGATGGAATTCCCAGTTCTGACTGACCCCAAACAGGAATTAGAAAACTACAGGGAGACAGAACCATGGAATTCTGGAATCCAGGTGGAATTCCCAGTTCAGACTGACCCAAACAGCACCAGAAACAGGGAAGCCATTGGGAGATGGAATTCTGGAATTCTGGAATCCAGGTGGAATTCCCAGTTCAGACTGACACCAAACCAAAACCGGAAAGCCGCTGGAGATGGAATCCTGGAATTCCAGAATCCAGGTGGAATTCCCAGTTCAGACCGACACCAAACAGCACCAGAAACAGGGAAACCATTGGGAGATGGAATTATGGAATTCTGGAATTCCCAGTTCAGACTGACCCAAACAGCACCAGAAACTGGGAAAGGATTGGGAGACGGGATCACGGAATTCCAGAATCTGGATGGAATTCCCAGTTCTGACTGACCCCAAACAGGAATTAGAAAACTACTGGGAGACAGAACCATGGAATTCTGGAATCCAGGTGGAATTCCCAGTTCAGACTGACACCAAACCAAAACCGGAAAGCCGCTGGAGATGGAATTATGGAATTCCAGAATCCAGGTGGAATTCCCAGTTCAGACCGACACCAAGCAACATCAGAAACAGGGAAAGGATTGGGAGATGGAATTATGGAATTCTGGAATTCCCAGTTCTGACTAGGACACAAAACAGCACCAGAAACTGGGAAAGGACTTGGAGATGGAATCCTGGAATTCTGGAATCCAGGTGGAATTCCCAGTTCAGACTGACACCAAACCAAAACCGGAAAGCCGCTGGAGATGGAACAATGGAATTCCAGAATCCAGGTGGAATTCCCATTTTAGACCGACACCAAACAGCACCAGAAACAGGGAAAGGATTGGGAGACGGGATCATGGAATTCCAGGATCTGGATGGAATTCCCAGTTCAGAACCGACACCAAACCAGAAACTGGAAAAGGATTTGGAGAATGATCATGGAATTCTGGAATCATGGAATCCTGGAATCTGGATGGAATCTGGATGGAATTCCCATTTCAGACCGACACCAAACCGAAACTGGAAAATCATTGGAATTCCACAAAATTCTGGAATCCCCCTTGGAATTCCCAGTTCAGACTGGGACACCAAACACAAACAGGAAAATCACTGGGAAATGGAATTATGGAATTCCAGAATCCAGGTGGAATTCCCAGTTCAGACTGACACCAAACAGCACCAGAAACTGGGAAAGGACTTGGAGATGGAATCCTGGAATTCTGGAATTTGGATGGAATTCCCAGTTCAGACTGGGACACCAAGCAGGAACAGGGAAACCATTGGGATACAAAATTATGGAATTCTGGAATTTGGATGGAATTCCCAGTTCTGACTAACCACAAACAGGAATTAGAAAACTACTGGGAGACAGAACCATGGAATTCTGGAATCCGGGTGGAATTCCCAGTTCAGACTGACACCAAACCAAAACCGGAAAGCCGCTGGAGATGGAATTATGGAAATCCAGGATCCAGGTGGAATTCCCAGTTCAGACCGACACCAAGCAACATCAGAAACAGGGAAAGGATTGGGAGATGGAATTATGGAATTCTGGAATTCCCAGTTCAGACTGGGACACCAAACAGCACCAGAAACTGGAAAAGGACTTGGAGATGGAATCCTGGAATTCTGGAATCCAGGTGGAATTCCCAGTTCAGACCGACACCAAGCAACATCAGAAACAGGGAAAGGATTGGGAGATGGAATTATGGAATTCTGGAATTCCCAGTTCAGACTGACCCAAACAGCACCAGAAACAGGGAAAGGATTGGGAGACGGGATCATGGAATTCCAGAATCTGGATGGAATTCCCAGTTCAGAACCGACACCAAACCAGAAACTGGAAAAGGATTTGGAGAATGATCATGGAAATCTGGAATCATGGAATCCTGGAATCTGGATGGAATCTGGATGGAATTCCCATTTCAGACCGACACCAAACCGGAACTGGAAAATCATTGGAATTCCACAAAATTCTGGAATCCCCCTTGGAATTCCCAGTTCAGACTGGGACACCAAACACAAACAGGAAAATCACTGGGAAATGGAATTATGGAATTCCAGAATCCGGGTGGAATTCCCAGTTCAAACTGGGACACCAAACAGCACCAGAAACTGGGAAAGGACTTGGAGATGGAATCCTGGAATTCTGGAATTTGGATGGAATTCCCAGTTCTGACCGACAACAAGCAACAACAGAAACTAGGAAACCCTTGGGAGATGGAATTATGGAATTCTGGAATTCCCAGTTCAGACTTACCCCAAACAGCACCAGAAACTGGGAAAGGACTTGGAGATGGAATCCTGGAATCCTGGAATCCAGGTGGAATTCCCAGTTCAGACTGACACCAAACCAAAATCGGAAAGCCGCTGGAGATGGAATCCTGGAATTCTAGATTCCAGGTGGAATTCCCAGTTCAGACCGACACTAAGCAACATCAGAAACAGGGAAAGGATTGGGAGATGGAATTATGGAATTCTGGAATCCAGGTGGAATTCCCAGTTCAGACCGACACCAAACAGCACCAGAAACAGGGAAACCATTGGGAGATGGAATTATGGAATTCTGGAATCCAGGTGGAATTCCCAGTTCAGACCGACACCAAACAGCACCAGAAACAGGGAAAGGATTGGGAGATGGAATTCTGGAAATCTGGAATTCCCAGTTCTGACTGGGACCCAAAAAAGCACCAGAAACTGGGAAACCCTTGGGAGATGGAATTATGGAATTCTGGAATTCCCAGTTCAGACTGACCCAAACAGCACCAGAAACAGGGAAACCATTGGGAGATGGAATTATGGAATTCTGGAATTCCCAGTTCAGACTGAGACACCAAACAGCACCAGAAACAGGGATAGGATTGGGAGACGGGATCATGGAATTCCAGAATCTGGATGGAATTCCCAGTTCAGAACCGACACCAAACCAGAAACTGGAAAAGGATTTGGAGAATGATCATGGAATTCTGGAATCATGGAATCCTGGAATCTGGATGGAATCTGGATGGAATTCCCATTTCAGACCGACACCAAACCGGAACTGGAAAATCATTGGAATTCCACAAAATTCTGGAATCCCCCTTGGAATTCCCAGTTCAGACTGGGACACCAAACACAAACAGGAAAATCACTGGGAAATGGAATTATGGAATTCCAGAATCCAGGTGGAATTCCCAGTTCAGACTGGGACACCAAACAGCACCAGAAACTGGAAAAGGATTTGGAGAATGATCATGGAATTCTGGAATCATGGAATCCTGGAATCTGGATGGAATCTGGATGGAATCTGGATGGAATTCCCATTTCAGACTGACACCAAACCGGAACTGGAAAGTCATTGGAATTCCACAAAATTCTGGAATCCCCCTTGGAATTCCCAGTTCAGACTGGGACACCAAACACAAACAGGAAAATCACTGGGAAATGGAATTATGGAATTCCAGAATCCAGGTGGAATTCCCAGTTCAGACTGGGACACCAAACAGCACCAGAAACTGGGAAAGGACTTGGAGATGGAATCCTGGAATTCTGGAATTTGGATGGAATTCCCAGTTCTGACTGGGACACCAAGCAGGAACAGGGAAACCATTGGGATACAAAATTATGGAATTCTGGAATTTGGATGGAATTCCCAGTTCTGACTGACCCCAAACAGGAATTAGAAAACTACTAGGAGACAGAACCATGGAATTCTGGAATCCAGGTGGAATTCCCAGTTCAGACCGACACCAAGCAACATCAGAAACAGGGAAAGGATTGGGAGATGGAATTCTGGAAATCTGGAATTCCCAGTTCTGACTGGGACCCAAAAAAGCACCAGAAACTGGGAAACCCTTGGGAGATGATATTATGGAATTCTGGAATTCCCAGTTCAGACTGGGACACCAAACAGCACCAGAAACAGGGAAAGGATTGGGAGACGGGATCATGGAATTCCAGAATCTGGATGGAATTCCCAGTTCAGAACCGACACCAAACCAGAAACTGGAAAAGGATTTGGAGAATGATCATGGAATTCTGGAATCATGGAATCCTGGAATCTGGATGGAATCTGGATGGAATTCCCATTTCAGACCGACACCAAACCGGAACTGGAAAATCATTGGAATTCCACAAAATTCTGGAATCCCCCTTGGAATTCCCAGTTCAGACTGGGACACCAAACACAAACAGGAAAATCACTGGGAAATGGAATGATGGAATTCCAGAATCCAGGTGGAATTCCCAGTTCAAACTGGGACACCAAACAGCACCAGAAACTGGGAAAGGACTTGGAGATGGAATCCTGGAATTCTGGAATTTGGATGGAATTCCCAGTTCTGACTGACCCCAAACAGGAATTAGAAAACTACTGGGAGACAGAACCATGGAATTCTGGAATCCGGGTGGAATTCCCAGTTCAGACTGACACCAAACCAAAACCGGAAAGCCGCTGGAGATGGAATTATGGAATTCCAGAATCCAGGTGGAATTCCCAGTTCAGACTGACCCAAACAGCACCAGAAACAGGGAAAGGATTGGGAGACGGGATCATGGAATTCCAGAATCTGGATGGAATTCCCAGTTCAGAACCGACACCAAACCAGAAACTGGAAAAGGATTTGGAGAATGATCATGGAATTCTGGAATCATGGAATCCTGGAATCGGATGGAATCTGGATGGAATTCCCATTTCAGACCGACACCAAACCGGAACTGGAAAATCATTGGAATTCCACAAAATTCTGGAAGCCCCCTTGGAATTCCCAGTTCAGACTGGGACACCAAACACAAACAGGAAAATCACTGGGAAATGGAATTATGGAATTCCAGAATCCAGGTGGAATTCCCAGTTCAGACTGGGACAGCAAACAGCACCAGAAACTGGGAAAGGACTTGGAGATGGAATCCTGGAATTCTGGAATTTGGATGGAATTCCCAGTTCTGACTGACCCCAAACAGGAATTAGAAAACTACTGGGAGACAGAACCATGGAATTCTGGAATCCAGGTGGAATTCCCAGTTCAGACCGACACCAAGCAACATCAGAAACAGGGAAAGGATTGGGAGATGGAATTATGGAATTCTGGAATTCCCAGTTCAGACTGGGACACCAAACAGCACCAGAAACTGGGAAAGGACTTGGAGATGGAATCCTGGAATCCTGGAATTTGGATGGAATTCCCAGTTCTGACCGACACCAAGCAACAACAGAAACTGGGAAACCCTTGGGAGATGGAATTATGGAATTCTGGAATTCCCAGTTCAGACTGACACCAAACAGCACCAGAAACTGGGAAAGGACTTCGAGATGGAATCCTGGAATTCTGGAATCCAGGTGGAATTCCCAGTTCAGACTGACACCAAACCAAAATCGGAAAGACGCTGGAGATGGAACCCTGGAATTCCAGAATCCAGGTGGAATTCCCAGTTCAGACCGACACCAAACAGCACCAGAAACAGGGAAAGGATTGGGAGATGGAATTATGGAATTCTGGAATTCCCAGTTCAGACTGACCCAAACAGCAGCAGAAACAGGGAAACCATTGGGAGATGGAATCCTGGAATTCCAGAATCCAGGTGGAATTCCCTTTTCAGACCGACACCAAACAGCACCAGAAACAGGGAAAGGATTGGGAGATGGAATTATGGAATTCTGGAATTCCCAGTTCAAATTGGGACACCAAACAGCACCAGAAACAGGGAAAGGATTGGGAGACGGGATCATGGAATTCCAGGATCTGGATGGAATTCCCAGTTCAGAACCGACACCAAACCAGAAACTGGGAAAGGATTTGGAGAATGATCATGGAATTCTGGAATCATGGAATCCTGGAATCTGGATGGAATCTGGATGGAATTCCCATTTCAGACCGACACCAAACCGGAACTGGAAAATCATTGGAATTCCACAAAATTCTGGAAGCCCCCTTGGAATTCCCAGTTCAGACTGGGACACCAAACACAAACAGGAAAATCACTGGGAAATGGAATTATGGAATTCCAGAATCCAGGTGGAATTCCCAGTTCAGACTGGGACAGCAAACAGCACCAGAAACTGGGAAAGGACTTGGAGATGGAATCCTGGAATCCTGGAATTTGGATGGAATTCCCAGTTCTGACCGACACCAAGCAACAACAGAAACTGGGAAACCCTTGGGAGATGGAATTATGGAATTCTGGAATTCCCAGTTCAGACTGACCCAAACAGCACCAGAAACAGGGAAACCATTGGGAGATGGAATCCTGGAATTCCAGAATCCAGGTGGAATTCCCAGTTCAGACCGACACTAAGCAACATCAGAAACAGGGAAAGGATTGGGAGATGGAATTATGGAATTCTGGAATCCAGGTGGAATTCCCAGTTCAGACCGACACCAAACAGCACCAGAAACAGGGAAACCATTGGGAGATGGAATTATGGAATTCTGGAATTCCCAGTTCAGACCGACACCAAGCAACATCAGAAACAGGGAAAGGATTGGGAGATGGAATTATGGAATTCTGGAATTCCCAGTACTGACTGGGACACAAAACAGCACCAGAAACTGGGAAAGGATTGGGAGATGGAATTATGGAATTCTGGAATTCCCAGTTCAGACTGGGACACCAAACAGCACCAGAAACTGGGAAAGGACTTGGAGATGGAATCCTGGAATACTGGAATTTGGATGGAATTCCCAGTTCCGACCGACACCAAGCAACAACAGAAACTGGGAAACCATTGGGAGATGGAATTATGGAATTCTGGAATTCCCAGTTCAGACTGACACCAAACAGCACCAGAAACTGGGAAAGGACTTGGAGATGGAATCCTGGAATTCTGGAATCCAGGTGGAATTCCCAGTTCAGACTGACACCAAACCAAAATCGGAAAGCCGCTGGAGATGGAATCCTGGAATTCCAGAATCCAGGTGGAATTCCCAGTTCAGACCGACACCAAACAGCACCAGAAACAGGGAAACCATTGGGAGATGGAATTATGGAATTCTGGAATTCCCAGTTCAGACTGGGACACCAAACAGCACCAGAAACAGGGAAAGGATTGGGAGACGGGATCATGGAATTCCGGAATCTCGATGGAATTCCCAGTTCAGAACCGACAGCAAACCAGAAACTGGAAAAGGATTTGGAGAATGATCATGGAATTCTGGAATCATGGAATCCTGGAATCTGGATGGAATCTGGATGGAATTCCCATTTCAGACCGACACCAAACCGGAACTGGAAAATCATTGGAATTCCACAAAATTCTGGAATCCCCCTTGGAATTCCCAGTTCAGACTGGGACACCAAACACAAACAGGAAAATCACTGGGAAATGGAATTATGGAATTCCAGAATCCAGGTGGAATTCCCAGTTCAAACTGGGACACCAAACAGCACCAGAAACTGGGAAAGGACTTGGAGATGGAATCCTGGAATTCTGGAATTTGGATGGAATTCCCAGTTCTGACTGACCCCAAACAGGAATTAGAAAACTACTGGGAGACAGAACCATGGAATTCTGGAATCCAGGTGGAATTCCCAGTTCAGACTGACACCAAACCAAAACCGGAAAGCCGCTGGAGATGGAATTATGGAATTCCAGAATCCAGGTGGAATTCCCAGTTCAGACCGACACCAAGCAACATCAGAAACAGGGAAAGGATTGGGAGATGGAATTATGGAATTCTGGAATTCCCAGTTCTGACTGGGACACCAAACAGCACCAGAAACTGGGAAAGGACTTGGAGATGGAATCCTGGAATCCTGGAATTTGGATGGAATTCCCAGTTCTGACCGACACCAAGCAACAACAGAAACTGGGAAACCATTGGGAGATGGAATTATGGAATTCTGGAATTCCCAGTTCTGACTGGGACACCAAACAGCACCAGAAACTGGGAAACGACTTGGAGATGGAATCCTGGAATCCTGGAATTTGGATGGAATTCCCAGTTCTGACCGACACCAAGCAACAACAGAAACTGGGAAACCATTGGGAGATGGAATTATGGAATTCTGGAATTCCCAGTTCTGACTGGGACACCAAACAGCACCAGAAACAGGGAAAGGATTGGGAGACGGGATCATGGAATTCCAGAATCTGGATGGAATTCCCAGTTCAGAACCGACACCAAACCAGAAACTGGAAAAGGATTTGGAGAATGATCATGGAATTCTGGAATCATGGAATCCTGGAATCTGGATGGAATCTGGATGGAATTCCCATTTCAGACCGACACCAAACCGGAACTGGAAAATCATTGGAATTCCACAAAATTCTGGAATCCCCCTTGGAATTCCCAGTTCAGACTGGGACACCAAACACAAACAGGAAAATCACTGGGAAATGGAATGATGGAATTCCAGAATCCAGGTGGAATTCCCAGTTCAAACTGGGACACCAAACAGCACCAGAAACTGGGAAAGGACTTGGAGATGGAATCCTGGAATTCTGGAATTTGGATGGAATTCCCAGTTCAGACTGGGACACCAAGCAGGAACAGGGAAACCATTGGGATACAAAATTATGGAATTCTGGAATTTGGATGGAATTCCCAGTTCTGACTGACCCCAAACAGGAATTAGAAAACTACTGGGAGACAGAACCATGGAATTCTGGAATCCAGGTGGAATTCCCAGTTCAGACTGACACCAAACCAAAACCGGAAAGCCGCTGGAGATGGAATTATGGAATTCCAGAATCCAGGTGGAATTCCCAGTTCAGACCGACACCAAGCAACATCAGAAACAGGGAAAGGATTGGGAGATGGAATTATGGAATTCTGGAATTCCCAGTTCTGACTGGGACACCAAACAGCACCAGAAACAGGGAAAGGACTTGGAGATGGAATCCTGGAATCCTGGAATTTGGATGGAATTCCCAGTTCTGACCGACACCAAGCAACAACAGAAACTGGGAAACCATTGGGAGATGGAATTATGGATTTCTGGAATTCCCAGTTCAGACTGGGACACCAAACAGCACCAGAAACTGGGAAAGGACTTGGAGATGGAATCCTGGAATTCTGGAATCCAGGTGGAATTCCCAGTTCAGGCTGACACCAAACCAAAATCGGAAAGCCGCTGGAGATGGAACAATGGAATTCCAGAATCCAGGTGGAATTCCCAGTTCAGACCGACACCAAACAGCACCAGAAACAGGGAAACCATTGGGAGATGGAATTATGGAATTCTGGAATCCAGGTGGAATTCCCAGTTCAGACCGACATCAAACCAAAATCGGAAAGCCGCTGGAGATGGAACAATGGAATTCCAGAATCCAGGTGGAATTCCCAGTTCAGACTGACACCAAAGAGCATCAGAAACAGGGAAAGGATTGGGAGATGGAATTATGGAATTCTGGAATTCCCAGTTCTGACTGGGACACAAAACAGCACCAGAAACAGGGAAAGGATTGGGAGACGGGATCATGGAATTCCAGAATCTGGATGGAATTCCCAGTTCAGAACCGACACCAAACCAGAAACTGGAAAAGGATTTGGAGAATGATCATGGAATTCTGGAATCATGGAATCCTGGAATCTGGATGGAATCTGGATGGAATTCCCATTTCAGACCGACCCCAAACCGGAACTGGAAAATCATTGGAATTCCACAAAATTCTGGAATCCCCCTTGGAATTCCCAGTTCAGACTGGGACACCAAACACAAACAGGAAAATCACTGGGAAATGGAATTATGGAATTCCAGAATCCAGGTGGAATTCCCAGTTCAAACTGGGACACCAAACAGCACCAGAAACTGGGAAAGGACTTGGAGATGGAATCCTGGAATCCTGGAATTTGGATGGAATTCCCAGTTCTGACCGACACCAAGTACAACAGAAACTGGGAAACCATTGGGAGATGGAATTATGGAATTCTGGAATTTCCAGTTCAGACTGACACCAAACAGCACCAGAAACTGGGAAAGGACTTGGAGATGGAATCCTGGAATTCTGGAATCCAGGTGGAATTCCCAGTTCAGACTGACACCAAACCAAAATCGGAAAGCCGCTGGAGATGGAATCCTGGAATTCCAGAATCCAGGTGGAATTCCCAGTTCAGACCGACACCAAACAGCACCAGAAACAGGGAAACCATTGGGAGATGTAATTCTGGAATTCTGGAATCCAGGTGGAATTCCCAGTTCAGACTGACATCAAACCAAAATCGGAAAGCCGCTGGAGATGGAACAATGGAATTCCAGAATCCAGGTGGAATTCCCAGTTCAGACCGACACCAAACAG
The DNA here is from genome assembly GCF_047830755.1 of Zonotrichia albicollis. Classification (NCBI taxonomy): domain Eukaryota; kingdom Metazoa; phylum Chordata; class Aves; order Passeriformes; family Passerellidae; genus Zonotrichia; species Zonotrichia albicollis. Next base: position 1,572,821 of record NW_027428460.1, on the reverse strand, counting down.
CACCAGAAACAGGGAAAGGATTGGGAGATGGAATTATGGAATTCTGGAATTCCCAGTTCAGACTGACCCAAACAGCACCAGAAACAGGGAAAGGATTGGGAGACGGGATCATGGAATTCCAGAATCTGGATGGAATTCCCAGTTCAGAACCGACACCAAACCAGAAACTGGAAAAGGATTTGGAGAATGATCATGGAATTCTGGAATCATGGAATCCTGGAATCTGGATGGAATCTGGATGGAATCTGGATGGAATTCCCATTTCAGACCGACACCAAAGCGGAACTGGAAAATCATTGGAATTCCACAAAATTCTGGAATCCCCCTTGGAATTCCCAGTTCAGACTGGGACACCAAACACAAACAGGAAAATCACTGGGAAATGGAATTATGGAATTCCAGAATCCAGGTGGAATTCCCAGTTCAAACTGGGACACCAAACAGCACCAGAAACTGGGAAAGGACTTGGAGATGGAATCCTGGAATTCTGGAATTTGGATGGAATTCCCAGTTCAGACTGGGACACCAAGCAGGAACAGGGAAACCATTGGGATACAAAATTATGGAATTCTGGAATTTGGATGGAATTCCCAGTTCTGACTGACCCCAAACAGGAATTAGAAAACTACTGGGAGACAGAACCATGGAATTCTGGAATCCAGGTGGAATTCCCAGTTCAGACCGACACCAAACCAAAACCGGAAAGCCGCTGGAGATGGAATTATGGAATTCCAGAATCCAGGTGGAATTCCCAGTTCAGACCGACACCAAGCAACATCAGAAACAGGGAATGGATTGGGAGATGGAATTATGGAATTCTGGAATTCCCAGTTCAGACTGGGACACCAAACAGCACCAGAAACTGGGAAAGGACTTGGAGATGGAATCCTGGAATCCTGGAATTTGGATGGAATTCCCAGTTCTGACCGACACCAAGCAACAACAGAAACTGGGAAACCATTGGGAGATGGAATTATGGAATTCTGGAATTCCCAGTTCAGACCGACACCAAACAGCACCAGAATGGTGCAAGAAAATTATCCACTTAAGTACACTTCAATACGTTTTGGGAAAAAGAACTGAAAAAACCCCTAATTGTCTCTTTCTGTAATTCTTTGTCCCAAGGCCTGCTGTGCCCAGACAGAAAATAAGGCATTATCACATGAGTTGCTAGATGGTATTTCCAAGCCTTTGAGCAGCAATTCAATAACTATCTGTGACATATTTCTGATAACCTAAATCCTGGAATTCTGTGACATTCAATTATGAGAAAATATTTCAGCAAAGTTCTGACTTGTGCTACGATTGTGAGAGTAATTTTGCTTATTCTTTGGGGAAGGTTTCAGAACAAAAGTATTCTGGAATTAGCCCATGCTCTGGAGGACAATCTGTCATAATTGACCTATTTTACCTACCCCTGTCCAGGAAATCTGTTTATAATAGGTCGATCATTGTGGATATGTATGTTCTATTCTTTAGTCTTAGATATTGAAAAAGCAACATGTGTTTCATATTATAACCAGACCAGTCGTTCAATATTGTACAACTATCCAAGATCTGATTTTCTTCAACATCCTACCACAGACAACAGGTTGTACAGAAACATGAGCAGCTCACTTTGGTTAAGCTCTCAGCCTAGGAGAAGTGGCATATCACATCAGAAAACAGTTCTGACAGTTTCTACACCTCACATAGACAACCTTCTGCAATCTCATTGTGTATTTGAGCTCCTTTGATTTGATTTTGGAAAGTCTAAATCTAGAGAAGGTTGAGACAAATACACTAAATCTAGCTGCCAGCTAGACCAGCCAATATTTTTCCTTTTGCTTTCACATCCTGGGATTTGGAGAACTGCTTTGCATCAGCATGAAAATAACAATACTACTAGTGGTGCTACAAAAGCTGGCTGAGCAATTCTTTGAGGAGCCATCCCAATTTTTCAGCAGCCACCTCTTAGGATTACCCTTCTTCAGTGCTTGGGATAGTGTTGCAGGAATCCCATTGACATGGGCTAAACAAACTTTGGGACATAACACAGCATCTACCACTACCCAGAGACCACTAAAGAAATTACAGAGAAGGTAAAACTCTCTCAGTTGCAGGCATTTCTCTGACTTAGCCACTGTGTCTTGTATATAAATATACATTTTCATCACTAGAAATTTGGGGAATACCTTCACTATATCAATGCAACGATCAGGCCAAATATAATTTCCTTTTCTTTTTATGAAATATTTTGACAGAACAGGCACAAGAATAACTAGCCATGCAAGTGTATTATGTTACAAAAGAAATCCTTGTTCAGATATTTTTGCTGGAATCGTCCTGTATTGATGGGGCAGAAAATTTGCAATCATGATTGTAGCTGTTGATGAGGTCCTTTGGGAATTAATTTTTCCTGACACAAAATTCCATATGGTTGTATTCAGTGTCTAAGAATAACAATTTTCTGCTAATGTTAGCACTTCTTATTGCAATACATATGGAAAACCAAGGATATTAATTTTTCTTATCAAGATAGGATTTTTCCCTGCATTTTTTCCCCGAAACTATTAATCTAAACATTTTCTTTCCATGAATACTGTCTTCTCCTTTGATCTCCCAAAATATGAGACAGAATTAAAAAAGGGTTCCCAAACACAAAAAAAGTTGATTTGTGTTTGAGACTTTGGAGACAATTCTATCTGCAAACAGTTTAGAAGAGCCCTATAGTGATATTTTTGGACAGAGTTCTACTATTTAGAAACTTTAACAGCTGAGATGGCACAGAGTATAAGTGCAACCAACAGATTAACTAATTTTCAAATAACTTATTCAGTAAAGTGAGGTATAAAGGAGGAGGTGGAATTACGCCTGGAATTGTGACTCAGACCCAACTGCTTTCCTTAATTGATCTTAGGAAGACACAATCATACAAATCTCTGACTCAGCATTAAGGATTTGGCAATCTAGTCTTTAATAAACATAGGATTTTGATGTAATATTATCTCTGAATTCACAGTAAATAGCCAGTTGCATCTGAAACGTGTTTGAGAATTGTAACCTGAGATTCATCTGCTCTGACATCATACTTAGACAAAGCAGGGGCTGTCGATTACAAAAACAAAAGATCTTATCCAATAGGCAGGAGGCCAGGAAAGCTTCCACTGGCACTTTTATTTTATACTGGGACAGCAGGCCTGAGGCCTGAATGAATTTTGCTTTGTGACAAATTGTGTTATTACACTTCCTTGCTCAGCTCAGATCAGCAAACTACACAAATTCTGAATGGGCCCCCTGATAACTTTAGCTACAGGAGAGAGATGAATGTTCAACACACCATGTAGCTCATTACCTGTTCACTGAAGAATAGCAATACTCCTTCTCTTAGGAATATACAAATTAAAAAGCAGGAAATAGGGTTTGAGACTATTTGTTACAGTGTATAGAAGAAAAGCAAAAAACTGCTCATCTAAGTTTTCTATTTTATGCCCAAAAGTCTTAACAAGAAGCAAAATTCTCACTGAGTATTCTTTCCAGCGGAACTGCAGTTAGACAGCTAAATCAGTAATGCAGTATAACGTGGTCATATTAACGTGGTGAGGCAGAAAAGACCATCTGCAGCACCATGAATATGACTAAAATAGAGTGCCAACAAAAAGCCCTGAATAGTGTCTAATGCCAGAAATCGTTATGAATGGTGTTTTTAAGAATTTCAGCGTAATTGATAAAAAAGAGAATTATAGTATTTTTTTTCACTTGGGATGCAATAAGCTTTCAAAATTTATTTATAAGCACCTTTACAGCTCAATTCTACATGGATTAAAAATATATTTTTTTTTAGCATTCTTCACTAATTTTAGCTGTGAGCAGTTGTAGTGTTCAACCTTGCTTAGTAAGTTAGAAGAAATCTACACACTCCCAAGATTCACTCTGGTGAATATCACTGTGTAGACTGACAATTGGCACTTTTAACTGCTGTTTTAAAGATGCATGACTCTGGTTTATGTAACAGAGATTTCTGTCTATTTTACTGTTGAGTGTATATGCTTGGAGTGATAAATTCAATGCTAAATATTTGGAATTCAACAAATTTTTTCAAAAATTGTCGAGGACAAAAAGTACTATCATTACATAGATTTATATTTTAAAGTAGGGAAAAAAGTTGGAAATAAATCACCTGATTTCTAAACACTAGGATATTATCAATAGTCTCACAGGTTTTTATTTTAGAGTACATTTTTAATTACTTTGATAAAAAGGGTTCTAACAATGAGGTGAGAATGTAAAAAAATTATTCAGACTATTACATGAGATTCAAAGACTTATCCAAGGATGCTGAGTGGCCAAGTGATAAAACAGCAAAAGCAAATTTTTTGCAGACACAATAGTAGAGACTAAATTATCTATTATCAAACAACAAAAAATTTCTTAGCTGTTGCAAAAATATCTTCAATTAGCACAGTTAGAAAAAAAAATCAAAAATGCAATTAAATATTGGTAATTGTAAGGAAGTGAACTAAGGTCAAAACAAAAAGCCATTCTTTCAGTGCATTGATCCCTAAGTCTGGGAGTAGCTCAGTAGTGTAATCCATTGTCCAAAAGGATTACATTAGAAATAAAAAGTAACTGAGAAGAGTGAGAAGGATGCTCAGAGGTACTCAATACAGTTACACAGGCATTCTTCAGCTTGCAGAACAGGTATACAGAGAGCAATTCAGCTGATGCATGAAAAGCTGTAAATATATTAAGACTATATTGAGACTGTAAAAAGGGAATAATTATTAGCTGGTTTCTATAGGAACTAGAACCCTCCCAAAGGCATCAAATGTATAGCAAGTAAGGGAAAGTATTTTTCACAAACATATGCTAAAATTATGGAGTTCAATTGTATAGAATGCTTTGAAGATTAACTACAACCATTTTTTAAAAACACTGAGACAAATTCATAGAAGAAAGGTACACCAAAAATTCAGTTTGTGGTTTGAGCAAAAAACTTCTAGCTTAGGAATTTTCTGAAATTCAGATAGCTAGAAACTGAGTAAATTTATTGAGAGAAATAATACAATGTAATGACTCTAAATAACACAATGTAGTGACTCTTCGTGTATCCACTACTGGAAAGTATCAAGGTCCAACAGTGTGCTAGATGGACCTTTGGTGTCATCTAGTACGGCAGCGTTAGGTCTTAGATAGGTTTATCCTGAGCAGGGTACTCTCACTTTCATTCATTTAGAATTCAAAATACAATTCCATATTCAATACTAAATATATAGGACATCCATTTTAAAATATTAAATGGTTGATCTGGGTCATCTATTGTTTTACAATTACTGTTTGCCATAGGAATAAAAGAAAGACTATTTCAAAACCTGTCAGTATCAAATGATAGATTACAGTGGTAAATATTAATAAATGTTAGGTAGCTACAAATTCTGGCAATTTAAACTGACTGACAAAAAAACCTTTTCCCGAACTGAACTTCTTATCCCAGAAAGAGAGGATAAGAATATACTTTGAAATATTCTCCAATAAATCATTTCACTATTGATTCACTGTTGAAAACATTTATGTAGCAAAGAAATGAGATACAAAAGTTATTAAATAAGTCAAACTGTTTATACAATCATACCTGATCATTTCAAATTTTAAATTGTTTTATTTTGTTAAACTTTCTTTAGCATTGTTTTTCCTAAACTGCTTAATATGTTTTCTGTACTTCTGAGGTCCCCACACCTCCATCTGTGAGTTGTATTACACAAAACCTTACAATATTTGTTATTTAGGTTTGTTTTTTTAGAAGGGCATTCTGTAAATTTTGCAATTTTTCCTCTACAGTTTCTTTCTATGCACCATGTTATACTCCTCCTCTCAGGTACTGACATTTCTTTCCATTACACAAAGTGTTAATTTTCCACACACTCAGGGTAGTCTCTCCTGCCATTCAACACATCAAATCTAACTCAGCCCATCCCATGGGAATGTAAACAATAATTGTATAGGTGCAACTAAAGCTTGAGAGCTGTGTCACTCTTTTTTCTTTGCTTTGCTCCTTTACTTTTCATTTTAAACTTGTTAAAACTGTTTCACCTAATCGTCAGTTGTAGGTATTGGAGATGATTGTAGCAAAAGTGATATACAGCTTATTTCTCTGTCCTAAGAAATTAGCCTTGGTATCTTCCTGTTTAACCTGTAGCAAATAAATGCATATATCAGCAGTACATTTATAAGCACATGGAGTTCCACTAGTATTAGAATCCATAAATATCTATTTCAGGATAACAACTACCAAGTAAAGTGTTAGATATATTCTGGCAGTCTTTTACAGATAGATAGATTTTTAATTTAGAAAGGATCATCTGTACCTCATAGCTTTTAAAATAGGCTGTAGAATTAATGCTGCTATTCCCATTCTAAGTTCAAAAACTTAGGTCTAATTGAATTATGAAATCTTTTAACATCCCAACTCTAACAAACTTGGAGTTATATTGTATTTGTATATTTACACATTTCATTACTAAGCATTTTGATTTATTAGAAATGGCTACTATCATTCATTGCAAGTGAAAAAAAAGCTGATTTTAGTGACCAGACACCAATGTGTAACATTTTCTTCTGTTTCTGTGTACTTACATGTAGGCAGACTTTTTGGGCTCCGGCTGCCTGGATTGAGACTTCTGACCTACAGAAAGCAGTCCTTACCCCAGGAAGACCCCGATGCAGTCATAATCGATTCATCCAAGCACAGCGACGACTCAGTGGCAATGAAGCACTTTAAATCACCTACAAAAGAAAGCTGCAGTCCCTCAGAAGTGGATGATACAAAAGCACTGATTCAACACAGTAAATTTTCACCTTTGGTTAATATATCTGGACCTCTTGACCACTCATCACCCAAGCAGCAGTGGGACAGACTTTACCCTGACATGATACAGACAAGCAATCCACTAACCCGTTCCAGATCAAAGGAAAGTATTTGTAGTATACGGAGAGCCTCTTCGGTACATGACACAGAAGGCTTTAATGTCCATCCCAAGAACGTTTTTAGGGACCGTCATGCAAGTGAAGGTATGGTAGAAAGTAATCACTATTCTCTGATGTACTAAAAATGGAATATTTTCAATATTTCATAGTAATAATCATCACTTTGTAAACAAAGCTAAACAGAATGAATCCATGGTGCATTGAAAATACTAAGGGCTCAAATATGCCAGGCTTATGTACACTAAATGTTGTTTTCCATTTTCAAGGAGACTAATGGAATCATGGTGTTGATCTTCTCTATAGGGATATAGCAAATATTGGGGCCAGCATTCCTAAAGCTAATATTGGGGTTTGGGGAGAAAAAAAATCAGGTGATCAAATTATAATTGCATATACTGTTCTCTCCTATACTTACAGGTATTAGATTGTCTTTGATTGTATGAAATCCTACTTCAGAGACTGATAAGTTTATTTCTCTTAAATCTGTAATGTGCAGATTTTACATTCACTGATCCAACACTGAGACATGCTTTTTCTCTCATGCCGAAGAAAGTATCCTCAGCAACTCCATGCTTTGTGTAATGAATAGTGAAATCCTTAGTGAAATGGTGAAATGCTTAGTGTAAACTTCATTTAAGGGTGATTTTCTCCTTGTGCTATTATATTAATTTTTCATTGTAGTAGTTCCCAAATGGTCATTCTTTATCCAGTTATACATCTGTGAAAAGGTGTAAAAATCAGTTTGACTATTAAGTATCTTTTATTACAGTAATAGAAAGCTAATGCATAAATTACCACATAATTTTAATACTTGCCAAATGGAGGAGCAAAATTTTCTATCTCCATTTTATAGAAAAGCTTTTTTCAAATGTTAAGTACTAATGAAAATAATTTCTACTATGAGGAGTCAATAATTCAGTTGAACTCCTAAGGCCTCTCCTGCGATGTGATCATTTACAGTGTAAATGGATAAAACACTCTTACTCTGTTTTCACTTTGCATAAACTACAAAATAGTAGAGAATCAGGCCCTAACTTATGTCATACATAGTCATTCTAGAAAAATTCAGCAGAAGAGAGGATGGCTCTCAGAAAGGCATTAGGATTAGTAACCATCCTTGATATCATCTGCTTACAATCAATGTTAGAATTGGACACCATATGCTGAAAAGATGCTTAAATTTATCAAGCAAGTCCTAATTGCCTAACTCAACAGTGAGCCACAAAACCCTATTATTGTTATAAAATTATCCATGCAAGTTAGGCAACCAAGATTCAGCTTAAATCATCTGCTCCAGGCTTGCAGTTTCTGAACAGGGAGAATGCAAAACCCTAAGTACAACAAGTAAAAGTAAACTACAGTCCCAAATGGCTCAACTCTTACCAAAGGAAACATACGGTTAACTTATTTTCCCATTCCATTTTTATTTTGAGTTTTTCTAAATCATTCAAAAACTACCACTCTATCTGAAAATGCAAGTCAGGATTCAATTTTTTCCTACCCCTTCCAGTTCAAAAAATATTAATTGAATCAGTAAAGCAGAATTCTGAAAGAAGAGAATAACATTACTTAGCTTAATACTAACTACAGTAATTTACCTGCAGTCAAATTTTAAGATAATGCAATTGAGAATAGAAATTATTTCATGTGTTAAATTAATTTATGTAGCCTTGTTGTCTATCGCTTTAAAATTATCTTCACTGTGCTCATTATATGCCAAGAGATATTACAGTAAAAATGACAGCTTAGCACTTTAAATTCATTTGAGTGTACTGGATCAAATTCCATTATAAATTTGCCTATATGACAGCAAAAGCAACAGGGCAGGAACTGTGTCCTACACTCACCATCCAAAATGCAGCCAAGCCAGCCTCATCTGAAACACCAGCAATCCAGATTCTGCAGACAGGTGCAGGTTCAGAAATGTTATTGTCTTCAGAAAGTGGACTCAGCAAGATCACTGCAGCCTTCTGAAACAGCAGCAGGCTTAAGAGCCCAGTTTAGCCTAATCTCCAGCACTGCTACAGATGCCTGTCCCACGAAGGCACTGGGCTGGGAGGAACTAAACAGCTACGGTCCAGAGGGCCCAGGCTGATGTGCTGTGCTGCCCGGTGCTCGGGAAGCTGAGGAGAAGCCGGCGAGGCCGCAGGTCTGGCAAGGCCCAGCGCCATGACCGACCCCCCGTGCAGGCCGCGGCCTCTGTCCAGAGCAGCGCGGACCACTCTCCACAGGCTGCTGTGGCACAGCCTCAGCTCAGAGGTGGCCTGTGAGCCCAGCCAAAGGAGGTGAATGTCTGTGTGAGCCCAAAGCACATCTGAGAGCTGGTAACCTGGGCACAGCAGGTGGCACCAGGAGGAAGGCATCATTCCCTGCCAGACCCGCCTCACACCCTCAGAGCCGCAGGGCACAACACAAGGGGACGGTGCCTTGTGGATCACATTATTATCATGTGAACCAGCGTGGCACCTACCTCTGCACCTGTGTGGCTCCTTTAAAATAGTGATAACAGCAGCAATTATAATATTCTACTGAAAAGGTTTGATCTCACAAGAGGATTCAGGGCCAGGTGAGCCTGTGAGGACAGAAAGCTTAGCCAATGTTTCCTTGTGAAAAGGCACCTAAGAGCTGAAGAAAGGTTTAAGGTGTATCTTTCTCCAGCACTTGCTCAGAGGGGCATGGCTTGGGCTGCTGCCATGGCAAAGACATGATTCCTCATATGTGTGTAGGCAGACATGGGGGGCCTGGGGGGTCTGTGCTGGGCCTCCTGTGCAGCCCCCCATGCCATGCACCAACCCTGCACTCCTGCCTCAGCTTCTCTCAGTTATGTGGGACTAATTATTTCTTCCTGGCACTTTTGCCAAGAAATATTTTTTTCTTGCAGCCCACTGCCAGACATGTGGAGAAAGAATTTTGTCATGTTTCTATTAAGGCAAGTTAGATAAAGCCAGTCCTACTGCCTGATGATCTACTCCAGACACTTTGACACATTATCTCAATCATTGGAGTGATTTCACCTTCACTGGAAGTCTTCGTAATACAGTCAAGGAGGTGCAACAATATTTCAATTCAAATCATGCACACTTTGAAGCTGTATTTTCTGCTTTTTCTGGTGTAGATTTTAGTTGTCTTTTCTTGTCTTTTTCTCCACTTTTAATGTGCTGAAAACCAGACAATGGTCGCAATGTCAAAGGTAAAGTATACATCTAGACTGTACCTTCCAGTGTTTCAATCAGCCACACTTTTTGGCATGTTACTTTGCCTGCTGTATGAAATGTTCAAATGCAACACTCTCATGTGACCAAGTGCTAGCTCTACTACATAAATTATATTTGTTAAACACATAGTTACTCATGTAACTCTTGTCTCAAAACACTAACTATAAATCACTGGAAAAAGTGAAGGCCTTTAACAGTTAAACAGCCTTTTGATTTCATTATCTGCTAATTTAAAAAAAGAAAGGGAGGGAGGTAGAAACATATCTTAGTTACATAACTCAGTGCTGTTGTCCTTAAGCAGTCAAAACTTCTGTTGAAGCTACCAGGAGTTTTACCTGCAAAAGGATGTGTGATTGTATGAGGACATTAGCAAAAGATCCATTGTTACAAGGTACTCAGTTTTCAGTTAACTCTCTCAAAAATAAATAACTGATAATCAGGACACTTGTGGAAGTATCTTCACTTATTCCTCTTTTGTCTCTTTAAAACTAGTTTCACGTTCCTGGATGGCAGGGGGTATGGTTTCAAGCTTCCTGTAGCATCAAAATGTGCATGCATGAACTTCATTGCCAATTTCATGTTTAAATAATATTTAGTGCAATTTGAAAACTGTTTCTTTTCACCAGCATTGAGCTATATGTTTTAGAAGCAATTTGAACATAATCTGTAAATTACTTCCTCCATTTCTGAAGATCACTTACTAAAGTGTTCAGTTTAATTGCCATATTTGTATTTGTGGGAGGACTGGTTTGTGACTTCATGCATGATGCAAAAAGTGTGTGTACCTGGTAAAATCTCTCCAAACTGCATGCAGTGCATGACATAGGTTCTGTAAAACAATTTGTGGACTACAAAAATCATTGCATTTGCTTCATGTGTATGTTGGCAAAATCTTGGGGGGAAAAGATGCAGTTTCTGTGCTGCTCAATAATTTTTCTAAATGCATTTACTGCTGGTGAAAGATGATGAATTGGCAGCTCAGGAGAGTGAAATAATTTCTCAATGCATTGTGTAAGCACGGACAGTGAAATCCTACCATCAAAATGGGGAATTCAAGCTTAACCTGATTCTCCTTTTTGGCTAGGCAGAAGCAAGTCCTTCTCCCGGCTTATTCAGTTCTCTGCCTGTCTGTTGAAACTGTCAATCAGGGTGCCAATTAGTATCAATTGTGATTGTGATTTGTTATGGCCCCCTTTTCCTGTGCCCTGCTATGACAATATAGCAATGGCCCACTGGCTATCAAGTATCAGCTCAATTTCTGGCAGCCTGGGCTGTTCTTAAACTAATACTGTCTTTCAATCAATTACCATTGACAATGAGGTGCATTATGCTTTGCACCACTTTCTAGAGCAAAAGATGGTGGGGGAAAAGAAGCAAGGTTCTATTCTCTTGTGCAATGAGCTTAAGCCTAATATCATGCTCTAGAGCATGAGTATTAGGTAGCAAAAGAGAGAATAATCCCCTTTGGAATGGAAGTGATAAAAGATGTAAATCCCAGAAACCAAAAGTTCAATGCAATTTAAGTATCTACAAAGTTACTAATAAAACAAAATCTTGCCTACTATCTAATCGCAGATTTGCCTAAGCTATTTTAGTTTCCTCTTACATTTGAATTCCTAAGGTATGAAGAATCGTGCTGATCTGACCAACTGATTCAAGGTTTTAACTTGAAATCCTGCTTACATCTAAACTGATTCAATACTCAGAAACTGTTGCTCAAGCTAACAGGGAAGCAGGGCTGGAAAACTCTAGTGTGACCACATGTCCATTAGCACACACCAGCCAGATTAGTCACTTCACTGGTTCGTGAGGAGATTGTGTGCCCTGATATATTTTGAGCACTAATTTTTAGTAGACTCATATAGATGATGTGATAGAGTCAGGTCCCACCTGGGCAAAAAGGCATTTAAATATAGTATCACAGTCCCTTGGTGGTGCCCTCAGTAGCAGGCTTTTTTACCATTCCTTGCAGATGAAAGGTAGCGCTTTCTTCCCTTTTCCTGTGAATCTGTTCCACAAAAAAATATACTAGGAGAAAAAGAAGGACTGTTTTGCAGTTTAATGGTTAGAGAACTCAGGCACAAACTCTTTTTTGTACCCAAAATTTTAGTTTAGAGCATCATGCCCTCCCTTGTCATCTTAAATTCCTTTCTGCACAGTGGCAAAATTTGAAATGGAGTAATAGAGATTTTCTATCTGTGGTCCAGATTAGCATGCAATTATTATGAGTTTAGGAGAAAGAAAACATGTATAGATCCTTAAAAGCTTCAAAAGAAAATGAAATGTCTTCTTCTTCAACAAGCATTTGAAGCCAGGTGTGATGGAAAATCAGCCCCCACTTAAAGAATTTTGAAAAAAAATATCAACACAGCATAAAGCATTTCGCTGCAGCCATCCCCAAGCAGCTGGTGGCTTTGAATTTCATTCTTTCTCACATTGCAAGTAAAATCAACTCTTCCACTGTTGACTTTGCAATTTACCCCATAGGCCTAATCCAACCCATTGACTGTCCCTGAATCAACATACACATTCTTGTTTTCCTCTCAGGAAGACAAAAGAAAACCTCAAAAAGAAGAAAAAGAGAAAAGCATCAGACTGTTGCCTTTAATAGAATTAAGGCAACCTTAAATAAAATTCTCAGGCGGATCTAAGAAATACCCTTCAATCTCACTCTTTATGTACATTACTACCAACTGCAAGACCTGGATTTTTTTTCCTAAATACCTAAGAGGATTTAGTTCTCACTGTCTAAACATCTTTATAGTACTTTTTCCAATATTATGCATTGCAAGGAAAAGCAACTTTTCCTCGCAATGAATACTTTTGTCTTCCCAATGACTTATGATGACAGTACAAAACAAGTATTCTGATCATTCATATTGCTTTTTTGTTCAAACAACTCTGTCTGTAATGAAAAGAATAATTATAAAGAATATGTACCTCATAAGTATGTAAATTCTATATAGTTTTAATGATACACTAAAATAGTATAAGAAGGTTTTATATACTTTGTTGATATTCTTTCTACCTATACTTTATATAGGTTATATAAGTATATACAGCATCCCTATAGTTTCCTATATTTTATTTGCAATGACAATTGAAGAAACATGTTTTCATTTCAATTTTCCAGTTTCTTTGAACTATCATGTGAGCGTGAGCAAGGTAGAGATGTGATAATAGAGCCTTTGCTAATTCCAGGCACTCTTACATAATCATGTGCCCTATTTCCGCTCTCATAAACAAATGAGCATATAGACTTTATATTCAGCCAGAACTATAATAAGAGCTCACCAGAATTCCTAGTAAAATGAAAATAATTAAGGATAGATGCATTATGCAATTTGGAATCCATCAACTTTCCAAAAAATATAGAGGGTTATATGTAAAGAAAATGTCATATTCATAGCCAATATTAGATTTCAATCTTATTAGTAAAAGAGTTATTTTTAAAATGTAAATAAATTTTATTATTAACAACTAGTATACAGAAAATTAGTTTTTAATCACCCTTTTAACATATCCCACCTAAATATTAATGATAATTTATTTCCTTCAATTTCCCAGATACTAAATATATGTTCTGATTTTTCAGGGCCTTTTAATCATATCAAGTCAAGTCTGTTGGGATCCACATCGGATTCAAATCTCAACAAATACAGTACAATCAACAAAATTCCTCAACTCACACTGAACTTTTCAGATATCAAAAGTGAAAAAAAATCTTCATCTCCTCCTTCTTCAGAGAAAGCAATTATTGCACCTAAGGTGAAAGACCGAACGCACAATGTAACAGAAAAAGTTACACAGGTAAGGTAATACATGTTATTTTAGCTCATTTTCTTTTTTTTTTTTTTTTTTTCCACTGTATTCGAGAGATTCTTACTCTTTTAATGAGTGGCTTGGCTATCTCCAGACTAATTTGAAGGCTTTAAAACATTATGTAATTTACCTTCCATTCAGTTGTTTATGAGGTAGTCTACAACATCAGATGGTACTGCTAACAAACAAAACTCTTCTGCTCCCTATTTTTTAATGGAAAAGAAATCTAGTATGCACCACGTGTCCCAAATAAGACCATTAATTTCAGTGATTCCTGTCATTCATAAATGTTAGTTTCATTCTTCATAATTTTTTCTCAACATTATGAATTGCTGATTAGTTATGGTACAACATGATAACAAATGGTAGGTGATTGTGCCACTGTATCATAATTATATCTCATAATTTCTGTTCAAGTTCTTTGGCTTTTTGTAATGCTCTTTCTTATTGGTATATTTTTCCATATCTGTGCTTCCATAAGGCTGTCAAAATGAAAAGCACACACCTTTGGACTGGATGTACAATATATCTTGTGAACAAGGCCTATAATTGAAGCAAAATTTAAAATAATTTTAAATAGCGGTTTCTTCACTCTAAAACAGATGCAGTGCCCTCTGAAGTCAAAGGAAATTTTTAGCTAATTTCAATATTATTTCATTTGTGTTACAATCTTATATGGAGAGTGACAGGGACAGGCGAGGAATGTGGAACATACTGAAAAAATACCGAGAGATGACAGTATCCCAAATAACATTTATAAGGTCAGTAGGCAGAGGGTTGGCCCTTAAATGCCTAGACGGACTAAAAGAGGCAAAAAGTGCTTTACAGTAGAATGCAGATAGATATTCCATACGGAAGATCTTGCCAAGAGTATATTTGGACGTAGAATCATAGAATGATAGAAATTAAGACCAACATGTCCAACCATTAACCCAGCATGGACAAGTCCACGACTAAATCATGTCCCCAAGTGCTGACCAGACTGCAGCTTCCCTGCATTGGTGCTTTGCCAGACAGAGTCCATGTTCCTACTCCCTTTGTCAGTATAAAAAGGGATGTATTGTACACCCTCCTAAAGAAATAGAGATAAAAGTTCTATCATTTCTATTTTGAGATCAGTTAGTGCCTAAAAAGTAATTGGATTTTTATCTTTCATATATTTTGTCTTTAATAGCTAGCTTGAATCCGCAGCCATTGTCCTTTCTTCTGTGGTCAGTTTTGAAAGATATAATCTCTTCTGGATCCATTTTGATATGTTTTAAATTATTCATAATAGTTATATATAGAAATCTTTTCATAGATAATACAGCAAAAAGTCAAGTTACATAAAAAAGACTAATTTTTATAAGTTATATAAGCATGAGACAAGGTAGGTTTTTCAGGGGTGTTTTTTATTAGTTTTTTGGGTTTGTTTTTTTTTTGTTTGTTTTTGTTTTTTGAATTCTGACTGGCTAATTAGTGCCAGAGTGCTGAGCTTCTGCATTCTACTGATGCTGTTGAGGGTGGAAGGTAGGGCAGAAGGTTTTTTTTTAAATCTATGTTTATTCTCCAAATAATTTAGATTTTATAAAAAATCCAATGGAAATGGCATGGATCAGCTAATCTATCAATGAAAATTGATACCTACTAAATTCAAAATTAAATTTGAAATGCTCTATAAAATCTTTACACTTCAAAAAAGCCTTCCAATTTAATTTGACATTGGTTTATGTCCTTCGGTAGAACAATCTCAGCCACTGTGCAGAGCACAATTTGCATAGCAAACTTTGATGCCATATCATTCATTATGATTGGAAATAGTTCCCTGCAGCTGCTGCTTTTTCTGTTATTACATTCACTTATCAATATTTTTAGTTGCTGCTGCATTCTAAATGGTAGAATTAGGTACAGGTAGAAGCTCTTAGGAGGTATAAATAAATGTAGGTCTATAGTGTTACAGTGGTCAAGGATCTAGTTAACTAGAGATTCATTAATTAGATTAGAAATAGACATTTAGAAGATTTAAGTGGCTAGTTTTAGTCCTGTTTATGTTTCTATTCTCAGTGATTTTAATATATTTTGTTAGAGTCAGCTCTTTGAAGCTTCTGCTTCATGTCTGAATATAAATTTATTTGTAAGTCTGTTCTTGGGCCATAGATCCATCAGGAATCTATCTGCAGAACACTGCAAAAGTGGGCTTGGAAGATATGAGCAGAGTGTTGAGAATATAATATGGTGGAAATGTTAGGAAATGTTAAAGGAGGTAGTAAAAATATGCTCATGCTGGCACAGTCTCTGATAAGGAAATCTGCCAAACAGCATCAAAAATACGCAGAGGGCAATATGACCTATTTAATCTATGGGGCAATATCAGTAAAAGAGCAAATGAGTATAAAACAGCCATGGTAAGTTCAAAGATCACCCTTAATTATAGTTATGACATTCTGAAACAGTCTTCTAATGAAAGAAGTTAGGGCAGCAATTCTAAGTGTTGCTAGAAAGACCCTGAGGATGTAGTGGAGGGGTACATAAGATGCTGCATTTTCTGGAATTGCAGGACTGGATGACATGAAAGGTCACCTATTGTACCATTCAAATATACATCCATCCATCTCTCCCTTTGTAGTCATATTTTCTATCTTTCTCCCTTTCCTAAGTTTTGCTGAGAAATGTGATCCTGATGTTAAAATCTGACAATTCAACTACTGTGGCTCCTCATGGTGCAATGCAAAATATACCAGTGAGCTTTTCTGTTGGATATGCAGCCTGGATTCTCTCTCATTCTCTCTCAACAGTTATAAATCAAGTATCAGCATCACAGAATGCAACAAATTCTTTCCAAAGACAACAGCTGTATAACTTCTTTAATATCCGCAAGCTGGGGATGTAATTTGGGTCTTTAAGAGAGTGAAAAAGGAAAGGATGGCACATAGCCACCTTCAGAGGGAAGAGGAAGAATAATGAATAAAATAAATAAATGAGTCGTTGGCCACTGTGTTTAGAGGAAGTGCTGCACTTTGAGAAAACATTTAAAGAGGAGTAAGATACTTTAGTAAAAAGATTTTAGTGGAATAAATTAGAAATAGAAAGTAGAATAAAGTTTAGACAATTATTTTAGAAGAAAGAGGAGATGCTGTGGGACAGTAGTTTATACTTTGAGAGAAAAACCTGGGTTATACATTCTACAGCAAGAAACCTTCCAATACTGTTTTTCTACTTAACAGGAGGGTTCAGGACATTATGTAGAGATGAAAATTGCCTTAAGATACAACTTGCAGTGAAGTGCTGCACATGTGATGGTTCTGAATAAGTAGATTCCCTGATTGCTTTGCCTGGATTTTCACCTGGGGCTTCACTGATCATAACTCCTTGTGTAATGCCAAGAAGCATAACACCTTCTGGACACTTTCTGCATAACTGACTTTTAGTCAGAGAATTAGTCCAGGTGTAGCTGCCAGATAACCCTGATTGATAAATTGGCATTGTTATATCCTAGTGCAGATTTTTGTGACTAAATTATATTTACATTTCCATTCCACTTAAGGAAAAAATTGATTTTTTAAATGTTTTTCCTTATAATTTCCAGAGGTGTTAATGTCACTCTCTGCTAGAAGAATCTCAGCTTCCTTTTTTCCATTATTTCTTTTTTACAGTCTGTTCAGGAGGACAGTGCAATTTCTGCACTCTTTTGTACTGACAGGTTCAGTTGGGGTCCTGACACTGATGGTTAGAAAGAGACAAGTCTTCCTAGCGGCACAAAAGTAGACTTTTATTAAAGAAAGCAGTAGGGCAAAAGTCTGACATCTGTCCCTTAACATTTTTTATGAATTCATAAAGGGGACTTCTGGCCTTAAAATTTCAAGGTACAAAGACACAACAGGAACTGATTTTATCTTTTGCTTAAATACTGATTTATTTTAAAGGTTTTTAGACATCCAGTTTCCACTGATGTACAGCTGCAAAGTTGTGAACTCCATTGTAAACAGACTCATGAAGACTAGAATAGTCAGTGTCTGCTTTGTCTTTAAAGAAAAGAGAGAATTCCTGAATTCCCATAACTTAATACTGTCTACAAATAATTGTCCCAGTTAATAAACTGCAAATTACTGATCTCTTTATTGTGTTGTTTAAGAAAAACTGTTTTGTTGCTTTGGTCACTAGTGTCCAGGGAACATTTATCTCCTTGCAATTCATCCGTCTGAAGGAATACAGAATGTGGTTGAAAGGCCCAACATATATCTGTTGTTCATTATTTATCTCAATAAATGACTTACAGGAAAGTAAAACTCTGTAATATTTTAACTTCTTGTAATAATAGATTTCAGAACAGTTTCATTATCCACCCACCTCTAGAAAACATATATATACCCAAACTGGTCATATGGCTTATGAAATGACAAATATATACCTTGACAGGCTACACAGAATATTGTGATCTGCTTTGCAGACATGCTGAACACCCACAAATCTTCCGAAAATAGAGCTGCTGGTGAGGGGGGTGGGGGGGAGGCTGGGGACCATGTAGGAAGTGATAGACCTTGTAGCTTCACTGCATGTTTTTGTAATCTGGCCAGACTCCATTTTGTTCCCCAAAAGATTGAGAAATAAGTAACAATATCCTCCCAAGGCCAATAAAGCTGCTGATATAAAAAGAACTATTATATGATCATGACTTCAAACTGACCTTCAGGTTTTCAGGCTAAAAGAAGACTACCAGCATCTAGGACAGAGGGGGGCAATATAAAACCTAAAAATAAACCAAATTATTGATCTATACGTTTTCAGCAGTCCGATTCAGCTGACGCACTGTGCTGTTTACATCCTGCAATAACTCACATACACACAACATTTCAAGGCTGTTCATTTTGCATTCTGCATAATGCAGAAAACTGAATAAAGGGGAAACAATTTTGATGCCTTCCAATTACACAGCAAGAGATACATATAATAGTGAAATTAGGGGGTAAGCAGGGCCAACATTTCCTAACGTATGGAAAGTTTAAATTTACTCTGAAATGAGATGCTTCTTTTTCCTGTTATTTGGGAATTGACACATCTTATACAGGAGTATTCCCTTTCTTTACAATAATAGTTAGCACCCTCATGCAAAAAATTTTCATCTTTTATTGTCATTACATAATTAGGCTTTGTAATTACTATAGATGTAATTATAGAAATAGTCTAAATGTGAGTAATTTCATTGTAATTTAGAAAGTGTGACACACTGTGAAACCAAGAAAAGCAGAGGCCATGGTTAAAACCAGTAAAAATACCTCAGTCCCACTGTAGCCATTTAAACCTGTGCCAAGGTGTCACCACAACTGTAAAGTAGTTTCTTTTTCACCAGAGCTAACAGCTATTCCAAGTGTGTGGAAGCAGAAATTAAAGCCCACTGTTTTGCTCAGTTTCAGAAGAAAGCATTGTATCCTTATTATAATTATTTGCTGTTGCATCAAGTAATAAAAATGAGATTCACAACAATTGTGAAAGATAAAATATTCCTTCCTTACAGTAGAGCCTCTTCTTTTTGTGACAGCTGAATAGGTTTAGGCATCTGAACTGCTGCAGTGTTTCAAGAAGATTTCACAACATATGGTAGAAATGGAGCAGTCAGAAAGCCCAGCTGCTTTGCAGCATGTAACCTGGATGCATCCTTAATTAGTCCACGTCCTTCCCCCAAGATCTGCTCTTCTATTACCTGATCTTGCTGAGTTGGGAAAAAGTATCCACTATCTTCTATGAATTACAGTTTTGAGTAATCAAAGCTTTGTGTGATCTCTGTGTTTACTGTCGTGATGCTAACATGGAATAAAGCATATGACCTTTGTTTATATTAGCTTATTTGCCAAAGCAACATTCCTCTTCTAATGTTAAGGACTAGGAGAAAATAGACTTTCAGATGGCATTGTAATTTGTTCTGATAATAAGGAGTTGAGTGCAAGAACTAATACTCTACAAAGCAAGCAAAGCTTATGGAAATGAGGGTGTTGGCAGCATTTAGGCAAGCCTCATTTCTCTGGTCTAGAGCTACAAACACCCAAACTCCCACTCCATGAGGATTGACCTTGGAAGTTTCTAAACTTGGTAGGTTACTCTGCTGAAACCAACAGTTCTGACACTCACCAGAACGGTCTCACCACAAACAGCGAGTCAAGCCCCACTAAAATGCAAAGTGCTGTGAGATCCTCTGATGCATTTGGCACGGGCAGTCTGGAATAATGGCTTTCACATATGCAGTGAGAGTTGCCTTAAAACAGCTGTGAGAGTCATGTTCTATCTTTCACTTCACCTTAGAACTGCACAAAAATGGAGCGTGGGAGAGACCTCTGGAGGCCACTTAACCCAGCCTCCTGTGCAAAACAGCACGGCTGCAAAGTGAGATCAGGGTCCGGCAGTTACTGTGTTAACCCAGGGCAGTTATTGTCCTAATCAAAAAATTGTTATTTATTTGTAATATTTTAATAATAACATTTAAATAATAATATTTATTAAAATTTGATATTCATTGAAAAAACATATTCTATTGAAATTTTGAGGATTTGGGAGACAGAACCATGGAATTCTGGAATCCAGGTGGAATTCCCAGTTCAGACTGACACCAAACCAAAACCGGAAAGCCGCTGGATATGGAATTATGGAATTCCAGAATCCAGGTGGAATTCCCAGTTCAGACCGACACCAAGCAACATCAGAAACAGGGAAAGGATTGGGAGATGGAATTATGGAATTCTGGAATTCCCAGTTCAGACTGGGACACCAAACAGCACCAGAAACTGGGAAAGGACTTGGAGATGGAATCCTGGAATCCTGGAATTTGGATGGAATTCCCAGTTCTGACCGACACCAAGCAACAACAGAAACTGGGAAACCATTGGGAGATGGAATTATGGAATTCTGGAATTCCCAGTTCAGACTGACACCAAACAGCACCAGAAACTGGGAAAGGACTTGGAGATGGAATCCTGGAATTCTGGAATCCAGGTGGAATTCCCAGTTCAGACTGACACCAAACCAAAATCGGAAAGCCGCTGGAGATGGAATCCTGGAATTCCAGAATCCAGGTGGAATTCCCAGTTCAGACTGACACCAAAACAAAATCGGAAAGCCGCTGGAGATGGAACAATGGAATTCCAGAATCCAGTTGGAATTCCCAGTTCAGACCGACACCAAACAGCACCAGAAACAGGGAAACCATTGGGAGATGGAATTATGGAATTCTGGAATTCCCAGTTCAGACTGACCCAAACAGCACCAGAAACTGGGAAAGGATTGGGAGACGGGATCATGGAATTCCAGAATCTGGATGGAATTCCCAGTTCAGACCGACACCAAGCAACATCAGAAACAGGGAAAGGATTGGGAGATGGAATTATGGAATTCTGTAATTCCCAGTTCTGACTGGGACACCAAACAGCACCAGAAACAGGGAAAGGATTGGGAGATGGAATTATGGAATTCTGGAATTCCCAGTTCAGACTGGGACACCAAACAGCACCAGAAACTGGGAAAGGACTTGGAGATGGAATCCTGGAATCCTGGAATTTGGATGGAATTCCCAGTTCTGACCGACACCAAGCAACAACAGAAACTGGGAAACCCTTGGGAGATGGAATTATGGAATTCTGGAATTCCCAGTTCAGACTGACCCAAACAGCACCAGAAACAGGGAAAGGATTGGGAGATGGAATCCTGGAATTCTGGAATCCAGGTGGAATTCCCAGTTCAGACTGACACCAAACAGCACCAGAAACAGGGAAACCATTGGGAGATGGAATTATGGAATTCTGGAATTCCCAGTTCAGACTGGGACACCAAACAGCACCAGAAACAGGGAAAGGATTGGGAGACGGGATCATGGAATTCCAGAATCTGGATGGAATTCCCAGTTCAGAACCGACACCAAACCAGAAACTGGAAAAGGATTTGGAGAATGATCATGGAATTCTGGAATCCTGGAATCCTGGAATCTGGATGGAATCTGGATGGAATTCCCATTTCAGACCGACACCAAACCGGAACTGGAAAATCATTGGAATTCCACAAAATTCTGGAATCCCCCTTGGAATTCCCAGTTCAGACTGGGACACCAAACACAAACAGGAAAATCACTGGGAAATGGAATTATGGAATTCCAGAATCCAGGTGGAATTCCCAGTTCAAACTGGGACACCAAACAGCACCAGAAACTGGGAAAGGACTTGGAGATGGAATCCTGGAATTCTGGAATTTGGATGGAATTCCCAGTTCAGACTGGGACACCAAGCAGGAACAGGGAAACCATTGGGATACAAAATTATGGAATTCTGGAATTTGGATGGAATTCCCGGTTCTGACTGACCCCAAACAGGAATTAGAAAACTACTGGGAGACAGAACCATGGAATTCTGGAATCCAGGTGGAATTCCCAGTTCAGACTGACACCAAACTAAAACCGGAAAGCCGCTGGAGATGGAATTATGGAATTCCAGAATCCAGGTGGAATTCCCAGTTCAGACCGACACCAAGCAACATCAGAAACAGGGAAAGGATTGGGAGATGGAATTATGGAATTCTGGAATTCCCAGTTCTGACTGGGACACCAAACAGCACCAGAAACTGGGAAACCCTTGGGAGATGGAATTATGGAATTCTGGAATTCCCAGTTCAGACTGGGACACCAAACAGCACCAGAAACTGGGAAAGGACTTGGAGATGGAATCCTGGAATTCTGGAATTTGGATGGAATTCCCAGTTCTGACCGACACCAAGCAACAACAGAAACAGGGAAACCATTGGGAGATGGAATTATGGAATTCTGGAATTCCCAGTTCAGACTGACCCAAACAGCACCAGAAACAGGGAAACCATTGGGAGATGGAATTATGGAATTCTGGAATCCAGGTGGAATTCCCAGTTCAGACCGACATCAAACCAAAATCGGAAAGCCGCTGGAGATGGAACAATGGAATTCCAGAATCCAGGTGGAATTCCCAGTTCAGACTGACACCAAAGAGCATCAGAAACAGGGAAAGGATTGGGAGATGGAATTATGGAATTCTGGAATTCCCAGTTCTGACTGGGACACAAAACAGCACCAGAAACAGGGAAAGGATTGGGAGACGGGATCATGGAATTCCAGAATCTGGATGGAATTCCCAGTTCAGAACCGACACCAAACCAGAAACTGGAAAAGGATTTGGAGAATGATCATGGAATTCTGGAATCATGGAATCCTGGAATCTGGATGGAATCTGGATGGAATTCCCATTTCAGACCGACACCAAACCGGAACTGGAAAATCATTGGAATTCCACAAAATTCTGGAATCCCCCTTGGAATTCCCAGTTCAGACTGGGACACCAAACACAAACAGGAAAATCACTGGGAAATGGAATGATGGAATTCCAGAATCCAGGTGGAATTCCCAGTTCAAACTGGGACACCAAACAGCACCAGAAACTGGGAAAGGACTTGGAGATGGAATCCTGGAATCCTGGAATTTGGATGGAATTCCCAGTTCTGACCGACACCAAGTACAACAGAAACTGGGAAACCATTGGGAGATGGAATTATGGAATTCTGGAATTTCCAGTTCAGACTGACACCAAACAGCACCAGAAACTGGGAAAGGACTTGGAGATGGAATCCTGGAATTCTGGAATCCAGGTGGAATTCCCAGTTCAGACTGACACCAAACCAAAATCGGAAAGCCGCTGGAGATGGAATCCTGGAATTCCAGAATCCAGGTGGAATTCCCAGTTCAGACCGACACCAAACAGCACCAGAAACAGGGAAACCATTGGGAGATGGAATTATGGAATTCTGGAATCCAGGTGGAATTCCCAGTTCAGACCGACATCAAACCAAAATCGGAAAGCCGCTGGAGATGGAACAATGGAATTCCAGAATCCAGGTGGAATTCCCAGTTCAGACTGACACCAAAGAGCATCAGAAACAGGGAAAGGATTGGGAGATGGAATTATGGAATTCTGGAATTCCCAGTTCTGACTGGGACACAAAACAGCACCAGAAACAGGGAAAGGATTGGGAGACGGGATCATGGAATTCCAGAATCTGGATGGAATTCCCAGTTCAGAACCGACACCAAACCAGAAACTGGAAAAGGATTTGGAGAATGATCATGGAATTCTGGAATCATGGAATCCTGGAATCTGGATGGAATCTGGATGGAATTCCCATTTCAGACCGACCCCAAACCGGAACTGGAAAATCATTGGAATTCCACAAAATTCTGGAATCCCCCTTGGAATTCCCAGTTCAGACTGGGACACCAAACACAAACAGGAAAATCACTGGGAAATGGAATTATGGAATTCCAGAATCCAGGTGGAATTCCCAGTTCAAACTGGGACACCAAACAGCACCAGAAACTGGGAAAGGACTTGGAGATGGAATCCTGGAATCCTGGAATTTGGATGGAATTCCCAGTTCTGACCGACACCAAGTACAACAGAAACTGGGAAACCATTGGGAGATGGAATTATGGAATTCTGGAATTTCCAGTTCAGACTGACACCAAACAGCACCAGAAACTGGGAAAGGACTTGGAGATGGAATCCTGGAATTCTGGAATCCAGGTGGAATTCCCAGTTCAGACTGACACCAAACCAAAATCGGAAAGCCGCTGGAGATGGAATCCTGGAATTCCAGAATCCAGGTGGAATTCCCAGTTCAGACCGACACCAAACAGCACCAGAAACAGGGAAACCATTGGGAGATGTAATTCTGGAATTCTGGAATCCAGGTGGAATTCCCAGTTCAGACTGACATCAAACCAAAATCGGAAAGCCGCTGGAGATGGAACAATGGAATTCCAGAATCCAGGTGGAATTCCCAGTTCAGACCGACACCAAACAGCACCAGAAACAGGGAAAGGATTGGGAGATGGAATTATGGAATTCTGGAATTCCCAGTTCAGACTGACCCAAACAGCACCAGAAACAGGGAAAGGATTGGGAGACGGGATCATGGAATTCCAGAATCTGGATGGAATTCCCAGTTCAGAACCGACACCAAACCAGAAACTGGAAAAGGATTTGGAGAATGATCATGGAATTCTGGAATCATGGAATCCTGGAATCTGGATGGAATCTGGATGGAATCTGGATGGAATTCCCATTTCAGACCGACACCAAAGCGGAACTGGAAAATCATTGGAATTCCACAAAATTCTGGAATCCCCCTTGGAATTCCCAGTTCAGACTGGGACACCAAACACAAACAGGAAAATCACTGGGAAATGGAATTATGGAATTCCAGAATCCAGGTGGAATTCCCAGTTCAAACTGGGACACCAAACAGCACCAGAAACTGGGAAAGGACTTGGAGATGGAATCCTGGAATTCTGGAATTTGGATGGAATTCCCAGTTCAGACTGGGACACCAAGCAGGAACAGGGAAACCATTGGGATACAAAATTATGGAATTCTGGAATTTGGATGGAATTCCCAGTTCTGACTGACCCCAAACAGGAATTAGAAAACTACTGGGAGACAGAACCATGGAATTCTGGAATCCAGGTGGAATTCCCAGTTCAGACCGACACCAAACCAAAACCGGAAAGCCGCTGGAGATGGAATTATGGAATTCCAGAATCCAGGTGGAATTCCCAGTTCAGACCGACACCAAGCAACATCAGAAACAGGGAATGGATTGGGAGATGGAATTATGGAATTCTGGAATTCCCAGTTCAGACTGGGACACCAAACAGCACCAGAAACTGGGAAAGGACTTGGAGATGGAATCCTGGAATCCTGGAATTTGGATGGAATTCCCAGTTCTGACCGACACCAAGCAACAACAGAAACTGGGAAACCATTGGGAGATGGAATTATGGAATTCTGGAATTCCCAGTTCAGACCGACACCAAACAGCACCAGAATGGTGCAAGAAAATTATCCACTTAAGTACACTTCAATACGTTTTGGGAAAAAGAACTGAAAAAACCCCTAATTGTCTCTTTCTGTAATTCTTTGTCCCAAGGCCTGCTGTGCCCAGACAGAAAATAAGGCATTATCACATGAGTTGCTAGATGGTATTTCCAAGCCTTTGAGCAGCAATTCAATAACTATCTGTGACATATTTCTGATAACCTAAATCCTGGAATTCTGTGACATTCAATTATGAGAAAATATTTCAGCAAAGTTCTGACTTGTGCTACGATTGTGAGAGTAATTTTGCTTATTCTTTGGGGAAGGTTTCAGAACAAAAGTATTCTGGAATTAGCCCATGCTCTGGAGGACAATCTGTCATAATTGACCTATTTTACCTACCCCTGTCCAGGAAATCTGTTTATAATAGGTCGATCATTGTGGATATGTATGTTCTATTCTTTAGTCTTAGATATTGAAAAAGCAACATGTGTTTCATATTATAACCAGACCAGTCGTTCAATATTGTACAACTATCCAAGATCTGATTTTCTTCAACATCCTACCACAGACAACAGGTTGTACAGAAACATGAGCAGCTCACTTTGGTTAAGCTCTCAGCCTAGGAGAAGTGGCATATCACATCAGAAAACAGTTCTGACAGTTTCTACACCTCACATAGACAACCTTCTGCAAACTCATTGTGTATTTGAGCTCCTTTGATTTGATTTTGGAAAGTCTAAATCTAGAGAAGGTTGAGACAAATACACTAAATCTAGCTGCCAGCTAGACCAGCCAATATTTTTCCTTTTGCTTTCACATCCTGGGATTTGGAGAACTGCTTTGCATCAGCATGAAAATAACAATACTACTAGTGGTGCTACAAAAGCTGGCTGAGCAATTCTTTGAGGAGCCATCCCAATTTTTCAGCAGCCACCTCTTAGGATTACCCTTCTTCAGTGCTTGGGATAGTGTTGCAGGAATCCCATTGACATGGGCTAAACAAACTTTGGGACATAACACAGCATCTACCACTACCCAGAGACCACTAAAGAAATTACAGAGAAGGTAAAACTCTCTCAGTTGCAGGCATTTCTCTGACTTAGCCACTGTGTCTTGTATATAAATATACATTTTCATCACTAGAAATTTGGGGAATACCTTCACTATATCAATGCAACGATCAGGCCAAATATAATTTCCTTTTCTTTTTATGAAATATTTTGACAGAACAGGCACAAGAATAACTAGCCATGCAAGTGTATTATGTTACAAAAGAAATCCTTGTTCAGATATTTTTGCTGGAATCGTCCTGTATTGATGGGGCAGAAAATTTGCAATCATGATTGTAGCTGTTGATGAGGTCCTTTGGGAATTAATTTTTCCTGACACAAAATTCCATATGGTTGTATTCAGTGTCTAAGAATAACAATTTTCTGCTAATGTTAGCACTTCTTATTGCAATACATATGGAAAACCAAGGATATTAATTTTTCTTATCAAGATAGGATTTTTCCCTGCATTTTTTCCCCGAAACTATTAATCTAAACATTTTCTTTCCATGAATACTGTCTTCTCCTTTGATCTCCCAAAATATGAGACAGAATTAAAAAAGGGTTCCCAAACACAAAAAAAGTTGATTTGTGTTTGAGACTTTGGAGACAATTCTATCTGCAAACAGTTTAGAAGAGCCCTATAGTGATATTTTTGGACAGAGTTCTACTATTTAGAAACTTTAACAGCTGAGATGGCACAGAGTATAAGTGCAACCAACAGATTAACTAATTTTCAAATAACTTATTCAGTAAAGTGAGGTATAAAGGAGGAGGTGGAATTACGCCTGGAATTGTGACTCAGACCCAACTGCTTTCCTTAATTGATCTTAGGAAGACACAATCATACAAATCTCTGACTCAGCATTAAGGATTTGGCAATCTAGTCTTTAATAAACATAGGATTTTGATGTAATATTATCTCTGAATTCACAGTAAATAGCCAGTTGCATCTGAAACGTGTTTGAGAATTGTAACCTGAGATTCATCTGCTCTGACATCATACTTAGACAAAGCAGGGGCTGTCGATTACAAAAACAAAAGATCTTATCCAATAGGCAGGAGGCCAGGAAAGCTTCCACTGGCACTTTTATTTTATACTGGGACAGCAGGCCTGAGGCCTGAATGAATTTTGCTTTGTGACAAATTGTGTTATTACACTTCCTTGCTCAGCTCAGATCAGCAAACTACACAAATTCTGAATGGGCCCCCTGATAACTTTAGCTACAGGAGAGAGATGAATGTTCAACACACCATGTAGCTCATTACCTGTTCACTGAAGAATAGCAATACTCCTTCTCTTAGGAATATACAAATTAAAAAGCAGGAAATAGGGTTTGAGACTATTTGTTACAGTGTATAGAAGAAAAGCAAAAAACTGCTCATCTAAGTTTTCTATTTTATGCCCAAAAGTCTTAACAAGAAGCAAAATTCTCACTGAGTATTCTTTCCAGCGGAACTGCAGTTAGACAGCTAAATCAGTAATGCAGTATAACGTGGTCATATTAACGTGGTGAGGCAGAAAAGACCATCTGCAGCACCATGAATATGACTAAAATAGAGTGCCAACAAAAAGCCCTGAATAGTGTCTAATGCCAGAAATCGTTATGAATGGTGTTTTTAAGAATTTCAGCGTAATTGATAAAAAAGAGAATTATAGTATTTTTTTTCACTTGGGATGCAATAAGCTTTCAAAATTTATTTATAAGCACCTTTACAGCTCAATTCTACATGGATTAAAAATATATTTTTTTTTAGCATTCTTCACTAATTTTAGCTGTGAGCAGTTGTAGTGTTCAACCTTGCTTAGTAAGTTAGAAGAAATCTACACACTCCCAAGATTCACTCTGGTGAATATCACTGTGTAGACTGACAATTGGCACTTTTAACTGCTGTTTTAAAGATGCATGACTCTGGTTTATGTAACAGAGATTTCTGTCTATTTTACTGTTGAGTGTATATGCTTGGAGTGATAAATTCAATGCTAAATATTTGGAATTCAACAAATTTTTTCAAAAATTGTCGAGGACAAAAAGTACTATCATTACATAGATTTATATTTTAAAGTAGGGAAAAAAGTTGGAAATAAATCACCTGATTTCTAAACACTAGGATATTATCAATAGTCTCACAGGTTTTTATTTTAGAGTACATTTTTAATTACTTTGATAAAAAGGGTTCTAACAATGAGGTGAGAATGTAAAAAAATTATTCAGACTATTACATGAGATTCAAAGACTTATCCAAGGATGCTGAGTGGCCAAGTGATAAAACAGCAAAAGCAAATTTTTTGCAGACACAATAGTAGAGACTAAATTATCTATTATCAAACAACAAAAAATTTCTTAGCTGTTGCAAAAATATCTTCAATTAGCACAGTTAGAAAAAAAAATCAAAAATGCAATTAAATATTGGTAATTGTAAGGAAGTGAACTAAGGTCAAAACAAAAAGCCATTCTTTCAGTGCATTGATCCCTAAGTCTGGGAGTAGCTCAGTAGTGTAATCCATTGTCCAAAAGGATTACATTAGAAATAAAAAGTAACTGAGAAGAGTGAGAAGGATGCTCAGAGGTACTCAATACAGTTACACAGGCATTCTTCAGCTTGCAGAACAGGTATACAGAGAGCAATTCAGCTGATGCATGAAAAGCTGTAAATATATTAAGACTATATTGAGACTGTAAAAAGGGAATAATTATTAGCTGGTTTCTATAGGAACTAGAACCCTCCCAAAGGCATCAAATGTATAGCAAGTAAGGGAAAGTATTTTTCACAAACATATGCTAAAATTATGGAGTTCAATTGTATAGAATGCTTTGAAGATTAACTACAACCATTTTTTAAAAACACTGAGACAAATTCATAGAAGAAAGGTACACCAAAAATTCAGTTTGTGGTTTGAGCAAAAAACTTCTAGCTTAGGAATTTTCTGAAATTCAGATAGCTAGAAACTGAGTAAATTTATTGAGAGAAATAATACAATGTAATGACTCTAAATAACACAATGTAGTGACTCTTCGTGTATCCACTACTGGAAAGTATCAAGGTCCAACAGTGTGCTAGATGGACCTTTGGTGTCATCTAGTACGGCAGCGTTAGGTCTTAGATAGGTTTATCCTGAGCAGGGTACTCTCACTTTCATTCATTTAGAATTCAAAATACAATTCCATATTCAATACTAAATATATAGGACATCCATTTTAAAATATTAAATGGTTGATCTGGGTCATCTATTGTTTTACAATTACTGTTTGCCATAGGAATAAAAGAAAGACTATTTCAAAACCTGTCAGTATCAAATGATAGATTACAGTGGTAAATATTAATAAATGTTAGGTAGCTACAAATTCTGGCAATTTAAACTGACTGACAAAAAAACCTTTTCCCGAACTGAACTTCTTATCCCAGAAAGAGAGGATAAGAATATACTTTGAAATATTCTCCAATAAATCATTTCACTATTGATTCACTGTTGAAAACATTTATGTAGCAAAGAAATGAGATACAAAAGTTATTAAATAAGTCAAACTGTTTATACAATCATACCTGATCATTTCAAATTTTAAATTGTTTTATTTTGTTAAACTTTCTTTAGCATTGTTTTTCCTAAACTGCTTAATATGTTTTCTGTACTTCTGAGGTCCCCACACCTCCATCTGTGAGTTGTATTACACAAAACCTTACAATATTTGTTATTTAGGTTTGTTTTTTTAGAAGGGCATTCTGTAAATTTTGCAATTTTTCCTCTACAGTTTCTTTCTATGCACCATGTTATACTCCTCCTCTCAGGTACTGACATTTCTTTCCATTACACAAAGTGTTAATTTTCCACACACTCAGGGTAGTCTCTCCTGCCATTCAACACATCAAATCTAACTCAGCCCATCCCATGGGAATGTAAACAATAATTGTATAGGTGCAACTAAAGCTTGAGAGCTGTGTCACTCTTTTTTCTTTGCTTTGCTCCTTTACTTTTCATTTTAAACTTGTTAAAACTGTTTCACCTAATCGTCAGTTGTAGGTATTGGAGATGATTGTAGCAAAAGTGATATACAGCTTATTTCTCTGTCCTAAGAAATTAGCCTTGGTATCTTCCTGTTTAACCTGTAGCAAATAAATGCATATATCAGCAGTACATTTATAAGCACATGGAGTTCCACTAGTATTAGAATCCATAAATATCTATTTCAGGATAACAACTACCAAGTAAAGTGTTAGATATATTCTGGCAGTCTTTTACAGATAGATAGATTTTTAATTTAGAAAGGATCATCTGTACCTCATAGCTTTTAAAATAGGCTGTAGAATTAATGCTGCTATTCCCATTCTAAGTTCAAAAACTTAGGTCTAATTGAATTATGAAATCTTTTAACATCCCAACTCTAACAAACTTGGAGTTATATTGTATTTGTATATTTACACATTTCATTACTAAGCATTTTGATTTATTAGAAATGGCTACTATCATTCATTGCAAGTGAAAAAAAAGCTGATTTTAGTGACCAGACACCAATGTGTAACATTTTCTTCTGTTTCTGTGTACTTACATGTAGGCAGACTTTTTGGGCTCCGGCTGCCTGGATTGAGACTTCTGACCTACAGAAAGCAGTCCTTACCCCAGGAAGACCCCGATGCAGTCATAATCGATTCATCCAAGCACAGCGACGACTCAGTGGCAATGAAGCACTTTAAATCACCTACAAAAGAAAGCTGCAGTCCCTCAGAAGTGGATGATACAAAAGCACTGATTCAACACAGTAAATTTTCACCTTTGGTTAATATATCTGGACCTCTTGACCACTCATCACCCAAGCAGCAGTGGGACAGACTTTACCCTGACATGATACAGACAAGCAATCCACTAACCCGTTCCAGATCAAAGGAAAGTATTTGTAGTATACGGAGAGCCTCTTCGGTACATGACACAGAAGGCTTTAATGTCCATCCCAAGAACGTTTTTAGGGACCGTCATGCAAGTGAAGGTATGGTAGAAAGTAATCACTATTCTCTGATGTACTAAAAATGGAATATTTTCAATATTTCATAGTAATAATCATCACTTTGTAAACAAAGCTAAACAGAATGAATCCATGGTGCATTGAAAATACTAAGGGCTCAAATATGCCAGGCTTATGTACACTAAATGTTGTTTTCCATTTTCAAGGAGACTAATGGAATCATGGTGTTGATCTTCTCTATAGGGATATAGCAAATATTGGGGCCAGCATTCCTAAAGCTAATATTGGGGTTTGGGGAGAAAAAAAATCAGGTGATCAAATTATAATTGCATATACTGTTCTCTCCTATACTTACAGGTATTAGATTGTCTTTGATTGTATGAAATCCTACTTCAGAGACTGATAAGTTTATTTCTCTTAAATCTGTAATGTGCAGATTTTACATTCACTGATCCAACACTGAGACATGCTTTTTCTCTCATGCCGAAGAAAGTATCCTCAGCAACTCCATGCTTTGTGTAATGAATAGTGAAATCCTTAGTGAAATGGTGAAATGCTTAGTGTAAACTTCATTTAAGGGTGATTTTCTCCTTGTGCTATTATATTAATTTTTCATTGTAGTAGTTCCCAAATGGTCATTCTTTATCCAGTTATACATCTGTGAAAAGGTGTAAAAATCAGTTTGACTATTAAGTATCTTTTATTACAGTAATAGAAAGCTAATGCATAAATTACCACATAATTTTAATACTTGCCAAATGGAGGAGCAAAATTTTCTATCTCCATTTTATAGAAAAGCTTTTTTCAAATGTTAAGTACTAATGAAAATAATTTCTACTATGAGGAGTCAATAATTCAGTTGAACTCCTAAGGCCTCTCCTGCGATGTGATCATTTACAGTGTAAATGGATAAAACACTCTTACTCTGTTTTCACTTTGCATAAACTACAAAATAGTAGAGAATCAGGCCCTAACTTATGTCATACATAGTCATTCTAGAAAAATTCAGCAGAAGAGAGGATGGCTCTCAGAAAGGCATTAGGATTAGTAACCATCCTTGATATCATCTGCTTACAATCAATGTTAGAATTGGACACCATATGCTGAAAAGATGCTTAAATTTATCAAGCAAGTCCTAATTGCCTAACTCAACAGTGAGCCACAAAACCCTATTATTGTTATAAAATTATCCATGCAAGTTAGGCAACCAAGATTCAGCTTAAATCATCTGCTCCAGGCTTGCAGTTTCTGAACAGGGAGAATGCAAAACCCTAAGTACAACAAGTAAAAGTAAACTACAGTCCCAAATGGCTCAACTCTTACCAAAGGAAACATACGGTTAACTTATTTTCCCATTCCATTTTTATTTTGAGTTTTTCTAAATCATTCAAAAACTACCACTCTATCTGAAAATGCAAGTCAGGATTCAATTTTTTCCTACCCCTTCCAGTTCAAAAAATATTAATTGAATCAGTAAAGCAGAATTCTGAAAGAAGAGAATAACATTACTTAGCTTAATACTAACTACAGTAATTTACCTGCAGTCAAATTTTAAGATAATGCAATTGAGAATAGAAATTATTTCATGTGTTAAATTAATTTATGTAGCCTTGTTGTCTATCGCTTTAAAATTATCTTCACTGTGCTCATTATATGCCAAGAGATATTACAGTAAAAATGACAGCTTAGCACTTTAAATTCATTTGAGTGTACTGGATCAAATTCCATTATAAATTTGCCTATATGACAGCAAAAGCAACAGGGCAGGAACTGTGTCCTACACTCACCATCCAAAATGCAGCCAAGCCAGCCTCATCTGAAACACCAGCAATCCAGATTCTGCAGACAGGTGCAGGTTCAGAAATGTTATTGTCTTCAGAAAGTGGACTCAGCAAGATCACTGCAGCCTTCTGAAACAGCAGCAGGCTTAAGAGCCCAGTTTAGCCTAATCTCCAGCACTGCTACAGATGCCTGTCCCACGAAGGCACTGGGCTGGGAGGAACTAAACAGCTACGGTCCAGAGGGCCCAGGCTGATGTGCTGTGCTGCCCGGTGCTCGGGAAGCTGAGGAGAAGCCGGCGAGGCCGCAGGTCTGGCAAGGCCCAGCGCCATGACCGACCCCCCGTGCAGGCCGCGGCCTCTGTCCAGAGCAGCGCGGACCACTCTCCACAGGCTGCTGTGGCACAGCCTCAGCTCAGAGGTGGCCTGTGAGCCCAGCCAAAGGAGGTGAATGTCTGTGTGAGCCCAAAGCACATCTGAGAGCTGGTAACCTGGGCACAGCAGGTGGCACCAGGAGGAAGGCATCATTCCCTGCCAGACCCGCCTCACACCCTCAGAGCCGCAGGGCACAACACAAGGGGACGGTGCCTTGTGGATCACATTATTATCATGTGAACCAGCGTGGCACCTACCTCTGCACCTGTGTGGCTCCTTTAAAATAGTGATAACAGCAGCAATTATAATATTCTACTGAAAAGGTTTGATCTCACAAGAGGATTCAGGGCCAGGTGAGCCTGTGAGGACAGAAAGCTTAGCCAATGTTTCCTTGTGAAAAGGCACCTAAGAGCTGAAGAAAGGTTTAAGGTGTATCTTTCTCCAGCACTTGCTCAGAGGGGCATGGCTTGGGCTGCTGCCATGGCAAAGACATGATTCCTCATATGTGTGTAGGCAGACATGGGGGGCCTGGGGGGTCTGTGCTGGGCCTCCTGTGCAGCCCCCCATGCCATGCACCAACCCTGCACTCCTGCCTCAGCTTCTCTCAGTTATGTGGGACTAATTATTTCTTCCTGGCACTTTTGCCAAGAAATATTTTTTTCTTGCAGCCCACTGCCAGACATGTGGAGAAAGAATTTTGTCATGTTTCTATTAAGGCAAGTTAGATAAAGCCAGTCCTACTGCCTGATGATCTACTCCAGACACTTTGACACATTATCTCAATCATTGGAGTGATTTCACCTTCACTGGAAGTCTTCGTAATACAGTCAAGGAGGTGCAACAATATTTCAATTCAAATCATGCACACTTTGAAGCTGTATTTTCTGCTTTTTCTGGTGTAGATTTTAGTTGTCTTTTCTTGTCTTTTTCTCCACTTTTAATGTGCTGAAAACCAGACAATGGTCGCAATGTCAAAGGTAAAGTATACATCTAGACTGTACCTTCCAGTGTTTCAATCAGCCACACTTTTTGGCATGTTACTTTGCCTGCTGTATGAAATGTTCAAATGCAACACTCTCATGTGACCAAGTGCTAGCTCTACTACATAAATTATATTTGTTAAACACATAGTTACTCATGTAACTCTTGTCTCAAAACACTAACTATAAATCACTGGAAAAAGTGAAGGCCTTTAACAGTTAAACAGCCTTTTGATTTCATTATCTGCTAATTTAAAAAAAGAAAGGGAGGGAGGTAGAAACATATCTTAGTTACATAACTCAGTGCTGTTGTCCTTAAGCAGTCAAAACTTCTGTTGAAGCTACCAGGAGTTTTACCTGCAAAAGGATGTGTGATTGTATGAGGACATTAGCAAAAGATCCATTGTTACAAGGTACTCAGTTTTCAGTTAACTCTCTCAAAAATAAATAACTGATAATCAGGACACTTGTGGAAGTATCTTCACTTATTCCTCTTTTGTCTCTTTAAAACTAGTTTCACGTTCCTGGATGGCAGGGGGTATGGTTTCAAGCTTCCTGTAGCATCAAAATGTGCATGCATGAACTTCATTGCCAATTTCATGTTTAAATAATATTTAGTGCAATTTGAAAACTGTTTCTTTTCACCAGCATTGAGCTATATGTTTTAGAAGCAATTTGAACATAATCTGTAAATTACTTCCTCCATTTCTGAAGATCACTTACTAAAGTGTTCAGTTTAATTGCCATATTTGTATTTGTGGGAGGACTGGTTTGTGACTTCATGCATGATGCAAAAAGTGTGTGTACCTGGTAAAATCTCTCCAAACTGCATGCAGTGCATGACATAGGTTCTGTAAAACAATTTGTGGACTACAAAAATCATTGCATTTGCTTCATGTGTATGTTGGCAAAATCTTGGGGGGAAAAGATGCAGTTTCTGTGCTGCTCAATAATTTTTCTAAATGCATTTACTGCTGGTGAAAGATGATGAATTGGCAGCTCAGGAGAGTGAAATAATTTCTCAATGCATTGTGTAAGCACGGACAGTGAAATCCTACCATCAAAATGGGGAATTCAAGCTTAACCTGATTCTCCTTTTTGGCTAGGCAGAAGCAAGTCCTTCTCCCGGCTTATTCAGTTCTCTGCCTGTCTGTTGAAACTGTCAATCAGGGTGCCAATTAGTATCAATTGTGATTGTGATTTGTTATGGCCCCCTTTTCCTGTGCCCTGCTATGACAATATAGCAATGGCCCACTGGCTATCAAGTATCAGCTCAATTTCTGGCAGCCTGGGCTGTTCTTAAACTAATACTGTCTTTCAATCAATTACCATTGACAATGAGGTGCATTATGCTTTGCACCACTTTCTAGAGCAAAAGATGGTGGGGGAAAAGAAGCAAGGTTCTATTCTCTTGTGCAATGAGCTTAAGCCTAATATCATGCTCTAGAGCATGAGTATTAGGTAGCAAAAGAGAGAATAATCCCCTTTGGAATGGAAGTGATAAAAGATGTAAATCCCAGAAACCAAAAGTTCAATGCAATTTAAGTATCTACAAAGTTACTAATAAAACAAAATCTTGCCTACTATCTAATCGCAGATTTGCCTAAGCTATTTTAGTTTCCTCTTACATTTGAATTCCTAAGGTATGAAGAATCGTGCTGATCTGACCAACTGATTCAAGGTTTTAACTTGAAATCCTGCTTACATCTAAACTGATTCAATACTCAGAAACTGTTGCTCAAGCTAACAGGGAAGCAGGGCTGGAAAACTCTAGTGTGACCACATGTCCATTAGCACACACCAGCCAGATTAGTCACTTCACTGGTTCGTGAGGAGATTGTGTGCCCTGATATATTTTGAGCACTAATTTTTAGTAGACTCATATAGATGATGTGATAGAGTCAGGTCCCACCTGGGCAAAAAGGCATTTAAATATAGTATCACAGTCCCTTGGTGGTGCCCTCAGTAGCAGGCTTTTTTACCATTCCTTGCAGATGAAAGGTAGCGCTTTCTTCCCTTTTCCTGTGAATCTGTTCCACAAAAAAATATACTAGGAGAAAAAGAAGGACTGTTTTGCAGTTTAATGGTTAGAGAACTCAGGCACAAACTCTTTTTTGTACCCAAAATTTTAGTTTAGAGCATCATGCCCTCCCTTGTCATCTTAAATTCCTTTCTGCACAGTGGCAAAATTTGAAATGGAGTAATAGAGATTTTCTATCTGTGGTCCAGATTAGCATGCAATTATTATGAGTTTAGGAGAAAGAAAACATGTATAGATCCTTAAAAGCTTCAAAAGAAAATGAAATGTCTTCTTCTTCAACAAGCATTTGAAGCCAGGTGTGATGGAAAATCAGCCCCCACTTAAAGAATTTTGAAAAAAAATATCAACACAGCATAAAGCATTTCGCTGCAGCCATCCCCAAGCAGCTGGTGGCTTTGAATTTCATTCTTTCTCACATTGCAAGTAAAATCAACTCTTCCACTGTTGACTTTGCAATTTACCCCATAGGCCTAATCCAACCCATTGACTGTCCCTGAATCAACATACACATTCTTGTTTTCCTCTCAGGAAGACAAAAGAAAACCTCAAAAAGAAGAAAAAGAGAAAAGCATCAGACTGTTGCCTTTAATAGAATTAAGGCAACCTTAAATAAAATTCTCAGGCGGATCTAAGAAATACCCTTCAATCTCACTCTTTATGTACATTACTACCAACTGCAAGACCTGGATTTTTTTTCCTAAATACCTAAGAGGATTTAGTTCTCACTGTCTAAACATCTTTATAGTACTTTTTCCAATATTATGCATTGCAAGGAAAAGCAACTTTTCCTCGCAATGAATACTTTTGTCTTCCCAATGACTTATGATGACAGTACAAAACAAGTATTCTGATCATTCATATTGCTTTTTTGTTCAAACAACTCTGTCTGTAATGAAAAGAATAATTATAAAGAATATGTACCTCATAAGTATGTAAATTCTATATAGTTTTAATGATACACTAAAATAGTATAAGAAGGTTTTATATACTTTGTTGATATTCTTTCTACCTATACTTTATATAGGTTATATAAGTATATACAGCATCCCTATAGTTTCCTATATTTTATTTGCAATGACAATTGAAGAAACATGTTTTCATTTCAATTTTCCAGTTTCTTTGAACTATCATGTGAGCGTGAGCAAGGTAGAGATGTGATAATAGAGCCTTTGCTAATTCCAGGCACTCTTACATAATCATGTGCCCTATTTCCGCTCTCATAAACAAATGAGCATATAGACTTTATATTCAGCCAGAACTATAATAAGAGCTCACCAGAATTCCTAGTAAAATGAAAATAATTAAGGATAGATGCATTATGCAATTTGGAATCCATCAACTTTCCAAAAAATATAGAGGGTTATATGTAAAGAAAATGTCATATTCATAGCCAATATTAGATTTCAATCTTATTAGTAAAAGAGTTATTTTTAAAATGTAAATAAATTTTATTATTAACAACTAGTATACAGAAAATTAGTTTTTAATCACCCTTTTAACATATCCCACCTAAATATTAATGATAATTTATTTCCTTCAATTTCCCAGATACTAAATATATGTTCTGATTTTTCAGGGCCTTTTAATCATATCAAGTCAAGTCTGTTGGGATCCACATCGGATTCAAATCTCAACAAATACAGTACAATCAACAAAATTCCTCAACTCACACTGAACTTTTCAGATATCAAAAGTGAAAAAAAATCTTCATCTCCTCCTTCTTCAGAGAAAGCAATTATTGCACCTAAGGTGAAAGACCGAACGCACAATGTAACAGAAAAAGTTACACAGGTAAGGTAATACATGTTATTTTAGCTCATTTTCTTTTTTTTTTTTTTTTTTTCCACTGTATTCGAGAGATTCTTACTCTTTTAATGAGTGGCTTGGCTATCTCCAGACTAATTTGAAGGCTTTAAAACATTATGTAATTTACCTTCCATTCAGTTGTTTATGAGGTAGTCTACAACATCAGATGGTACTGCTAACAAACAAAACTCTTCTGCTCCCTATTTTTTAATGGAAAAGAAATCTAGTATGCACCACGTGTCCCAAATAAGACCATTAATTTCAGTGATTCCTGTCATTCATAAATGTTAGTTTCATTCTTCATAATTTTTTCTCAACATTATGAATTGCTGATTAGTTATGGTACAACATGATAACAAATGGTAGGTGATTGTGCCACTGTATCATAATTATATCTCATAATTTCTGTTCAAGTTCTTTGGCTTTTTGTAATGCTCTTTCTTATTGGTATATTTTTCCATATCTGTGCTTCCATAAGGCTGTCAAAATGAAAAGCACACACCTTTGGACTGGATGTACAATATATCTTGTGAACAAGGCCTATAATTGAAGCAAAATTTAAAATAATTTTAAATAGCGGTTTCTTCACTCTAAAACAGATGCAGTGCCCTCTGAAGTCAAAGGAAATTTTTAGCTAATTTCAATATTATTTCATTTGTGTTACAATCTTATATGGAGAGTGACAGGGACAGGCGAGGAATGTGGAACATACTGAAAAAATACCGAGAGATGACAGTATCCCAAATAACATTTATAAGGTCAGTAGGCAGAGGGTTGGCCCTTAAATGCCTAGACGGACTAAAAGAGGCAAAAAGTGCTTTACAGTAGAATGCAGATAGATATTCCATACGGAAGATCTTGCCAAGAGTATATTTGGACGTAGAATCATAGAATGATAGAAATTAAGACCAACATGTCCAACCATTAACCCAGCATGGACAAGTCCACGACTAAATCATGTCCCCAAGTGCTGACCAGACTGCAGCTTCCCTGCATTGGTGCTTTGCCAGACAGAGTCCATGTTCCTACTCCCTTTGTCAGTATAAAAAGGGATGTATTGTACACCCTCCTAAAGAAATAGAGATAAAAGTTCTATCATTTCTATTTTGAGATCAGTTAGTGCCTAAAAAGTAATTGGATTTTTATCTTTCATATATTTTGTCTTTAATAGCTAGCTTGAATCCGCAGCCATTGTCCTTTCTTCTGTGGTCAGTTTTGAAAGATATAATCTCTTCTGGATCCATTTTGATATGTTTTAAATTATTCATAATAGTTATATATAGAAATCTTTTCATAGATAATACAGCAAAAAGTCAAGTTACATAAAAAAGACTAATTTTTATAAGTTATATAAGCATGAGACAAGGTAGGTTTTTCAGGGGTGTTTTTTATTAGTTTTTTGGGTTTGTTTTTTTTTTGTTTGTTTTTGTTTTTTGAATTCTGACTGGCTAATTAGTGCCAGAGTGCTGAGCTTCTGCATTCTACTGATGCTGTTGAGGGTGGAAGGTAGGGCAGAAGGTTTTTTTTTAAATCTATGTTTATTCTCCAAATAATTTAGATTTTATAAAAAATCCAATGGAAATGGCATGGATCAGCTAATCTATCAATGAAAATTGATACCTACTAAATTCAAAATTAAATTTGAAATGCTCTATAAAATCTATACACTTCAAAAAAGCCTTCCAATTTAATTTGACATTGGTTTATGTCCTTCGGTAGAACAATCTCAGCCACTGTGCAGAGCACAATTTGCATAGCAAACTTTGATGCCATATCATTCATTATGATTGGAAATAGTTCCCTGCAGCTGCTGCTTTTTCTGTTATTACATTCACTTATCAATATTTTTAGTTGCTGCTGCATTCTAAATGGTAGAATTAGGTACAGGTAGAAGCTCTTAGGAGGTATAAATAAATGTAGGTCTATAGTGTTACAGTGGTCAAGGATCTAGTTAACTAGAGATTCATTAATTAGATTAGAAATAGACATTTAGAAGATTTAAGTGGCTAGTTTTAGTCCTGTTTATGTTTCTATTCTCAGTGATTTTAATATATTTTGTTAGAGTCAGCTCTTTGAAGCTTCTGCTTCATGTCTGAATATAAATTTATTTGTAAGTCTGTTCTTGGGCCATAGATCCATCAGGAATCTATCTGCAGAACACTGCAAAAGTGGGCTTGGAAGATATGAGCAGAGTGTTGAGAATATAATATGGTGGAAATGTTAGGAAATGTTAAAGGAGGTAGTAAAAATATGCTCATGCTGGCACAGTCTCTGATAAGGAAATCTGCCAAACAGCATCAAAAATACGCAGAGGGCAATATGACCTATTTAATCTATGGGGCAATATCAGTAAAAGAGCAAATGAGTATAAAACAGCCATGGTAAGTTCAAAGATCACCCTTAATTATAGTTATGACATTCTGAAACAGTCTTCTAATGAAAGAAGTTAGGGCAGCAATTCTAAGTGTTGCTAGAAAGACCCTGAGGATGTAGTGGAGGGGTACATAAGATGCTGCATTTTCTGGAATTGCAGGACTGGATGACATGAAAGGTCACCTATTGTACCATTCAAATATACATCCATCCATCTCTCCCTTTGTAGTCATATTTTCTATCTTTCTCCCTTTCCTAAGTTTTGCTGAGAAATGTGATCCTGATGTTAAAATCTGACAATTCAACTACTGTGGCTCCTCATGGTGCAATGCAAAATATACCAGTGAGCTTTTCTGTTGGATATGCAGCCTGGATTCTCTCTCATTCTCTCTCAACAGTTATAAATCAAGTATCAGCATCACAGAATGCAACAAATTCTTTCCAAAGACAACAGCTGTATAACTTCTTTAATATCCGCAAGCTGGGGATGTAATTTGGGTCTTTAAGAGAGTGAAAAAGGAAAGGATGGCACATAGCCACCTTCAGAGGGAAGAGGAAGAATAATGAATAAAATAAATAAATGAGTCGTTGGCCACTGTGTTTAGAGGAAGTGCTGCACTTTGAGAAAACATTTAAAGAGGAGTAAGATACTTTAGTAAAAAGATTTTAGTGGAATAAATTAGAAATAGAAAGTAGAATAAAGTTTAGACAATTATTTTAGAAGAAAGAGGAGATGCTGTGGGACAGTAGTTTATACTTTGAGAGAAAAACCTGGGTTATACATTCTACAGCAAGAAACCTTCCAATACTGTTTTTCTACTTAACAGGAGGGTTCAGGACATTATGTAGAGATGAAAATTGCCTTAAGATACAACTTGCAGTGAAGTGCTGCACATGTGATGGTTCTGAATAAGTAGATTCCCTGATTGCTTTGCCTGGATTTTCACCTGGGGCTTCACTGATCATAACTCCTTGTGTAATGCCAAGAAGCATAACACCTTCTGGACACTTTCTGCATAACTGACTTTTAGTCAGAGAATTAGTCCAGGTGTAGCTGCCAGATAACCCTGATTGATAAATTGGCATTGTTATATCCTAGTGCAGATTTTTGTGACTAAATTATATTTACAT
The DNA here is from genome assembly GCF_047830755.1 of Zonotrichia albicollis. Taxonomy (NCBI): domain Eukaryota; kingdom Metazoa; phylum Chordata; class Aves; order Passeriformes; family Passerellidae; genus Zonotrichia; species Zonotrichia albicollis. The sequence goes on along the minus strand of NW_027428460.1, from coordinate 1,530,478 downwards.
TTCCATTCCACTTAAGGAAAAAATTGATTTTTTAAATGTTTTTCCTTATAATTTCCAGAGGTGTTAATGTCACTCTCTGCTAGAAGAATCTCAGCTTCCTTTTTTCCATTATTTCTTTTTTACAGTCTGTTCAGGAGGACAGTGCAATTTCTGCACTCTTTTGTACTGACAGGTTCAGTTGGGGTCCTGACACTGATGGTTAGAAAGAGACAAGTCTTCCTAGCGGCACAAAAGTAGACTTTTATTAAAGAAAGCAGTAGGGCAAAAGTCTGACATCTGTCCCTTAACATTTTTTATGAATTCATAAAGGGGACTTCTGGCCTTAAAATTTCAAGGTACAAAGACACAACAGGAACTGATTTTATCTTTTGCTTAAATACTGATTTATTTTAAAGGTTTTTAGACATCCAGTTTCCACTGATGTACAGCTGCAAAGTTGTGAACTCCATTGTAAACAGACTCATGAAGACTAGAATAGTCAGTGTCTGCTTTGTCTTTAAAGAAAAGAGAGAATTCCTGAATTCCCATAACTTAATACTGTCTACAAATAATTGTCCCAGTTAATAAACTGCAAATTACTGATCTCTTTATTGTGTTGTTTAAGAAAAACTGTTTTGTTGCTTTGGTCACTAGTGTCCAGGGAACATTTATCTCCTTGCAATTCATCCGTCTGAAGGAATACAGAATGTGGTTGAAAGGCCCAACATATATCTGTTGTTCATTATTTATCTCAATAAATGACTTACAGGAAAGTAAAACTCTGTAATGTTTTAACTTCTTGTAATAATAGATTTCAGAACAGTTTCATTATCCACCCACCTCTAGAAAACATATATATACCCAAACTGGTCATATGGCTTATGAAATGACAAATATATACCTTGACAGGCTACACAGAATATTGTGATCTGCTTTGCAGACATGCTGAACACCCACAAATCTTCCGAAAATAGAGCTGCTGGTGAGGGGGGTGGGGGGGAGGCTGGGGACCATGTAGGAAGTGATAGACCTTGTAGCTTCACTGCATGTTTTTGTAATCTGGCCAGACTCCATTTTGTTCCCCAAAAGATTGAGAAATAAGTAACAATATCCTCCCAAGGCCAATAAAGCTGCTGATATAAAAAGAACTATTATATGATCATGACTTCAAACTGACCTTCAGGTTTTCAGGCTAAAAGAAGACTACCAGCATCTAGGACAGAGGGGGGCAATATAAAACCTAAAAATAAACCAAATTATTGATCTATACGTTTTCAGCAGTCCAATTCAGCTGACGCACTGTGCTGTTTACATCCTGCAATAACTCACATACACACAACATTTCAAGGCTGTTCATTTTGCATTCTGCATAATGCAGAAAACTGAATAAAGGGGAAACAATTTTGATGCCTTCCAATTACACAGCAAGAGATACATATAATAGTGAAATTAGGGGGTAAGCAGGGCCAACATTTCCTAACGTATGGAAAGTTTAAATTTACTCTGAAATGAGATGCTTCTTTTTCCTGTTATTTGGGAATTGACACATCTTATACAGGAGTATTCCCTTTCTTTACAATAATAGTTAGCACCCTCATGCAAAAAATTTTCATCTTTTATTGTCATTACATAATTAGGCTTTGTAATTACTATAGATGTAATTATAGAAATAGTCTAAATGTGAGTAATTTCATTGTAATTTAGAAAGTGTGACACACTGTGAAACCAAGAAAAGCAGAGGCCATGGTTAAAACCAGTAAAAATACCTCAGTCCCACTGTAGCCATTTAAACCTGTGCCAAGGTGTCACCACAACTGTAAAGTAGTTTCTTTTTCACCAGAGCTAACAGCTATTCCAAGTGTGTGGAAGCAGAAATTAAAGCCCACTGTTTTGCTCAGTTTCAGAAGAAAGCATTGTATCCTTATTATAATTATTTGCTGTTGCATCAAGTAATAAAAATGAGATTCACAACAATTGTGAAAGATAAAATATTCCTTCCTTACAGTAGAGCCTCTTCTTTTTGTGACAGCTGAATAGGTTTAGGCATCTGAACTGCTGCAGTGTTTCAAGAAGATTTCACAACATATGGTAGAAATGGAGCAGTCAGAAAGCCCAGCTGCTTTGCAGCATGTAACCTGGATGCATCCTTAATTAGTCCACGTCCTTCCCCCAAGATCTGCTCTTCTATTACCTGATCTTGCTGAGTTGGGAAAAAGTATCCACTATCTTCTATGAATTACAGTTTTGAGTAATCAAAGCTTTGTGTGATCTCTGTGTTTACTGTCGTGATGCTAACATGGAATAAAGCATATGACCTTTGTTTATATTAGCTTATTTGCCAAAGCAACATTCCTCTTCTAATGTTAAGGACTAGGAGAAAATAGACTTTCAGATGGCATTGTAATTTGTTCTGATAATAAGGAGTTGAGTGCAAGAACTAATACTCTACAAAGCAAGCAAAGCTTATGGAAATGAGGGTGTTGGCAGCATTTAGGCAAGCCTCATTTCTCTGGTCTAGAGCTACAAACACCCAAACTCCCACTCCATGAGGATTGACCTTGGAAGTTTCTAAACTTGGTAGGTTACTCTGCTGAAACCAACAGTTCTGACACTCACCAGAACGGTCTCACCACAAACAGCGAGTCAAGCCCCACTAAAATGCAAAGTGCTGTGAGATCCTCTGATGCATTTGGCACGGGCAGTCTGGAATAATGGCTTTCACATATGCAGTGAGAGTTGCCTTAAAACAGCTGTGAGAGTCATGTTCTATCTTTCACTTCACCTTAGAACTGCACAAAAATGGAGCGTGGGAGAGACCTCTGGAGGCCACTTAACCCAGCCTCCTGTGCAAAACAGCACGGCTGCAAAGTGAGATCAGGGTCCGGCAGTTACTGTGTTAACCCAGGGCAGTTATTGTCCTAATCAAAAAATTGTTATTTATTTGTAATATTTTAATAATAACATTTAAATAATAATATTTATTAAAATTTGATATTCATTGAAAAAACATATTCTATTGAAATTTTGAGGATTTGGGAGACAGAACCATGGAATTCTGGAATCCAGGTGGAATTCCCAGTTCAGACTGACACCAAACCAAAACCGGAAAGCCGCTGGATATGGAATTATGGAATTCCAGAATCCAGGTGGAATTCCCAGTTCAGACCGACACCAAGCAACATCAGAAACAGGGAAAGGATTGGGAGATGGAATTATGGAATTCTGGAATTCCCAGTTCAGACTGGGACACCAAACAGCACCAGAAACTGGGAAAGGACTTGGAGATGGAATCCTGGAATCCTGGAATTTGGATGGAATTCCCAGTTCTGACCGACACCAAGCAACAACAGAAACTGGGAAACCATTGGGAGATGGAATTATGGAATTCTGGAATTCCCAGTTCAGACTGACACCAAACAGCACCAGAAACTGGGAAAGGACTTGGAGATGGAATCCTGGAATTCTGGAATCCAGGTGGAATTCCCAGTTCAGACTGACACCAAACCAAAATCGGAAAGCCGCTGGAGATGGAATCCTGGAATTCCAGAATCCAGGTGGAATTCCCAGTTCAGACTGACACCAAAACAAAATCGGAAAGCCGCTGGAGATGGAACAATGGAATTCCAGAATCCAGTTGGAATTCCCAGTTCAGACCGACACCAAACAGCACCAGAAACAGGGAAACCATTGGGAGATGGAATTATGGAATTCTGGAATTCCCAGTTCAGACTGACCCAAACAGCACCAGAAACTGGGAAAGGATTGGGAGACGGGATCATGGAATTCCAGAATCTGGATGGAATTCCCAGTTCAGACCGACACCAAGCAACATCAGAAACAGGGAAAGGATTGGGAGATGGAATTATGGAATTCTGTAATTCCCAGTTCTGACTGGGACACCAAACAGCACCAGAAACAGGGAAAGGATTGGGAGATGGAATTATGGAATTCTGGAATTCCCAGTTCAGACTGGGACACCAAACAGCACCAGAAACTGGGAAAGGACTTGGAGATGGAATCCTGGAATCCTGGAATTTGGATGGAATTCCCAGTTCTGACCGACACCAAGCAACAACAGAAACTGGGAAACCCTTGGGAGATGGAATTATGGAATTCTGGAATTCCCAGTTCAGACTGACCCAAACAGCACCAGAAACAGGGAAAGGATTGGGAGATGGAATCCTGGAATTCTGGAATCCAGGTGGAATTCCCAGTTCAGACTGACACCAAACAGCACCAGAAACAGGGAAACCATTGGGAGATGGAATTATGGAATTCTGGAATTCCCAGTTCAGACTGGGACACCAAACAGCACCAGAAACAGGGAAAGGATTGGGAGACGGGATCATGGAATTCCAGAATCTGGATGGAATTCCCAGTTCAGAACCGACACCAAACCAGAAACTGGAAAAGGATTTGGAGAATGATCATGGAATTCTGGAATCCTGGAATCCTGGAATCTGGATGGAATCTGGATGGAATTCCCATTTCAGACCGACACCAAACCGGAACTGGAAAATCATTGGAATTCCACAAAATTCTGGAATCCCCCTTGGAATTCCCAGTTCAGACTGGGACACCAAACACAAACAGGAAAATCACTGGGAAATGGAATGATGGAATTCCAGAATCCAGGTGGAATTCCCAGTTCAAACTGGGACACCAAACAGCACCAGAAACTGGGAAAGGACTTGGAGATGGAATCCTGGAATTCTGGAATCCACGTGGAATTCCCAGTTCAGACTGGGACACCAAGCAGGAACAGGGAAACCATTGGGATACAAAATTATGGAATTCTGGAATTTGGATGGAATTCCCAGTTCTGACTGACCCCAAACAGGAATTAGAAAACTACTGGGAGACAGAACCATGGAATTCTGGAATCCAGGTGGAATTCCCAGTTCAGACCGACACCAAGCAACATCAGAAACAGGGAAAGGATTGGGAGATGGAATTATGGAATTCTGGAATTCCCAGTTCTGACTGGGACACCAAACAGCACCAGAAACTGGGAAAGGATTGGGAGATGGAATTATGGAATTCTGGAATTCCCAGTTCAGACTGGGACACCAAACAGCACCAGAAACTGGGAAAGGACTTGGAGATGGAATCCTGGAATCCTGGAATTTGGATGGAATTCCCAGTTCTGACCGACACCAAGCAACAACAGAAACTGGGAAACCATTGGGAGATGGAATTATGGAATTCTGGAATTCCCAGTTCAGACTGACACCAAACAGCACCAGAAACTGGGAAAGGACTTGGAGATGGAATCCTGGAATTCTGGAATCCAGGTGGAATTCCCAGTTCAGACTGACACCAAACCAAAATCGGAAAGCCGCTGGAGATGGAACAATGGAATTCCAGAATCCAGCTGGAATTCCCAGTTCAGACTGACACCGAACAGCACCAGAAACAGGGAAAGGATTGGGAGATGGAATTATGGAATTCTGGAATTCCCAGTTCAGACTGACCCAAACAGCACCAGAAACAGGGAAACCATTGGGAGATGGAATTCTGGAATTCTGGAATCCAGGTGGAATTCCCAGTTCAGACCGACATCAAACCAAAATCGGAAAGCCGCTGGAGATGGAACAATGGAATTCCAGAATCCAGGTGGAATTCCCAGTTCAGACCGACACCAAACAGCACCAGAAACAGGGAAAGGATTGGGAGATGGAATTATGGAATTCTGGAATTCCCAGTTCAGACTGACCCAAACAGCACCAGAAACTGGGAAAGGATTGGGAGACGGGATCACGGAATTCCAGAATCTGGATGGAATTCCCAGTTCAGAACCGACACCAAACCAGAAACTGGAAAAGGATTTGGAGAATGATCATGGAATTCTGGAATCATGGAATCCTGGAATCTGGATGGAATCTGGATGGAATTCCCATTTCAGACCGACACCAAACCGGAACTGGAAAATCATTGGAATTCCACAAAATTCTGGAATCCCCCTTGGAATTCCCAGTTCAAACTGGGACACCAAACAGCACCAGAAACTGGGAAAGGACTTGGAGATGGAATCCTGGAATCCTGGAATTTGGATGGAATTCCCAGTTCTGACCGACACCAGGCAACAACAGAAACTGGGAAAGCATTGGGAGATGGAATTATGGAATTCTGGAATTCCCAGTTCAGACTGACACCAAACAGCACCAGAAACTGGGAAAGGACTTGGAGATGGAATCCTGGAATTCTGGAATCCAGGTGGAATTCCCAGTTCAGACTGACACCAAAACAAAATCGGAAAGCCGCTGGAGATGGAACAATGGAATTCCAGAATCCAGGTGGAATTCCCAGTTCAGACCGACACCAAACAGCACCAGAAACAGGGAAAGGATTGGGAGATGGAATTATGGAATTCTGGAATTCCCAGTTCAGACTGACCCAAACAGCACCAGAAACAGGGAAACCATTGGGAGATGGAATTATGGAATTCTGGAATTCCCAGTTCAGACTGGGACACCAAACAGCACCAGAAACTGGGAAAGGATTGGGAGACGGGATCATGGAATTCCAGGATCTGGATGGAATTCCCAGTTCAGAACCGACACCAAACCAGAAACTGGAAAAGGATTTGGAGAATGATCATGGAATTCTGGAATCATGGAATCCTGGAATCTGGATGGAATCTGGATGGAATCTGGATGGAATTCCCATTTCAGACCGACACCAAACCGGAACTGGAAAATCATTGGAATTCCACAAAATTCTGGAATCCCCCTTGGAATTCCCAGTTCAGACTGGGACACCAAACACAAACAGGAAAATCACTGGGAAATGGAATTATGGAATTCCAGAATCCAGGTGGAATTCCCAGTTCAAACTGGGACACCAAACAGCACCAGAAACTGGGAAAGGACTTGGAGATGGAATCCTGGAATTCTGGAATTTGGATGGAATTCCCAGTTCAGACTGGGACACCAAGCAGGAACAGGGAAACCATTGGGATACAAAATTATGGAATTCTGGAATTTGGATGGAATTCCCAGTTCTGACTGACCCCAAACAGGAATTAGAAAACTACTGGGAGACAGAACCATGGAATTCTGGAATCCAGGTGGAATTCCCAGTTCAGACTGACACCAAACCAAAATCGGAAAGCCGCTGGAGATGGAATTATGGAATTCGAGAATCCAGGTGGAATTCCCAGTTCAGACCGACACCAAGCAACATCAGAAACAGGGAAAGGATTGGGAGATGGAATTATGGAATTCTGGAATTCCCAGTTCTGACTGGGACACAAAACAGCACCAGAAACTGGGAAAGGATTGGGAGACGGGATCATGGAATTCCAGAATCTGGATGGAATTCCCAGTTCAGAACCGACACCAAACCAGAAACTGGAAAAGGATTTGGAGAATGATCATGGAATTCTGGAATCATGGAATCCTGGAATCTGGATGGAATCTGGATGGAATCTGGATGGAATTCCCATTTCAGACCGACACCAAAGCGGAACTGGAAAATCATTGGAATTCCACAAAATTCTGGAATCCCCCTTGGAATTCCCAGTTCAGACTGGGACACCAAACACAAACAGGAAAATCACTGGGAAATGGAATTATGGAATTCCAGAATCCAGGTGGAATTCCCAGTTCAAACTGGGACACCAAACAGCACCAGAAACTGGGAAAGGACTTGGAGATGGAATCCTGGAATCCTGGAATTTGGATGGAATTCCCAGTTCTGACCGACACCAAGCAACAACAGAAACTGGGAAACCATTGGGAGATGGAATTATGGAATTCTGGAATTCCCAGTTCAGACTGACACCAAACAGCACCAGAAACTGGGAAAGGACTTGGAGATGGAATCCTGGAATTCTGGAATCCAGGTGGAATTCCCAGTTCAGACTGACACCAAACCAAAACCGGAAAGCCGCTGGAGATGGAATCCTGGAATTCCAGAATCCAGGTGGAATTCCCAGTTCAGACCGACACCAAACCGCACCAGAAACAGGGAAAGCATTGGGAGATGGAATTATGGAATTCTGGAATTCCCAGTTCAGACTGGGACACCAAACAGCACCAGAAACAGGGAAAGGATTGGGAGACGGGATCATGGAATTCCAGAATCTGGATGGAATTCCCAGTTCAGAACCGACACCAAACCAGAAACTGGAAAAGGATTTGGAGAATGATCATGGAATTCTGGAATCATGGAATCCTGGAATCTGGATGGAATCTGGATGGAATTCCCATTTCAGACCGACACCAAACCGGAACTGGAAAATCATTGGAATTCCACAAAATTCTGGAATCCCCCTTGGAATTCCCAGTTCAGACTGGGACACCAAACACAAACAGGAAAATCACTGGGAAATGGAATTATGGAATTCCAGAATCCAGGTGGAATTCCCAGTTCAAACTGGGACACCAAACAGCACCAGAAACTGGGAAAGGACTTGGAGATGGAATCCTGGAATTCTGGAATTTGGATGGAATTCCCAGTTCAGACTGGGACACCAAGCAGGAACAGGGAAACCATTGGGATACAAAATTATGGAATTCTGGAATTTGGATGGAATTCCCAGTTCTGACTGACCCCAAACAGGAATTAGAAAACTACTGGGAGACAGAACCATGGAATTCTGGAATCCAGGTGGAATTCCCAGTTCAGACTGACACCAAACCAAAACCGGAAAGCCGCTGGAGATGGAATCCTGGAATTCCAGAATCCAGGTGGAATTCCCAGTTCAGACTGACACCAAACAGCACCAGAAACAGGGAAAGGATTGGGAGATGGAATTATGGAATTCTGGAATTCCCAGTTCCGACTGGGACACCAAACAGCACCAGAAACTGGGAAACCATTGGGAGATGGAATTATGGAATTCTGGAATTCCCATTTCTGACTGGGACACAAAACAGCACCAGAAACAGGGAAAGGATTGGGAGACGGGATCATGGAATTCCAGAATCTGGATGGAATTCCCAGTTCAGAACCGACACCAAACCAGAAACTGGAAAAGGATTTGGAGAATGATCATGGAATTCTGGAATCATGGAATCCTGGAATCTGGATGGAATCTGGATGGAATTCCCATTTCAGACCGACACCAAACCGGAACTGGAAAATCATTGGAATTCCACAAAATTCTGGAATCCCCCTTGGAATTCCCAATTCAGACTGGGACACCAAACACAAACAGGAAAATCACTTGGGAGATGGAATTATGGAATTCCAGAATCCAGGTGGAATTCCCAGTTGAAACTGGGACACCAAACAGCACCAGAAACTGGGAAAGGACTTGGAGATGGAATCCTGGAATTCTGGAATTTGGATGGAATTCCCAGTTCAGACTGGGACACCAAGCAGGAACAGGGAAACCATTGGGATACAAAATTATGGAATTCTGGAATTTGGATGGAATTCCCAGTTCTGACTGACCCCAAACAGGAATTAGAAAACTACTGGGAGACAGAACCATGGAATTCTGGAATCCAGGTGGAATTCCCAGTTCAGACCGACACCAAGCAACATCAGAAACAGGGAAAGGATTGGGAGATGGAATTATGGAATTCTGGAATTCCCAGTTCAGACTGGGACACCAAACAGCACCAGAAACTGGGAAAGGACTTGGAGATGGAATTAAGGAATTCTGGAATTCCCAGTTCTGACTGGGACACCAAACAGCACCAGAAACTGGGAAAGGACTTGGAGATGGAATCCTGGAATCCTGGAATTTGGATGGAATTCCCAGTTCTGACCGACACCAAGCAACAACAGAAACTGGGAAACCATTGGGAGATGGAATTATGGAATTCTGGAATTCCCAGTTCAGACTGACACCAAACAGCACCAGAAACAGGGAAACCATTGGGAGATGGAATTATGGAATTCTGGAATCCAGGTGGAATTCCCAGTTCAGACCGACATCAAACCGAAATCGGAAAACCGCAGGAGATGGAACAATGGAATTCCAGAATCCAGGTGGAATTCCCAGTTCAGACCGACACCAAACAGCACCAGAAACAGGGAAAGGATTGGGAGATGGAATTATGGAATTCTGGAATTCCCAGTTCAGACTGACCCAAACAGCACCAGAAACTGGGAAAGGACTTGGAGATGGAATCCTGGAATTCTGGAATCCAGGTGGAATTCCCAGTTCAGACTGGGACACCAAGCAGGAACAGGGAAACCATTGGGATACAAAATTATGGAATTCTGGAATTTGGATGGAATTCCCAGTTCTGACTGACCCCAAACAGGAATTAGAAAACTACTGGGAGACAGAACCATGGAATTCTGGAATCCAGGTGGAATTCCCAGTTCAGACTGACACCAAACCAAAACCGGAAAGCCGCTGGAGATGGAATTATGGAATTCCAGAATCCAGGTGGAATTCCCAGTTCAGACCGACACCAAGCAACATCAGAAACAGGGAAAGGATTGGGAGATGGAATTATGGAATTCTGGAATTCCCAGTTCAGACTGGGACCCAAAACAGCACCAGAAACTGGGAAAACCTTGGGAGATGGAATTATGGAATTCTGGAATTCCCAGTTCAGACTGGGACACCAAACAGCACCAGAAACTGGGAAAGGACTTGGAGATGGAATCCTGGAATCCTGGAATTTGGATGGAATTCCCAGTTCTGACCGACACCAAGCAACAACAGAAACTGGGAAACCCTTGGGAGATGGAATTATGGAATTCTGGAATTCCCAGTTCAGACTGACACAAAACAGCACCAGAAACTGGGAAAGGACTTGGAGATGGAATCCTGGAATTCTGGAATCCAGGTGGAATTCCCAGTTCAGACTGACACCAAACCAAAATCGGAAAGACGCTGGAGATGGAATCCTGGAATTCCAGAATCCAGGTGGAATTCCCAGTTCAGACTGACACCAAACAGCACCAGAAACAGGGAAAGGATTGGGAGATGGAATTATGGAATTCTGGAATTCCCATTTCTGACTGGGACACAAAACAGCACCAGAAACAGGGAAACCCTTGGGAGATGGAATTATGGAATTCTGGAATTCCCAGTTCAGACTGACCCAAACAGCACCAGAAACAGGGAAAGGATTGGGAGACGGGATCACGGAATTCCAGAATCTGGATGGAATTCCCAATTCAGAACCGACACCAAACCAGAAACTGGAAAAGGATTTGGAGAATGATCATGGAATTCTGGAATCATGGAATCCTGGAATCTGGATGGAATCTGGATGGAATTCCCATTTCAGACCGACACCAAACCGGAACTGGAAAATCATTGGAATTCCACAAAATTCTGGAATCCCCCTTGGAATTCCCAATTCAGACTGGGACACCAAACACAAACAGGAAAATCACTTGGGAGATGGAATTATGGAATTCCAGAATCCAGGTGGAATTCCCAGTTCAAACTGGGACACCAAACAGCACCAGAAACTGGGAAAGGACTTGGAGATGGAATCCTGGAATTCTGGAATCCAGGTGGAATTCCCAGTTCAGACTGACACCAAACCAAAATCGGAAAGCCGCTTGAGATGGAACAATGGAATTCCAGAATCCAGTTGGAATTCCCAGTTCATACTGACACCAAACAGCACCAGAAACAGGGAAACCATTGGGAGATGGAATTATGCAATTCTGGAATTCCCAGTTCAGACTGGGACACCAAACAGCACCAGAAACTGGGAAAGGATTGGGAGACGGGATCATGGAATTCCAGAATCTGGATGGAATTCCCAGTTCAGAAGCGACACCAAACCAGAAACTGGAAAAGGATTTGGAGAATGATCATGGAATTCTGGAATCATGGAATCCTGGAATCTGGATGGAATCTGGATGGAATTCCCATTTCAGACCGACACCAAACCGGAACTGGAAAATCATTGGAATTCCACAAAATTCTGGAATCCCCCTTGGAATTCCCAGTTCAGACTGGGACACCAAACACAAACAGGAAAATCACTGGGAAATGGAATGATGGAATTCCAGAATCCAGGTGGAATTCCCAGTTCAAACTGGGACACCAAACAGCACCAGAAACTGGGAAAGGACTTGGAGATGGAATCCTGGAATTCTGGAATTTGGATGGAATTCCCAGTTCAGACTGGGACACCAAGCAGGAACAGGGAAACCATTGGGATACAAAATTATGGAATTCTGGAATTTGGATGGAATTCCCAATTCTGACTGACCCCAAACAGGAATTAGAAAACTACGGGGAGACAGAACCATGGAATTCTGGAATCCAGGTGGAATTCCCAGTTCAGACTGACACCAAACCAAAACCGGAAAGCCGCTGGAGATGGAATTATGGAATTCCAGAATCCAGGTGGAATTCCCAGTTCAGACCGACACCAAGCAACATCAGAAACAGGGAAAGGATTGGGAGATGGAATTATGGAATTCTGGAATTCCCAGTTCAGACTGGGACACCAAACAGCACCAGAAACTGGGAAAGGACTTGGAGATGGAATCCTGGAATCCTGGAATTTGGATGGAATTCCCAGTTCTGACCGACACCAAGCAACAACAGAAACTGGGAAACCATTGGGAGATGGAATTATGGAATTCTGGAATTCCCAGTTCAGACTGACACCAAACAGCACCAGAAACTGGGAAAGGACTTGGAGATGGAATCCTGGAATTCTGGAATCCAGGTGGAATTCCCAGTTCAGACTGACACCAAACCAAAACCGGAAAGCCGCTGGAGATGGAATCCTGGAATTCCAGAATCCAGGTGGAATTCCCAGTTCAGACTGACACCAAACAGCACCAGAAACAGGGAAAGGTTTGGGAGATGGAATTATGGAATTCTGGAATTCCCAGTTCAGACTGACACCAAACAGCACCAGAAACAGGGAAACCATTGGGAGATGGAATTATGGAATTCTGGAATTCCCAGTTCAGACTGGGACACCAAACAGCACCAGAAACTGGGAAAGGATTGGGAGACGGGATCATGGAATTCCAGAATCTGGATGGAATTCCCAGTTCAGAACCGACACCAAACCAGAAACTGGAAAAGGATTTGGAGAATGATCATGGAATTCTGGAATCATGGAATCCTGGAATCTGGATGGAATCTGGATGGAATTCCCATTTCAGACCGACACCAAACCGGAACTGGAAAATCATTGGAATTCCACAAAATTCTGGAATCCCCCTTGGAATTCCCAGTTCAGACTGGGACACCAAACACAAACAGGAAAATCACTGGGAAATGGAATTATGGAATTCCAGAATCCAGGTGGAATTCCCAGTTCAAACTGGGACACCAAACAGCACCAGAAACTGGGAAAGGACTTGGAGATGGAATCCTGGAATTCTGGAATTTGGATGGAATTCCCAGTTCAGACTGGGACACCAAGCAGGAACAGGGAAACCATTGGGATACAAAATTATGGAATTCTGGAATTTGGATGGAATTCCCGGTTCTGACTGACCCCAAACAGGAATTAGAAAACTACTGGGAGACAGAACCATGGAATTCTGGAATCCAGGTGGAATTCCCAGTTCAGACTGACACCAAACTAAAACCGGAAAGCCGCTGGAGATGGAATTATGGAATTCCAGAATCCAGGTGGAATTCCCAGTTCAGACCGACACCAAGCAACATCAGAAACAGGGAAAGGATTGGGAGATGGAATTATGGAATTCTGGAATTCCCAGTTCTGACTGGGACACCAAACAGCACCAGAAACTGGGAAACCCTTGGGAGATGGAATTATGGAATTCTGGAATTCCCAGTTCAGACTGGGACACCAAACAGCACCAGAAACTGGGAAAGGACTTGGAGATGGAATCCTGGAATTCTGGAATTTGGATGGAATTCCCAGTTCTGACCGACACCAAGCAACAACAGAAACAGGGAAACCATTGGGAGATGGAATTATGGAATTCTGGAATTCCCAGTTCAGACTGACCCAAACAGCACCAGAAACAGGGAAACCATTGGGAGATGGAATTATGGAATTCTGGAATCCAGGTGGAATTCCCAGTTCAGACCGACATCAAACCAAAATCGGAAAGCCGCTGGAGATGGAACAATGGAATTCCAGAATCCAGGTGGAATTCCCAGTTCAGACTGACACCAAAGAGCATCAGAAACAGGGAAAGGATTGGGAGATGGAATTATGGAATTCTGGAATTCCCAGTTCTGACTGGGACACAAAACAGCACCAGAAACAGGGAAAGGATTGGGAGACGGGATCATGGAATTCCAGAATCTGGATGGAATTCCCAGTTCAGAACCGACACCAAACCAGAAACTGGAAAAGGATTTGGAGAATGATCATGGAATTCTGGAATCATGGAATCCTGGAATCTGGATGGAATCTGGATGGAATTCCCATTTCAGACCGACACCAAACCGGAACTGGAAAATCATTGGAATTCCACAAAATTCTGGAATCCCCCTTGGAATTCCCAGTTCAGACTGGGACACCAAACACAAACAGGAAAATCACTGGGAAATGGAATTATGGAATTCCAGAATCCAGGTGGAATTCCCAGTTCAAACTGGGACACCAAACAGCACCAGAAACTGGGAAAGGACTTGGAGATGGAATCCTGGAATCCTGGAATTTGGATGGAATTCCCAGTTCTGACCGACACCAAGTACAACAGAAACTGGGAAACCATTGGGAGATGGAATTATGGAATTCTGGAATTTCCAGTTCAGACTGACACCAAACAGCACCAGAAACTGGGAAAGGACTTGGAGATGGAATCCTGGAATTCTGGAATCCAGGTGGAATTCCCAGTTCAGACTGACACCAAACCAAAATCGGAAAGCCGCTGGAGATGGAATCCTGGAATTCCAGAATCCAGGTGGAATTCCCAGTTCAGACCGACACCAAACAGCACCAGAAACAGGGAAACCATTGGGAGATGTAATTCTGGAATTCTGGAATCCAGGTGGAATTCCCAGTTCAGACTGACATCAAACCAAAATCGGAAAGCCGCTGGAGATGGAACAATGGAATTCCAGAATCCAGGTGGAATTCCCAGTTCAGACCGACACCAAACAGCACCAGAAACAGGGAAAGGATTGGGAGATGGAATTATGGAATTCTGGAATTCCCAGTTCAGACTGACCCAAACAGCACCAGAAACAGGGAAAGGATTGGGAGACGGGATCATGGAATTCCAGAATCTGGATGGAATTCCCAGTTCAGAACCGACACCAAACCAGAAACTGGAAAAGGATTTGGAGAATGATCATGGAATTCTGGAATCATGGAATCCTGGAATCTGGATGGAATCTGGATGGAATTCCCATTTCAGACCGACACCAAAGCGGAACTGGAAAATCATTGGAATTCCACAAAATTCTGGAATCCCCCTTGGAATTCCCAGTTCAGACTGGGACACCAAACACAAACAGGAAAATCACTGGGAAATGGAATTATGGAATTCCAGAATCCAGGTGGAATTCCCAGTTCAAACTGGGACACCAAACAGCACCAGAAACTGGGAAAGGACTTGGAGATGGAATCCTGGAATTCTGGAATTTGGATGGAATTCCCAGTTCAGACTGGGACACCAAGCAGGAACAGGGAAACCATTGGGATACAAAATTATGGAATTCTGGAATTTGGATGGAATTCCCAGTTCTGACTGACCCCAAACAGGAATTAGAAAACTACTGGGAGACAGAACCATGGAATTCTGGAATCCAGGTGGAATTCCCAGTTCAGACCGACACCAAACCAAAACCGGAAAGCCGCTGGAGATGGAATTATGGAATTCCAGAATCCAGGTGGAATTCCCAGTTCAGACCGACACCAAGCAACATCAGAAACAGGGAATGGATTGGGAGATGGAATTATGGAATTCTGGAATTCCCAGTTCAGACTGGGACACCAAACAGCACCAGAAAGTGGGAAACCCTTGGGAGATGGAATTATGGAATTATGGAATTCCCAGTTCAGACTGGGACACCAAACAGCACCAGAAACTGGGAAAGGACTTGGAGATGGAATCCTGGAATCCTGGAATTTGGATGGAATTCCCAGTTCTGACCGACACCAAGCAACAACAGAAACTGGGAAACCATTGGGAGATGGAATTATGGAATTCTGGAATTCCCAGTTCAGACCGACACCAAACAGCACCAGAATGGTGCAAGAAAATTATCCACTTAAGTACACTTCAATACGTTTTGGGAAAAAGAACTGAAAAAACCCCTAATTGTCTCTTTCTGTAATTCTTTGTCCCAAGGCCTGCTGTGCCCAGACAGAAAATAAGGCATTATCACATGAGTTGCTAGATGGTATTTCCAAGCCTTTGAGCAGCAATTCAATAACTATCTGTGACATATTTCTGATAACCTAAATCCTGGAATTCTGTGACATTCAATTATGAGAAAATATTTCAGCAAAGTTCTGACTTGTGCTACGATTGTGAGAGTAATTTTGCTTATTCTTTGGGGAAGGTTTCAGAACAAAAGTATTCTGGAATTAGCCCATGCTCTGGAGGACAATCTGTCATAATTGACCTATTTTACCTACCCCTGTCCAGGAAATCTGTTTATAATAGGTCGATCATTGTGGATATGTATGTTCTATTCTTTAGTCTTAGATATTGAAAAAGCAACATGTGTTTCATATTATAACCAGACCAGTCGTTCAATATTGTACAACTATCCAAGATCTGATTTTCTTCAACATCCTACCACAGACAACAGGTTGTACAGAAACATGAGCAGCTCACTTTGGTTAAGCTCTCAGCCTAGGAGAAGTGGCATATCACATCAGAAAACAGTTCTGACAGTTTCTACACCTCACATAGACAACCTTCTGCAAACTCATTGTGTATTTGAGCTCCTTTGATTTGATTTTGGAAAGTCTAAATCTAGAGAAGGTTGAGACAAATACACTAAATCTAGCTGCCAGCTAGACCAGCCAATATTTTTCCTTTTGCTTTCACATCCTGGGATTTGGAGAACTGCTTTGCATCAGCATGAAAATAACAATACTACTAGTGGTGCTACAAAAGCTGGCTGAGCAATTCTTTGAGGAGCCATCCCAATTTTTCAGCAGCCACCTCTTAGGATTACCCTTCTTCAGTGCTTGGGATAGTGTTGCAGGAATCCCATTGACATGGGCTAAACAAACTTTGGGACATAACACAGCATCTACCACTACCCAGAGACCACTAAAGAAATTACAGAGAAGGTAAAACTCTCTCAGTTGCAGGCATTTCTCTGACTTAGCCACTGTGTCTTGTATATAAATATACATTTTCATCACTAGAAATTTGGGGAATACCTTCACTATATCAATGCAACGATCAGGCCAAATATAATTTCCTTTTCTTTTTATGAAATATTTTGACAGAACAGGCACAAGAATAACTAGCCATGCAAGTGTATTATGTTACAAAAGAAATCCTTGTTCAGATATTTTTGCTGGAATCGTCCTGTATTGATGGGGCAGAAAATTTGCAATCATGATTGTAGCTGTTGATGAGGTCCTTTGGGAATTAATTTTTCCTGACACAAAATTCCATATGGTTGTATTCAGTGTCTAAGAATAACAATTTTCTGCTAATGTTAGCACTTCTTATTGCAATACATATGGAAAACCAAGGATATTAATTTTTCTTATCAAGATAGGATTTTTCCCTGCATTTTTTCCCTGAAACTATTAATCTAAACATTTTCTTTCCATGAATACTGTCTTCTCCTTTGATCTCCCAAAATATGAGACAGAATTAAAAAAGGGTTCCCAAACACAAAAAAAGTTGATTTGTGTTTGAGACTTTGGAGACAATTCTATCTGCAAACAGTTTAGAAGAGCCCTATAGTGATATTTTTGGACAGAGTTCTACTATTTAGAAACTTTAACAGCTGAGATGGCACAGAGTATAAGTGCAACCAACAGATTAACTAATTTTCAAATAACTTATTCAGTAAAGTGAGGTATAAAGGAGGAGGTGGAATTACGCCTGGAATTGTGACTCAGACCCAACTGCTTTCCTTAATTGATCTTAGGAAGACACAATCATACAAATCTCTGACTCAGCATTAAGGATTTGGCAATCTAGTCTTTAATAAACATAGGATTTTGATGTAATATTATCTCTGAATTCACAGTAAATAGCCAGTTGCATCTGAAACGTGTTTGAGAATTGTAACCTGAGATTCATCTGCTCTGACATCATACTTAGACAAAGCAGGGGCTGTCGATTACAAAAACAAAAGATCTTATCCAATAGGCAGGAGGCCAGGAAAGCTTCCACTGGCACTTTTATTTTATACTGGGACAGCAGGCCTGAGGCCTGAATGAATTTTGCTTTGTGACAAATTGTGTTATTACACTTCCTTGCTCAGCTCAGATCAGCAAACTACACAAATTCTGAATGGGCCCCCTGATAACTTTAGCTACAGGAGAGAGATGAATGTTCAACACACCATGTAGCTCATTACCTGTTCACTGAAGAATAGCAATACTCCTTCTCTTAGGAATATACAAATTAAAAAGCAGGAAATAGGGTTTGAGACTATTTGTTACAGTGTATAGAAGAAAAGCAAAAAACTGCTCATCTAAGTTTTCTATTTTATGCCCAAAAGTCTTAACAAGAAGCAAAATTCTCACTGAGTATTCTTTCCAGCGGAACTGCAGTTAGACAGCTAAATCAGTAATGCAGTATAACGTGGTCATATTAACGTGGTGAGGCAGAAAAGACCATCTGCAGCACCATGAATATGACTAAAATAGAGTGCCAACAAAAAGCCCTGAATAGTGTCTAATGCCAGAAATCGTTATGAATGGTGTTTTTAAGAATTTCAGCGTAATTGATAAAAAAGAGAATTATAGTATTTTTTTTCACTTGGGATGCAATAAGCTTTCAAAATTTATTTATAAGCACCTTTACAGCTCAATTCTACATGGATTAAAAATATATTTTTTTTTAGCATTCTTCACTAATTTTAACTGTGAGCAGTTGTAGTGTTCAACCTTGCTTAGTAAGTTAGAAGAAATCTACACACTCCCAAGATTCACTCTGGTGAATATCACTGTGTAGACTGACAATTGGCACTTTTAACTGCTGTTTTAAAGATGCATGACTCTGGTTTATGTAACAGAGATTTCTGTCTATTTTACTGTTGAGTGTATATGCTTGGAGTGATAAATTCAATGCTAAATATTTGGAATTCAACAAATTTTTTCAAAAATTGTCGAGGACAAAAAGTACTATCATTACATAGATTTATATTTTAAAGTAGGGAAAAAAGTTGGAAATAAATCACCTGATTTCTAAACACTAGGATATTATCAATAGTCTCACAGGTTTTTATTTTAGAGTACATTTTTAATTACTTTGATAAAAAGGGTTCTAACAATGAGGTGAGAATGTAAAAAAATTATTCAGACTATTACATGAGATTCAAAGACTTATCCAAGGATGCTGAGTGGCCAAGTGATAAAACAGCAAAAGCAAATTTTTTGCAGACACAATAGTAGAGACTAAATTATCTATTATCAAACAACAAAAAATTTCTTAGCTGTTGCAAAAATATCTTCAATTAGCACAGTTAGAAAAAAAATTCAAAAATGCAATTAAATATTGGTAATTGTAAGGAAGTGAACTAAGGTCAAAACAAAAAGCCATTCTTTCAGTGCATTGATCCCTAAGTCTGGGAGTAGCTCAGTAGTGTAATCCATTGTCCAAAAGGATTACATTAGAAATAAAAAGTAACTGAGAAGAGTGAGAAGGATGCTCAGAGGTACTCAATACAGTTACACAGGCATTCTTCAGCTTGCAGAACAGGTATACAGAGAGCAATTCAGCTGATGCATGAAAAGCTGTAAATATATTAAGACTATATTGAGACTGTAAAAAGGGAATAATTATTAGCTGGTTTCTATAGGAACTAGAACCCTCCCAAAGGCATCAAATGTATAGCAAGTAAGGGAAAGTATTTTTCACAAACATATGCTAAAATTATGGAGTTCTATTGTATAGAATGCTTTGAAGATTAACTACAACCATTTTTTAAAAACACTGAGACAAATTCATAGAAGAAAGGTACACCAAAAATTCAGTTTGTGGTTTGAGCAAAAGACTTCTAGCTTAGGAATTTTCTGAAATTCAGATAGCTAGAAACTGAGTAAATTTATTGAGAGAAATAATACAATGTAATGACTCTAAATAACACAATGTAGTGACTCTTCGTGTATCCACTACTGGAAAGTATCAAGGTCCAACAGTGTGCTAGATGGACCTTTGGTGTCATCTAGTACGGCAGCGTTAGGTCTTAGATAGGTTTATCCTGAGCAGGGTACTCTCACTTTCATTCATTTAGAATTCAAAATACAATTCCATATTCAATACTAAGTATATAGGACATCCATTTTAAAATATTAAATGATTGATCTGGGTCATCTATTGTTTTACAATTACTGTCTGCCATAGGAATAAAAGAAAGACTATTTCAAAACCTGTCAGTATCAAATGATAGATTACAGTGGTAAATATTAATAAATGTTAGGTAGCTACAAATTCTGGCAATTGAAACTGACTGACAAAAAAACCTTTTCCCGAACTGAACTTCTTATCCCAGAAAGAGAGGATAAGAATATACTTTGAAATATTCTCCAATAAATCATTTCACTATTGATTCACTGTTGAAAACATTTATGTAGCAAAGAAATGAGATACAAAAGTTATTAAATAAGTCAAACTGTTTATACAATCATACCTGATCATTTCAAATTTTAAATTGTTTTATTTTGTTAAACTTTCTTTAGCATTGTTTTTCCTAAACTGCTTAATATGTTTTCTGTACTTCTGAGGTCCCCACACCTCCATCTGTGAGTTGTATTACACAAAACCTTACAATATTTGTTATTTAGGTTTGTTTTTTTAGAAGGGCATTCTGTAAATTTTGCAATTTTTCCTCTACAGTTTCTTTCTATGCACCATGTTATACTCCTCCTCTCAGGTACTGACATTTCTTTCCATTACACAAAGTGTTAATTTTCCACACACTCAGGGTAGTCTCTCCTGCCATTCAACACATCAAATCTAACTCAGCCCATCCCATGGGAATGTAAACAATAATTGTATAGGTGCAACTAAAGCTTGAGAGCTGTGTCACTCTTTTTTCTTTGCTTTGCTCCTTTACTTTTCATTTTAAACTTGTTAAAACTGTTTCACCTAATCATCAGTTGTAGGTATTGGAGATGATTGTAGCAAAAGTGATATACAGCTTATTTCTCTGTCCTAAGAAATTAGCCTTGGTATCTTCCTGTTTAACCTGTAGCAAATAAATGCATATATCAGCAGTACATTTATAAGCACATGGAGTTCCACTAGTATTAGAATCCATAAATATCTATTTCAGGATAACAACTACCAAGTAAAGTGTTAGATATATTCTGGCAGTCTTTTACAGATAGATAGATTTTTAATTTAGAAAGGATCATCTGTACCTCATAGCTTTTAAAATAGGCTGTAGAATTAATGCTGCTATTCCCATTCTAAGTTCAAAAACTTAGGTCTAATTGAATTATGAAATCTTTTAACATCCCAACTCTAACAAACTTGGAGTTATATTGTATTTGTATATTTACACATTTCATTACTAAGCATTTTGATTTATTAGAAATGGCTACTATCATTCATTGCAAGTGAAAAAAAAGCTGATTTCAGTGACCAGACACCAATGTGTAACATTTTCTTCTGTTTCTGTGTACTTACATGTAGGCAGACTTTTTGGGCTCCGGCTGCCTGGATTGAGACTTCTGACCTACAGAAAGCAGTCCTTACCCCAGGAAGACCCCGATGCAGTCATAATCGATTCATCCAAGCACAGCGACGACTCAGTGGCAATGAAGCACTTTAAATCACCTACAAAAGAAGTGGATGATACAAAAGCACTGATTCAACACAGTAAATTTTCACCTTTGGTTAATATATCTGGACCTCTTGACCACTCATCACCCAAGCAGCAGTGGGACAGACTTTACCCTGACATGATACAGACAAGCAATCCACTAACCCGTTCCAGATCAAAGGAAAGTATTTGTAGTATACGGAGAGCCTCTTCGGTACATGACACAGAAGGCTTTAATGTCCATCCCAAGAACGTTTTTAGGGACCGTCATGCAAGTGAAGGTATGGTAGAAAGTAATCACTATTCTCTGATGTACTAAAAATGGAATATTTTCAATATTTCATAGTAATAATCATCACTTTGTAAACAAAGCTAAACAGAATGAATCCATGGTGCATTGAAAATACTAAGGGCTCAAATATGCCAGGCTTATGTACACTAAATGTTGTTTTCCATTTTCAAGGAGACTAATGGAATCATGGTGTTGATCTTCTCTATAGGGATATAGCAAATATTGGGGCCAGCATTCCTAAAGCTAATATTGGGGTTTGGGGAGAAAAAAAATCAGGTGATCAAATTATAATTGCATATACTGTTCTCTCCTATACTTACAGGTATTAGATTGTCTTTGATTGTATGAAATCCTACTTCAGAGACTGATAAGTTTATTTCTCTTAAATCTGTAATGTGCAGATTTTACATTCACTGATCCAACACTGAGACATGCTTTTTCTCTCATGCCGAAGAAAGTATCCTCAGCAACTCCATGCTTTGTGTAATGAATAGTGAAATCCTTAGTGAAATGGTGAAATGCTTAGTGTAAACTTCATTTAAGGGTGATTTTCTCCTTGTGCTATTATATTAATTTTTCATTGTAGTAGTTCCCAAATGGTCATTCTTTATCCAGTTATACATCTGTGAAAAGGTGTAAAAATCAGTTTGACTATTAAGTATCTTTTATTACAGTAATAGAAAGCTAATGCATAAATTACCACATAATTTTAATACTTGCCAAATGGAGGAGCAAAATTTTCTATCTCCATTTTATAGAAAAGCTTTTTTCAAATGTTAAGTACTAATGAAAATAATTTCTACTATGAGGAGTCAATAATTCAGTTGAACTCCTAAGGCCTCTCCTGCGATGTGATCATTTACAGTGTAAATGGATAAAACACTCTTACTCTGTTTTCACTTTGCATAAACTACAAAATAGTAGAGAATCAGGCCCTAACTTATGTCATACATAGTCATTCTAGAAAAATTCAGCAGAAGAGAGGATGGCTCTCAGAAAGGCATTAGGATTAGTAACCATCCTTGATATCATCTGCTTACAATCATGTTAGAATTGGACACCATATGCTGAAAAGATGCTTAAATTTATCAAGCAAGTCCTAATTGCCTAACTCAACAGTGAGCCACAAAACCCTATTATTGTTATAAAATTATCCATGCAAGTTAGGCAACCAAGATTCAGCTTAAATCATCTGCTCCAGGCTTGCAGTTTCTGAACAGGGAGAATGCAAAACCCTAAGTACAACAAGTAAAAGTAAACTACAGTCCCAAATGGCTCAACTCTTACCAAAGGAAACATACGGTTAACTTATTTTCCCATTCCATTTTTATTTTGAGTTTTTCTAAATCATTCAAAAACTACTACTCTATCTGAAAATGCAAGTCAGGATTCAATTTTTTCCTACCCCTTCCAGTTCAAAAAATATTAATTGAATCAGTAAAGCAGAATTCTGAAAGAAGAGAATAACATTACTTAGCTTAATACTAACTACAGTAATTTACCTGCAGTCAAATTTTAAGATAATGCAATTGAGAATAGAAATTATTTCATGTGTTAAATTAATTTATGTAGCCTTGTTGTCTATCGCTTTAAAATTATCTTCACTGTGCTCATTATATGCCAAGAGATATTACAGTAAAAATGACAGCTTAGCACTTTAAATTCATTTGAGTGTACTGGATCAAATTCCATTATAAATTTGCCTATATGACAGCAAAAGCAACTGTGTCCTACACTCACCATCCAAAATGCAGCCAAGCCAGCCTCATCTGAAACACCAGCAATCCAGATTCTGCAGACAGGTGCAGGTTCAGAAATGTTATTGTCTTCAGAAAGTGGACTCAGCAAGATCACTGCAGCCTTCTGAAACAGCAGCAGGCTTAAGAGCCCAGTTTAGCCTAATCTCCAGCACTGCTACAGATGCCTGTCCCACGAAGGCACTGGGCTGGGAGGAACTAAACAGCTACGGTCCAGAGGGCCCAGGCTGATGTGCTGTGCTGCCCGGTGCTCGGGAAGCTGAGGAGAAGCCGGCGAGGCCGCAGGTCTGGCAAGGCCCAGCGCCATGACCGACCCCCCGTGCAGGCCGCGGCCTCTGTCCAGAGCAGCGCTGACCACTCTCCACAGGCTGCTGTGGCACAGCCTCAGCTCAGAGGTGGCCTGTGAGCCCAGCCAAAGGAGGTGAATGTCTGTGTGAGCCCAAAGCACATCTGAGAGCTGGTAACCTGGGCACAGCAGGTGGCACCAGGAGGAAGGCATCATTCCCTGCCAGACCCGCCTCACACCCTCAGAGCCGCAGGGCACAACACAAGGGGACGGTGCCTTGTGGATCACATTATTATCATGTGAACCAGCGTGGCACCTACCTCTGCACCTGTGTGGCTCCTTTAAAATAGTGATAACAGCAGCAATTATAATATTCTACTGAAAAGGTTTGATCTCACAAGAGGATTCAGGGCCAGGTGAGCCTGTGAGGACAGAAAGCTTAGCCAATGTTTCCTTGTGAAAAGGCACCTAAGAGCTGAAGAAAGGTTTAAGGTGTATCTTTCTCCAGCACTTGCTCAGAGGGGCATGGCTTGGGCTGCTGACATGGCAAAGACATGATTCCTCATATGAGTGTAGGCAGACATGGGGGGCCTGGGGGGTCTGTGCTGGGCCTCCTGTGCAGCCCCCCATGCCATGCACCAACCCTGCACTCCTGCCTCAGCTTCTCTCAGTTATGTGGGACTAATTATTTCTTCCTGGCACTTTTGCCAAGAAATATTTTTTTCTTGCAGCCCACTGCCAGACATGTGGAGAAAGAATTTTGTCATGTTTCTATTAAGGCAAGTTAGATAAAGCCAGTCCTACTGCCTGATGATCTACTCCAGACACTTTGACACATTATCTCAATCATTGGAGTGATTTCACCTTCACTGGAAGTCTTCGTAATACAGTCAAGGAGGTGCAACAATATTTCAATTCAAATCATGCACACTTTGAAGCTGTATTTTCTGCTTTTTCTGGTGTAGATTTTAGTTGTCTTTTCTTGTCTTTTTCTCCACTTTTAATGTGCTGAAAACCAGACAATGGTCGCAATGTCAAAGGTAAAGTATACATCTAGACTGTACCTTCCAGTGTTTCAATCAGCCACACTTTTTGGCATGTTACTTTGCCTGCTGTATGAAATGTTCAAATGCAACACTCTCATGTGACCAAGTGCTAGCTCTACTACATAAATTATATTTGTTAAACACATAGTTACTCATGTAACTCTTGTCTCAAAACACTAACTATAAATCACTGGAAAAAGTGAAGGCCTTTAACAGTTAAACAGCCTTTTGATTTCATTATCTGCTAATTTAAAAAAAGAAAGGGAGGGAGGTAGAAACATATCTTAGTTACATAACTCAGTGCTGTTGTCCTTAAGCAGTCAAAACTTCTGTTGAAGCTACCAGGAGTTTTACCTGCAAAAGGATGTGTGATTGTATGAGGACATTAGCAAAAGATCCATTGTTACAAGGTACTCAGTTTTCAGTTAACTCTCTCAAAAATAAATAACTGATAATCAGGACACTTGTGGAAGTATCTTCACTTATTCCTCTTTTGTCTCTTTAAAACTAGTTTCACGTTCCTGGATGGCAGGGGGTATGGTTTCAAGCTTCCTGTAGCATCAAAATGTGCATGCATGAACTTCATTGCCAATTTCCTGTTTAAATAATATTTAGTGCAATTTGAAAACTGTTTCTTTTCACCAGCATTGAGCTATATGTTTTAGAAGCAATTTGAACATAATCTGTAAATTACTTCCTCCATTTCTGAAGATCACTTACTAAAGTGTTCAGTTTAATTGCCATATTTGTATTTGTGGGAGGACTGGTTTGTGACTTCATGCATGATGCAAAAAGTGTGTGTACCTGGTAAAATCTCTCCAAACTGCATGCAGTGCATGACATAGGTTCTGTAAAACAATTTGTGGACTACAAAAATCATTGCATTTGCTTCATGTGTATGTTGGCAAAATCTTGGGGGGAAAAGATGCAGTTTCTGTGCTGCTCAATAATTTTTCTAAATGCATTTACTGCTGGTGAAAGATGATGAATTGGCAGCTCAGGAGAGTGAAATAATTTCTCAATGCATTGTGTAAGCACGGACAGTGAAATCCTACCATCAAAATGGGGAATTCAAGCTTAACCTGATTCTCCTTTTTGGCTAGGCAGAAGCAAGTCCTTCTCCCGGCTTATTCAGTTCTCTGCCTGTCTGTTGAAACTGTCAATCAGGGTGCCAATTAGTATCAATTGTGATTGTGATTTGTTATGGCCCCCTTTTCCTGTGCCCTGCTATGACAATATAGCAATGGCCCACTGGCTATCAAGTATCAGCTCAATTTCTGGCAGCCTGGGCTGTTCTTAAACTAATACTGTCTTTCAATCAATTACCATTGACAATGAGGTGCATTATGCTTTGCACCACTTTCTAGAGCAAAAGATGGTGGGGGAAAAGAAGCAAGGTTCTATTCTCTTGTGCAATGAGCTTAAGCCTAATATCATGCTCTAGAGCATGAGTATTAGGTAGCAAAAGAGAGAATAATCCCCTTTGGAATGGAAGTGATAAAAGATGTAAATCCCAGAAACCAAAAGTTCAATGCAATTTAAGTATCTACAAAGTTACTAATAAAACAAAATCTTGCCTACTATCTAATCGCAGATTTGCCTAAGCTATTTTAGTTTCCTCTTACATTTGAATTCCTAAGGTATGAAGAATCGTGCTGATCTGACCAACTGATTCAAGGTTTTAACTTGAAATCCTGCTTACATCTAAACTGATTCAATACTCAGAAACTGTTGCTCAAGCTAACAGGGAAGCAGGGCTGGAAAACTCTAGTGTGACCACATGTCCATTAGCACACACCAGCCAGATTAGTCACTTCACTGGTTCGTGAGGAGATTGTGTGCCCTGATATATTTTGAGCACTAATTTTTAGTAGACTCATATAGATGATGTGATAGAGTCAGGTCCCACCTGGGCAAAAAGGCATTTAAATATAGTATCACAGTCCCTTGGTGGTGCCCTCAGTAGCAGGCTTTTTTACCATTCCTTGCAGATGAAAGGTAGCGCTTTCTTCCCTTTTCCTGTGAATCTGTTCCACAAAAAAATATACTAGGAGAAAAAGAAGGACTGTTTTGCAGTTTAATGGTTAGAGAACTCAGGCACAAACTCTTTTTTGTACCCAAAATTTTAGTTTAGAGCATCATGCCCTCCCTTGTCATCTTAAATTCCTTTCTGCACAGTGGCAAAATTTGAAATGGAGTAATAGAGATTTTCTATCTGTGGTCCAGATTAGCATGCAATTATTATGAGTTTAGGAGAAAGAAAACATGTATAGATCCTTAAAAGCTTCAAAAGAAAATGAAATGTCTTCTTCTTCAACAAGCATTTGAAGCCAGGTGTGATGGAAAATCAGCCCCCACTTAAAGAATTTTGAAAAAAAATATCAACACAGCATAAAGCATTTCGCTGCAGCCATCCCCAAGCAGCTGGTGGCTTTGAATTTCATTCTTTCTCACATTGCAAGTAAAATCAACTCTTCCACTGTTGACTTTGCAATTTACCCCATAGGCCTAATCCAACCCATTGACTGTCCCTGAATCAACATACACATTCTTGTTTTCCTCTCAGGAAGACAAAAGAAAACCTCAAAAAGAAGAAAAAGAGAAAAGCATCAGACTGTTGCCTTTAATAGAATTAAGGCAACCTTAAATAAAATTCTCAGGCGGATCTAAGAAATACCCTTCAATCTCACTCTTTATGTACATTACTACCAACTGCAAGACCTGGATTTTTTTTCCTAAATACCTAAGAGGATTTAGTTCTCACTGTCTAAACATCTTTATAGTACTTTTTCCAATATTATGCATTGCAAGGAAAAGCAACTTTTCCTCGCAATGAATACTTTTGTCTTCCCAATGACTTATGATGACAGTACAAAACAAGTATTCTGATCATTCATATTGCTTTTTTGTTCAAACAACTCTGTCTGTAATGAAAAGAATAATTATAAAGAATATGTACCTCATAAGTATGTAAATTCTATATAGTTTTAATGATACACTAAAATAGTATAAGAAGGTTTTATATACTTTGTTGATATTCTTTCTACCTATACTTTATATAGGTTATATAAGTATATACAGCATCCCTATAGTTTCCTATATTTTATTTGCAATGACAATTGAAGAAACATGTTTTCATTTCAATTTTCCAGTTTCTTTGAACTATCATGTGAGCGTGAGCAAGGTAGAGATGTGATAATAGAGCCTTTGCTAATTCCAGGCACTCTTACATAATCATGTGCCCTATTTCCGCTCTCATAAACAAATGAGCATATAGACTTTATATTCAGCCAGAACTATAATAAGAGCTCACCAGAATTCCTAGTAAAATGAAAATAATTAAGGATAGATGCATTATGCAATTTGGAATCCATCAACTTTCCAAAAAATATAGAGGGTTATATGTAAAGAAAATGTCATATTCATAGCCAATATTAGATTTCAATCTTATTAGTAAAAGAGTTATTTTTAAAATGTAAATAAATTTTATTATTAACAACTAGTATACAGAAAATTAGTTTTTAATCACCCTTTTAACATATCCCACCTAAATATTAATGATAATTTATTTCCTTCAATTTCCCAGATACTAAATATATGTTCTGATTTTTCAGGGCCTTTTAATCATATCAAGTCAAGTCTGTTGGGATCCACATCGGATTCAAATCTCAACAAATACAGTACAATCAACAAAATTCCTCAACTCACACTGAACTTTTCAGATATCAAAAGTGAAAAAAAATCTTCATCTCCTCCTTCTTCAGAGAAAGCAATTATTGCACCTAAGGTGAAAGACCGAACGCACAATGTAACAGAAAAAGTTACACAGGTAAGGTAATACATGTTATTTTAGCTCATTTTCTTTTTTTTTTTTTTTTTTTCCACTGTATTCGAGAGATTCTTACTCTTTTAATGAGTGGCTTGGCTATCTCCAGACTAATTTGAAGGCTTTAAAACATTATGTAATTTACCTTCCATTCAGTTGTTTATGAGGTAGTCTACAACATCAGATGGTACTGCTAACAAACAAAACTCTTCTGCTCCCTATTTTTTAATGGAAAAGAAATCTAGTATGCACCACGTGTCCCAAATAAGACCATTAATTTCAGTGATTCCTGTCATTCATAAATGTTAGTTTCATTCTTCATAATTTTTTCTCAACATTATGAATTGCTGATTAGTTATGGTACAACATGATAACAAATGGTAGGTGATTGTGCCACTGTATCATAATTATATCTCATAATTTCTGTTCAAGTTCTTTGGCTTTTTGTAATGCTCTTTCTTATTGGTATATTTTTCCATATCTGTGCTTCCATAAGGCTGTCAAAATGAAAAGCACACACCTTTGGACTGGATGTACAATATATCTTGTGAACAAGGCCTATAATTGAAGCAAAATTTAAAATAATTTTAAATAGCGGTTTCTTCACTCTAAAACAGATGCAGTGCCCTCTGAAGTCAAAGGAAATTTTTAGCTAATTTCAATATTATTTCATTTGTGTTACAATCTTATATGGAGAGTGACAGGGACAGGCGAGGAATGTGGAACATACTGAAAAAATACCGAGAGATGACAGTATCCCAAATAACATTTATAAGGTCAGTAGGCAGAGGGTTGGCCCTTAAATGCCTAGACGGACTAAAAGAGGCAAAAAGTGCTTTACAGTAGAATGCAGATAGATATTCCATACGGAAGATCTTGCCAAGAGTATATTTGGACGTAGAATCATAGAATGATAGAAATTAAGACCAACATGTCCAACCATTAACCCAGCATGGACAAGTCCACGACTAAATCATGTCCCCAAGTGCTGACCAGACTGCAGCTTCCCTGCATTGGTGCTTTGCCAGACAGAGTCCATGTTCCTACTCCCTTTGTCAGTATAAAAAGGGATGTATTGTACACCCTCCTAAAGAAATAGAGATAAAAGTTCTATCATTTCTATTTTGAGATCAGTTAGTGCCTAAAAAGTAATTGGATTTTTATCTTTCATATATTTTGTCTTTAATAGCTAGCTTGAATCCGCAGCCATTGTCCTTTCTTCTGTGGTCAGTTTTGAAAGATATAATCTCTTCTGGATCCATTTTGATATGTTTTAAATTATTCATAATAGTTATATATAGAAATCTTTTCATAGATAATACAGCAAAAAGTCAAGTTACATAAAAAAGACTAATTTTTATAAGTTATATAAGCATGAGACAAGGTAGGTTTTTCAGGGGTGTTTTTTATTAGTTTTTTGGGTTTGTTTTTTTTTTGTTTGTTTTTGTTTTTTGAATTCTGACTGGCTAATTAGTGCCAGAGTGCTGAGCTTCTGCATTCTACTGATGCTGTTGAGGGTGGAAGGTAGGGCAGAAGGTTTTTTTTTAAATCTATGTTTATTCTCCAAATAATTTAGATTTTATAAAAAATCCAATGGAAATGGCATGGATCAGCTAATCTATCAATGAAAATTGATACCTACTAAATTCAAAATTAAATTTGAAATGCTCTATAAAATCTTTACACTTCAAAAAAGCCTTCCAATTTAATTTGACATTGGTTTATGTCCTTCGGTAGAACAATCTCAGCCACTGTGCAGAGCACAATTTGCATAGCAAACTTTGATGCCATATCATTCATTATGATTGGAAATAGTTCCCTGCAGCTGCTGCTTTTTCTGTTATTACATTCACTTATCAATATTTTTAGTTGCTGCTGCATTCTAAATGGTAGAATTAGGTACAGGTAGAAGCTCTTAGGAGGTATAAATAAATGTAGGTCTATAGTGTTACAGTGGTCAAGGATCTAGTTAACTAGAGATTCATTAATTAGATTAGAAATAGACATTTAGAAGATTTAAGTGGCTAGTTTTAGTCCTGTTTATGTTTCTATTCTCAGTGATTTTAATATATTTTGTTAGAGTCAGCTCTTTGAAGCTTCTGCTTCATGTCTGAATATAAATTTATTTGTAAGTCTGTTCTTGGGCCATAGATCCATCAGGAATCTATCTGCAGAACACTGCAAAAGTGGGCTTGGAAGATATGAGCAGAGTGTTGAGAATATAATATGGTGGAAATGTTAGGAAATGTTAAAGGAGGTAGTAAAAATATGCTCATGCTGGCACAGTCTCTGATAAGGAAATCTGCCAAACAGCATCAAAAATACGCAGAGGGCAATATGACCTATTTAATCTATGGGGCAATATCAGTAAAAGAGCAAATGAGTATAAAACAGCCATGGTAAGTTCAAAGATCACCCTTAATTATAGTTATGACATTCTGAAACAGTCTTCTAATGAAAGAAGTTAGGGCAGCAATTCTAAGTGTTGCTAGAAAGACCCTGAGGATGTAGTGGAGGGGTACATAAGATGCTGCATTTTCTGGAATTGCAGGACTGGATGACATGAAAGGTCACCTATTGTACCATTCAAATATACATCCATCCATCTCTCCCTTTGTAGTCATATTTTCTATCTTTCTCCCTTTCCTAAGTTTTGCTGAGAAATGTGATCCTGATGTTAAAATCTGACAATTCAACTACTGTGGCTCCTCATGGTGCAATGCAAAATATACCAGTGAGCTTTTCTGTTGGATATGCAGCCTGGATTCTCTCTCATTCTCTCTCAACAGTTATAAATCAAGTATCAGCATCACAGAATGCAACAAATTCTTTCCAAAGACAACAGCTGTATAACTTCTTTAATATCCGCAAGCTGGGGATGTAATTTGGGTCTTTAAGAGAGTGAAAAAGGAAAGGATGGCACATAGCCACCTTCAGAGGGAAGAGGAAGAATAATGAATAAAATAAATAAATGAGTCGTTGGCCACTGTGTTTAGAGGAAGTGCTGCACTTTGAGAAAACATTTAAAGAGGAGTAAGATACTTTAGTAAAAAGATTTTAGTGGAATAAATTAGAAATAGAAAGTAGAATAAAGTTTAGACAATTATTTTAGAAGAAAGAGGAGATGCTGTGGGACAGTAGTTTATACTTTGAGAGAAAAACCTGGGTTATACATTCTACAGCAAGAAACCTTCCAATACTGTTTTTCTACTTAACAGGAGGGTTCAGGACATTATGTAGAGATGAAAATTGCCTTAAGATACAACTTGCAGTGAAGTGCTGCACATGTGATGGTTCTGAATAAGTAGATTCCCTGATTGCTTTGCCTGGATTTTCACCTGGGGCTTCACTGATCATAACTCCTTGTGTAATGCCAAGAAGCATAACACCTTCTGGACACTTTCTGCATAACTGACTTTTAGTCAGAGAATTAGTCCAGGTGTAGCTGCCAGATAACCCTGATTGATAAATTGGCATTGTTATATCCTAGTGCAGATTTTTGTGACTAAATTATATTTACATTTCCATTCCACTTAAGGAAAAAATTGATTTTTTAAATGTTTTTCCTTATAATTTCCAGAGGTGTTAATGTCACTCTCTGCTAGAAGAATCTCAGCTTCCTTTTTTCCATTATTTCTTTTTTACAGTCTGTTCAGGAGGACAGTGCAATTTCTGCACTCTTTTGTACTGACAGGTTCAGTTGGGGTCCTGACACTGATGGTTAGAAAGAGACAAGTCTTCCTAGCGGCACAAAAGTAGACTTTTATTAAAGAAAGCAGTAGGGCAAAAGTCTGACATCTGTCCCTTAACATTTTTTATGAATTCATAAAGGGGACTTCTGGCCTTAAAATTTCAAGGTACAAAGACACAACAGGAACTGATTTTATCTTTTGCTTAAATACTGATTTATTTTAAAGGTTTTTAGACATCCAGTTTCCACTGATGTACAGCTGCAAAGTTGTGAACTCCATTGTAAACAGACTCATGAAGACTAGAATAGTCAGTGTCTGCTTTGTCTTTAAAGAAAAGAGAGAATTCCTGAATTCCCATAACTTAATACTGTCTACAAATAATTGTCCCAGTTAATAAACTGCAAATTACTGATCTCTTTATTGTGTTGTTTAAGAAAAACTGTTTTGTTGCTTTGGTCACTAGTGTCCAGGGAACATTTATCTCCTTGCAATTCATCCGTCTGAAGGAATACAGAATGTGGTTGAAAGGCCCAACATATATCTGTTGTTCATTATTTATCTCAATAAATGACTTACAGGAAAGTAAAACTCTGTAATATTTTAACTTCTTGTAATAATAGATTTCAGAACAGTTTCATTATCCACCCACCTCTAGAAAACATATATATACCCAAACTGGTCATATGGCTTATGAAATGACAAATATATACCTTGACAGGCTACACAGAATATTGTGATCTGCTTTGCAGACATGCTGAACACCCACAAATCTTCCGAAAATAGAGCTGCTGGTGAGGGGGGTGGGGGGGAGGCTGGGGACCATGTAGGAAGTGATAGACCTTGTAGCTTCACTGCATGTTTTTGTAATCTGGCCAGACTCCATTTTGTTCCCCAAAAGATTGAGAAATAAGTAACAATATCCTCCCAAGGCCAATAAAGCTGCTGATATAAAAAGAACTATTATATGATCATGACTTCAAACTGACCTTCAGGTTTTCAGGCTAAAAGAAGACTACCAGCATCTAGGACAGAGGGGGGCAATATAAAACCTAAAAATAAACCAAATTATTGATCTATACGTTTTCAGCAGTCCGATTCAGCTGACGCACTGTGCTGTTTACATCCTGCAATAACTCACATACACACAACATTTCAAGGCTGTTCATTTTGCATTCTGCATAATGCAGAAAACTGAATAAAGGGGAAACAATTTTGATGCCTTCCAATTACACAGCAAGAGATACATATAATAGTGAAATTAGGGGGTAAGCAGGGCCAACATTTCCTAACGTATGGAAAGTTTAAATTTACTCTGAAATGAGATGCTTCTTTTTCCTGTTATTTGGGAATTGACACATCTTATACAGGAGTATTCCCTTTCTTTACAATAATAGTTAGCACCCTCATGCAAAAAATTTTCATCTTTTATTGTCATTACATAATTAGGCTTTGTAATTACTATAGATGTAATTATAGAAATAGTCTAAATGTGAGTAATTTCATTGTAATTTAGAAAGTGTGACACACTGTGAAACCAAGAAAAGCAGAGGCCATGGTTAAAACCAGTAAAAATACCTCAGTCCCACTGTAGCCATTTAAACCTGTGCCAAGGTGTCACCACAACTGTAAAGTAGTTTCTTTTTCACCAGAGCTAACAGCTATTCCAAGTGTGTGGAAGCAGAAATTAAAGCCCACTGTTTTGCTCAGTTTCAGAAGAAAGCATTGTATCCTTATTATAATTATTTGCTGTTGCATCAAGTAATAAAAATGAGATTCACAACAATTGTGAAAGATAAAATATTCCTTCCTTACAGTAGAGCCTCTTCTTTTTGTGACAGCTGAATAGGTTTAGGCATCTGAACTGCTGCAGTGTTTCAAGAAGATTTCACAACATATGGTAGAAATGGAGCAGTCAGAAAGCCCAGCTGCTTTGCAGCATGTAACCTGGATGCATCCTTAATTAGTCCACGTCCTTCCCCCAAGATCTGCTCTTCTATTACCTGATCTTGCTGAGTTGGGAAAAAGTATCCACTATCTTCTATGAATTACAGTTTTGAGTAATCAAAGCTTTGTGTGATCTCTGTGTTTACTGTCGTGATGCTAACATGGAATAAAGCATATGACCTTTGTTTATATTAGCTTATTTGCCAAAGCAACATTCCTCTTCTAATGTTAAGGACTAGGAGAAAATAGACTTTCAGATGGCATTGTAATTTGTTCTGATAATAAGGAGTTGAGTGCAAGAACTAATACTCTACAAAGCAAGCAAAGCTTATGGAAATGAGGGTGTTGGCAGCATTTAGGCAAGCCTCATTTCTCTGGTCTAGAGCTACAAACACCCAAACTCCCACTCCATGAGGATTGACCTTGGAAGTTTCTAAACTTGGTAGGTTACTCTGCTGAAACCAACAGTTCTGACACTCACCAGAACGGTCTCACCACAAACAGCGAGTCAAGCCCCACTAAAATGCAAAGTGCTGTGAGATCCTCTGATGCATTTGGCACGGGCAGTCTGGAATAATGGCTTTCACATATGCAGTGAGAGTTGCCTTAAAACAGCTGTGAGAGTCATGTTCTATCTTTCACTTCACCTTAGAACTGCACAAAAATGGAGCGTGGGAGAGACCTCTGGAGGCCACTTAACCCAGCCTCCTGTGCAAAACAGCACGGCTGCAAAGTGAGATCAGGGTCCGGCAGTTACTGTGTTAACCCAGGGCAGTTATTGTCCTAATCAAAAAATTGTTATTTATTTGTAATATTTTAATAATAACATTTAAATAATAATATTTATTAAAATTTGATATTCATTGAAAAAACATATTCTATTGAAATTTTGAGGATTTGGGAGACAGAACCATGGAATTCTGGAATCCAGGTGGAATTCCCAGTTCAGACTGACACCAAACCAAAACCGGAAAGCCGCTGGATATGGAATTATGGAATTCCAGAATCCAGGTGGAATTCCCAGTTCAGACCGACACCAAGCAACATCAGAAACAGGGAAAGGATTGGGAGATGGAATTATGGAATTCTGGAATTCCCAGTTCAGACTGGGACACCAAACAGCACCAGAAACTGGGAAAGGACTTGGAGATGGAATCCTGGAATCCTGGAATTTGGATGGAATTCCCAGTTCTGACCGACACCAAGCAACAACAGAAACTGGGAAACCATTGGGAGATGGAATTATGGAATTCTGGAATTCCCAGTTCAGACTGACACCAAACAGCACCAGAAACTGGGAAAGGACTTGGAGATGGAATCCTGGAATTCTGGAATCCAGGTGGAATTCCCAGTTCAGACTGACACCAAACCAAAATCGGAAAGCCGCTGGAGATGGAATCCTGGAATTCCAGAATCCAGGTGGAATTCCCAGTTCAGACTGACACCAAAACAAAATCGGAAAGCCGCTGGAGATGGAACAATGGAATTCCAGAATCCAGTTGGAATTCCCAGTTCAGACCGACACCAAACAGCACCAGAAACAGGGAAACCATTGGGAGATGGAATTATGGAATTCTGGAATTCCCAGTTCAGACTGACCCAAACAGCACCAGAAACTGGGAAAGGATTGGGAGACGGGATCATGGAATTCCAGAATCTGGATGGAATTCCCAGTTCAGACCGACACCAAGCAACATCAGAAACAGGGAAAGGATTGGGAGATGGAATTATGGAATTCTGTAATTCCCAGTTCTGACTGGGACACCAAACAGCACCAGAAACAGGGAAAGGATTGGGAGATGGAATTATGGAATTCTGGAATTCCCAGTTCAGACTGGGACACCAAACAGCACCAGAAACTGGGAAAGGACTTGGAGATGGAATCCTGGAATCCTGGAATTTGGATGGAATTCCCAGTTCTGACCGACACCAAGCAACAACAGAAACTGGGAAACCCTTGGGAGATGGAATTATGGAATTCTGGAATTCCCAGTTCAGACTGACCCAAACAGCACCAGAAACAGGGAAAGGATTGGGAGATGGAATCCTGGAATTCTGGAATCCAGGTGGAATTCCCAGTTCAGACTGACACCAAACAGCACCAGAAACAGGGAAACCATTGGGAGATGGAATTATGGAATTCTGGAATTCCCAGTTCAGACTGGGACACCAAACAGCACCAGAAACAGGGAAAGGATTGGGAGACGGGATCATGGAATTCCAGAATCTGGATGGAATTCCCAGTTCAGAACCGACACCAAACCAGAAACTGGAAAAGGATTTGGAGAATGATCATGGAATTCTGGAATCCTGGAATCCTGGAATCTGGATGGAATCTGGATGGAATTCCCATTTCAGACCGACACCAAACCGGAACTGGAAAATCATTGGAATTCCACAAAATTCTGGAATCCCCCTTGGAATTCCCAGTTCAGACTGGGACACCAAACACAAACAGGAAAATCACTGGGAAATGGAATTATGGAATTCCAGAATCCAGGTGGAATTCCCAGTTCAAACTGGGACACCAAACAGCACCAGAAACTGGGAAAGGACTTGGAGATGGAATCCTGGAATTCTGGAATTTGGATGGAATTCCCAGTTCAGACTGGGACACCAAGCAGGAACAGGGAAACCATTGGGATACAAAATTATGGAATTCTGGAATTTGGATGGAATTCCCGGTTCTGACTGACCCCAAACAGGAATTAGAAAACTACTGGGAGACAGAACCATGGAATTCTGGAATCCAGGTGGAATTCCCAGTTCAGACTGACACCAAACTAAAACCGGAAAGCCGCTGGAGATGGAATTATGGAATTCCAGAATCCAGGTGGAATTCCCAGTTCAGACCGACACCAAGCAACATCAGAAACAGGGAAAGGATTGGGAGATGGAATTATGGAATTCTGGAATTCCCAGTTCTGACTGGGACACCAAACAGCACCAGAAACTGGGAAACCCTTGGGAGATGGAATTATGGAATTCTGGAATTCCCAGTTCAGACTGGGACACCAAACAGCACCAGAAACTGGGAAAGGACTTGGAGATGGAATCCTGGAATTCTGGAATTTGGATGGAATTCCCAGTTCTGACCGACACCAAGCAACAACAGAAACAGGGAAACCATTGGGAGATGGAATTATGGAATTCTGGAATTCCCAGTTCAGACTGACCCAAACAGCACCAGAAACAGGGAAACCATTGGGAGATGGAATTATGGAATTCTGGAATCCAGGTGGAATTCCCAGTTCAGACCGACATCAAACCAAAATCGGAAAGCCGCTGGAGATGGAACAATGGAATTCCAGAATCCAGGTGGAATTCCCAGTTCAGACTGACACCAAAGAGCATCAGAAACAGGGAAAGGATTGGGAGATGGAATTATGGAATTCTGGAATTCCCAGTTCTGACTGGGACACAAAACAGCACCAGAAACAGGGAAAGGATTGGGAGACGGGATCATGGAATTCCAGAATCTGGATGGAATTCCCAGTTCAGAACCGACACCAAACCAGAAACTGGAAAAGGATTTGGAGAATGATCATGGAATTCTGGAATCATGGAATCCTGGAATCTGGATGGAATCTGGATGGAATTCCCATTTCAGACCGACACCAAACCGGAACTGGAAAATCATTGGAATTCCACAAAATTCTGGAATCCCCCTTGGAATTCCCAGTTCAGACTGGGACACCAAACACAAACAGGAAAATCACTGGGAAATGGAATTATGGAATTCCAGAATCCAGGTGGAATTCCCAGTTCAAACTGGGACACCAAACAGCACCAGAAACTGGGAAAGGACTTGGAGATGGAATCCTGGAATCCTGGAATTTGGATGGAATTCCCAGTTCTGACCGACACCAAGTACAACAGAAACTGGGAAACCATTGGGAGATGGAATTATGGAATTCTGGAATTTCCAGTTCAGACTGACACCAAACAGCACCAGAAACTGGGAAAGGACTTGGAGATGGAATCCTGGAATTCTGGAATCCAGGTGGAATTCCCAGTTCAGACTGACACCAAACCAAAATCGGAAAGCCGCTGGAGATGGAATCCTGGAATTCCAGAATCCAGGTGGAATTCCCAGTTCAGACCGACACCAAACAGCACCAGAAACAGGGAAACCATTGGGAGATGGAATTATGGAATTCTGGAATCCAGGTGGAATTCCCAGTTCAGACCGACATCAAACCAAAATCGGAAAGCCGCTGGAGATGGAACAATGGAATTCCAGAATCCAGGTGGAATTCCCAGTTCAGACTGACACCAAAGAGCATCAGAAACAGGGAAAGGATTGGGAGATGGAATTATGGAATTCTGGAATTCCCAGTTCTGACTGGGACACAAAACAGCACCAGAAACAGGGAAAGGATTGGGAGACGGGATCATGGAATTCCAGAATCTGGATGGAATTCCCAGTTCAGAACCGACACCAAACCAGAAACTGGAAAAGGATTTGGAGAATGATCATGGAATTCTGGAATCATGGAATCCTGGAATCTGGATGGAATCTGGATGGAATTCCCATTTCAGACCGACCCCAAACCGGAACTGGAAAATCATTGGAATTCCACAAAATTCTGGAATCCCCCTTGGAATTCCCAGTTCAGACTGGGACACCAAACACAAACAGGAAAATCACTGGGAAATGGAATTATGGAATTCCAGAATCCAGGTGGAATTCCCAGTTCAAACTGGGACACCAAACAGCACCAGAAACTGGGAAAGGACTTGGAGATGGAATCCTGGAATCCTGGAATTTGGATGGAATTCCCAGTTCTGACCGACA
This sequence comes from Zonotrichia albicollis, assembly GCF_047830755.1. Taxonomy (NCBI): domain Eukaryota; kingdom Metazoa; phylum Chordata; class Aves; order Passeriformes; family Passerellidae; genus Zonotrichia; species Zonotrichia albicollis. The sequence continues at coordinate 1,491,059 of NW_027428460.1, read as the reverse complement.
CCAAGTACAACAGAAACTGGGAAACCATTGGGAGATGGAATTATGGAATTCTGGAATTTCCAGTTCAGACTGACACCAAACAGCACCAGAAACTGGGAAAGGACTTGGAGATGGAATCCTGGAATTCTGGAATCCAGGTGGAATTCCCAGTTCAGACTGACACCAAACCAAAATCGGAAAGCCGCTGGAGATGGAATCCTGGAATTCCAGAATCCAGGTGGAATTCCCAGTTCAGACCGACACCAAACAGCACCAGAAACAGGGAAACCATTGGGAGATGTAATTCTGGAATTCTGGAATCCAGGTGGAATTCCCAGTTCAGACTGACATCAAACCAAAATCGGAAAGCCGCTGGAGATGGAACAATGGAATTCCAGAATCCAGGTGGAATTCCCAGTTCAGACCGACACCAAACAGCACCAGAAACAGGGAAAGGATTGGGAGATGGAATTATGGAATTCTGGAATTCCCAGTTCAGACTGACCCAAACAGCACCAGAAACAGGGAAAGGATTGGGAGACGGGATCATGGAATTCCAGAATCTGGATGGAATTCCCAGTTCAGAACCGACACCAAACCAGAAACTGGAAAAGGATTTGGAGAATGATCATGGAATTCTGGAATCATGGAATCCTGGAATCTGGATGGAATCTGGATGGAATCTGGATGGAATTCCCATTTCAGACCGACACCAAAGCGGAACTGGAAAATCATTGGAATTCCACAAAATTCTGGAATCCCCCTTGGAATTCCCAGTTCAGACTGGGACACCAAACACAAACAGGAAAATCACTGGGAAATGGAATTATGGAATTCCAGAATCCAGGTGGAATTCCCAGTTCAAACTGGGACACCAAACAGCACCAGAAACTGGGAAAGGACTTGGAGATGGAATCCTGGAATTCTGGAATTTGGATGGAATTCCCAGTTCAGACTGGGACACCAAGCAGGAACAGGGAAACCATTGGGATACAAAATTATGGAATTCTGGAATTTGGATGGAATTCCCAGTTCTGACTGACCCCAAACAGGAATTAGAAAACTACTGGGAGACAGAACCATGGAATTCTGGAATCCAGGTGGAATTCCCAGTTCAGACCGACACCAAACCAAAACCGGAAAGCCGCTGGAGATGGAATTATGGAATTCCAGAATCCAGGTGGAATTCCCAGTTCAGACCGACACCAAGCAACATCAGAAACAGGGAATGGATTGGGAGATGGAATTATGGAATTCTGGAATTCCCAGTTCAGACTGGGACACCAAACAGCACCAGAAACTGGGAAAGGACTTGGAGATGGAATCCTGGAATCCTGGAATTTGGATGGAATTCCCAGTTCTGACCGACACCAAGCAACAACAGAAACTGGGAAACCATTGGGAGATGGAATTATGGAATTCTGGAATTCCCAGTTCAGACCGACACCAAACAGCACCAGAATGGTGCAAGAAAATTATCCACTTAAGTACACTTCAATACGTTTTGGGAAAAAGAACTGAAAAAACCCCTAATTGTCTCTTTCTGTAATTCTTTGTCCCAAGGCCTGCTGTGCCCAGACAGAAAATAAGGCATTATCACATGAGTTGCTAGATGGTATTTCCAAGCCTTTGAGCAGCAATTCAATAACTATCTGTGACATATTTCTGATAACCTAAATCCTGGAATTCTGTGACATTCAATTATGAGAAAATATTTCAGCAAAGTTCTGACTTGTGCTACGATTGTGAGAGTAATTTTGCTTATTCTTTGGGGAAGGTTTCAGAACAAAAGTATTCTGGAATTAGCCCATGCTCTGGAGGACAATCTGTCATAATTGACCTATTTTACCTACCCCTGTCCAGGAAATCTGTTTATAATAGGTCGATCATTGTGGATATGTATGTTCTATTCTTTAGTCTTAGATATTGAAAAAGCAACATGTGTTTCATATTATAACCAGACCAGTCGTTCAATATTGTACAACTATCCAAGATCTGATTTTCTTCAACATCCTACCACAGACAACAGGTTGTACAGAAACATGAGCAGCTCACTTTGGTTAAGCTCTCAGCCTAGGAGAAGTGGCATATCACATCAGAAAACAGTTCTGACAGTTTCTACACCTCACATAGACAACCTTCTGCAAACTCATTGTGTATTTGAGCTCCTTTGATTTGATTTTGGAAAGTCTAAATCTAGAGAAGGTTGAGACAAATACACTAAATCTAGCTGCCAGCTAGACCAGCCAATATTTTTCCTTTTGCTTTCACATCCTGGGATTTGGAGAACTGCTTTGCATCAGCATGAAAATAACAATACTACTAGTGGTGCTACAAAAGCTGGCTGAGCAATTCTTTGAGGAGCCATCCCAATTTTTCAGCAGCCACCTCTTAGGATTACCCTTCTTCAGTGCTTGGGATAGTGTTGCAGGAATCCCATTGACATGGGCTAAACAAACTTTGGGACATAACACAGCATCTACCACTACCCAGAGACCACTAAAGAAATTACAGAGAAGGTAAAACTCTCTCAGTTGCAGGCATTTCTCTGACTTAGCCACTGTGTCTTGTATATAAATATACATTTTCATCACTAGAAATTTGGGGAATACCTTCACTATATCAATGCAACGATCAGGCCAAATATAATTTCCTTTTCTTTTTATGAAATATTTTGACAGAACAGGCACAAGAATAACTAGCCATGCAAGTGTATTATGTTACAAAAGAAATCCTTGTTCAGATATTTTTGCTGGAATCGTCCTGTATTGATGGGGCAGAAAATTTGCAATCATGATTGTAGCTGTTGATGAGGTCCTTTGGGAATTAATTTTTCCTGACACAAAATTCCATATGGTTGTATTCAGTGTCTAAGAATAACAATTTTCTGCTAATGTTAGCACTTCTTATTGCAATACATATGGAAAACCAAGGATATTAATTTTTCTTATCAAGATAGGATTTTTCCCTGCATTTTTTCCCCGAAACTATTAATCTAAACATTTTCTTTCCATGAATACTGTCTTCTCCTTTGATCTCCCAAAATATGAGACAGAATTAAAAAAGGGTTCCCAAACACAAAAAAAGTTGATTTGTGTTTGAGACTTTGGAGACAATTCTATCTGCAAACAGTTTAGAAGAGCCCTATAGTGATATTTTTGGACAGAGTTCTACTATTTAGAAACTTTAACAGCTGAGATGGCACAGAGTATAAGTGCAACCAACAGATTAACTAATTTTCAAATAACTTATTCAGTAAAGTGAGGTATAAAGGAGGAGGTGGAATTACGCCTGGAATTGTGACTCAGACCCAACTGCTTTCCTTAATTGATCTTAGGAAGACACAATCATACAAATCTCTGACTCAGCATTAAGGATTTGGCAATCTAGTCTTTAATAAACATAGGATTTTGATGTAATATTATCTCTGAATTCACAGTAAATAGCCAGTTGCATCTGAAACGTGTTTGAGAATTGTAACCTGAGATTCATCTGCTCTGACATCATACTTAGACAAAGCAGGGGCTGTCGATTACAAAAACAAAAGATCTTATCCAATAGGCAGGAGGCCAGGAAAGCTTCCACTGGCACTTTTATTTTATACTGGGACAGCAGGCCTGAGGCCTGAATGAATTTTGCTTTGTGACAAATTGTGTTATTACACTTCCTTGCTCAGCTCAGATCAGCAAACTACACAAATTCTGAATGGGCCCCCTGATAACTTTAGCTACAGGAGAGAGATGAATGTTCAACACACCATGTAGCTCATTACCTGTTCACTGAAGAATAGCAATACTCCTTCTCTTAGGAATATACAAATTAAAAAGCAGGAAATAGGGTTTGAGACTATTTGTTACAGTGTATAGAAGAAAAGCAAAAAACTGCTCATCTAAGTTTTCTATTTTATGCCCAAAAGTCTTAACAAGAAGCAAAATTCTCACTGAGTATTCTTTCCAGCGGAACTGCAGTTAGACAGCTAAATCAGTAATGCAGTATAACGTGGTCATATTAACGTGGTGAGGCAGAAAAGACCATCTGCAGCACCATGAATATGACTAAAATAGAGTGCCAACAAAAAGCCCTGAATAGTGTCTAATGCCAGAAATCGTTATGAATGGTGTTTTTAAGAATTTCAGCGTAATTGATAAAAAAGAGAATTATAGTATTTTTTTTCACTTGGGATGCAATAAGCTTTCAAAATTTATTTATAAGCACCTTTACAGCTCAATTCTACATGGATTAAAAATATATTTTTTTTTAGCATTCTTCACTAATTTTAGCTGTGAGCAGTTGTAGTGTTCAACCTTGCTTAGTAAGTTAGAAGAAATCTACACACTCCCAAGATTCACTCTGGTGAATATCACTGTGTAGACTGACAATTGGCACTTTTAACTGCTGTTTTAAAGATGCATGACTCTGGTTTATGTAACAGAGATTTCTGTCTATTTTACTGTTGAGTGTATATGCTTGGAGTGATAAATTCAATGCTAAATATTTGGAATTCAACAAATTTTTTCAAAAATTGTCGAGGACAAAAAGTACTATCATTACATAGATTTATATTTTAAAGTAGGGAAAAAAGTTGGAAATAAATCACCTGATTTCTAAACACTAGGATATTATCAATAGTCTCACAGGTTTTTATTTTAGAGTACATTTTTAATTACTTTGATAAAAAGGGTTCTAACAATGAGGTGAGAATGTAAAAAAATTATTCAGACTATTACATGAGATTCAAAGACTTATCCAAGGATGCTGAGTGGCCAAGTGATAAAACAGCAAAAGCAAATTTTTTGCAGACACAATAGTAGAGACTAAATTATCTATTATCAAACAACAAAAAATTTCTTAGCTGTTGCAAAAATATCTTCAATTAGCACAGTTAGAAAAAAAAATCAAAAATGCAATTAAATATTGGTAATTGTAAGGAAGTGAACTAAGGTCAAAACAAAAAGCCATTCTTTCAGTGCATTGATCCCTAAGTCTGGGAGTAGCTCAGTAGTGTAATCCATTGTCCAAAAGGATTACATTAGAAATAAAAAGTAACTGAGAAGAGTGAGAAGGATGCTCAGAGGTACTCAATACAGTTACACAGGCATTCTTCAGCTTGCAGAACAGGTATACAGAGAGCAATTCAGCTGATGCATGAAAAGCTGTAAATATATTAAGACTATATTGAGACTGTAAAAAGGGAATAATTATTAGCTGGTTTCTATAGGAACTAGAACCCTCCCAAAGGCATCAAATGTATAGCAAGTAAGGGAAAGTATTTTTCACAAACATATGCTAAAATTATGGAGTTCAATTGTATAGAATGCTTTGAAGATTAACTACAACCATTTTTTAAAAACACTGAGACAAATTCATAGAAGAAAGGTACACCAAAAATTCAGTTTGTGGTTTGAGCAAAAAACTTCTAGCTTAGGAATTTTCTGAAATTCAGATAGCTAGAAACTGAGTAAATTTATTGAGAGAAATAATACAATGTAATGACTCTAAATAACACAATGTAGTGACTCTTCGTGTATCCACTACTGGAAAGTATCAAGGTCCAACAGTGTGCTAGATGGACCTTTGGTGTCATCTAGTACGGCAGCGTTAGGTCTTAGATAGGTTTATCCTGAGCAGGGTACTCTCACTTTCATTCATTTAGAATTCAAAATACAATTCCATATTCAATACTAAATATATAGGACATCCATTTTAAAATATTAAATGGTTGATCTGGGTCATCTATTGTTTTACAATTACTGTTTGCCATAGGAATAAAAGAAAGACTATTTCAAAACCTGTCAGTATCAAATGATAGATTACAGTGGTAAATATTAATAAATGTTAGGTAGCTACAAATTCTGGCAATTTAAACTGACTGACAAAAAAACCTTTTCCCGAACTGAACTTCTTATCCCAGAAAGAGAGGATAAGAATATACTTTGAAATATTCTCCAATAAATCATTTCACTATTGATTCACTGTTGAAAACATTTATGTAGCAAAGAAATGAGATACAAAAGTTATTAAATAAGTCAAACTGTTTATACAATCATACCTGATCATTTCAAATTTTAAATTGTTTTATTTTGTTAAACTTTCTTTAGCATTGTTTTTCCTAAACTGCTTAATATGTTTTCTGTACTTCTGAGGTCCCCACACCTCCATCTGTGAGTTGTATTACACAAAACCTTACAATATTTGTTATTTAGGTTTGTTTTTTTAGAAGGGCATTCTGTAAATTTTGCAATTTTTCCTCTACAGTTTCTTTCTATGCACCATGTTATACTCCTCCTCTCAGGTACTGACATTTCTTTCCATTACACAAAGTGTTAATTTTCCACACACTCAGGGTAGTCTCTCCTGCCATTCAACACATCAAATCTAACTCAGCCCATCCCATGGGAATGTAAACAATAATTGTATAGGTGCAACTAAAGCTTGAGAGCTGTGTCACTCTTTTTTCTTTGCTTTGCTCCTTTACTTTTCATTTTAAACTTGTTAAAACTGTTTCACCTAATCGTCAGTTGTAGGTATTGGAGATGATTGTAGCAAAAGTGATATACAGCTTATTTCTCTGTCCTAAGAAATTAGCCTTGGTATCTTCCTGTTTAACCTGTAGCAAATAAATGCATATATCAGCAGTACATTTATAAGCACATGGAGTTCCACTAGTATTAGAATCCATAAATATCTATTTCAGGATAACAACTACCAAGTAAAGTGTTAGATATATTCTGGCAGTCTTTTACAGATAGATAGATTTTTAATTTAGAAAGGATCATCTGTACCTCATAGCTTTTAAAATAGGCTGTAGAATTAATGCTGCTATTCCCATTCTAAGTTCAAAAACTTAGGTCTAATTGAATTATGAAATCTTTTAACATCCCAACTCTAACAAACTTGGAGTTATATTGTATTTGTATATTTACACATTTCATTACTAAGCATTTTGATTTATTAGAAATGGCTACTATCATTCATTGCAAGTGAAAAAAAAGCTGATTTTAGTGACCAGACACCAATGTGTAACATTTTCTTCTGTTTCTGTGTACTTACATGTAGGCAGACTTTTTGGGCTCCGGCTGCCTGGATTGAGACTTCTGACCTACAGAAAGCAGTCCTTACCCCAGGAAGACCCCGATGCAGTCATAATCGATTCATCCAAGCACAGCGACGACTCAGTGGCAATGAAGCACTTTAAATCACCTACAAAAGAAAGCTGCAGTCCCTCAGAAGTGGATGATACAAAAGCACTGATTCAACACAGTAAATTTTCACCTTTGGTTAATATATCTGGACCTCTTGACCACTCATCACCCAAGCAGCAGTGGGACAGACTTTACCCTGACATGATACAGACAAGCAATCCACTAACCCGTTCCAGATCAAAGGAAAGTATTTGTAGTATACGGAGAGCCTCTTCGGTACATGACACAGAAGGCTTTAATGTCCATCCCAAGAACGTTTTTAGGGACCGTCATGCAAGTGAAGGTATGGTAGAAAGTAATCACTATTCTCTGATGTACTAAAAATGGAATATTTTCAATATTTCATAGTAATAATCATCACTTTGTAAACAAAGCTAAACAGAATGAATCCATGGTGCATTGAAAATACTAAGGGCTCAAATATGCCAGGCTTATGTACACTAAATGTTGTTTTCCATTTTCAAGGAGACTAATGGAATCATGGTGTTGATCTTCTCTATAGGGATATAGCAAATATTGGGGCCAGCATTCCTAAAGCTAATATTGGGGTTTGGGGAGAAAAAAAATCAGGTGATCAAATTATAATTGCATATACTGTTCTCTCCTATACTTACAGGTATTAGATTGTCTTTGATTGTATGAAATCCTACTTCAGAGACTGATAAGTTTATTTCTCTTAAATCTGTAATGTGCAGATTTTACATTCACTGATCCAACACTGAGACATGCTTTTTCTCTCATGCCGAAGAAAGTATCCTCAGCAACTCCATGCTTTGTGTAATGAATAGTGAAATCCTTAGTGAAATGGTGAAATGCTTAGTGTAAACTTCATTTAAGGGTGATTTTCTCCTTGTGCTATTATATTAATTTTTCATTGTAGTAGTTCCCAAATGGTCATTCTTTATCCAGTTATACATCTGTGAAAAGGTGTAAAAATCAGTTTGACTATTAAGTATCTTTTATTACAGTAATAGAAAGCTAATGCATAAATTACCACATAATTTTAATACTTGCCAAATGGAGGAGCAAAATTTTCTATCTCCATTTTATAGAAAAGCTTTTTTCAAATGTTAAGTACTAATGAAAATAATTTCTACTATGAGGAGTCAATAATTCAGTTGAACTCCTAAGGCCTCTCCTGCGATGTGATCATTTACAGTGTAAATGGATAAAACACTCTTACTCTGTTTTCACTTTGCATAAACTACAAAATAGTAGAGAATCAGGCCCTAACTTATGTCATACATAGTCATTCTAGAAAAATTCAGCAGAAGAGAGGATGGCTCTCAGAAAGGCATTAGGATTAGTAACCATCCTTGATATCATCTGCTTACAATCAATGTTAGAATTGGACACCATATGCTGAAAAGATGCTTAAATTTATCAAGCAAGTCCTAATTGCCTAACTCAACAGTGAGCCACAAAACCCTATTATTGTTATAAAATTATCCATGCAAGTTAGGCAACCAAGATTCAGCTTAAATCATCTGCTCCAGGCTTGCAGTTTCTGAACAGGGAGAATGCAAAACCCTAAGTACAACAAGTAAAAGTAAACTACAGTCCCAAATGGCTCAACTCTTACCAAAGGAAACATACGGTTAACTTATTTTCCCATTCCATTTTTATTTTGAGTTTTTCTAAATCATTCAAAAACTACCACTCTATCTGAAAATGCAAGTCAGGATTCAATTTTTTCCTACCCCTTCCAGTTCAAAAAATATTAATTGAATCAGTAAAGCAGAATTCTGAAAGAAGAGAATAACATTACTTAGCTTAATACTAACTACAGTAATTTACCTGCAGTCAAATTTTAAGATAATGCAATTGAGAATAGAAATTATTTCATGTGTTAAATTAATTTATGTAGCCTTGTTGTCTATCGCTTTAAAATTATCTTCACTGTGCTCATTATATGCCAAGAGATATTACAGTAAAAATGACAGCTTAGCACTTTAAATTCATTTGAGTGTACTGGATCAAATTCCATTATAAATTTGCCTATATGACAGCAAAAGCAACAGGGCAGGAACTGTGTCCTACACTCACCATCCAAAATGCAGCCAAGCCAGCCTCATCTGAAACACCAGCAATCCAGATTCTGCAGACAGGTGCAGGTTCAGAAATGTTATTGTCTTCAGAAAGTGGACTCAGCAAGATCACTGCAGCCTTCTGAAACAGCAGCAGGCTTAAGAGCCCAGTTTAGCCTAATCTCCAGCACTGCTACAGATGCCTGTCCCACGAAGGCACTGGGCTGGGAGGAACTAAACAGCTACGGTCCAGAGGGCCCAGGCTGATGTGCTGTGCTGCCCGGTGCTCGGGAAGCTGAGGAGAAGCCGGCGAGGCCGCAGGTCTGGCAAGGCCCAGCGCCATGACCGACCCCCCGTGCAGGCCGCGGCCTCTGTCCAGAGCAGCGCGGACCACTCTCCACAGGCTGCTGTGGCACAGCCTCAGCTCAGAGGTGGCCTGTGAGCCCAGCCAAAGGAGGTGAATGTCTGTGTGAGCCCAAAGCACATCTGAGAGCTGGTAACCTGGGCACAGCAGGTGGCACCAGGAGGAAGGCATCATTCCCTGCCAGACCCGCCTCACACCCTCAGAGCCGCAGGGCACAACACAAGGGGACGGTGCCTTGTGGATCACATTATTATCATGTGAACCAGCGTGGCACCTACCTCTGCACCTGTGTGGCTCCTTTAAAATAGTGATAACAGCAGCAATTATAATATTCTACTGAAAAGGTTTGATCTCACAAGAGGATTCAGGGCCAGGTGAGCCTGTGAGGACAGAAAGCTTAGCCAATGTTTCCTTGTGAAAAGGCACCTAAGAGCTGAAGAAAGGTTTAAGGTGTATCTTTCTCCAGCACTTGCTCAGAGGGGCATGGCTTGGGCTGCTGCCATGGCAAAGACATGATTCCTCATATGTGTGTAGGCAGACATGGGGGGCCTGGGGGGTCTGTGCTGGGCCTCCTGTGCAGCCCCCCATGCCATGCACCAACCCTGCACTCCTGCCTCAGCTTCTCTCAGTTATGTGGGACTAATTATTTCTTCCTGGCACTTTTGCCAAGAAATATTTTTTTCTTGCAGCCCACTGCCAGACATGTGGAGAAAGAATTTTGTCATGTTTCTATTAAGGCAAGTTAGATAAAGCCAGTCCTACTGCCTGATGATCTACTCCAGACACTTTGACACATTATCTCAATCATTGGAGTGATTTCACCTTCACTGGAAGTCTTCGTAATACAGTCAAGGAGGTGCAACAATATTTCAATTCAAATCATGCACACTTTGAAGCTGTATTTTCTGCTTTTTCTGGTGTAGATTTTAGTTGTCTTTTCTTGTCTTTTTCTCCACTTTTAATGTGCTGAAAACCAGACAATGGTCGCAATGTCAAAGGTAAAGTATACATCTAGACTGTACCTTCCAGTGTTTCAATCAGCCACACTTTTTGGCATGTTACTTTGCCTGCTGTATGAAATGTTCAAATGCAACACTCTCATGTGACCAAGTGCTAGCTCTACTACATAAATTATATTTGTTAAACACATAGTTACTCATGTAACTCTTGTCTCAAAACACTAACTATAAATCACTGGAAAAAGTGAAGGCCTTTAACAGTTAAACAGCCTTTTGATTTCATTATCTGCTAATTTAAAAAAAGAAAGGGAGGGAGGTAGAAACATATCTTAGTTACATAACTCAGTGCTGTTGTCCTTAAGCAGTCAAAACTTCTGTTGAAGCTACCAGGAGTTTTACCTGCAAAAGGATGTGTGATTGTATGAGGACATTAGCAAAAGATCCATTGTTACAAGGTACTCAGTTTTCAGTTAACTCTCTCAAAAATAAATAACTGATAATCAGGACACTTGTGGAAGTATCTTCACTTATTCCTCTTTTGTCTCTTTAAAACTAGTTTCACGTTCCTGGATGGCAGGGGGTATGGTTTCAAGCTTCCTGTAGCATCAAAATGTGCATGCATGAACTTCATTGCCAATTTCATGTTTAAATAATATTTAGTGCAATTTGAAAACTGTTTCTTTTCACCAGCATTGAGCTATATGTTTTAGAAGCAATTTGAACATAATCTGTAAATTACTTCCTCCATTTCTGAAGATCACTTACTAAAGTGTTCAGTTTAATTGCCATATTTGTATTTGTGGGAGGACTGGTTTGTGACTTCATGCATGATGCAAAAAGTGTGTGTACCTGGTAAAATCTCTCCAAACTGCATGCAGTGCATGACATAGGTTCTGTAAAACAATTTGTGGACTACAAAAATCATTGCATTTGCTTCATGTGTATGTTGGCAAAATCTTGGGGGGAAAAGATGCAGTTTCTGTGCTGCTCAATAATTTTTCTAAATGCATTTACTGCTGGTGAAAGATGATGAATTGGCAGCTCAGGAGAGTGAAATAATTTCTCAATGCATTGTGTAAGCACGGACAGTGAAATCCTACCATCAAAATGGGGAATTCAAGCTTAACCTGATTCTCCTTTTTGGCTAGGCAGAAGCAAGTCCTTCTCCCGGCTTATTCAGTTCTCTGCCTGTCTGTTGAAACTGTCAATCAGGGTGCCAATTAGTATCAATTGTGATTGTGATTTGTTATGGCCCCCTTTTCCTGTGCCCTGCTATGACAATATAGCAATGGCCCACTGGCTATCAAGTATCAGCTCAATTTCTGGCAGCCTGGGCTGTTCTTAAACTAATACTGTCTTTCAATCAATTACCATTGACAATGAGGTGCATTATGCTTTGCACCACTTTCTAGAGCAAAAGATGGTGGGGGAAAAGAAGCAAGGTTCTATTCTCTTGTGCAATGAGCTTAAGCCTAATATCATGCTCTAGAGCATGAGTATTAGGTAGCAAAAGAGAGAATAATCCCCTTTGGAATGGAAGTGATAAAAGATGTAAATCCCAGAAACCAAAAGTTCAATGCAATTTAAGTATCTACAAAGTTACTAATAAAACAAAATCTTGCCTACTATCTAATCGCAGATTTGCCTAAGCTATTTTAGTTTCCTCTTACATTTGAATTCCTAAGGTATGAAGAATCGTGCTGATCTGACCAACTGATTCAAGGTTTTAACTTGAAATCCTGCTTACATCTAAACTGATTCAATACTCAGAAACTGTTGCTCAAGCTAACAGGGAAGCAGGGCTGGAAAACTCTAGTGTGACCACATGTCCATTAGCACACACCAGCCAGATTAGTCACTTCACTGGTTCGTGAGGAGATTGTGTGCCCTGATATATTTTGAGCACTAATTTTTAGTAGACTCATATAGATGATGTGATAGAGTCAGGTCCCACCTGGGCAAAAAGGCATTTAAATATAGTATCACAGTCCCTTGGTGGTGCCCTCAGTAGCAGGCTTTTTTACCATTCCTTGCAGATGAAAGGTAGCGCTTTCTTCCCTTTTCCTGTGAATCTGTTCCACAAAAAAATATACTAGGAGAAAAAGAAGGACTGTTTTGCAGTTTAATGGTTAGAGAACTCAGGCACAAACTCTTTTTTGTACCCAAAATTTTAGTTTAGAGCATCATGCCCTCCCTTGTCATCTTAAATTCCTTTCTGCACAGTGGCAAAATTTGAAATGGAGTAATAGAGATTTTCTATCTGTGGTCCAGATTAGCATGCAATTATTATGAGTTTAGGAGAAAGAAAACATGTATAGATCCTTAAAAGCTTCAAAAGAAAATGAAATGTCTTCTTCTTCAACAAGCATTTGAAGCCAGGTGTGATGGAAAATCAGCCCCCACTTAAAGAATTTTGAAAAAAAATATCAACACAGCATAAAGCATTTCGCTGCAGCCATCCCCAAGCAGCTGGTGGCTTTGAATTTCATTCTTTCTCACATTGCAAGTAAAATCAACTCTTCCACTGTTGACTTTGCAATTTACCCCATAGGCCTAATCCAACCCATTGACTGTCCCTGAATCAACATACACATTCTTGTTTTCCTCTCAGGAAGACAAAAGAAAACCTCAAAAAGAAGAAAAAGAGAAAAGCATCAGACTGTTGCCTTTAATAGAATTAAGGCAACCTTAAATAAAATTCTCAGGCGGATCTAAGAAATACCCTTCAATCTCACTCTTTATGTACATTACTACCAACTGCAAGACCTGGATTTTTTTTCCTAAATACCTAAGAGGATTTAGTTCTCACTGTCTAAACATCTTTATAGTACTTTTTCCAATATTATGCATTGCAAGGAAAAGCAACTTTTCCTCGCAATGAATACTTTTGTCTTCCCAATGACTTATGATGACAGTACAAAACAAGTATTCTGATCATTCATATTGCTTTTTTGTTCAAACAACTCTGTCTGTAATGAAAAGAATAATTATAAAGAATATGTACCTCATAAGTATGTAAATTCTATATAGTTTTAATGATACACTAAAATAGTATAAGAAGGTTTTATATACTTTGTTGATATTCTTTCTACCTATACTTTATATAGGTTATATAAGTATATACAGCATCCCTATAGTTTCCTATATTTTATTTGCAATGACAATTGAAGAAACATGTTTTCATTTCAATTTTCCAGTTTCTTTGAACTATCATGTGAGCGTGAGCAAGGTAGAGATGTGATAATAGAGCCTTTGCTAATTCCAGGCACTCTTACATAATCATGTGCCCTATTTCCGCTCTCATAAACAAATGAGCATATAGACTTTATATTCAGCCAGAACTATAATAAGAGCTCACCAGAATTCCTAGTAAAATGAAAATAATTAAGGATAGATGCATTATGCAATTTGGAATCCATCAACTTTCCAAAAAATATAGAGGGTTATATGTAAAGAAAATGTCATATTCATAGCCAATATTAGATTTCAATCTTATTAGTAAAAGAGTTATTTTTAAAATGTAAATAAATTTTATTATTAACAACTAGTATACAGAAAATTAGTTTTTAATCACCCTTTTAACATATCCCACCTAAATATTAATGATAATTTATTTCCTTCAATTTCCCAGATACTAAATATATGTTCTGATTTTTCAGGGCCTTTTAATCATATCAAGTCAAGTCTGTTGGGATCCACATCGGATTCAAATCTCAACAAATACAGTACAATCAACAAAATTCCTCAACTCACACTGAACTTTTCAGATATCAAAAGTGAAAAAAAATCTTCATCTCCTCCTTCTTCAGAGAAAGCAATTATTGCACCTAAGGTGAAAGACCGAACGCACAATGTAACAGAAAAAGTTACACAGGTAAGGTAATACATGTTATTTTAGCTCATTTTCTTTTTTTTTTTTTTTTTTTCCACTGTATTCGAGAGATTCTTACTCTTTTAATGAGTGGCTTGGCTATCTCCAGACTAATTTGAAGGCTTTAAAACATTATGTAATTTACCTTCCATTCAGTTGTTTATGAGGTAGTCTACAACATCAGATGGTACTGCTAACAAACAAAACTCTTCTGCTCCCTATTTTTTAATGGAAAAGAAATCTAGTATGCACCACGTGTCCCAAATAAGACCATTAATTTCAGTGATTCCTGTCATTCATAAATGTTAGTTTCATTCTTCATAATTTTTTCTCAACATTATGAATTGCTGATTAGTTATGGTACAACATGATAACAAATGGTAGGTGATTGTGCCACTGTATCATAATTATATCTCATAATTTCTGTTCAAGTTCTTTGGCTTTTTGTAATGCTCTTTCTTATTGGTATATTTTTCCATATCTGTGCTTCCATAAGGCTGTCAAAATGAAAAGCACACACCTTTGGACTGGATGTACAATATATCTTGTGAACAAGGCCTATAATTGAAGCAAAATTTAAAATAATTTTAAATAGCGGTTTCTTCACTCTAAAACAGATGCAGTGCCCTCTGAAGTCAAAGGAAATTTTTAGCTAATTTCAATATTATTTCATTTGTGTTACAATCTTATATGGAGAGTGACAGGGACAGGCGAGGAATGTGGAACATACTGAAAAAATACCGAGAGATGACAGTATCCCAAATAACATTTATAAGGTCAGTAGGCAGAGGGTTGGCCCTTAAATGCCTAGACGGACTAAAAGAGGCAAAAAGTGCTTTACAGTAGAATGCAGATAGATATTCCATACGGAAGATCTTGCCAAGAGTATATTTGGACGTAGAATCATAGAATGATAGAAATTAAGACCAACATGTCCAACCATTAACCCAGCATGGACAAGTCCACGACTAAATCATGTCCCCAAGTGCTGACCAGACTGCAGCTTCCCTGCATTGGTGCTTTGCCAGACAGAGTCCATGTTCCTACTCCCTTTGTCAGTATAAAAAGGGATGTATTGTACACCCTCCTAAAGAAATAGAGATAAAAGTTCTATCATTTCTATTTTGAGATCAGTTAGTGCCTAAAAAGTAATTGGATTTTTATCTTTCATATATTTTGTCTTTAATAGCTAGCTTGAATCCGCAGCCATTGTCCTTTCTTCTGTGGTCAGTTTTGAAAGATATAATCTCTTCTGGATCCATTTTGATATGTTTTAAATTATTCATAATAGTTATATATAGAAATCTTTTCATAGATAATACAGCAAAAAGTCAAGTTACATAAAAAAGACTAATTTTTATAAGTTATATAAGCATGAGACAAGGTAGGTTTTTCAGGGGTGTTTTTTATTAGTTTTTTGGGTTTGTTTTTTTTTTGTTTGTTTTTGTTTTTTGAATTCTGACTGGCTAATTAGTGCCAGAGTGCTGAGCTTCTGCATTCTACTGATGCTGTTGAGGGTGGAAGGTAGGGCAGAAGGTTTTTTTTTAAATCTATGTTTATTCTCCAAATAATTTAGATTTTATAAAAAATCCAATGGAAATGGCATGGATCAGCTAATCTATCAATGAAAATTGATACCTACTAAATTCAAAATTAAATTTGAAATGCTCTATAAAATCTATACACTTCAAAAAAGCCTTCCAATTTAATTTGACATTGGTTTATGTCCTTCGGTAGAACAATCTCAGCCACTGTGCAGAGCACAATTTGCATAGCAAACTTTGATGCCATATCATTCATTATGATTGGAAATAGTTCCCTGCAGCTGCTGCTTTTTCTGTTATTACATTCACTTATCAATATTTTTAGTTGCTGCTGCATTCTAAATGGTAGAATTAGGTACAGGTAGAAGCTCTTAGGAGGTATAAATAAATGTAGGTCTATAGTGTTACAGTGGTCAAGGATCTAGTTAACTAGAGATTCATTAATTAGATTAGAAATAGACATTTAGAAGATTTAAGTGGCTAGTTTTAGTCCTGTTTATGTTTCTATTCTCAGTGATTTTAATATATTTTGTTAGAGTCAGCTCTTTGAAGCTTCTGCTTCATGTCTGAATATAAATTTATTTGTAAGTCTGTTCTTGGGCCATAGATCCATCAGGAATCTATCTGCAGAACACTGCAAAAGTGGGCTTGGAAGATATGAGCAGAGTGTTGAGAATATAATATGGTGGAAATGTTAGGAAATGTTAAAGGAGGTAGTAAAAATATGCTCATGCTGGCACAGTCTCTGATAAGGAAATCTGCCAAACAGCATCAAAAATACGCAGAGGGCAATATGACCTATTTAATCTATGGGGCAATATCAGTAAAAGAGCAAATGAGTATAAAACAGCCATGGTAAGTTCAAAGATCACCCTTAATTATAGTTATGACATTCTGAAACAGTCTTCTAATGAAAGAAGTTAGGGCAGCAATTCTAAGTGTTGCTAGAAAGACCCTGAGGATGTAGTGGAGGGGTACATAAGATGCTGCATTTTCTGGAATTGCAGGACTGGATGACATGAAAGGTCACCTATTGTACCATTCAAATATACATCCATCCATCTCTCCCTTTGTAGTCATATTTTCTATCTTTCTCCCTTTCCTAAGTTTTGCTGAGAAATGTGATCCTGATGTTAAAATCTGACAATTCAACTACTGTGGCTCCTCATGGTGCAATGCAAAATATACCAGTGAGCTTTTCTGTTGGATATGCAGCCTGGATTCTCTCTCATTCTCTCTCAACAGTTATAAATCAAGTATCAGCATCACAGAATGCAACAAATTCTTTCCAAAGACAACAGCTGTATAACTTCTTTAATATCCGCAAGCTGGGGATGTAATTTGGGTCTTTAAGAGAGTGAAAAAGGAAAGGATGGCACATAGCCACCTTCAGAGGGAAGAGGAAGAATAATGAATAAAATAAATAAATGAGTCGTTGGCCACTGTGTTTAGAGGAAGTGCTGCACTTTGAGAAAACATTTAAAGAGGAGTAAGATACTTTAGTAAAAAGATTTTAGTGGAATAAATTAGAAATAGAAAGTAGAATAAAGTTTAGACAATTATTTTAGAAGAAAGAGGAGATGCTGTGGGACAGTAGTTTATACTTTGAGAGAAAAACCTGGGTTATACATTCTACAGCAAGAAACCTTCCAATACTGTTTTTCTACTTAACAGGAGGGTTCAGGACATTATGTAGAGATGAAAATTGCCTTAAGATACAACTTGCAGTGAAGTGCTGCACATGTGATGGTTCTGAATAAGTAGATTCCCTGATTGCTTTGCCTGGATTTTCACCTGGGGCTTCACTGATCATAACTCCTTGTGTAATGCCAAGAAGCATAACATCTTCTGGACACTTTCTGCATAACTGACTTTTAGTCAGAGAATTAGTCCAGGTGTAGCTGCCAGATAACCCTGATTGATAAATTGGCATTGTTATATCCTAGTGCAGATTTTTGTGACTAAATTATATTTACATTTCCATTCCACTTAAGGAAAAAATTGATTTTTTAAATGTTTTTCCTTATAATTTCCAGAGGTGTTAATGTCACTCTCTGCTAGAAGAATCTCAGCTTCCTTTTTTCCATTATTTCTTTTTTACAGTCTGTTCAGGAGGACAGTGCAATTTCTGCACTCTTTTGTACTGACAGGTTCAGTTGGGGTCCTGACACTGATGGTTAGAAAGAGACAAGTCTTCCTAGCGGCACAAAAGTAGACTTTTATTAAAGAAAGCAGTAGGGCAAAAGTCTGACATCTGTCCCTTAACATTTTTTATGAATTCATAAAGGGGACTTCTGGCCTTAAAATTTCAAGGTACAAAGACACAACAGGAACTGATTTTATCTTTTGCTTAAATACTGATTTATTTTAAAGGTTTTTAGACATCCAGTTTCCACTGATGTACAGCTGCAAAGTTGTGAACTCCATTGTAAACAGACTCATGAAGACTAGAATAGTCAGTGTCTGCTTTGTCTTTAAAGAAAAGAGAGAATTCCTGAATTCCCATAACTTAATACTGTCTACAAATAATTGTCCCAGTTAATAAACTGCAAATTACTGATCTCTTTATTGTGTTGTTTAAGAAAAACTGTTTTGTTGCTTTGGTCACTAGTGTCCAGGGAACATTTATCTCCTTGCAATTCATCCGTCTGAAGGAATACAGAATGTGGTTGAAAGGCCCAACATATATCTGTTGTTCATTATTTATCTCAATAAATGACTTACAGGAAAGTAAAACTCTGTAATGTTTTAACTTCTTGTAATAATAGATTTCAGAACAGTTTCATTATCCACCCACCTCTAGAAAACATATATATACCCAAACTGGTCATATGGCTTATGAAATGACAAATATATACCTTGACAGGCTACACAGAATATTGTGATCTGCTTTGCAGACATGCTGAACACCCACAAATCTTCCGAAAATAGAGCTGCTGGTGAGGGGGGTGGGGGGGAGGCTGGGGACCATGTAGGAAGTGATAGACCTTGTAGCTTCACTGCATGTTTTTGTAATCTGGCCAGACTCCATTTTGTTCCCCAAAAGATTGAGAAATAAGTAACAATATCCTCCCAAGGCCAATAAAGCTGCTGATATAAAAAGAACTATTATATGATCATGACTTCAAACTGACCTTCAGGTTTTCAGGCTAAAAGAAGACTACCAGCATCTAGGACAGAGGGGGGCAATATAAAACCTAAAAATAAACCAAATTATTGATCTATACGTTTTCAGCAGTCCAATTCAGCTGACGCACTGTGCTGTTTACATCCTGCAATAACTCACATACACACAACATTTCAAGGCTGTTCATTTTGCATTCTGCATAATGCAGAAAACTGAATAAAGGGGAAACAATTTTGATGCCTTCCAATTACACAGCAAGAGATACATATAATAGTGAAATTAGGGGGTAAGCAGGGCCAACATTTCCTAACGTATGGAAAGTTTAAATTTACTCTGAAATGAGATGCTTCTTTTTCCTGTTATTTGGGAATTGACACATCTTATACAGGAGTATTCCCTTTCTTTACAATAATAGTTAGCACCCTCATGCAAAAAATTTTCATCTTTTATTGTCATTACATAATTAGGCTTTGTAATTACTATAGATGTAATTATAGAAATAGTCTAAATGTGAGTAATTTCATTGTAATTTAGAAAGTGTGACACACTGTGAAACCAAGAAAAGCAGAGGCCATGGTTAAAACCAGTAAAAATACCTCAGTCCCACTGTAGCCATTTAAACCTGTGCCAAGGTGTCACCACAACTGTAAAGTAGTTTCTTTTTCACCAGAGCTAACAGCTATTCCAAGTGTGTGGAAGCAGAAATTAAAGCCCACTGTTTTGCTCAGTTTCAGAAGAAAGCATTGTATCCTTATTATAATTATTTGCTGTTGCATCAAGTAATAAAAATGAGATTCACAACAATTGTGAAAGATAAAATATTCCTTCCTTACAGTAGAGCCTCTTCTTTTTGTGACAGCTGAATAGGTTTAGGCATCTGAACTGCTGCAGTGTTTCAAGAAGATTTCACAACATATGGTAGAAATGGAGCAGTCAGAAAGCCCAGCTGCTTTGCAGCATGTAACCTGGATGCATCCTTAATTAGTCCACGTCCTTCCCCCAAGATCTGCTCTTCTATTACCTGATCTTGCTGAGTTGGGAAAAAGTATCCACTATCTTCTATGAATTACAGTTTTGAGTAATCAAAGCTTTGTGTGATCTCTGTGTTTACTGTCGTGATGCTAACATGGAATAAAGCATATGACCTTTGTTTATATTAGCTTATTTGCCAAAGCAACATTCCTCTTCTAATGTTAAGGACTAGGAGAAAATAGACTTTCAGATGGCATTGTAATTTGTTCTGATAATAAGGAGTTGAGTGCAAGAACTAATACTCTACAAAGCAAGCAAAGCTTATGGAAATGAGGGTGTTGGCAGCATTTAGGCAAGCCTCATTTCTCTGGTCTAGAGCTACAAACACCCAAACTCCCACTCCATGAGGATTGACCTTGGAAGTTTCTAAACTTGGTAGGTTACTCTGCTGAAACCAACAGTTCTGACACTCACCAGAACGGTCTCACCACAAACAGCGAGTCAAGCCCCACTAAAATGCAAAGTGCTGTGAGATCCTCTGATGCATTTGGCACGGGCAGTCTGGAATAATGGCTTTCACATATGCAGTGAGAGTTGCCTTAAAACAGCTGTGAGAGTCATGTTCTATCTTTCACTTCACCTTAGAACTGCACAAAAATGGAGCGTGGGAGAGACCTCTGGAGGCCACTTAACCCAGCCTCCTGTGCAAAACAGCACGGCTGCAAAGTGAGATCAGGGTCCGGCAGTTACTGTGTTAACCCAGGGCAGTTATTGTCCTAATCAAAAAATTGTTATTTATTTGTAATATTTTAATAATAACATTTAAATAATAATATTTATTAAAATTTGATATTCATTGAAAAAACATATTCTATTGAAATTTTGAGGATTTGGGAGACAGAACCATGGAATTCTGGAATCCAGGTGGAATTCCCAGTTCAGACTGACACCAAACCAAAACCGGAAAGCCGCTGGATATGGAATTATGGAATTCCAGAATCCAGGTGGAATTCCCAGTTCAGACCGACACCAAGCAACATCAGAAACAGGGAAAGGATTGGGAGATGGAATTATGGAATTCTGGAATTCCCAGTTCAGACTGGGACACCAAACAGCACCAGAAACTGGGAAAGGACTTGGAGATGGAATCCTGGAATCCTGGAATTTGGATGGAATTCCCAGTTCTGACCGACACCAAGCAACAACAGAAACTGGGAAACCATTGGGAGATGGAATTATGGAATTCTGGAATTCCCAGTTCAGACTGACACCAAACAGCACCAGAAACTGGGAAAGGACTTGGAGATGGAATCCTGGAATTCTGGAATCCAGGTGGAATTCCCAGTTCAGACTGACACCAAACCAAAATCGGAAAGCCGCTGGAGATGGAATCCTGGAATTCCAGAATCCAGGTGGAATTCCCAGTTCAGACTGACACCAAACCAAAACCGGAAAGCCGCTGGAGATGGAACAATGGAATTCCAGAATCCAGTTGGAATTCCCAGTTCAGACCGACACCAAACAGCACCAGAAACAGGGAAACCATTGGGAGATGGAATTATGGAATTCTGGAATTCCCAGTTCAGACTGACCCAAACAGCACCAGAAACTGGGAAAGGATTGGGAGACGGGATCATGGAATTCCAGAATCTGGATGGAATTCCCAGTTCAGACCGACACCAAGCAACATCAGAAACAGGGAAAGGATTGGGAGATGGAATTATGGAATTCTGTAATTCCCAGTTCTGACTGGGACACCAAACAGCACCAGAAACAGGGAAAGGATTGGGAGATGGAATTATGGAATTCTGGAATTCCCAGTTCAGACTGGGACACCAAACAGCACCAGAAACTGGGAAAGGACTTGGAGATGGAATCCTGGAATCCTGGAATTTGGATGGAATTCCCAGTTCTGACCGACACCAAGCAACAACAGAAACTGGGAAACCCTTGGGAGATGGAATTATGGAATTCTGGAATTCCCAGTTCAGACTGACCCAAACAGCACCAGAAACAGGGAAAGGATTGGGAGATGGAATCCTGGAATTCTGGAATCCAGGTGGAATTCCCAGTTCAGACTGACACCAAACAGCACCAGAAACAGGGAAACCATTGGGAGATGGAATTATGGAATTCTGGAATTCCCAGTTCAGACTGGGACACCAAACAGCACCAGAAACAGGGAAAGGATTGGGAGACGGGATCATGGAATTCCAGAATCTGGATGGAATTCCCAGTTCAGAACCGACACCAAACCAGAAACTGGAAAAGGATTTGGAGAATGATCATGGAATTCTGGAATCCTGGAATCCTGGAATCTGGATGGAATCTGGATGGAATTCCCATTTCAGACCGACACCAAACCGGAACTGGAAAATCATTGGAATTCCACAAAATTCTGGAATCCCCCTTGGAATTCCCAGTTCAGACTGGGACACCAAACACAAACAGGAAAATCACTGGGAAATGGAATGATGGAATTCCAGAATCCAGGTGGAATTCCCAGTTCAAACTGGGACACCAAACAGCACCAGAAACTGGGAAAGGACTTGGAGATGGAATCCTGGAATTCTGGAATCCACGTGGAATTCCCAGTTCAGACTGGGACACCAAGCAGGAACAGGGAAACCATTGGGATACAAAATTATGGAATTCTGGAATTTGGATGGAATTCCCAGTTCTGACTGACCCCAAACAGGAATTAGAAAACTACTGGGAGACAGAACCATGGAATTCTGGAATCCAGGTGGAATTCCCAGTTCAGACCGACACCAAGCAACATCAGAAACAGGGAAAGGATTGGGAGATGGAATTATAGAATTCTGGAATTCCCAGTTCTGACTGGGACACCAAACAGCACCAGAAACTGGGAAAGGACTTGGAGATGGAATCCTGGAATCCTGGAATTTGGATGGAATTCCCAGTTCTGACCGACACCAAGCAACAACAGAAACTGGGAAACCATTGGGAGATGGAATTATGGAATTCTGGAATTCCCAGTTCAGACTGACACCAAACAGCACCAGAAACTGGGAAAGGACTTGGAGATGGAATCCTGGAATTCTGGAATCCAGGTGGAATTCCCAGTTCAGACTGACACCAAACCAAAATCGGAAAGCCGCTGGAGATGGAACAATGGAATTCCAGAATCCAGCTGGAATTCCCAGTTCAGACTGACACCGAACAGCACCAGAAACAGGGAAAGGATTGGGAGATGGAATTATGGAATTCTGGAATTCCCAGTTCAGACTGACCCAAACAGCACCAGAAACAGGGAAACCATTGGGAGATGGAATTCTGGAATTCTGGAATCCAGGTGGAATTCCCAGTTCAGACCGACATCAAACCAAAATCGGAAAGCCGCTGGAGATGGAACAATGGAATTCCAGAATCCAGGTGGAATTCCCAGTTCAGACCGACACCAAACAGCACCAGAAACAGGGAAAGGATTGGGAGATGGAATTATGGAATTCTGGAATTCCCAGTTCAGACTGACCCAAACAGCACCAGAAACTGGGAAAGGATTGGGAGACGGGATCACGGAATTCCAGAATCTGGATGGAATTCCCAGTTCAGAACCGACACCAAACCAGAAACTGGAAAAGGATTTGGAGAATGATCATGGAATTCTGGAATCATGGAATCCTGGAATCTGGATGGAATCTGGATGGAATTCCCATTTCAGACCGACACCAAACCGGAACTGGAAAATCATTGGAATTCCACAAAATTCTGGAATCCCCCTTGGAATTCCCAGTTCAAACTGGGACACCAAACAGCACCAGAAACTGGGAAAGGACTTGGAGATGGAATCCTGGAATCCTGGAATTTGGATGGAATTCCCAGTTCTGACCGACACCAGGCAACAACAGAAACTGGGAAAGCATTGGGAGATGGAATTATGGAATTCTGGAATTCCCAGTTCAGACTGACCCAAACAGCACCAGAAACAGGGAAACCATTGGGAGATGGAATTATGGAATTCTGGAATTCCCAGTTCAGACTGGGACACCAAACAGCACCAGAAACTGGGAAAGGATTGGGAGACGGGATCATGGAATTCCAGGATCTGGATGGAATTCCCAGTTCAGAACCGACACCAAACCAGAAACTGGAAAAGGATTTGGAGAATGATCATGGAATTCTGGAATCATGGAATCCTGGAATCTGGATGGAATCTGGATGGAATCTGGATGGAATTCCCATTTCAGACCGACACCAAACCGGAACTGGAAAATCATTGGAATTCCACAAAATTCTGGAATCCCCCTTGGAATTCCCAGTTCAGACTGGGACACCAAACACAAACAGGAAAATCACTGGGAAATGGAATTATGGAATTCCAGAATCCAGGTGGAATTCCCAGTTCAAACTGGGACACCAAACAGCACCAGAAACTGGGAAAGGACTTGGAGATGGAATCCTGGAATTCTGGAATTTGGATGGAATTCCCAGTTCAGACTGGGACACCAAGCAGGAACAGGGAAACCATTGGGATACAAAATTATGGAATTCTGGAATTTGGATGGAATTCCCAGTTCTGACTGACCCCAAACAGGAATTAGAAAACTACTGGGAGACAGAACCATGGAATTCTGGAATCCAGGTGGAATTCCCAGTTCAGACTGACACCAAACCAAAATCGGAAAGCCGCTGGAGATGGAATTATGGAATTCGAGAATCCAGGTGGAATTCCCAGTTCAGACCGACACCAAGCAACATCAGAAACAGGGAAAGGATTGGGAGATGGAATTATGGAATTCTGGAATTCCCAGTTCTGACTGGGACACAAAACAGCACCAGAAACTGGGAAAGGATTGGGAGACGGGATCATGGAATTCCAGAATCTGGATGGAATTCCCAGTTCAGAACCGACACCAAACCAGAAACTGGAAAAGGATTTGGAGAATGATCATGGAATTCTGGAATCATGGAATCCTGGAATCTGGATGGAATCTGGATGGAATCTGGATGGAATTCCCATTTCAGACCGACACCAAAGCGGAACTGGAAAATCATTGGAATTCCACAAAATTCTGGAATCCCCCTTGGAATTCCCAGTTCAGACTGGGACACCAAACACAAACAGGAAAATCACTGGGAAATGGAATTATGGAATTCCAGAATCCAGGTGGAATTCCCAGTTCAAACTGGGACACCAAACAGCACCAGAAACTGGGAAAGGACTTGGAGATGGAATCCTGGAATCCTGGAATTTGGATGGAATTCCCAGTTCTGACCGACACCAAGCAACAACAGAAACTGGGAAACCATTGGGAGATGGAATTATGGAATTCTGGAATTCCCAGTTCAGACTGACACCAAACAGCACCAGAAACTGGGAAAGGACTTGGAGATGGAATCCTGGAATTCTGGAATCCAGGTGGAATTCCCAGTTCAGACTGACACCAAACCAAAACCGGAAAGCCGCTGGAGATGGAATCCTGGAATTCCAGAATCCAGGTGGAATTCCCAGTTCAGACCGACACCAAACCGCACCAGAAACAGGGAAAGCATTGGGAGATGGAATTATGGAATTCTGGAATTCCCAGTTCAGACTGGGACACCAAACAGCACCAGAAACAGGGAAAGGATTGGGAGACGGGATCATGGAATTCCAGAATCTGGATGGAATTCCCAGTTCAGAACCGACACCAAACCAGAAACTGGAAAAGGATTTGGAGAATGATCATGGAATTCTGGAATCATGGAATCCTGGAATCTGGATGGAATCTGGATGGAATTCCCATTTCAGACCGACACCAAACCGGAACTGGAAAATCATTGGAATTCCACAAAATTCTGGAATCCCCCTTGGAATTCCCAGTTCAGACTGGGACACCAAACACAAACAGGAAAATCACTGGGAAATGGAATTATGGAATTCCAGAATCCAGGTGGAATTCCCAGTTCAAACTGGGACACCAAACAGCACCAGAAACTGGGAAAGGACTTGGAGATGGAATCCTGGAATTCTGGAATTTGGATGGAATTCCCAGTTCAGACTGGGACACCAAGCAGGAACAGGGAAACCATTGGGATACAAAATTATGGAATTCTGGAATTTGGATGGAATTCCCAGTTCTGACTGACCCCAAACAGGAATTAGAAAACTACTGGGAGACAGAACCATGGAATTCTGGAATCCAGGTGGAATTCCCAGTTCAGACTGACACCAAACCAAAACCGGAAAGCCGCTGGAGATGGAATCCTGGAATTCCAGAATCCAGGTGGAATTCCCAGTTCAGACTGACACCAAACAGCACCAGAAACAGGGAAAGGATTGGGAGATGGAATTATGGAATTCTGGAATTCCCAGTTCCGACTGGGACACCAAACAGCACCAGAAACTGGGAAACCATTGGGAGATGGAATTATGGAATTCTGGAATTCCCATTTCTGACTGGGACACAAAACAGCACCAGAAACAGGGAAAGGATTGGGAGACGGGATCATGGAATTCCAGAATCTGGATGGAATTCCCAGTTCAGAACCGACACCAAACCAGAAACTGGAAAAGGATTTGGAGAATGATCATGGAATTCTGGAATCATGGAATCCTGGAATCTGGATGGAATCTGGATGGAATTCCCATTTCAGACCGACACCAAACCGGAACTGGAAAATCATTGGAATTCCACAAAATTCTGGAATCCCCCTTGGAATTCCCAATTCAGACTGGGACACCAAACACAAACAGGAAAATCACTTGGGAGATGGAATTATGGAATTCCAGAATCCAGGTGGAATTCCCAGTTGAAACTGGGACACCAAACAGCACCAGAAACTGGGAAAGGACTTGGAGATGGAATCCTGGAATTCTGGAATTTGGATGGAATTCCCAGTTCAGACTGGGACACCAAGCAGGAACAGGGAAACCATTGGGATACAAAATTATGGAATTCTGGAATTTGGATGGAATTCCCAGTTCTGACTGACCCCAAACAGGAATTAGAAAACTACTGGGAGACAGAACCATGGAATTCTGGAATCCAGGTGGAATTCCCAGTTCAGACCGACACCAAGCAACATCAGAAACAGGGAAAGGATTGGGAGATGGAATTATGGAATTCTGGAATTCCCAGTTCAGACTGGGACACCAAACAGCACCAGAAACTGGGAAAGGACTTGGAGATGGAATTAAGGAATTCTGGAATTCCCAGTTCTGACTGGGACACCAAACAGCACCAGAAACTGGGAAAGGACTTGGAGATGGAATCCTGGAATCCTGGAATTTGGATGGAATTCCCAGTTCTGACCGACACCAAGCAACAACAGAAACTGGGAAACCATTGGGAGATGGAATTATGGAATTCTGGAATTCCCAGTTCAGACTGACACCAAACAGCACCAGAAACAGGGAAACCATTGGGAGATGGAATTATGGAATTCTGGAATCCAGGTGGAATTCCCAGTTCAGACCGACATCAAACCGAAATCGGAAAACCGCAGGAGATGGAACAATGGAATTCCAGAATCCAGGTGGAATTCCCAGTTCAGACCGACACCAAACAGCACCAGAAACAGGGAAAGGATTGGGAGATGGAATTATGGAATTCTGGAATTCCCAGTTCAGACTGACCCAAACAGCACCAGAAACTGGGAAAGGACTTGGAGATGGAATCCTGGAATTCTGGAATCCAGGTGGAATTCCCAGTTCAGACTGGGACACCAAGCAGGAACAGGGAAACCATTGGGATACAAAATTATGGAATTCTGGAATTTGGATGGAATTCCCAGTTCTGACTGACCCCAAACAGGAATTAGAAAACTACTGGGAGACAGAACCATGGAATTCTGGAATCCAGGTGGAATTCCCAGTTCAGACTGACACCAAACCAAAACCGGAAAGCCGCTGGAGATGGAATTATGGAATTCCAGAATCCAGGTGGAATTCCCAGTTCAGACCGACACCAAGCAACATCAGAAACAGGGAAAGGATTGGGAGATGGAATTATGGAATTCTGGAATTCCCAGTTCAGACTGGGACCCAAAACAGCACCAGAAACTGGGAAAACCTTGGGAGATGGAATTATGGAATTCTGGAATTCCCAGTTCAGACTGGGACACCAAACAGCACCAGAAACTGGGAAAGGACTTGGAGATGGAATCCTGGAATCCTGGAATTTGGATGGAATTCCCAGTTCTGACCGACACCAAGCAACAACAGAAACTGGGAAACCCTTGGGAGATGGAATTATGGAATTCTGGAATTCCCAGTTCAGACTGACACAAAACAGCACCAGAAACTGGGAAAGGACTTGGAGATGGAATCCTGGAATTCTGGAATCCAGGTGGAATTCCCAGTTCAGACTGACACCAAACCAAAATCGGAAAGACGCTGGAGATGGAATCCTGGAATTCCAGAATCCAGGTGGAATTCCCAGTTCAGACTGACACCAAACAGCACCAGAAACAGGGAAAGGATTGGGAGATGGAATTATGGAATTCTGGAATTCCCATTTCTGACTGGGACACAAAACAGCACCAGAAACAGGGAAACCCTTGGGAGATGGAATTATGGAATTCTGGAATTCCCAGTTCAGACTGACCCAAACAGCACCAGAAACAGGGAAAGGATTGGGAGACGGGATCACGGAATTCCAGAATCTGGATGGAATTCCCAATTCAGAACCGACACCAAACCAGAAACTGGAAAAGGATTTGGAGAATGATCATGGAATTCTGGAATCATGGAATCCTGGAATCTGGATGGAATCTGGATGGAATTCCCATTTCAGACCGACACCAAACCGGAACTGGAAAATCATTGGAATTCCACAAAATTCTGGAATCCCCCTTGGAATTCCCAATTCAGACTGGGACACCAAACACAAACAGGAAAATCACTTGGGAGATGGAATTATGGAATTCCAGAATCCAGGTGGAATTCCCAGTTCAAACTGGGACACCAAACAGCACCAGAAACTGGGAAAGGACTTGGAGATGGAATCCTGGAATTCTGGAATCCAGGTGGAATTCCCAGTTCAGACTGACACCAAACCAAAATCGGAAAGCCGCTTGAGATGGAACAATGGAATTCCAGAATCCAGTTGGAATTCCCAGTTCATACTGACACCAAACAGCACCAGAAACAGGGAAACCATTGGGAGATGGAATTATGCAATTCTGGAATTCCCAGTTCAGACTGGGACACCAAACAGCACCAGAAACTGGGAAAGGATTGGGAGACGGGATCATGGAATTTCAGAATCTGGATGGAATTCCCACTTCAGAAGCGACACCAAACCAGAAACTGGAAAAGGATTTGGAGAATGATCATGGAATTCTGGAATCATGGAATCCTGGAATCTGGATGGAATCTGGATGGAATTCCCATTTCAGACCGACACCAAACCGGAACTGGAAAATCATTGGAATTCCACAAAATTCTGGAATCCCCCTTGGAATTCCCAGTTCAGACTGGGACACCAAACACAAACAGGAAAATCACTGGGAAATGGAATGATGGAATTCCAGAATCCAGGTGGAATTCCCAGTTCAAACTGGGACACCAAACAGCACCAGAAACTGGGAAAGGACTTGGAGATGGAATCCTGGAATTCTGGAATTTGGATGGAATTCCCAGTTCAGACTGGGACACCAAGCAGGAACAGGGAAACCATTGGGATACAAAATTATGGAATTCTGGAATTTGGATGGAATTCCCAATTCTGACTGACCCCAAACAGGAATTAGAAAACTACGGGGAGACAGAACCATGGAATTCTGGAATCCAGGTGGAATTCCCAGTTCAGACTGACACCAAACCAAAACCGGAAAGCCGCTGGAGATGGAATTATGGAATTCCAGAATCCAGGTGGAATTCCCAGTTCAGACCGACACCAAGCAACATCAGAAACAGGGAAAGGATTGGGAGATGGAATTATGGAATTCTGGAATTCCCAGTTCAGACTGGGACACCAAACAGCACCAGAAACTGGGAAAGGACTTGGAGATGGAATCCTGGAATCCTGGAATTTGGATGGAATTCCCAGTTCTGACCGACACCAAGCAACAACAGAAACTGGGAAACCATTGGGAGATGGAATTATGGAATTCTGGAATTCCCAGTTCAGACTGACACCAAACAGCACCAGAAACTGGGAAAGGACTTGGAGATGGAATCCTGGAATTCTGGAATCCAGGTGGAATTCCCAGTTCAGACTGACACCAAACCAAAACCGGAAAGCCGCTGGAGATGGAATCCTGGAATTCCAGAATCCAGGTGGAATTCCCAGTTCAGACTGACACCAAACAGCACCAGAAACAGGGAAAGGTTTGGGAGATGGAATTATGGAATTCTGGAATTCCCAGTTCAGACTGACACCAAACAGCACCAGAAACAGGGAAACCATTGGGAGATGGAATTATGGAATTCTGGAATTCCCAGTTCAGACTGGGACACCAAACAGCACCAGAAACTGGGAAAGGATTGGGAGACGGGATCATGGAATTCCAGAATCTGGATGGAATTCCCAGTTCAGAACCGACACCAAACCAGAAACTGGAAAAGGATTTGGAGAATGATCATGGAATTCTGGAATCATGGAATCCTGGAATCTGGATGGAATCTGGATGGAATTCCCATTTCAGACCGACACCAAACCGGAACTGGAAAATCATTGGAATTCCACAAAATTCTGGAATCCCCCTTGGAATTCCCAGTTCAGACTGGGACACCAAACACAAACAGGAAAATCACTGGGAAATGGAATGATGGAATTCCAGAATCCAGGTGGAATTCCCAGTTCAAACTGGGACACCAAACAGCACCAGAAACTGGGAAAGGACTTGGAGATGGAATCCTGGAATTCTGGAATTTGGATGGAATTCCCAGTTCAGACTGGGACACCAAGCAGGAACAGGGAAACCATTGGGATACAAAATTATGGAATTCTGGAATTTGGATGGAATTCCCGGTTCTGACTGACCCCAAACAGGAATTAGAAAACTACTGGGAGACAGAACCATGGAATTCTGGAATCCAGGTGGAATTCCCAGTTCAGACTGACACCAAACTAAAACCGGAAAGCCGCTGGAGATGGAATTATGGAATTCCAGAATCCAGGTGGAATTCCCAGTTCAGACCGACACCAAGCAACATCAGAAACAGGGAAAGGATTGGGAGATGGAATTATGGAATTCTGGAATTCCCAGTTCTGACTGGGACACCAAACAGCACCAGAAACTGGGAAACCCTTGGGAGATGGAATTATGGAATTCTGGAATTCCCAGTTCAGACTGGGACACCAAACAGCACCAGAAACTGGGAAAGGACTTGGAGATGGAATCCTGGAATTCTGGAATTTGGATGGAATTCCCAGTTCTGACCGACACCAAGCAACAACAGAAACAGGGAAACCATTGGGAGATGGAATTATGGAATTCTGGAATTCCCAGTTCAGACTGACCCAAACAGCACCAGAAACAGGGAAACCATTGGGAGATGGAATTATGGAATTCTGGAATCCAGGTGGAATTCCCAGTTCAGACCGACATCAAACCAAAATCGGAAAGCCGCTGGAGATGGAACAATGGAATTCCAGAATCCAGGTGGAATTCCCAGTTCAGACTGACACCAAAGAGCATCAGAAACAGGGAAAGGATTGGGAGATGGAATTATGGAATTCTGGAATTCCCAGTTCTGACTGGGACACAAAACAGCACCAGAAACAGGGAAAGGATTGGGAGACGGGATCATGGAATTCCAGAATCTGGATGGAATTCCCAGTTCAGAACCGACACCAAACCAGAAACTGGAAAAGGATTTGGAGAATGATCATGGAATTCTGGAATCATGGAATCCTGGAATCTGGATGGAATCTGGATGGAATTCCCATTTCAGACCGACACCAAACCGGAACTGGAAAATCATTGGAATTCCACAAAATTCTGGAATCCCCCTTGGAATTCCCAGTTCAGACTGGGACACCAAACACAAACAGGAAAATCACTGGGAAATGGAATTATGGAATTCCAGAATCCAGGTGGAATTCCCAGTTCAAACTGGGACACCAAACAGCACCAGAAACTGGGAAAGGACTTGGAGATGGAATCCTGGAATCCTGGAATTTGGATGGAATTCCCAGTTCTGACCGACACCAAGTACAACAGAAACTGGGAAACCATTGGGAGATGGAATTATGGAATTCTGGAATTTCCAGTTCAGACTGACACCAAACAGCACCAGAAACTGGGAAAGGACTTGGAGATGGAATCCTGGAATTCTGGAATCCAGGTGGAATTCCCAGTTCAGACTGACACCAAACCAAAATCGGAAAGCCGCTGGAGATGGAATCCTGGAATTCCAGAATCCAGGTGGAATTCCCAGTTCAGACCGACACCAAACAGCACCAGAAACAGGGAAACCATTGGGAGATGTAATTCTGGAATTCTGGAATCCAGGTGGAATTCCCAGTTCAGACTGACATCAAACCAAAATCGGAAAGCCGCTGGAGATGGAACAATGGAATTCCAGAATCCAGGTGGAATTCCCAGTTCAGACCGACACCAAACAGCACCAGAAACAGGGAAAGGATTGGGAGATGGAATTATGGAATTCTGGAATTCCCAGTTCAGACTGACCCAAACAGCACCAGAAACAGGGAAAGGATTGGGAGACGGGATCATGGAATTCCAGAATCTGGATGGAATTCCCAGTTCAGAACCGACACCAAACCAGAAACTGGAAAAGGATTTGGAGAATGATCATGGAATTCTGGAATCATGGAATCCTGGAATCTGGATGGAATCTGGATGGAATTCCCATTTCAGACCGACACCAAAGCGGAACTGGAAAATCATTGGAATTCCACAAAATTCTGGAATCCCCCTTGGAATTCCCAGTTCAGACTGGGACACCAAACACAAACAGGAAAATCACTGGGAAATGGAATTATGGAATTCCAGAATCCAGGTGGAATTCCCAGTTCAAACTGGGACACCAAACAGCACCAGAAACTGGGAAAGGACTTGGAGATGGAATCCTGGAATTCTGGAATTTGGATGGAATTCCCAGTTCAGACTGGGACACCAAGCAGGAACAGGGAAACCATTGGGATACAAAATTATGGAATTCTGGAATTTGGATGGAATTCCCAGTTCTGACTGACCCCAAACAGGAATTAGAAAACTACTGGGAGACAGAACCATGGAATTCTGGAATCCAGGTGGAATTCCCAGTTCAGACCGACACCAAACCAAAACCGGAAAGCCGCTGGAGATGGAATTATGGAATTCCAGAATCCAGGTGGAATTCCCAGTTCAGACCGACACCAAGCAACATCAGAAACAGGGAATGGATTGGGAGATGGAATTATGGAATTCTGGAATTCCCAGTTCAGACTGGGACACCAAACAGCACCAGAAAGTGGGAAACCCTTGGGAGATGGAATTATGGAATTATGGAATTCCCAGTTCAGACTGGGACACCAAACAGCACCAGAAACTGGGAAAGGACTTGGAGATGGAATCCTGGAATCCTGGAATTTGGATGGAATTCCCAGTTCTGACCGACACCAAGCAACAACAGAAACTGGGAAACCATTGGGAGATGGAATTATGGAATTCTGGAATTCCCAGTTCAGACCGACACCAAACAGCACCAGAATGGTGCAAGAAAATTATCCACTTAAGTACACTTCAATACGTTTTGGGAAAAAGAACTGAAAAAACCCCTAATTGTCTCTTTCTGTAATTCTTTGTCCCAAGGCCTGCTGTGCCCAGACAGAAAATAAGGCATTATCACATGAGTTGCTAGATGGTATTTCCAAGCCTTTGAGCAGCAATTCAATAACTATCTGTGACATATTTCTGATAACCTAAATCCTGGAATTCTGTGACATTCAATTATGAGAAAATATTTCAGCAAAGTTCTGACTTGTGCTACGATTGTGAGAGTAATTTTGCTTATTCTTTGGGGAAGGTTTCAGAACAAAAGTATTCTGGAATTAGCCCATGCTCTGGAGGACAATCTGTCATAATTGACCTATTTTACCTACCCCTGTCCAGGAAATCTGTTTATAATAGGTCGATCATTGTGGATATGTATGTTCTATTCTTTAGTCTTAGATATTGAAAAAGCAACATGTGTTTCATATTATAACCAGACCAGTCGTTCAATATTGTACAACTATCCAAGATCTGATTTTCTTCAACATCCTACCACAGACAACAGGTTGTACAGAAACATGAGCAGCTCACTTTGGTTAAGCTCTCAGCCTAGGAGAAGTGGCATATCACATCAGAAAACAGTTCTGACAGTTTCTACACCTCACATAGACAACCTTCTGCAAACTCATTGTGTATTTGAGCTCCTTTGATTTGATTTTGGAAAGTCTAAATCTAGAGAAGGTTGAGACAAATACACTAAATCTAGCTGCCAGCTAGACCAGCCAATATTTTTCCTTTTGCTTTCACATCCTGGGATTTGGAGAACTGCTTTGCATCAGCATGAAAATAACAATACTACTAGTGGTGCTACAAAAGCTGGCTGAGCAATTCTTTGAGGAGCCATCCCAATTTTTCAGCAGCCACCTCTTAGGATTACCCTTCTTCAGTGCTTGGGATAGTGTTGCAGGAATCCCATTGACATGGGCTAAACAAACTTTGGGACATAACACAGCATCTACCACTACCCAGAGACCACTAAAGAAATTACAGAGAAGGTAAAACTCTCTCAGTTGCAGGCATTTCTCTGACTTAGCCACTGTGTCTTGTATATAAATATACATTTTCATCACTAGAAATTTGGGGAATACCTTCACTATATCAATGCAACGATCAGGCCAAATATAATTTCCTTTTCTTTTTATGAAATATTTTGACAGAACAGGCACAAGAATAACTAGCCATGCAAGTGTATTATGTTACAAAAGAAATCCTTGTTCAGATATTTTTGCTGGAATCGTCCTGTATTGATGGGGCAGAAAATTTGCAATCATGATTGTAGCTGTTGATGAGGTCCTTTGGGAATTAATTTTTCCTGACACAAAATTCCATATGGTTGTATTCAGTGTCTAAGAATAACAATTTTCTGCTAATGTTAGCACTTCTTATTGCAATACATATGGAAAACCAAGGATATTAATTTTTCTTATCAAGATAGGATTTTTCCCTGCATTTTTTCCCTGAAACTATTAATCTAAACATTTTCTTTCCATGAATACTGTCTTCTCCTTTGATCTCCCAAAATATGAGACAGAATTAAAAAAGGGTTCCCAAACACAAAAAAAGTTGATTTGTGTTTGAGACTTTGGAGACAATTCTATCTGCAAACAGTTTAGAAGAGCCCTATAGTGATATTTTTGGACAGAGTTCTACTATTTAGAAACTTTAACAGCTGAGATGGCACAGAGTATAAGTGCAACCAACAGATTAACTAATTTTCAAATAACTTATTCAGTAAAGTGAGGTATAAAGGAGGAGGTGGAATTACGCCTGGAATTGTGACTCAGACCCAACTGCTTTCCTTAATTGATCTTAGGAAGACACAATCATACAAATCTCTGACTCAGCATTAAGGATTTGGCAATCTAGTCTTTAATAAACATAGGATTTTGATGTAATATTATCTCTGAATTCACAGTAAATAGCCAGTTGCATCTGAAACGTGTTTGAGAATTGTAACCTGAGATTCATCTGCTCTGACATCATACTTAGACAAAGCAGGGGCTGTCGATTACAAAAACAAAAGATCTTATCCAATAGGCAGGAGGCCAGGAAAGCTTCCACTGGCACTTTTATTTTATACTGGGACAGCAGGCCTGAGGCCTGAATGAATTTTGCTTTGTGACAAATTGTGTTATTACACTTCCTTGCTCAGCTCAGATCAGCAAACTACACAAATTCTGAATGGGCCCCCTGATAACTTTAGCTACAGGAGAGAGATGAATGTTCAACACACCATGTAGCTCATTACCTGTTCACTGAAGAATAGCAATACTCCTTCTCTTAGGAATATACAAATTAAAAAGCAGGAAATAGGGTTTGAGACTATTTGTTACAGTGTATAGAAGAAAAGCAAAAAACTGCTCATCTAAGTTTTCTATTTTATGCCCAAAAGTCTTAACAAGAAGCAAAATTCTCACTGAGTATTCTTTCCAGCGGAACTGCAGTTAGACAGCTAAATCAGTAATGCAGTATAACGTGGTCATATTAACGTGGTGAGGCAGAAAAGACCATCTGCAGCACCATGAATATGACTAAAATAGAGTGCCAACAAAAAGCCCTGAATAGTGTCTAATGCCAGAAATCGTTATGAATGGTGTTTTTAAGAATTTCAGCGTAATTGATAAAAAAGAGAATTATAGTATTTTTTTTCACTTGGGATGCAATAAGCTTTCAAAATTTATTTATAAGCACCTTTACAGCTCAATTCTACATGGATTAAAAATATATTTTTTTTTAGCATTCTTCACTAATTTTAACTGTGAGCAGTTGTAGTGTTCAACCTTGCTTAGTAAGTTAGAAGAAATCTACACACTCCCAAGATTCACTCTGGTGAATATCACTGTGTAGACTGACAATTGGCACTTTTAACTGCTGTTTTAAAGATGCATGACTCTGGTTTATGTAACAGAGATTTCTGTCTATTTTACTGTTGAGTGTATATGCTTGGAGTGATAAATTCAATGCTAAATATTTGGAATTCAACAAATTTTTTCAAAAATTGTCGAGGACAAAAAGTACTATCATTACATAGATTTATATTTTAAAGTAGGGAAAAAAGTTGGAAATAAATCACCTGATTTCTAAACACTAGGATATTATCAATAGTCTCACAGGTTTTTATTTTAGAGTACATTTTTAATTACTTTGATAAAAAGGGTTCTAACAATGAGGTGAGAATGTAAAAAAATTATTCAGACTATTACATGAGATTCAAAGACTTATCCAAGGATGCTGAGTGGCCAAGTGATAAAACAGCAAAAGCAAATTTTTTGCAGACACAATAGTAGAGACTAAATTATCTATTATCAAACAACAAAAAATTTCTTAGCTGTTGCAAAAATATCTTCAATTAGCACAGTTAGAAAAAAAATTCAAAAATGCAATTAAATATTGGTAATTGTAAGGAAGTGAACTAAGGTCAAAACAAAAAGCCATT
Organism: Zonotrichia albicollis; assembly: GCF_047830755.1. Classification (NCBI taxonomy): domain Eukaryota; kingdom Metazoa; phylum Chordata; class Aves; order Passeriformes; family Passerellidae; genus Zonotrichia; species Zonotrichia albicollis. The sequence continues at coordinate 1,453,904 of NW_027428460.1, read as the reverse complement.
CTTTCAGTGCATTGATCCCTAAGTCTGGGAGTAGCTCAGTAGTGTAATCCATTGTCCAAAAGGATTACATTAGAAATAAAAAGTAACTGAGAAGAGTGAGAAGGATGCTCAGAGGTACTCAATACAGTTACACAGGCATTCTTCAGCTTGCAGAACAGGTATACAGAGAGCAATTCAGCTGATGCATGAAAAGCTGTAAATATATTAAGACTATATTGAGACTGTAAAAAGGGAATAATTATTAGCTGGTTTCTATAGGAACTAGAACCCTCCCAAAGGCATCAAATGTATAGCAAGTAAGGGAAAGTATTTTTCACAAACATATGCTAAAATTATGGAGTTCTATTGTATAGAATGCTTTGAAGATTAACTACAACCATTTTTTAAAAACACTGAGACAAATTCATAGAAGAAAGGTACACCAAAAATTCAGTTTGTGGTTTGAGCAAAAGACTTCTAGCTTAGGAATTTTCTGAAATTCAGATAGCTAGAAACTGAGTAAATTTATTGAGAGAAATAATACAATGTAATGACTCTAAATAACACAATGTAGTGACTCTTCGTGTATCCACTACTGGAAAGTATCAAGGTCCAACAGTGTGCTAGATGGACCTTTGGTGTCATCTAGTACGGCAGCGTTAGGTCTTAGATAGGTTTATCCTGAGCAGGGTACTCTCACTTTCATTCATTTAGAATTCAAAATACAATTCCATATTCAATACTAAGTATATAGGACATCCATTTTAAAATATTAAATGATTGATCTGGGTCATCTATTGTTTTACAATTACTGTCTGCCATAGGAATAAAAGAAAGACTATTTCAAAACCTGTCAGTATCAAATGATAGATTACAGTGGTAAATATTAATAAATGTTAGGTAGCTACAAATTCTGGCAATTGAAACTGACTGACAAAAAAACCTTTTCCCGAACTGAACTTCTTATCCCAGAAAGAGAGGATAAGAATATACTTTGAAATATTCTCCAATAAATCATTTCACTATTGATTCACTGTTGAAAACATTTATGTAGCAAAGAAATGAGATACAAAAGTTATTAAATAAGTCAAACTGTTTATACAATCATACCTGATCATTTCAAATTTTAAATTGTTTTATTTTGTTAAACTTTCTTTAGCATTGTTTTTCCTAAACTGCTTAATATGTTTTCTGTACTTCTGAGGTCCCCACACCTCCATCTGTGAGTTGTATTACACAAAACCTTACAATATTTGTTATTTAGGTTTGTTTTTTTAGAAGGGCATTCTGTAAATTTTGCAATTTTTCCTCTACAGTTTCTTTCTATGCACCATGTTATACTCCTCCTCTCAGGTACTGACATTTCTTTCCATTACACAAAGTGTTAATTTTCCACACACTCAGGGTAGTCTCTCCTGCCATTCAACACATCAAATCTAACTCAGCCCATCCCATGGGAATGTAAACAATAATTGTATAGGTGCAACTAAAGCTTGAGAGCTGTGTCACTCTTTTTTCTTTGCTTTGCTCCTTTACTTTTCATTTTAAACTTGTTAAAACTGTTTCACCTAATCATCAGTTGTAGGTATTGGAGATGATTGTAGCAAAAGTGATATACAGCTTATTTCTCTGTCCTAAGAAATTAGCCTTGGTATCTTCCTGTTTAACCTGTAGCAAATAAATGCATATATCAGCAGTACATTTATAAGCACATGGAGTTCCACTAGTATTAGAATCCATAAATATCTATTTCAGGATAACAACTACCAAGTAAAGTGTTAGATATATTCTGGCAGTCTTTTACAGATAGATAGATTTTTAATTTAGAAAGGATCATCTGTACCTCATAGCTTTTAAAATAGGCTGTAGAATTAATGCTGCTATTCCCATTCTAAGTTCAAAAACTTAGGTCTAATTGAATTATGAAATCTTTTAACATCCCAACTCTAACAAACTTGGAGTTATATTGTATTTGTATATTTACACATTTCATTACTAAGCATTTTGATTTATTAGAAATGGCTACTATCATTCATTGCAAGTGAAAAAAAAGCTGATTTCAGTGACCAGACACCAATGTGTAACATTTTCTTCTGTTTCTGTGTACTTACATGTAGGCAGACTTTTTGGGCTCCGGCTGCCTGGATTGAGACTTCTGACCTACAGAAAGCAGTCCTTACCCCAGGAAGACCCCGATGCAGTCATAATCGATTCATCCAAGCACAGCGACGACTCAGTGGCAATGAAGCACTTTAAATCACCTACAAAAGAAGTGGATGATACAAAAGCACTGATTCAACACAGTAAATTTTCACCTTTGGTTAATATATCTGGACCTCTTGACCACTCATCACCCAAGCAGCAGTGGGACAGACTTTACCCTGACATGATACAGACAAGCAATCCACTAACCCGTTCCAGATCAAAGGAAAGTATTTGTAGTATACGGAGAGCCTCTTCGGTACATGACACAGAAGGCTTTAATGTCCATCCCAAGAACGTTTTTAGGGACCGTCATGCAAGTGAAGGTATGGTAGAAAGTAATCACTATTCTCTGATGTACTAAAAATGGAATATTTTCAATATTTCATAGTAATAATCATCACTTTGTAAACAAAGCTAAACAGAATGAATCCATGGTGCATTGAAAATACTAAGGGCTCAAATATGCCAGGCTTATGTACACTAAATGTTGTTTTCCATTTTCAAGGAGACTAATGGAATCATGGTGTTGATCTTCTCTATAGGGATATAGCAAATATTGGGGCCAGCATTCCTAAAGCTAATATTGGGGTTTGGGGAGAAAAAAAATCAGGTGATCAAATTATAATTGCATATACTGTTCTCTCCTATACTTACAGGTATTAGATTGTCTTTGATTGTATGAAATCCTACTTCAGAGACTGATAAGTTTATTTCTCTTAAATCTGTAATGTGCAGATTTTACATTCACTGATCCAACACTGAGACATGCTTTTTCTCTCATGCCGAAGAAAGTATCCTCAGCAACTCCATGCTTTGTGTAATGAATAGTGAAATCCTTAGTGAAATGGTGAAATGCTTAGTGTAAACTTCATTTAAGGGTGATTTTCTCCTTGTGCTATTATATTAATTTTTCATTGTAGTAGTTCCCAAATGGTCATTCTTTATCCAGTTATACATCTGTGAAAAGGTGTAAAAATCAGTTTGACTATTAAGTATCTTTTATTACAGTAATAGAAAGCTAATGCATAAATTACCACATAATTTTAATACTTGCCAAATGGAGGAGCAAAATTTTCTATCTCCATTTTATAGAAAAGCTTTTTTCAAATGTTAAGTACTAATGAAAATAATTTCTACTATGAGGAGTCAATAATTCAGTTGAACTCCTAAGGCCTCTCCTGCGATGTGATCATTTACAGTGTAAATGGATAAAACACTCTTACTCTGTTTTCACTTTGCATAAACTACAAAATAGTAGAGAATCAGGCCCTAACTTATGTCATACATAGTCATTCTAGAAAAATTCAGCAGAAGAGAGGATGGCTCTCAGAAAGGCATTAGGATTAGTAACCATCCTTGATATCATCTGCTTACAATCATGTTAGAATTGGACACCATATGCTGAAAAGATGCTTAAATTTATCAAGCAAGTCCTAATTGCCTAACTCAACAGTGAGCCACAAAACCCTATTATTGTTATAAAATTATCCATGCAAGTTAGGCAACCAAGATTCAGCTTAAATCATCTGCTCCAGGCTTGCAGTTTCTGAACAGGGAGAATGCAAAACCCTAAGTACAACAAGTAAAAGTAAACTACAGTCCCAAATGGCTCAACTCTTACCAAAGGAAACATACGGTTAACTTATTTTCCCATTCCATTTTTATTTTGAGTTTTTCTAAATCATTCAAAAACTACTACTCTATCTGAAAATGCAAGTCAGGATTCAATTTTTTCCTACCCCTTCCAGTTCAAAAAATATTAATTGAATCAGTAAAGCAGAATTCTGAAAGAAGAGAATAACATTACTTAGCTTAATACTAACTACAGTAATTTACCTGCAGTCAAATTTTAAGATAATGCAATTGAGAATAGAAATTATTTCATGTGTTAAATTAATTTATGTAGCCTTGTTGTCTATCGCTTTAAAATTATCTTCACTGTGCTCATTATATGCCAAGAGATATTACAGTAAAAATGACAGCTTAGCACTTTAAATTCATTTGAGTGTACTGGATCAAATTCCATTATAAATTTGCCTATATGACAGCAAAAGCAACTGTGTCCTACACTCACCATCCAAAATGCAGCCAAGCCAGCCTCATCTGAAACACCAGCAATCCAGATTCTGCAGACAGGTGCAGGTTCAGAAATGTTATTGTCTTCAGAAAGTGGACTCAGCAAGATCACTGCAGCCTTCTGAAACAGCAGCAGGCTTAAGAGCCCAGTTTAGCCTAATCTCCAGCACTGCTACAGATGCCTGTCCCACGAAGGCACTGGGCTGGGAGGAACTAAACAGCTACGGTCCAGAGGGCCCAGGCTGATGTGCTGTGCTGCCCGGTGCTCGGGAAGCTGAGGAGAAGCCGGCGAGGCCGCAGGTCTGGCAAGGCCCAGCGCCATGACCGACCCCCCGTGCAGGCCGCGGCCTCTGTCCAGAGCAGCGCTGACCACTCTCCACAGGCTGCTGTGGCACAGCCTCAGCTCAGAGGTGGCCTGTGAGCCCAGCCAAAGGAGGTGAATGTCTGTGTGAGCCCAAAGCACATCTGAGAGCTGGTAACCTGGGCACAGCAGGTGGCACCAGGAGGAAGGCATCATTCCCTGCCAGACCCGCCTCACACCCTCAGAGCCGCAGGGCACAACACAAGGGGACGGTGCCTTGTGGATCACATTATTATCATGTGAACCAGCGTGGCACCTACCTCTGCACCTGTGTGGCTCCTTTAAAATAGTGATAACAGCAGCAATTATAATATTCTACTGAAAAGGTTTGATCTCACAAGAGGATTCAGGGCCAGGTGAGCCTGTGAGGACAGAAAGCTTAGCCAATGTTTCCTTGTGAAAAGGCACCTAAGAGCTGAAGAAAGGTTTAAGGTGTATCTTTCTCCAGCACTTGCTCAGAGGGGCATGGCTTGGGCTGCTGACATGGCAAAGACATGATTCCTCATATGAGTGTAGGCAGACATGGGGGGCCTGGGGGGTCTGTGCTGGGCCTCCTGTGCAGCCCCCCATACCATGCACCAACCCTGCACTCCTGCCTCAGCTTCTCTCAGTTATGTGGGACTAATTATTTCTTCCTGGCACTTTTGCCAAGAAATATTTTTTTCTTGCAGCCCACTGCCAGACATGTGGAGAAAGAATTTTGTCATGTTTCTATTAAGGCAAGTTAGATAAAGCCAGTCCTACTGCCTGATGATCTACTCCAGACACTTTGACACATTATCTCAATCATTGGAGTGATTTCACCTTCACTGGAAGTCTTCGTAATACAGTCAAGGAGGTGCAACAATATTTCAATTCAAATCATGCACACTTTGAAGCTGTATTTTCTGCTTTTTCTGGTGTAGATTTTAGTTGTCTTTTCTTGTCTTTTTCTCCACTTTTAATGTGCTGAAAACCAGACAATGGTCGCAATGTCAAAGGTAAAGTATACATCTAGACTGTACCTTCCAGTGTTTCAATCAGCCACACTTTTTGGCATGTTACTTTGCCTGCTGTATGAAATGTTCAAATGCAACACTCTCATGTGACCAAGTGCTAGCTCTACTACATAAATTATATTTGTTAAACACATAGTTACTCATGTAACTCTTGTCTCAAAACACTAACTATAAATCACTGGAAAAAGTGAAGGCCTTTAACAGTTAAACAGCCTTTTGATTTCATTATCTGCTAATTTAAAAAAAGAAAGGGAGGGAGGTAGAAACATATCTTAGTTACATAACTCAGTGCTGTTGTCCTTAAGCAGTCAAAACTTCTGTTGAAGCTACCAGGAGTTTTACCTGCAAAAGGATGTGTGATTGTATGAGGACATTAGCAAAAGATCCATTGTTACAAGGTACTCAGTTTTCAGTTAACTCTCTCAAAAATAAATAACTGATAATCAGGACACTTGTGGAAGTATCTTCACTTATTCCTCTTTTGTCTCTTTAAAACTAGTTTCACGTTCCTGGATGGCAGGGGGTATGGTTTCAAGCTTCCTGTAGCATCAAAATGTGCATGCATGAACTTCATTGCCAATTTCATGTTTAAATAATATTTAGTGCAATTTGAAAACTGTTTCTTTTCACCAGCATTGAGCTATATGTTTTAGAAGCAATTTGAACATAATCTGTAAATTACTTCCTCCATTTCTGAAGATCACTTACTAAAGTGTTCAGTTTAATTGCCATATTTGTATTTGTGGGAGGACTGGTTTGTGACTTCATGCATGATGCAAAAAGTGTGTGTACCTGGTAAAATCTCTCCAAACTGCATGCAGTGCATGACATAGGTTCTGTAAAACAATTTGTGGACTACAAAAATCATTGCATTTGCTTCATGTGTATGTTGGCAAAATCTTGGGGGGAAAAGATGCAGTTTCTGTGCTGCTCAATAATTTTTCTAAATGCATTTACTGCTGGTGAAAGATGATGAATTGGCAGCTCAGGAGAGTGAAATAATTTCTCAATGCATTGTGTAAGCACGGACAGTGAAATCCTACCATCAAAATGGGGAATTCAAGCTTAACCTGATTCTCCTTTTTGGCTAGGCAGAAGCAAGTCCTTCTCCCGGCTTATTCAGTTCTCTGCCTGTCTGTTGAAACTGTCAATCAGGGTGCCAATTAGTATCAATTGTGATTGTGATTTGTTATGGCCCCCTTTTCCTGTGCCCTGCTATGACAATATAGCAATGGCCCACTGGCTATCAAGTATCAGCTCAATTTCTGGCAGCCTGGGCTGTTCTTAAACTAATACTGTCTTTCAATCAATTACCATTGACAATGAGGTGCATTATGCTTTGCACCACTTTCTAGAGCAAAAGATGGTGGGGGAAAAGAAGCAAGGTTCTATTCTCTTGTGCAATGAGCTTAAGCCTAATATCATGCTCTAGAGCATGAGTATTAGGTAGCAAAAGAGAGAATAATCCCCTTTGGAATGGAAGTGATAAAAGATGTAAATCCCAGAAACCAAAAGTTCAATGCAATTTAAGTATCTACAAAGTTACTAATAAAACAAAATCTTGCCTACTATCTAATCGCAGATTTGCCTAAGCTATTTTAGTTTCCTCTTACATTTGAATTCCTAAGGTATGAAGAATCGTGCTGATCTGACCAACTGATTCAAGGTTTTAACTTGAAATCCTGCTTACATCTAAACTGATTCAATACTCAGAAACTGTTGCTCAAGCTAACAGGGAAGCAGGGCTGGAAAACTCTAGTGTGACCACATGTCCATTAGCACACACCAGCCAGATTAGTCACTTCACTGGTTCGTGAGGAGATTGTGTGCCCTGATATATTTTGAGCACTAATTTTTAGTAGACTCATATAGATGATGTGATAGAGTCAGGTCCCACCTGGGCAAAAAGGCATTTAAATATAGTATCACAGTCCCTTGGTGGTGCCCTCAGTAGCAGGCTTTTTTACCATTCCTTGCAGATGAAAGGTAGCGCTTTCTTCCCTTTTCCTGTGAATCTGTTCCACAAAAAAATATACTAGGAGAAAAAGAAGGACTGTTTTGCAGTTTAATGGTTAGAGAACTCAGGCACAAACTCTTTTTTGTACCCAAAATTTTAGTTTAGAGCATCATGCCCTCCCTTGTCATCTTAAATTCCTTTCTGCACAGTGGCAAAATTTGAAATGGAGTAATAGAGATTTTCTATCTGTGGTCCAGATTAGCATGCAATTATTATGAGTTTAGGAGAAAGAAAACATGTATAGATCCTTAAAAGCTTCAAAAGAAAATGAAATGTCTTCTTCTTCAACAAGCATTTGAAGCCAGGTGTGATGGAAAATCAGCCCCCACTTAAAGAATTTTGAAAAAAAATATCAACACAGCATAAAGCATTTCGCTGCAGCCATCCCCAAGCAGCTGGTGGCTTTGAATTTCATTCTTTCTCACATTGCAAGTAAAATCAACTCTTCCACTGTTGACTTTGCAATTTACCCCATAGGCCTAATCCAACCCATTGACTGTCCCTGAATCAACATACACATTCTTGTTTTCCTCTCAGGAAGACAAAAGAAAACCTCAAAAAGAAGAAAAAGAGAAAAGCATCAGACTGTTGCCTTTAATAGAATTAAGGCAACCTTAAATAAAATTCTCAGGCGGATCTAAGAAATACCCTTCAATCTCACTCTTTATGTACATTACTACCAACTGCAAGACCTGGATTTTTTTTCCTAAATACCTAAGAGGATTTAGTTCTCACTGTCTAAACATCTTTATAGTACTTTTTCCAATATTATGCATTGCAAGGAAAAGCAACTTTTCCTCGCAATGAATACTTTTGTCTTCCCAATGACTTATGATGACAGTACAAAACAAGTATTCTGATCATTCATATTGCTTTTTTGTTCAAACAACTCTGTCTGTAATGAAAAGAATAATTATAAAGAATATGTACCTCATAAGTATGTAAATTCTATATAGTTTTAATGATACACTAAAATAGTATAAGAAGGTTTTATATACTTTGTTGATATTCTTTCTACCTATACTTTATATAGGTTATATAAGTATATACAGCATCCCTATAGTTTCCTATATTTTATTTGCAATGACAATTGAAGAAACATGTTTTCATTTCAATTTTCCAGTTTCTTTGAACTATCATGTGAGCGTGAGCAAGGTAGAGATGTGATAATAGAGCCTTTGCTAATTCCAGGCACTCTTACATAATCATGTGCCCTATTTCCGCTCTCATAAACAAATGAGCATATAGACTTTATATTCAGCCAGAACTATAATAAGAGCTCACCAGAATTCCTAGTAAAATGAAAATAATTAAGGATAGATGCATTATGCAATTTGGAATCCATCAACTTTCCAAAAAATATAGAGGGTTATATGTAAAGAAAATGTCATATTCATAGCCAATATTAGATTTCAATCTTATTAGTAAAAGAGTTATTTTTAAAATGTAAATAAATTTTATTATTAACAACTAGTATACAGAAAATTAGTTTTTAATCACCCTTTTAACATATCCCACCTAAATATTAATGATAATTTATTTCCTTCAATTTCCCAGATACTAAATATATGTTCTGATTTTTCAGGGCCTTTTAATCATATCAAGTCAAGTCTGTTGGGATCCACATCGGATTCAAATCTCAACAAATACAGTACAATCAACAAAATTCCTCAACTCACACTGAACTTTTCAGATATCAAAAGTGAAAAAAAATCTTCATCTCCTCCTTCTTCAGAGAAAGCAATTATTGCACCTAAGGTGAAAGACCGAACGCACAATGTAACAGAAAAAGTTACACAGGTAAGGTAATACATGTTATTTTAGCTCATTTTCTTTTTTTTTTTTTTTTTTTCCACTGTATTCGAGAGATTCTTACTCTTTTAATGAGTGGCTTGGCTATCTCCAGACTAATTTGAAGGCTTTAAAACATTATGTAATTTACCTTCCATTCAGTTGTTTATGAGGTAGTCTACAACATCAGATGGTACTGCTAACAAACAAAACTCTTCTGCTCCCTATTTTTTAATGGAAAAGAAATCTAGTATGCACCACGTGTCCCAAATAAGACCATTAATTTCAGTGATTCCTGTCATTCATAAATGTTAGTTTCATTCTTCATAATTTTTTCTCAACATTATGAATTGCTGATTAGTTATGGTACAACATGATAACAAATGGTAGGTGATTGTGCCACTGTATCATAATTATATCTCATAATTTCTGTTCAAGTTCTTTGGCTTTTTGTAATGCTCTTTCTTATTGGTATATTTTTCCATATCTGTGCTTCCATAAGGCTGTCAAAATGAAAAGCACACACCTTTGGACTGGATGTACAATATATCTTGTGAACAAGGCCTATAATTGAAGCAAAATTTAAAATAATTTTAAATAGCGGTTTCTTCACTCTAAAACAGATGCAGTGCCCTCTGAAGTCAAAGGAAATTTTTAGCTAATTTCAATATTATTTCATTTGTGTTACAATCTTATATGGAGAGTGACAGGGACAGGCGAGGAATGTGGAACATACTGAAAAAATACCGAGAGATGACAGTATCCCAAATAACATTTATAAGGTCAGTAGGCAGAGGGTTGGCCCTTAAATGCCTAGACGGACTAAAAGAGGCAAAAAGTGCTTTACAGTAGAATGCAGATAGATATTCCATACGGAAGATCTTGCCAAGAGTATATTTGGACGTAGAATCATAGAATGATAGAAATTAAGACCAACATGTCCAACCATTAACCCAGCATGGACAAGTCCACGACTAAATCATGTCCCCAAGTGCTGACCAGACTGCAGCTTCCCTGCATTGGTGCTTTGCCAGACAGAGTCCATGTTCCTACTCCCTTTGTCAGTATAAAAAGGGATGTATTGTACACCCTCCTAAAGAAATAGAGATAAAAGTTCTATCATTTCTATTTTGAGATCAGTTAGTGCCTAAAAAGTAATTGGATTTTTATCTTTCATATATTTTGTCTTTAATAGCTAGCTTGAATCCGCAGCCATTGTCCTTTCTTCTGTGGTCAGTTTTGAAAGATATAATCTCTTCTGGATCCATTTTGATATGTTTTAAATTATTCATAATAGTTATATATAGAAATCTTTTCATAGATAATACAGCAAAAAGTCAAGTTACATAAAAAAGACTAATTTTTATAAGTTATATAAGCATGAGACAAGGTAGGTTTTTCAGGGGTGTTTTTTATTAGTTTTTTGGGTTTGTTTTTTTTTTGTTTGTTTTTGTTTTTTGAATTCTGACTGGCTAATTAGTGCCAGAGTGCTGAGCTTCTGCATTCTACTGATGCTGTTGAGGGTGGAAGGTAGGGCAGAAGGTTTTTTTTTAAATCTATGTTTATTCTCCAAATAATTTAGATTTTATAAAAAATCCAATGGAAATGGCATGGATCAGCTAATCTATCAATGAAAATTGATACCTACTAAATTCAAAATTAAATTTGAAATGCTCTATAAAATCTTTACACTTCAAAAAAGCCTTCCAATTTAATTTGACATTGGTTTATGTCCTTCGGTAGAACAATCTCAGCCACTGTGCAGAGCACAATTTGCATAGCAAACTTTGATGCCATATCATTCATTATGATTGGAAATAGTTCCCTGCAGCTGCTGCTTTTTCTGTTATTACATTCACTTATCAATATTTTTAGTTGCTGCTGCATTCTAAATGGTAGAATTAGGTACAGGTAGAAGCTCTTAGGAGGTATAAATAAATGTAGGTCTATAGTGTTACAGTGGTCAAGGATCTAGTTAACTAGAGATTCATTAATTAGATTAGAAATAGACATTTAGAAGATTTAAGTGGCTAGTTTTAGTCCTGTTTATGTTTCTATTCTCAGTGATTTTAATATATTTTGTTAGAGTCAGCTCTTTGAAGCTTCTGCTTCATGTCTGAATATAAATTTATTTGTAAGTCTGTTCTTGGGCCATAGATCCATCAGGAATCTATCTGCAGAACACTGCAAAAGTGGGCTTGGAAGATATGAGCAGAGTGTTGAGAATATAATATGGTGGAAATGTTAGGAAATGTTAAAGGAGGTAGTAAAAATATGCTCATGCTGGCACAGTCTCTGATAAGGAAATCTGCCAAACAGCATCAAAAATACGCAGAGGGCAATATGACCTATTTAATCTATGGGGCAATATCAGTAAAAGAGCAAATGAGTATAAAACAGCCATGGTAAGTTCAAAGATCACCCTTAATTATAGTTATGACATTCTGAAACAGTCTTCTAATGAAAGAAGTTAGGGCAGCAATTCTAAGTGTTGCTAGAAAGACCCTGAGGATGTAGTGGAGGGGTACATAAGATGCTGCATTTTCTGGAATTGCAGGACTGGATGACATGAAAGGTCACCTATTGTACCATTCAAATATACATCCATCCATCTCTCCCTTTGTAGTCATATTTTCTATCTTTCTCCCTTTCCTAAGTTTTGCTGAGAAATGTGATCCTGATGTTAAAATCTGACAATTCAACTACTGTGGCTCCTCATGGTGCAATGCAAAATATACCAGTGAGCTTTTCTGTTGGATATGCAGCCTGGATTCTCTCTCATTCTCTCTCAACAGTTATAAATCAAGTATCAGCATCACAGAATGCAACAAATTCTTTCCAAAGACAACAGCTGTATAACTTCTTTAATATCCGCAAGCTGGGGATGTAATTTGGGTCTTTAAGAGAGTGAAAAAGGAAAGGATGGCACATAGCCACCTTCAGAGGGAAGAGGAAGAATAATGAATAAAATAAATAAATGAGTCGTTGGCCACTGTGTTTAGAGGAAGTGCTGCACTTTGAGAAAACATTTAAAGAGGAGTAAGATACTTTAGTAAAAAGATTTTAGTGGAATAAATTAGAAATAGAAAGTAGAATAAAGTTTAGACAATTATTTTAGAAGAAAGAGGAGATGCTGTGGGACAGTAGTTTATACTTTGAGAGAAAAACCTGGGTTATACATTCTACAGCAAGAAACCTTCCAATACTGTTTTTCTACTTAACAGGAGGGTTCAGGACATTATGTAGAGATGAAAATTGCCTTAAGATACAACTTGCAGTGAAGTGCTGCACATGTGATGGTTCTGAATAAGTAGATTCCCTGATTGCTTTGCCTGGATTTTCACCTGGGGCTTCACTGATCATAACTCCTTGTGTAATGCCAAGAAGCATAACACCTTCTGGACACTTTCTGCATAACTGACTTTTAGTCAGAGAATTAGTCCAGGTGTAGCTGCCAGATAACCCTGATTGATAAATTGGCATTGTTATATCCTAGTGCAGATTTTTGTGACTAAATTATATTTACATTTCCATTCCACTTAAGGAAAAAATTGATTTTTTAAATGTTTTTCCTTATAATTTCCAGAGGTGTTAATGTCACTCTCTGCTAGAAGAATCTCAGCTTCCTTTTTTCCATTATTTCTTTTTTACAGTCTGTTCAGGAGGACAGTGCAATTTCTGCACTCTTTTGTACTGACAGGTTCAGTTGGGGTCCTGACACTGATGGTTAGAAAGAGACAAGTCTTCCTAGCGGCACAAAAGTAGACTTTTATTAAAGAAAGCAGTAGGGCAAAAGTCTGACATCTGTCCCTTAACATTTTTTATGAATTCATAAAGGGGACTTCTGGCCTTAAAATTTCAAGGTACAAAGACACAACAGGAACTGATTTTATCTTTTGCTTAAATACTGATTTATTTTAAAGGTTTTTAGACATCCAGTTTCCACTGATGTACAGCTGCAAAGTTGTGAACTCCATTGTAAACAGACTCATGAAGACTAGAATAGTCAGTGTCTGCTTTGTCTTTAAAGAAAAGAGAGAATTCCTGAATTCCCATAACTTAATACTGTCTACAAATAATTGTCCCAGTTAATAAACTGCAAATTACTGATCTCTTTATTGTGTTGTTTAAGAAAAACTGTTTTGTTGCTTTGGTCACTAGTGTCCAGGGAACATTTATCTCCTTGCAATTCATCCGTCTGAAGGAATACAGAATGTGGTTGAAAGGCCCAACATATATCTGTTGTTCATTATTTATCTCAATAAATGACTTACAGGAAAGTAAAACTCTGTAATATTTTAACTTCTTGTAATAATAGATTTCAGAACAGTTTCATTATCCACCCACCTCTAGAAAACATATATATACCCAAACTGGTCATATGGCTTATGAAATGACAAATATATACCTTGACAGGCTACACAGAATATTGTGATCTGCTTTGCAGACATGCTGAACACCCACAAATCTTCCGAAAATAGAGCTGCTGGTGAGGGGGGTGGGGGGGAGGCTGGGGACCATGTAGGAAGTGATAGACCTTGTAGCTTCACTGCATGTTTTTGTAATCTGGCCAGACTCCATTTTGTTCCCCAAAAGATTGAGAAATAAGTAACAATATCCTCCCAAGGCCAATAAAGCTGCTGATATAAAAAGAACTATTATATGATCATGACTTCAAACTGACCTTCAGGTTTTCAGGCTAAAAGAAGACTACCAGCATCTAGGACAGAGGGGGGCAATATAAAACCTAAAAATAAACCAAATTATTGATCTATACGTTTTCAGCAGTCCGATTCAGCTGACGCACTGTGCTGTTTACATCCTGCAATAACTCACATACACACAACATTTCAAGGCTGTTCATTTTGCATTCTGCATAATGCAGAAAACTGAATAAAGGGGAAACAATTTTGATGCCTTCCAATTACACAGCAAGAGATACATATAATAGTGAAATTAGGGGGTAAGCAGGGCCAACATTTCCTAACGTATGGAAAGTTTAAATTTACTCTGAAATGAGATGCTTCTTTTTCCTGTTATTTGGGAATTGACACATCTTATACAGGAGTATTCCCTTTCTTTACAATAATAGTTAGCACCCTCATGCAAAAAATTTTCATCTTTTATTGTCATTACATAATTAGGCTTTGTAATTACTATAGATGTAATTATAGAAATAGTCTAAATGTGAGTAATTTCATTGTAATTTAGAAAGTGTGACACACTGTGAAACCAAGAAAAGCAGAGGCCATGGTTAAAACCAGTAAAAATACCTCAGTCCCACTGTAGCCATTTAAACCTGTGCCAAGGTGTCACCACAACTGTAAAGTAGTTTCTTTTTCACCAGAGCTAACAGCTATTCCAAGTGTGTGGAAGCAGAAATTAAAGCCCACTGTTTTGCTCAGTTTCAGAAGAAAGCATTGTATCCTTATTATAATTATTTGCTGTTGCATCAAGTAATAAAAATGAGATTCACAACAATTGTGAAAGATAAAATATTCCTTCCTTACAGTAGAGCCTCTTCTTTTTGTGACAGCTGAATAGGTTTAGGCATCTGAACTGCTGCAGTGTTTCAAGAAGATTTCACAACATATGGTAGAAATGGAGCAGTCAGAAAGCCCAGCTGCTTTGCAGCATGTAACCTGGATGCATCCTTAATTAGTCCACGTCCTTCCCCCAAGATCTGCTCTTCTATTACCTGATCTTGCTGAGTTGGGAAAAAGTATCCACTATCTTCTATGAATTACAGTTTTGAGTAATCAAAGCTTTGTGTGATCTCTGTGTTTACTGTCGTGATGCTAACATGGAATAAAGCATATGACCTTTGTTTATATTAGCTTATTTGCCAAAGCAACATTCCTCTTCTAATGTTAAGGACTAGGAGAAAATAGACTTTCAGATGGCATTGTAATTTGTTCTGATAATAAGGAGTTGAGTGCAAGAACTAATACTCTACAAAGCAAGCAAAGCTTATGGAAATGAGGGTGTTGGCAGCATTTAGGCAAGCCTCATTTCTCTGGTCTAGAGCTACAAACACCCAAACTCCCACTCCATGAGGATTGACCTTGGAAGTTTCTAAACTTGGTAGGTTACTCTGCTGAAACCAACAGTTCTGACACTCACCAGAACGGTCTCACCACAAACAGCGAGTCAAGCCCCACTAAAATGCAAAGTGCTGTGAGATCCTCTGATGCATTTGGCACGGGCAGTCTGGAATAATGGCTTTCACATATGCAGTGAGAGTTGCCTTAAAACAGCTGTGAGAGTCATGTTCTATCTTTCACTTCACCTTAGAACTGCACAAAAATGGAGCGTGGGAGAGACCTCTGGAGGCCACTTAACCCAGCCTCCTGTGCAAAACAGCACGGCTGCAAAGTGAGATCAGGGTCCGGCAGTTACTGTGTTAACCCAGGGCAGTTATTGTCCTAATCAAAAAATTGTTATTTATTTGTAATATTTTAATAATAACATTTAAATAATAATATTTATTAAAATTTGATATTCATTGAAAAAACATATTCTATTGAAATTTTGAGGATTTGGGAGACAGAACCATGGAATTCTGGAATCCAGGTGGAATTCCCAGTTCAGACTGACACCAAACCAAAACCGGAAAGCCGCTGGAGATGGAATTATGGAATTCCAGAATCCAGGTGGAATTCCCAGTTCAGACCGACACCAAGCAACATCAGAAACAGGGAAAGGATTGGGAGATGGAATTATGGAATTCTGGAATTCCCAGTTCTGACTGGGACACCAAACAGCACCAGAAACTGGGAAAGAACTTGGAGATGGAATCCTGGAATCCTGGAATTTGGATGGAATTCCCAGTTCAGACTGACACCAAACCAAAATCGGAAAGCCGCTGGAGATGGAATTATGGAATTCCAGAATCCAGGTGGAATTCCCAGTTCAGACCGACACCAAGCAACATCAGAAACAGGGAAAGGATTGGGAGATGGAATTATGGAATTCTGGAATTCCCAGTTCAGACTGGGACACCAAACAGCACCAGAAACTGGGAAAGGACTTGGAGATGGAATCCTGGAATCCTGGAATTTGGATGGAATTCCCAGTTCTGACCGACACCAAGCAACAACAGAAACTGGGAAACCATTGGGAGATGGAATTATGGAATTCTGGAATTCCCAGTTCAGACTGACCCAAACAGCACCAGAAACAGGGAAAGGATTGGGAGACGGGATCATGGAATTCCAGAATCTGGATGGAATTCCCAGTTCAGAACCAACACCAAACCAGAAACTGGAAAAGGATTTGGAGAATGATCATGGAATTCTGGAATCATGGAATCCTGGAATCTGGATGGAATCTGGATGGAATTCCCATTTCAGACCGACACCAAACCGGAACTGGAAAATCATTGGAATTCCACAAAATTCTGGAATCCCCCTTGGAATTCCCAGTTCAGACTGGGACACCAAACACAAACAGGAAAATCACTGGGAAATGGAATGATGGAATTCCAGAATCCAGGTGGAATTCCCAGTTCAAACTGGGACACCAAACAGCACCAGAAACTGGGAAAGGACTTGGAGATGGAATCCTGGAATTCTGGAATTTGGATGGAATTCCCAGTTCTGACTGACCCCAAACAGGTATTAGAAAACTACTGGGAGACAGAACCATGGAATTCTGGAATCCAGGTGGAATTCCCAGTTCAGACTGACACCAAACCAAAACCGGAAAGCCGCTGGAGATGGAATTATGGAATTCCAGAATCCAGGTGGAATTCCCAGTTCAGACTGACCCAAACAGCACCAGAAACAGGGAAAGGATTGGGAGACGGGATCATGGAATTCCAGAATCTGGATGGAATTCCCAGTTCAGAACCGACACCAAACCAGAAACTGGAAAAGGATTTGGAGAATGATCATGGAATTCTGGAATCATGGAATCCTGGAATCTGGATGGAATCTGGATGGAATTCCCATTTCAGACCGACACCAAACCGGAACTGGAAAATCATTGGAATTCCAAAAAATTCTGGAAGCCCCCTTGGAATTCCCAGTTCAGACTGGGACACCAAACACAAAGAGGAAAATCACTGGGAAATGGAATTATGGAATTCCAGAATCCAGGTGGAATTCCCAGTTCAGACTGGGACAGCAAACAGCACCAGAAACTGGGAAAGGACTTGGAGATGGAATCCTGGAATCCTGGAATTTGGATGGAATTCCCAGTTCTGACCGACACCAAGCAACAACAGAAACTGGGAAACCCTTGGGAGATGGAATTATGGAATTCTGGAATTCCCAGTTCAGACTGACACCAAACAGCACCAGAAACTGGGAAAGGACTTGGAGATGGAATCCTGGAATTCTGGAATCCAGGTGGAATTCCCAGTTCAGACAGACACCAAACCAAAATCGGAAAGCCGCTGGAGATGGAATCCTGGAATTCCAGAATCCAGGTGGAATTCCCAGTTCAGACCGACACCAAACAGCACCAGAAACAGGGAAACCATTGGGAGATGGAATTATGGAATTCTGGAATTCCCAGTTCAGACTGACCCAAACAGCACCAGAAACAGGGAAACCATTGGGAGATGGAATCCTGGAATTCCAGAATCCAGGTGGAATTCCCTTTTCAGACCGACACCAAACAGCACCAGAAACAGGGAAAGGATTGGGAGATGGAATTATGGAATTCTGGAATTCCCAGTTCAGACTGACCCAAACAGCACCAGAAACAGGGAAAGGATTGGGAGCCGGAATCATGGAATTCCAGGATCTGGATGGAATTCCCAGTTCAGAACCGACACCAAACCAGAAACTGGAAAAGGATTTGGAGAATGATCATGGAATTCTGGAATCATGGAATCCTGGAATCTGGATGGAATCTGGATGGAATTCCCATTTCAGACCGACACCAAACCGGAACTGGAAAATCATTGGAATTCCACAAAATTCTGGAATCCCCCTTGGAATTCCCAGTTCAGACTGGGACACCAAACACAAACAGGAAAATCACTGGGAAATGGAATTATGGAATTCCAGAATCCAGGTGGAATTCCCAGTTGAAACTGGGACACCAAACAGCACCAGAAACTGGGAAAGGACTTGGAGATGGAATCCTGGAATTCTGGAATTTGGATGGAATTCCCAGTTCTGACTGACACCAAGCAACAACAGAAACTGGGAAACCCTTGGGAGATGGAATTATGGAATTCTGGAATTCCCAGTTCAGACTGACCCCAAACAGCACCAGAAACTGGGAAAGGACTTGGAGATGGAATCCTGGAATTCTGGAATCCAGGTGGAATTCCCAGTTCAGACTGACACCAAACCAAAATCGGAAAGCCGCTGGAGATGGAATCCTGGAATTCCAGAATCCAGGTGGAATTCCCAGTTCAGACCGACACCAAACAGCACCAGAAACAGGGAAACCATTGGGAGATGGAATTATGGAATTCTGGAATTCCCAGTTCAGACTGACCCAAACAGCACCAGAAACAGGGAAAGGATTGGGAGACGGGATCATGGAATTCCAGAATCTGGATGGAATTCCCAGTTCAGAACCGACACCAAACCAGAAACTGGAAAAGGATTTGGAGAATGATCATGGAATTCTGGAATCATGGAATCCTGGAATCTGGATGGAATCTGGATGGAATTCCCATTTCAGACCGACACCAAACCGGAACTGGAAAATCATTGGAATTCCACAAAATTCTGGAAGCCCCCTTGGAATTCCCAGTTCAGACTGGGACACCAAACACAAACAGGAAAATCACTGGGAAATGGAATTATGGAATTCCAGAATCCAGGTGGAATTCCCAGTTGAAACTGGGACACCAAACAGCACCAGAAACTGGGAAAGGACTTGGAGATGGAATCCTGGAATTCTGGAATTTGGATGGAATTCCCAGTTCTGACTGGGACACCAAGCAGGAACAGGGAAACCATTGGGATACAAAATTATGGAATTCTGGAATTTGGATGGAATTCCCAGTTCTGACTGACCCCAAACAGGAATTAGAAAACTACTAGGAGACAGAACCATGGAATTCTGGAATCCAGGTGGAATTCCCAGTTCAGACCGACACCAAGCAACATCAGAAACAGGGAAAGGATTGGGAGATGGAATTCTGGAAATCTGAAATTCCCAGTTCTGACTGGGACCCAAAAAAGCACCAGAAACTGGGAAACCCTTGGGAGATGATATTATGGAATTCTGGAATTCCCAGTTCAGACTGGGACACCAAACAGCACCAGAAACAGGGAAAGGATTGGGAGACGGGATCATGGAATTCCAGAATCTGGATGGAATTCCCATTTCAGAGCGACACCAAACCGGAACTGGAAAATCATTGGAATTCCACAAAATTCTGGAATCCCCCTTGGAATTCCCAGTTCAGACTGGGACACCAAACACAAACAGGAAAATCACTGGGAAATGGAATGATGGAATTCCAGAATCCAGGTGGAATTCCCAGTTCAAACTGGGACACCAAACAGCACCAGAAACTGGGAAAGGACTTGGAGATGGAATCCTGGAATTCTGGAATTTGGATGGAATTCCCAGTTCTGACTGACCCCAAACAGGAATTAGAAAACTACTGGGAGACAGAACCATGGAATTCTGGAATCTGGGTGGAATTCCCAGTTCAGACTGACACCAAACCAAAACCGGAAAGCCGCTGGAGATGGAATTATGGAATTCCAGAATCCAGGTGGAATTCCCAGTTCAGACTGACCCAAACAGCACCAGAAACAGGGAAAGGATTGGGAGACGGGATCATGGAATTCCAGAATCTGGATGGAATTCCCAGTTCAGAACCGACACCAAACCAGAAACTGGAAAAGGATTTGGAGAATGATCATGGAATTCTGGAATCATGGAATCCTGGAATCTGGATGGAATCTGGATGGAATTCCCATTTCAGACCGACACCAAACCGAAACTGGAAAATCATTGGAATTCCACAAAATTCTGGAAGCCCCCTTGGAATTCCCAGTTCAGACTGGGACACCAAACACAAACAGGAAAATCACTGGGAAATGGAATTATGGAATTCCAGAATCCAGGTGGAATTCCCAGTTCAGACTGGGACAGCAAACAGCACCAGAAACTGGGAAAGGACTTGGAGATGGAATCCTGGAATTCTGGAATTTGGATGGAATTCCCAGTTCTGACTGACCCCAAACAGGAATTAGAAAACTACTGGGAGACAGAACCATGGAATTCTGGAATCCAGGTGGAATTCCCAGTTCAGACCGACACCAAGCAACATCAGAAACAGGGAAAGGATTGGGAGATGGAATTATGGAATTCTGGAATTCCCAGTTCTGACTGGGACACCAAACAGCACCAGAAACTGGGAAAGGACTTGGAGATGGAATCCTGGAATCCTGGAATTTGGATGGAATTCCCAGTTCTGACCGACACCAAGCAACAACAGAAACTGGGAAACCATTGGGAGATGGAATTATGGAATTCTGGAATTCCCAGTTCAGACTGACACCAAACAGCACCAGAAACTGGGAAAGGACTTGGAGATGGAATCCTGGAATTCTGGAATCCAGGTGGAATTCCCAGTTCAGACTGACACCAAACCAAAATCGGAAAGACGCTGGAGATGGAATCCTGGAATTCCAGAATCCAGGTGGAATTCCCAGTTCAGACCGACACCAAACAGCACCAGAAACAGGGAAACCATTGGGAGATGGAATTATGGAATTCTGGAATTCCCAGTTCAGACTGACCCAAACAGCACCAGAAACAGGGAAAGGATTGGGAGATGGAATCCTGGAATTCCAGAATCCAGGTGGAATTCCCAGTTCAGACCGACACTAAGCAACATCAGAAACAGGGAAAGGATTGGGAGATGGAATTATGGAATTCTGGAATCCAGGTGGAATTCCCAGTTCAGACCGACACCAAACAGCACCAGAAACAGGGAAACAATTGGGAGATGGAATTATGCAATTCTGGAATCCAGGTGGAATTCCCAGTTCAGACCGACACCAAACAGCACCAGAAACAGGGAAAGGATTGGGAGATGGAATTCTGGAAATCTGGAATTCCCAGTTCTGACTGGGACCCAAAAAAGCACCAGAAACTGGGAAACCCTTGGGAGATGGAATTATGGAATTCTGGAATTCCCAGTTCAGACTGACCCAAACAGCACCAGAAACAGGGAAACCATTGGGAGATGGAATTATGGAATTCTGGAATTCCCAGTTCAGACTGAGACACCAAACAGCACCAGAAACAGGGAAAGGATTGGGAGACGGGATCATGGAATTCCAGAATCTGGATGGAATTCCCAGTTCAGAACCGACACCAAACCAGAAACTGGAAAAGGATTTGGAGAATGATCATGGAATTCTGGAATCATGGAATCCTGGAATCTGGATGGAATCTGGATGGAATTCCCATTTCAGACCGACACCAAACCGGAACTGGAAAATCATTGGAATTCCACAAAATTCTGGAATCCCCCTTGGAATTCCCAGTTCAGACTGGGACACCAAACACAAACAGGAAAATCACTGGGAAATGGAATTATGGAATTCCAGAATCCAGGTGGAATTCCCAGTTCAGACTGTGACACCAAACAGCACCAGAAACTGGAAAAGGATTTGGAGAATGATCATGGAATTCTGGAATCATGGAATCCTGGAATCTGGATGGAATCTGGATGGAATCTGGATGGAATTCCCATTTCAGACCGACACCAAACCGGAACTGGAAAATCATTGGAATTCCACAAAATTCTGGAAGCCCCCTTGGAATTCCCAGTTCAGACTGGGACACCAAACACAAACAGGAAAATCACTGGGAAATGGAATCCTGGAATTCTGGAATCCAGGTGGAATTCCCAGTTGAAACTGGGACACCAAACAGCACCAGAAACTGGGAAAGGACTTGGAGATGGAATCCTGGAATTCTGGAATTTGGATGGAATTCCCAGTTCTGACTGGGACACCAAGCAGGAACAGGGAAACCATTGGGATACAAAATTATGGAATTCTGGAATTTGGATGGAATTCCCAGTTCTGACTGACCCCAAACAGGAATTAGAAAACTACTGGGAGACAGAATCATGGAATTCTGGAATCCGGGTGGAATTCCCAGTTCAGACTGACACCAAACCAAAACCGGAAAGCCGCTGGAGATGGAATTATGGAATTCCAGAATCCAGGTGGAATTCCCAGTTCAGACCGACACCAAGCAACATCAGAAACAGGGAAAGGATTGGGAGATGGAATTATGGAATTCTGGAATTCCCAGTACTGACTGGGACACCAAACAGCACCAGAAACTGGGAAAGGACTTGGAGATGGAATCCTGGAATCCTGGAATTTGGATGGAATTCCCAGTTCTGACCGACACCAAGCAACAACAGAAACTGGGAAACCCTTGGGAGATGGAATTATGGAATTCTGGAATTCCCAGTTCAGACTGACACCAAACAGCACCAGAAACTGGGAAAGGACTTGGAGATGGAATCCTGGAATTCTGGAATCCAGGTGGAATTCCCAGTTCAGACTGACACCAAACCAAAATCGGAAAGCCGCTGGAGATGGAATCCTGGAATTCCAGAATCCAGGTGGAATTCCCAGTTCAGACCGACACCAAACAGCACCAGAAACAGGGAAACCATTGGGAGATGGAATTATGGAATTCTGGAATTCCCAGTTCAGACTGACCCAAACAGCACCAGAAACAGGGAAACCATTGGGAGATGGAATTATGGAATTCTGGAATTCCCAGTTCAGACTGGGACACCAAACAGCACCAGAAACTGGGAAAGGATTGGGAGACGGGATCATGGAATTCCAGAATCTGGATGGAATTCCCAGTTCAGAACCGACACCAAACCAGAAACTGGAAAAGGATTTGGAGAATGATCATGGAATTCTGGAACCATGGAATCCTGGAATCTGGATGGAATCTGGATGGAATTCCCATTTCAGACCGACACCAAACCGGAACTGGAAAATCATTGGAATTCCACAAAATTCTGGAATCCCCCTTGGAATTCCCAGTTCAGACTGGGACACCAAACACAAACAGGAAAATCACTGGGAAATGGAATTATGGAATTCCAGAATCCAGGTGGAATTCCCAGTTGAAACTGGGACACCAAACAGCACCAGAAACTGGGAAAGGACTTGGAGATGGAATCCTGGAATTCTGGAATTTGGATGGAATTCCCAGTTCAGACTGGGACACCAAGCAGGAACAGGGAAACCATTGGGATAAAAATTATGGAATTCTGCAATTTGGATGGAATTCCCAGTTCTGACTGACCCCAAACAGGAATTAGAAAACTACTGGGAGACAGAACCATGGAATTCTGGAATCCAGGTGGAATTCCCAGTTCAGACCGACACCAAGCAACATCAGAAACAGGGAAAGGATTGGGAGATGGAATTATGGAATTCTGGAATTCCCAGTTCAGACTGGGACACCAAACAGCACCAGAAACTGGGAAAGGACTTGGAGATGGAATCCTGGAATCCTGGAATTTGGATGGAATTCCCAGTTCCGACCGACACCAAGCAACAACAGAAACTGGGAAACCATTGGGAGATGGAATTATGGAATTCTGGAATTCCCAGTTCAGACTGACCCAAACAGCACCAGAAACTGGGAAAGGACTTGGAGATGGAATCCTGGAATTCTGGAATCCAGGTGGAATTCCCAGTTCAGACTGACACCAAACCAAAACCGGAAAGCCGCTGGAGATGGAATCCTGGAATTCCAGAATCCAGGTGGAATTCCCAGTTCAGACTGACACCAAACCAAAATCGGAAAGCCGCTGGAGATGGAATCCTGGAATTCCAGAATCCAGGTGGAATTCCCAGTTCAGACCGACACCAAACAGCACCAGAAACAGGGAAACCATTGGGAGATGGAATTATGGAATTCTGGAATTCCCAGTTCAGACTGGGACACCAAACAGCACCAGAAACAGGGAAAGGATTGGGAGACGGGATCATGGAATTCCGGAATCTGGATGGAATTCCCAGTTCAGAACCGACAGCAAACCAGAAACTGGAAAAGGATTTGGAGAATGATCATGGAATTCTGGAATCATGGAATCCTGGAATCTGGATGGAATCTGGATGGAATTCCCATTTCAGACCGACACCAAACCGGAACTGGAAAATCATTGGAATTCCACAAAATTCTGGAATCCCCCTTGGAATTCCCAGTTCAGACTGGGACACCAAACACAAACAGGAAAATCACTGGGAAATGGAATCCTGGAATTCCAGAATCCAGGTGGAATTCCCAGTTCAAACTGGGACACCAAACAGCACCAGAAACTGGGAAAGGACTTGGAGATGGAATCCTGGAATTCTGGAATTTGGATGGAATTCCCAGTTCTGACTGGGACACCAAGCAGGAACAGGGAAACCATTGGGATACAAAATTATGGAATTCTGGAATTTGGATGGAATTCCCAGTTCTGACTGACCCCAAACAGGAATTAGAAAACTACTGGGAGACAGAACCATGGAATTCTGGAATCCGGGTGGAATTCTCAGTTCAGACTGACACCAAACCAAAACCGGAAAGCCGCTGGAGATGGAATTATGGAATTCCAGAATCCAGGTGGAATTCCCAGTTCAGACCGACACCAAGCAATATCAGAAACAGGGAAAGGATTGGGAGATGGAATTATGGAATTCTGGAATTCCCAGTTCTGACTGGGACACAAAACAGCACCAGAAAGTGGGAAACCCTTGGGAGATGGAATTATGGAATTCTGGAATTCCCAGTTCAGACTGGGACACCAAACAGCACCAGAAACTGGGAAAGGACTTGGAGATGGAATCCTGGAATTCTGGAATCCAGGTGGAATTCCCAGTTCTGACAGACACCAAGCAACAACAGAAACTGGGAAACCATTGGGAGATGGAATTATGGAATTCTGGAATTCCCAGTTCAGACTGACACCAAACAGCACCAGAAACTGGGAAAGGACTTGGAGATGGAATCCTGGAATTCTGGAATCCAGGTGGAATTCCCAGTTCAGACTGACACCAAACCAAAACCGGAAAGCCGCTGGAGATGGAATCCTGGAATTCCAGAATCCAGGTGGAATTCCCAGTACAGACTGACACCAAACAGCACCAGAAACAGGGAAACCATTGGGAGATGAAATTCTGGAATTCTGGAATTCCCAGTTCAGACTGACCCAAACAGCACCAGAAACAGGGAAAGGATTGGGAGACGGGATCATGGAATTCCAGAATCTGGATGGAATTCCCACTTCAGAACCGACACCAAACCAGAAACTGGAAAAGGATTTGGAGAATGATCATGGAATTCTGGAATCATGGAATCCTGGAATCTGGATGGAATCTGGATGGAATTCCCATTTCAGACCGACACCAAACCGGAACTGGAAAATCATTGGAATTCCACAAAATTCTGGAATCCCCCTTGGAATTCCCAGTTCAGACTGGGACACCAAACAGCACCAGAAACTGGGAAAGGACTTGGAGATGGAATCCTGGAATCCTGGAATTTGGATGGAATTCCCAGTTCTGACCGACACCAAGCAACAACAGAAACTGGGAAACCATTGGGAGATGGAATTATGGAATTCTGGAATTCCCAGTTCAGACTGGGACACCAAACAGCACCAGAAACTGGGAAAGGACTTGGAGATGGAATCCTGGAATTCTGGAATCCAGGTGGAATTCCCAGTTCAGACTGACACCAAACAGCACCAGAAACAGGGAAAGGATTGGGAGATGGAATTATGGAATTCTGGAATTCCCAGTTCTGACTGGGACACCAAACAGCACCAGAAACAGGGAAAGGATTGGGAGACGGGATCATGGAATTCCAGAATCTGGATGGAATTCCCAGTTCAGAACCGACACCAAACCAGAAACTGGAAAAGGATTTGGAGAATGATCATGGAATTCTGGAATCATGGAATCCTGGAATCTGGATGGAATCTGGATGGAATTCCCATTTCAGACCGACACCAAACCGGAACTGGAAAATCATTGGAATTCCACAAAATTCTGGAATCCCCCTTGGAATTCCCAGTTCAGACTGGGACACCAAACACAAACAGGAAAATCACTGGGAAATGGAATGATGGAATTCCAGAATCCAGGTGGAATTCCCAGTTCAAACTGGGACACCAAACAGCACCAGAAACTGGGAAAGGACTTGGAGATGGAATCCTGGAATCCTGGAATTTGGATGGAATTCCCAGTTCAGACTGGGACACCAAGCAGGAACAGGGAAACCATTGGGATACAAAATTATGGAATTCTGGAATTTGGATGGAATTCCCAGTTCTGACTGACCCCAAACAGGAATTAGAAAACTACTGGGAGACAGAACCATGGAATTCTGGAATCCAGGTGGAATTCCCAGTTCAGACTGACACCAAACTAAAACCGGAAAGCCGCTGGAGATGGAATTATGGAATTCCAGAATCCAGGTGGAATTCCCAGTTCAGACCGACACCAAGCAACATCAGAAACAGGGAAAGGATTGGGAGATGGAATTATGGAATTCTGGAATTCCCAGTTCTGACTGGGACACCAAACAGCACCAGAAACTGGGAAAGGACTTGGAGATGGAATCCTGGAATCCTGGAATTTGGATGGAATTCCCAGTTCTGACCGACACCATGCAACATCAGAAACTGGGAAACCATTGGGAGATGGAATTATGGATTTCTGGAATTCCCAGTTCAGACTGACACCAAACAGCACCAGAAACTGGGAAAGGACTTGGAGATGGAATCCTGGAATTCTGGAATCCAGGTGGAATTCCCAGTTCAGACCGACACCAAACAGCACCAGAAACAGGGAAACCATTGGGAGATGGAATTATGGAATTCTGGAATTCCCAGTTCAGACTGACACCAAACAGCACCAGAAACTGGGAAAGGATTGGGAGATGGAATTATGGAATTCTGGAATCCAGGTGGAATTCCCAGTTCAGACTGACACCAAACAGCACCAGAAACTGGGAAAGGACTTGGAGATGGAATCCTGGAATCCTGGAATCCAGGTGGAATTCCCAGTTCAGACTGACACCAAACCAAAACCGGAAAGCCGCTGGAGATGGAACAATGGAATTCCAGAATCCAGGTGGAATTCCCAGTTCAGACCGACACCAAACAGCACCAGAAACAGGGAAACCATTGGGAGATGGAATTATGGAATTCTGGAATTCCCAGTTCAGACTGACCCAAACAGCACCAGAAACAGGGAAAGGATTGGGAGACGGGATCATGGAATTCCAGAATCTGGATGGAATTCCCAGTTCAGAACCGACACCAAACCAGAAACTGGAAAAGGATTTGGAGAATGATCATGGAATTCTGGAATCATGGAATCCTGGAATCTGGATGGAATCTGGATGGAATTCCCATTTCAGACCGACACCAAACCGGAACTGGAAAATCATTGGAATTCCACAAAATTCTGGAATCCCCCCTGGAATTCCCAGTTCAGACTGGGACACCAAACACAAACAGGAAAATCACTGGGAAATGGAATGATGGAATTCCAGAATCCAGGTGGAATTCCCAGTTGAAACTGGGACACCAAACAGCACCAGAAACTGGGAAAGGACTTGGAGATGGAATCCTGGAATTCTGGAATTTGGATGGAATTCCCAGTTCAGACTGGGACACCAAGCAGGAACAGGGAAACCATTGGGATACAAAATTATGGAATTCTGGAATTTGGATGGAATTCCCAGTTCTGACTGACCCCAAACAGGAATTAGAAAACTACTGGGAGACAGAACCATGGAATTCTGGAATCCAGGTGGAATTCCCAGTTCAGACTGACACCAAACCAAAACCGGAAAGCCGCTGGAGATGGAATTATGGAATTCCAGAATCCAGGTGGAATTCCCAGTTCAGACCGACACCAAGCAACATCAGAAACAGGGAAAGGATTGGGAGATGGAATTATGGAATTCTGGAATCCAGGTGGAATTCCCAGTTCAGACCGACACCAAACAGCACCAGAAACTGGGAAACCATTGGGAGATGGAATTATGGAATTCTGGAATCCAGGTGGAATTCCCAGTTCAGACCGACACCAAACAGCACCAGAAACAGGGAAAGGATTGGGAGATGGAATTCTGGAAATCTGGAATTCCCAGTTCTGACTGGGACCCAAAAAAGCACCAGAAACTGGGAAACCCTTGGGAGATGGAATTATGGAATTCTGGAATTCCCAGTTCAGACTGACCCAAACAGCACCAGAAACAGGGAAACCATTGGGAGATGGAATTATGGAATTCTGGGATTCCCAGTTCAGACTGGGACACCAAACAGCACCAGAAACAGGGAAAGGATTGGGAGACGGGATCATGGAATTCCAGAATCTGGATGGAATTCCCAGTTCAGAACCGACACCAAACCAGAAACTGGAAAAGGATTTGGAGAATGATCATGGAATTCTGGAATCATGGAATCCTGGAATCTGGATGGAATCTGGATGGAATTCCCATTTCAGACCGACACCAAACCGGAACTGGAAAATCATTGGAATTCCACAAAATTCTGGAATCCCCCTTGGAATTCCCAGTTCAGACTAGGACACCAAACACAAACAGGAAAATCACTGGGAAATGGAATGATGGAATTCCAGAATCCAGGTGGAATTCCCAGTTCAAACTGGGACACCAAACAGCACCAGAAACTGGGAAAGGACTTGGAGATGGAATCCTGGAATTCTGGAATTTGGATGGAATTCCCAATTCTGACTGACCCCAAACAGGAATTAGAAAACTACTGGGAGACAGAACCATGGAATTCTGGAATCCAGGTGGAATTCCCAGTTCAGACTGACACCAAACCAAAACCGGAAAGCCGCTGGAGATGGAATTATGGAATTCCAGAATCCAGGTGGAATTCCCAGTTCAGACCGACACCAAGCAACATCAGAAACTGGGAAAGGATTGGGAGATGGAATTATGGAATTCTGGAATTCCCAGTTCTGACTGGGACACCAAACAGCACCAGAAACTGGGAAAGGACTTGGAGATGGAATCCTGGAATCCTGGAATTTGGATGGAATTCCCAGTTCTGACCGACACCAAGCAACAACAGAAACTGGGAAACCATTGGGAGATGGAATTATGGAATTCTGGAATTCCCAGTTCAGACTGACACCAAACAGCACCAGAAACTGGGAAAGGACTTGGAGATGGAATCCTGGAATTCTGGAATCCAGGTGGAATTCCCAGTTCAGACTGACACCAAACCAAAACCGGAAAGCCGCTGGAGATGGAACAATGGAATTCCAGAATCCAGGTGGAATTCCCAGTTCAGACTGACACCAAACAGCACCAGAAACTGGGAAAGGACTTGGAGATGGAATCCTGGAATACTGGAATCCAGGTGGAATTCCCAGTTCAGACCGACACAAAAAGCACCAGAAACAGGGAAATCATTGGGAGATGGAATTATGGAATTCTGGAATTCCCAGTTCAGACTGACCCAAACAGCACCAGAAACAGGGAAAGGATTGGGAGATGGAATTATGGAATTCTGGAATTCCCAGTTCAGACTGGGACACCAAACAGCACCAGAAACAGGGAAAGGATTGGGAGACGGGATCATGGAATTCCAGAATCTGGATGGAATTCCCAGTTCAGAACCGACACCAAACCAGAAACTGGAAAAGGATTTGGAGAATGATCATGGAATTCTGGAATCATGGAATCCTGGAATCTGGATGGAATCTGGATGGAATTCCCATTTCAGACCGACACCAAACCGGAACTGGAAAATCATTGGAATTCCACAAAATTCTGGAATCCCCCTTGGAATTCCCAGTTCAGACTGGGACACCAAACACAAACAGGAAAATCACTGGGAAATGGAATGATGGAATTCCAGAATCCAGGTGGAATTCCCAGTTCAAACTGGGACACCAAACAGCACCAGAAACTGGGAAAGGACTTGGAGATGGAATCCTGGAATTCTGGAATCCAGGTGGAATTCCCAGTTCAGACTGACACCAAACCAAAATCGGAAAGCCGCTGGAGATGGAATTATGGAATTCCAGAATCCAGGTGGAATTCCCAGTTCAGACCGACACCAAACAGCACCAGAAACAGGGAAACCCTTGGGAGATGGAATTATGGAATTCTGGAATTCCAAGTTCAAACTGGGACACCAAACAGCACCAGAAACTGGGAAAGGACTTGGAGATGGAATCCTGGAATTCTGGAATTTGGATGGAATTCCCAGTTCAGACTGGGACACCAAGCAGGAACAGGGAAACCATTGGGATACAAAATTATGGAATTCTGGAATTTGGATGGAATTCCCAGTTCTGACTGACCCCAAACAGGAATTAGAAAACTACTGGGAGACAGAACCATGGAATTCTGGAATCCAGATGGAATTCCCAGTTCAGACCGACACCAAGCAACATCAGAAACAGGGAAAGGATTGGGAGATGGAATTATGGAATTCTGGAATTCCCAGTTCTGACTGGGACACCAAACAGCACCAGAAACTGGGAAAGGACTTGGAGATGGAATCCTGGAATCCTGGAATTTGGATGGAATTCCCAGTTCTGACCGACACCAAGCAACAATAGAAACAGGGAAACCATTGGGAGATGGAATTATGGAATTCTGGAATTCCCAGTTCAGACTGGGACACCAAACAGCACCAGAAACTGGGAAAGGACTTGGAGATGGAATCCTGGAATTCTGGAATCCAGGTGGAATTCCCAGTTCAGACTGACACCAAACCAAAATCGGAAAGCCGCTGGAGATGGAACAATGGAATTCCGGAATCCAGGTGGAATTCCCAGTTCAGACCGACACCAAACAGCACCAGAAACAGGGAAGCCATTGGGAGGTGGAATTATGGAATTCTGGAATTCCCAGTTCAGACTGACACCAAACAGCACCAGAAACAGGGAAAGGATTGGGAGATGGAATTATGGAATTCTGGAATTCCCAGTTCAGACTGACCCAAACAGCACCAGAAACAGGGAAAGGATTGGGAGACAGGATCATGGAATTCCAGAATCTGGATGGAATTCCCAGTTCAGAACCGACACCAAACCAGAAACTGGAAAAGGATTTGGAGAATGATCATGGAATTCTGGAATCATGGAATCCTGGAATCTGGATGGAATCTGGATGGAATTCCCATTTCAGACCGACACCAAACCGGAACTGGAAAATCATTGGAATTCCACAAAATTCTGGAATCCCCCTTGGAATTCCCAGTTCAGACTGGGACACCAAACACAAACAGGAAAATCACTGGGAAATGGAATGATGGAATTCCAGAATCCAGGTGGAATTCCCAGTTCAAACTGGGACACCAAACAGCACCAGAAACTGGGAAAGGACTTGGAGATGGAATCCTGGAATTCTGGAATCCAGGTGGAATTCCCAGTTCAGACTGACACCAAACCAAAATCGGAAAGCCGCTGGAGATGGAATCCTGGAATTCCAGAATCCAGGTGGAATTCCCAGTTCTGACCGACACCAAACAGCACCAGAAACAGGGAAACCATTGGGAGATGGAATTATGGAATTCTGGAATTCCCAGTTCAAACTGGGACACCAAACAGCACCAGAAACTGGGAAAGGACTTGGAGATGGAATCCTGGAATTCTGGAATTTGGATGGAATTCCCAGTTCAGACTGGGACACCAAGCGGGAACAGGGAAACCATTGGGATACAAAATTATGGAATTCTGGAATATGGATGGAATTCCCAGTTCTGACTGACCCCAAACAGGAATTAGAAAACTACTGGGAGACAGAACCATGGAATTCTGGAATCCAGGTGGAATTCCCAGTTCAGACTGACACCAAAGCAAAACCGGAAAGCCGCTGGAGATGGAATGATGGAATTCCAGAATCCAGGTGGAATTCCCAGTTCTGACCGACACCAAGCAACATCAGAAACAGGGAAAGGATTGGGAGATGGAATTATGGAATTCTGGAATTCCCAGTTCTGACTGGGACACCAAACAGCACCAGAAACTGGGAAAGGACTTGGAGATGGAATCCTGGAATCCTGGAATTTGGATGGAATTCCCAGTTCTGACCGACACCAAGCAACAACAGAAACTGGGAAACCATTGGGAGATGGAATTATGGAATTCTGGAATTCCCAGTTCAGACTGGGACACCAAACAGCACCAGAAACTGGGAAAGGACTTGGAGATGGAATCCTGGAATTCGTTAATCCAGTTGGAATTCCCAGTTCAGACCGACACCAAACAGCACCAGAAAAAGGGAAAGGATTGGGAGATGGAATTATGGAATTCTGGAATTCCCAGTTCAGACCGACACCAAACAGCACCAGAAACAGGGAAACCATTGGGAGATGGAATTATGGAATTCTGGAATTCCCAGTTCAGACCGACACCAAACAGCACCAGAAACAGGGAAAGGATTGGGAGACGGGATCATGGAATTCCAGAATCTGGATGGAATTCCCAGTTCAGAACCGACACCAAACCAGAAACTGGAAAAGGATTTGGAGAATGATCATGGATATCTGGAATCATGGAATCCTGGAATCTGGATGGAATCTGGATGGAATTCCCATTTCAGACCGACACCAAACCGGAACTGGAAAATCATTGGAATTCCACAAAATTCTGGAATCCCCCTTGGAATTCCCAGTTCAGACTGGGACACCAAACACAAACAGGAAAATCACTGGGAAATGGAATGATGGAATTCCAGAATCCAGGTGGAATTCCCAGTTCAGACCGACACCAAACAGCACCAGAAACAGGGAAGCCATTGGGAGGTGGAATTATGGAATTCTGGAATTCCCAGTACTGACTGGGACACAAAACAGCACCAGAAACTGGGAAACCCTTGGGAGATGGAATTATGGAATTCTGGAATTCCCAGTTCAGACTGGGACACCAAACAGCACCAGAAACTGGGAAACGACTTGGAGATGGAATCCTGGAATCCTGGAATTTGGATGGAATTCCCAGTTCTGACCGACACCAAGCAACAACAGAAACTGGGAAACCATTGGGAGATGGAATTATGGAATTCTGGAATTCCCAGTTCAGACTGGGACACCAAACAGCACCAGAAACTGGGAAAGGACTTGGAGATGGAATCCTGGAATTCTGGAATCCAGGTGGAATTCCCAGTTCAGACTGACACCAAACCAAAATGGGAAAGCAGCTGGAGATGGAACCATGGAATTCCAGAATCCAGGTGGAATTCCCAGTTCAGACCGACACCAAACAGCACCAGAAACAGGGAAACCATTGGGAGATGGAATTATGGAATTCTGGAATTCCCAGTTCAGACTGACCCAAACAGCACCAGAAACAGGGAAAGGATTGGGAGACGGGATCATGGAATTCCAGAATCTGGATGGAATTCCCACTTCAGAACCGACACCAAACCAGAAACTGGAAAAGGATTTGGAGAATGATCATGGAATTCTGGAATCATGGAATCCTGGAATCTGGATGGAATCTGGATGGAATTCCCATTTCAGACCGACACCAAACCGGAACTGGAAAATCATTGGAATTCCACAAAATTCTGGAATCCCCCTTGGAATTCCCAGTTCAGACTGGGACACCAAACACAAACAGGAAAATCACTGGGAAATGGAATTATGGAATTCCAGAATCCAGGTGGAATTCCCAGTTCAAACTGGGACACCAAACAGCACCAGAAACTGGGAAAGGACTTGGAGATGGAATCCTGGAATTCTGGAATGCAGGTGGAATTCCCAGTTCAGACTCGGACACCAAGCAGGAACAGGGAAACCATTGGGATACAAAATTATGGAATTCTGGAATTTGGATGGAATTCCCAGTTCTGACTGACCCCAAACAGGAATTAGAAAACTACTGGGAGACAGAACCATGGAATTCTGGAATCCAGGTGGAATTCCCAGTTCAGACTGACACCAAACCAAAACCGGAAAGCCGCTGGAGATGGAACAATGGAATTCCAGAATCCAGGTGGAATTCCCAGTTCAGACCGACACCAAACAGCACCAGAAACAGGGAAAGGATTGGGAGATGGAATTCTGGAATTCTGGAATTCCCAGTTCAGACTGACCCAAACAGCACCAGAAACAGGGAAAGGATTGGGAGACGGGATCATGGAATTCCAGAATCTGGACGGAATTCCCAGTTCAGAACCGACACCAAACCAGAAACTGGAAAAGGATTTGGAGAATGATCATGGAATTCTGGAATCATGGAATCCTGGAATCTGGATGGAATCTGGATGGAATTCCCATTTCAGACCGACACCAAACCGGAACTGGAAAATCATTGGAATTCCACAAAATTCTGGAATCCCCCTTGGAATTCCCAGTTCAGACTGGGACACCAAACACAAACAGGAAAATCACTGGGAGATGGAATTATGGAATTCCAGAATCCAGGTGGAATTCCCAGTTCAGACTGGGACACCAAACAGCACCAGAAACTGGGAAAGGACTTGGAGATGGAATCCTGGAATTCTGGAATTTGGATGGAATTCCCAGTTCTGACTGACCCCAAACAGGAATTAGAAAACTACTGGGAGACAGAACCATGGAATTCTGGAATCCAGGTGGAATTCCCAGTTCAGACTGACACCAAACTAAAACCGGAAAGCCGCTGGAGATGGAATGATGGAATTCCAGAATCCAGGTGGAATTCCCAGTTCAGACCGACACCAAGCAACATCAGAAACAGGGAAAGGATTGGGTAATGGAATTATGGAATTCTGGAATTCCCAGTTCTGACTGGGACTCAAAACAGCACCAGAAAGTGGGAAACCCTTGGGAGATGGAATTATGGAATTATGGAATTCCCAGTTCAGACTGGGACACCAAACAGCACCAGAAACTGGGAAAGGACTTGGAGATGGAATCCTGGAATCCTGGAATTTGGATGGAATTCCCAGTTCTGACCGACACCAAGCAACAACAGAAACTGGGAAACCCTTGGGAGATGGAATTATGGAATTCTGGAATTCCCAGTTCAGACTGACACCAAACAGCACCAGAAACTGGGAAAGGACTTGGAGATGGAATCCTGGAATTCTGGAATCCAGGTGGAATTCCCAGTTCAGACAGACACCAAACCAAAATCGGAAAGCCGCTGGAGATGGAATCCTGGAATTCCAGAATCCAGGTGCAATTCCCAGTTCAGACTGACACCAAACAGCACCAGAAACAGGGAAACCATTGGGAGATGGAATTATGGAATTCTGGAATTCCCAGTTCAGACTGACCCAAACAGCACCAGAAACAGGGAAAGGATTGGGAGACGGGATCATGGAATTCCAGAATCTGGATGAAATTCCCAGTTCAGAACCGACACCAAACCAGAAACTGGAAAAGGATTTGGAGAATGATCATGGAATTCTGAAATCATGGAATCCTGGAATCTGGATGGAATCTGGATGGAATTCCCATTTCAGACCGACACCAAACCGGAACTGGAAAATCATTGGAATTCCACAAAATTCTGGAATCCCCCTTGGAATTCCCAGTTCAGACTGGGACACCAAACACAAACAGGAAAATCACTGGGAAATGGAATGATGGAATTCCAGAATCCAGGTGGAATTCCCAGTTCAGACTGGGACACCAAACAGCACCAGAAACTGGGAAAGGACTTGGAGATGGAATCCTGGAATTCTGGAATTTGGATGGAATTCCCAGTTCTGACTGGGACACCAAGCAGGAACAGGGAAACCATTGGGATACAAAATTATGGAATTCTGGAATTTGGATGGAATTCCCAGTTCTGACTGACCCCAAACAGGAATTAGAAAACTACTGGGAGACAGAACCATGGAATTCTGGAATCCAGGTGGAATTCCCAGTTCAGACCGACACCAAGCAACATCAGAAACAGGGAAAGGATTGGGAGATGGAATTCTGGAAATCTGGAATTCCCAGTTCTGACTGGGACCCAAAAAAGCACCAGAAACTGGGAAACCCTTGGGAGATGGAATTATGGAATTCTGGAATTCCCAGTTCAGACTGACCCAAACAGCACCAGAAACAGGGAAACCATTGGGAGATGGAATTATGGAATTCTGGAATTCCCAGTTCAGACTGGGACACCAAACAGCACCAGAAACAGGGAAAGGATTGGGAGACGGGATCATGGAATTCCAGAATCTGGATGGAATTCCCAGTTCAGAACCGACACCAAACCAGAAACTGGAAAAGGATTTGGAGAATGATCATGGAATTCTGGAATCATGGAATCCTGGAATCTGGATGGAATCTGGATGGAATTCCCATTTCAGACCGACACCAAACCGGAACTGGAAAATCATTGGAATTCCACAAAATTCTGGAATCCCCCTTGGAATTCCCAGTTCAGACTGGGACACCAAACACAAACAGGAAAATCACTGGGAAATGGAATGATGGAATTCCAGAATCCAGGTGGAATTCCCAGTTCAAACTGGGACACCAAACAGCACCAGAAACTGGGAAAGGACTTGGAGATGGAATCCTGGAATTCTGGAATTTGGATGGAATTCCCAGTTCTGACTGACCCCAAACAGGAATTAGAAAACTACTGGGAGACAGAACCATGGAATTCTGGAATCCAGGTGGAATTCCCAGTTCAGACTGACACCAAACCAAAACCGGAAAGCCGCTGGAGATGGAATTATGGAATTCCAGAATCCAGGTGGAATTCCCAGTTCAGACTGACCCAAACAGCACCAGAAACAGGGAAAGGATTGGGAGACGGGATCATGGAATTCCAGAATCTGGATGGAATTCCCAGTTCAGAACCGACACCAAACCAGAAACTGGAAAAGGATTTGGAGAATGATCATGGAATTCTGGAATCATGGAATCCTGGAATCTGGATGGAATCTGGATGGAATTCCCATTTCAGACCGACACCAAACCGGAACTGGAAAATCATTGGAATTCCACAAAATTCTGGAAGCCCCCTTGGAATTCCCAGTTCAGACTGGGACACCAAACACAAACAGGAAAATCACTGGGAAATGGAATTATGGAATTCCAGAATCCAGGTGGAATTCCCAGTTCAGACTGGGACACCAAACAGCACCAGAAACTGGGAAAGGACTTGGAGATGGAATCCTGGAATTCTGGAATTTGGATGGAATTCCCAGTTCTGACTGACCCCAAACAGGAATTAGAAAACTACTGGGAGACAGAACCATGGAATTCTGGAATCCAGGTGGAATTCCCAGTTCAGACCGACACCAAGCAACATCAGAAACAGGGAAAGGATTGGGAGATGGAATTATGGAATTCTGCAATTCCCAGTTCTGACTGGGACACCAAACAGCACCAGAAACTGGGAAAGGACTTGGAGATGGAATCCTGGAATCCTGGAATTTGGATGGAATTCCCAGTTCTGACCGCACCAAGCAACAACAGAAACTGGGAAACCCTTGGGAGATGGAATTATGGAATTCTGGAATTCCCAGTTCAGACTGACACCAAACAGCACCAGAAACTGGGAAAGGACTTGGAGATGGAATCCTGGAATTCTGGAATCCAGGTGGAATTCCCAGTTCAGACTGACACCAAACCAAAACCGGAAAGCCGCTGGAGATGGAACAATGGAATTCCAGAATCCAGGTGGAATTCCCAGTTCAGACCGACACCAAACAGCACCAGAAACAGGGAAAGGATTGGGAGATGGAATTATGGAATTCTGGAATTCCCAGTTCAGACTGACCCAAACAGCACCAGAAACAGGGAAAGGATTGGGAGCCGGAATCATGGAATTCCAGGATCTGGATGGAATTCCCAGTTCAGAACCGACACCAAACCAGAAACTGGAAAAGGATTTGGAGAATGATCATGGAATTCTGGAATCATGGAATCCTGGAATCTGGATGGAATCTGGATGGAATTCCCATTTCAGACCGACACCAAACCGGAACTGGAAAATCATTGGAATTCCACAAAATTCTGGAATCCCCCTTGGAATTCCCAGTTCAGACTGGGACACCAAACACAAACAGGAAAATCACTGGGAAATGGAATTATGGAATTCCAGAATCCAGGTGGAATTCCCAGTTCAAACTGGGACACCAAACAGCACCAGAAACTGGGAAAGGACTTGGAGATGGAATCCTGGAATTCTGGAATTTGGATGGAATTCCCAGTTCAGACAGGGACACCAAGCAGGAACAGGGAAACCATTGGGATACAAAATTATGGAATTCTGGAATTTGGATGGAATTCCCAGTTCTGACTGACCCCAAACAGGAATTAGAAAACTACTGGGAGACAGAACCATGGAATTCTGGAATCCAGGTGGAATTCCCAGTTCAGACTGACACCAAACCAAAACCGGAAAGCCGCTGGAGATGGAATTATGGAATTCCAGAATCCAGGTGGAATTCCCAGTTCAGACCAACACCAAGCAACATCAGAAACAGGGAAAGGATTGGGAGATGGAATTATGGAATTCTGGAATCCAGGTGGAATTCCCAGTTCAGACCGACACCAAACAGCACCAGAAACTGGGAAACCATTGGGAGATGGAATCCTGGAATTCTGGAATCCAGGTGGAATTCCCAGTTCAGACTGACACCAAACCAAAACCGGAAAGCCGCTGGAGATGGAACAATGGAATTCCAGAATCCAGGTGGAATTCCCAGTTCAGACTGACACCAAACAGCACCAGAAACTGGGAAAGGACTTGGAGATGGAATCCTGGAATACTGGAATCCAGGTGGAATTCCCAGTTCAGACCGACACAAAAAGCACCAGAAACAGGGAAATCATTGGGAGATGGAATTATGGAATTCTGGAATTCCCAGTTCAGACTGACCCAAACAGCACCAGAAACAGGGAAAGGATTGGGAGACGGGATCATGGAATTCCAGAATCTGGATGGAATTCCCAGTTCAGAACCGACACCAAACCAGAAACTGGAAAAGGATTTGGAGAATGATCATGGAATTCTGGAATCATGGAATCCTGGAATCTGGATGGAATCTGGATGGAA
The DNA here is from genome assembly GCF_047830755.1 of Zonotrichia albicollis. Classification (NCBI taxonomy): domain Eukaryota; kingdom Metazoa; phylum Chordata; class Aves; order Passeriformes; family Passerellidae; genus Zonotrichia; species Zonotrichia albicollis. Next base: position 1,414,511 of record NW_027428460.1, on the reverse strand, counting down.
TTCCCATTTCAGACCGACACCAAACCGGAACTGGAAAATCATTGGAATTCCACAAAATTCTGGAATCCCCCTTGGAATTCCCAGTTCAGACTGGGACACCAAACACAAACAGGAAAATCACTGGGAAATGGAATGATGGAATTCCAGAATCCAGGTGGAATTCCCAGTTCAAACTGGGACACCAAACAGCACCAGAAACTGGGAAAGGACTTGGAGATGGAATCCTGGAATTCTGGAATCCAGGTGGAATTCCCAGTTCAGACTGACACCAAACCAAAATCGGAAAGCCGCTGGAGATGGAATCCTGGAATTCCAGAATCCAGGTGGAATTCCCAGTTCAGACTGACACCAAACAGCACCAGAAAAAGGGAAAGGATTGGGAGATGGAATTATGGAATTCTGGAATTCCCAGTTCAGACTGACCCAAACAGCACCAGAAACAGGGAAAGGATTGTGAGACGGGATCATGGAATTCCAGAATCTGGATGGAATTCCCAGTTCAGAACCGACACCAAACCAGAAACTGGAAAAGGATTTGGAGAATGATCATGGAATTCTGGAATCATGGAATCCTGGAATCTGGATGGAATCTGGATGGAATTCCCATTACAGACCGACACCAAACCGGAACTGGAAAATCATTGGAATTCCACAAAATTCTGGAATCCCCTTTGGAATTCCCAGTTCAGACTGGGACACCAAACACAAACAGGAAAATCACTGGGAAATGGAATGATGGAATTCCAGAATCCAGGTGGAATTCCCAGTTCAAACTGGGACACCAAACAGCACCAGAAACTGGGAAAGGACTTGGAGATGGAATCCTGGAATCCTGGAATTTGGATGGAATTCCCAGTTCAGACTGGGACACCAAGCAGGAACAGGGAAACCATTGGGATACAAAATTATGGAATTCTGGAATTTGGATGGAATTCCCGGTTCTGACTGACCCCAAACAGGAATTAGAAAACTACTGGGAGACAGAACCATGGAATTCTGGAATCCAGGTGGAATTCCCAGTTCAGACTGACACCAAACCAAAATCGGAAAGCCGCTGGAGATAGAATCCTGGAATTCCAGAATCCAGGTGGAATTCCCAGTTCAGACTGACACCAAACAGCACCAGAAAAAGGGAAAGGATTGGGAGATGGAATTATGGAATTCTGGAATTCCCAGTTCAGACTGACCCAAACAGCACCAGAAACAGGGAAAGGATTGTGAGACGGGATCATGGAATTCCAGAATCTGGATGGAATTCCCAGTTCAGAACCGACACCAAACCAGAAACTGGAAAAGGATTTGGAGAATGATCATGGAATTCTGGAATCATGGAATCCTGGAATCTGGATGGAATCTGGATGGAATTCCCATTTCAGACCGACACCAAACCGGAACTGGAAAATCATTGGAATTCCACAAAATTCTGGAATCCCCCTTGGAATTCCCAGTTCAGACTGGGACACCAAACACAAACAGGAAAATCACTGGGAAATGGAATGATGGAATTCCAGAATCCAGGTGGAATTCCCAGTTCAAACTGGTACACCAAACAGCACCAGAAACTGGGAAAGGACTTGGAGATGGAATCCTGGAATTCTGGAATTTGGATGGAATTCCCAGTTCAGACTGGGACACCAAGCAGGAACAGGGAAACCATTGGGATACAAAATTATGGAATTCTGGAATTTGGATGGAATTCCCAGTTCTGACTGACCCCAAACAGGAATTAGAAAACTACTGGGAGACAGAACCATGGAATTCTGGAATCCAGGTGGAATTCCCAGTTCAGACTGACACCAAACCAAAACCGGAAAGCCGCTGGAGATGGAATTATGGAATTCCAGAATCCAGGTGGAATTCCCAGTTCAGACCGACACCAAGCAACATCAGAAACAGGGAAAGGATTGGGAGATGGAATTATGGAATTCTGGAATTCCCAGTTCTGACTGGGACACAAAGTAGCACCAGAAACTGGGAAACCCTTGGGAGATGGAATTATGGAATTCTGGAATTCCCAGTTCAGACTGGGACACAAAACAGCACCAGAAACTGGGAAAGGACTTGGAGATGGAATCCTGGAATTCTAGAATCCAGGTGGAATTCCCAGTTCAGACTGACACCAAACCAAAATCGGAAAGCCGCTGGAGATGGAATCCTGGAATTCCAGAATCCAGCTGGAATTCCCAGTTCAGACTGACACCAAACCAAAATCGGAAAGCCGCTGGAGATGGAATCCTGGAATTCCAGAATCCAGGTGGAATTCCCAGTTCAGACTGACACCAGACAGCACCAGAAACAGGGAAACCATTGGGAGATGGAATTCTGGAATTCTGGAATTCCCAGTTCTGAGTGGGACACCAAACAGCACCAGAAACAGGGAAAGGATTGGGAGACGGGATCTTGGAATTCCAGAATCTGGATGGAATTCCCAGTTCAGAACTGACACCAAACCAGAAACTGGAAAAGGATTTGGAGAATGATCATGGAATTCTGGAATCATGGAATCCTGGAATCTGGATGGAATCTGGATGGAATTCCCATTTCAGACCGACACCAAACCGGAACTGGAAAATCATTGGAATTCCACAAAATTCTGGAATCCCCCTTGGAATTCCCAGTTCAGACTGGGACACCAAACACAAACAGGAAAATCACTGGGAAATGGAATTATGGAATTCCAGAATCCAGGTGGAATTCCCAGTTCAGACTGGGACACCAAGCAGGAACAGGGAAACCATTGGGATACAAAATTATGGAATTCTGGAATTTGGATGGAATTCCCAGTTCTGACTGACCCCAAACAGGAATTAGAAAACTACTGGGAGACAGAACCATGGAATTCTAGAATCCAGGTGGAATTCCCAATTCAGACTGACACCAAAGCAAAACTGGAAAGCCGCTGGAGATGGAATTATGGAATTCCAGAATCCAGGTGGAATTCCCAGTTCAGACCGACACCAAGCAATATCAGAAACAGGGAAAGGATTGGGAGATGGAATTATGGAATTCTGGAATTCCCAGTTCAGACTGGGACACCAAACAGCACCAGAAACTGGGAAAGGACTTGGAGATGGAATCCTGGAATCCTGGAATTTGGATGGAATTCCCAGTTCTGACCGACACCAACAACAACAGAAACTGGGAAACGCTTGGGAGATGGAATTATGGAATTCTGGAATTCCCATTTCAGACTGACACCAAACAGCATCAGAAACTGGGAAAGGACTTGGAGATGGAATCCTGGAATTCTGGAATCCAGGTGGAATTCCCAGTTCAGACTGACACCAAACCAAAATCGGAAAGCCGCTGGAGATGGAATCCTGGAATTCCAGAATCCAGTTGGAATTCCCAGTTCAGACTGACACCAAACAGCACCAGAAACTGGGAAACCATTGGGAGATGGAATTATGGAATTCTGGAATTCCCAGTTCAGACTGACCCAAAGAGCACCAGAAACAGGGAAAGGATTGGGAGACAGAACCATGGAATTCTGGAATCCAGGTGGAATTCCCAGTTCAGACTGACACCAAACCAAAACCGGAAAGCCGCTGGAGATGGAACAATGGAATTCCAGAATCCAGGTGGAATTCCCAGTTCAGACCGACACCAAACAGCACCAGAAACAGGGAAACCATTGGGAGGTGGAATTATGGAATTCTGGAATTCCCAGTTCAGACTGACCCAAACAGCACCAGAAACAGGGAAAGGATTGGGAGACGGGATCATGGAATTCCAGAATCTGGATGGAATTCCCAGTTCAGAACCGACACCAAACCAGAAACTGGAAAAGGATTTGGAGAATGATCATGGAATTCTGGAATCATGGAATCCTGGAATCTGGATGGAATCTGGATGGAATTCCCATTTCAGACCGACACCAAACCGGAACTGGAAAATCATTGGAATTCCACAAAATTCTGGAATCCCCCTTGGAATTCCCAGTTCAGACTGGGACACCAAACACAAACAGGAAAATCACTGGGAAATGGAATTATGGAATTCCAGAATCCAGGTGGAATTCCCAGTTCAAACTGGGACACCAAACAGCACCAGAAACTGGGAAAGGACTTGGAGATGGAATCCTGGAATCCTGGAATTTGGATGGAATTCCCAGTTCAGACTGGGACACAAAACAGCACCAGAAACTGGGAAACGCTTGGGAGATGGAATTATGGAATTCTGGAATTCCCAGTTCAGACTGGGACACCAAACAGCACCAGAAACTGGGAAAGGACTTGGAGATGGAATCCTGGAATCCTGGAATTTGGATGGAATTCCCAGTTCTGACCGACACCAAGCAACAACAGAAACTGGGAAACCATTGGGAGATGGAATTATGGAATTCTGGAATTCCCAGTTCAGACTGACACCAAACAGCACCAGAAACTGGGAAAGGACTTGGCGATGGAATCCTGGAATCCAGGTGGAATTCCCAGTTCAGACTGACTCCAAACAGCACCAGAAAAAGGGAAACCATTGGGAGATGGAATTATGGAATTCTGGAATTCCCAGTTCAGACTGACCCAAACAGCACCAGAAACAGGGAAAAGACTTGGAGATGGAATTCTGGAATTCTGGAATCCAGGTGGAATTCCCAGTTCAGACTGACACCAAACCAAAATCGGAAAGCCGCTGGAGATGGAACAATGGAATTCCAGAATCCAGGTGGAATTGCCAGTTCAGACTGACACCAAAGAGCACCAGAAAAAGGGAAAGGATTGGGAGATGGAATTATGGAATTCTGGAATTCCCAGTTCAGACTGACCCAAACAGCACCAGAAACAGGGAAAGGATTGGGAGACGGGATCATGGAATTCCAGAATCTGGATGGAATTCCCAGTTCAGAACCGACACCAAACCAGAAACTGGAAAAGGATTTGGAGAATGATCATGGAATTCTGGAATCATGGAATCCTGGAATCTGGATGGAATCTGGATGGAATTCCCATTTCAGACCGACACCAAACCGGAACTGGAAAATCATTGGAATTCCACAAAATTCTGGAATCCCCCTTGGAATTCCCAGTTCAGACTGGGACACCAAACACAAACAGGAAAATCACTGGGAAATGGAATTATGGAATTCCAGAATCCAGGTGGAATTCCCAGTTCAAACTGGGACACCAAACAGCACCAGAAACTGGGAAAGGACTTGGAGATGGAATCCTGGAATTCTGGAATTTGGATGGAATTCCCAGTTCTGACTGACCCCAAACAGGAATTAGAAAACTACTGGGAGACAGAACCATGGAATTCTGGAATCCGGGTGGAATTCCCAGTTCAGACTGACACCAAACCAAAACCGGAAAGCCGCTGGAGATGGAATTATGGAATTCCAGAATCCAGGTGGAATTCCCAGTTCAGACCGACACCAAGCAACATCAGAAACAGGGAAAGGATTGGGAGATGGAATTATGGAATTCTGGAATTCCCAGTTCTGACTGGGACACAAAACAGCACCAGAAACTGGGAAACCCTTGGGAGATGGAATTATGGAATTCTGGAATTCCCAGTTCAGACTGACCCAAACAGCACCAGAAACAGGGAAAGGATTGGGAGACGGGATCATGGAATTCCAGAATCTGGATGGAATTCCCAGTTCAGAACCGACACCAAACCAGAAACTGGAAAAGGATTTGGAGAATGATCATGGAATTCTGGAATCATGGAATCCTGGAATCTGGATGGAATCTGGATGGAATTCCCATTTCAGACCGACACCAAACCGGAACTGGAAAATCATTGGAATTCCACAAAATTCTGGAATCCCCCTTGGAATTCCCAGTTCAGACTGGGACACCAAACACAAACAGGAAAATCACTGGGAAATGGAATTATGGAATTCCAGAATCCAGGTGGAATTCCCAGTTCAGACTGGGACACCAAACACAAACAGGAAAATCACTGGGAAATGGAATTATGGAATTCCAGAATCCAGGTGGAATTCCCAGTTGAAACTGGGACACCAAACAGCACCAGAAACTGGGAAAGGACTTGGAGATGGAATCCTGGAATTCTGGAATTTGGATGGAATTCCCAGTTCAGACTGGGACACCAAGCAGGAACAGGGAAACCATTGGGATACAAAATTATGGAATTCTGGAATTTGGATGGAATTCCCAGTTCTGACTGACCCCAAACAGGAATTAGAAAACTACTGGGAGACAGAACCATGGAATTCTGGAATCCAGGTGGAATTCCCAGTTCAGACTGACACCAAACCAAAACCGGAAAGCCGCTGGAGATGGAATTATGGAATTCCAGAATCCAGGTGGAATTCCCAGTTCAGACCGACACCAAACAGCACCAGGAACAGGGAAACCATTGGGAGATGGAATTATGGAATTCTGGAATTCCCAGTTCAGACTGACCCAAACAGCACCAGAAACAGGGAAACCATTGGGAGATGGAATTCTGGAATTCTGGAATTCCCAGTTCAGACTGGGACACCAAACAGCACCAGAAACAGGGAAAGGATTGGGAGACGGGATCATGGAATTCCAGAATCTGGATGGAATTCCCAGTTCAGAACCGACACCAAACCAGAAACTGGAAAAGGATTTGGAGAATGATCATGGAATTCTGGAATCATGGAATCCTGGAATCTGGATGGAATCTGGATAGAATTCCCATTTCAGACCGACACCAAACCGGAACTGGAAAATCATTGGAATTCCACAAAATTCTGGAATCCCCCTTGGAATTCCCAGTTCAGACTGGGACACCAAACACAAACAGGAAAATCACTGGGAAATGGAATTATGGAATTCCAGAATCCAGGTGGAATTCCCAGTTCAAACTGGGACACCAAACAGCACCAGAAACTGGGAAAGGACTTGGAGATGGTGTCCTGGCTTGACTATATGATGCTTTTATCCCCAATCGTCTCATTCTGTTTATGTTGAATAATAATAAGTTTTGTACCTTTAAGAGTGTTACAGAGAGTGAAGGGGGAGAGAGAAGAAGCGCGCAGTTTGTTTTTCAGACACTGCACTCACTCCTCCACATTCCTGCTCCTGACTGTGTTGTCTGCGGACAGACAGCGGGACAGAGAGCTCTTCTTTTGCTTTTTAGTTAGTGTTAGCTAGCTGAGGCAAAGAAGTTCCCTGGACTGTTTTTTCCCTTTTTCTTTGGACCTCTTGGAACTGCTCTGGACTGAACACCCAGGAGAGCACCGGCAGCTGCAGCTGTGGCCCACCGGGCCGGCCCTGGCCTGCGACAATTCCAGCACTGAGAGACTGATCAGAGACTGAGTGAGCTGCTGCTTGAACCCGGGGTTTTCTCAGTTTGTCATCTCTTTTAGAGTGGCAAGGGGTCTCATTGTTTTGATACTGTTTTGGTCGTATTGTTTAATAAACAGGGGGGTTTTTTTCCACCTTTCTCCAAGGAGGTATTTTTCTTTCCTCCCGGACCAGTTGAGGGGGGAGGAGCCGATTGGATCTGCTTTTCCCACCGGAGCTCCTTTGGGGGGATTCTTCCCCAAACTTGCTCTAAACCTGGACAAATACATGAATTGGCGCCCAACGCGCGGCTGGAAAATGTGGAAAAAAGCCCTATTAATTGTGTGTCTGTTGTTGTTAAAGCAGTTAGTAGACATGATGCTTGGACCCCTGATGTCTCTGGTTGTGAAAGCCTCTGTATGGCTCTGGGCTCTAGACCTTTTTGAGGTTTCAATACCTTTCTGGTCATTAGGATTATTGTCCTTAACAAGTAATTTTTACGGTAGAGGGGTACGGATTGGAATAGCTGTTGTGCTGGCCCTGGTGATAATGATTTATAAAGCGTTCAAAAAGATACTGACCTCTGTTTACAGCATGTATGGTTTATGGTTTCTTCATCCTACCCTGCATCCCAATTCCAGTGGTATGTTTTGGGAATTTATTAGTAACTATACTCAGTCTGTTAGAGGTGGAGCTAAGAATGAGACTTTCCAGCCTTCCCTTTCCCTCTTCTCCTTTGGATCGGTTATGTCACTTTTTGAGAATGTTCAGTTTCCCCTGAATGTTAAAGAGACCATCTTTCTGGTATTTAATTTGGTAAGTCTTCTCTATATGGTCTGCAGCTTCTCTAGATTGAGGGCTGAGATTTCTAGACGGGCTGATGAGACCCCTGACTCAGGAGTAAACCCTGGTGTGGAAAATCCTAAGTGGTGTGGGAAATGGGAGGATATGGGCGAAATCCTGAAGGAATTCTCTGACCCTATAGTGTGGGATTTTCCCCATGAACAAATTCAGAACCCAGCTGAGGTGGGGAAATATCTGAAAGAGAAGTACCAGGATGAGCCTAAGGAGAGGAAGGTCATTGCAGTGAGCTGGGCCCTGGCATATGCTTATCGCACACTGCTAGATAGTGTCGGGCAGCAGACAGAGGCAGGGGGGCAGGGAGATAAATCAGCAACTGTCCCGGTGACTCAGGCTGCAGCTAACACTCCAGGCTCGAAGCCAGCAGCCAAACCCATGGCTGTTGCTACCAGCACTAGAAGTGGGAAATGCACAGCCAAGACCAATCGACCAGTGGATGATGATGATGATGATGATGAAGGAGAAGGAACCTCAGTGCCCCCTGACGTAAAGTCAGGAGTCAAAGCAGCAGATGCAAGATCAGATGCCAATACTGAGTCCTTCTCCCTAAAGGACCTTCGTGGCCTACGGAAGGATTACACTCGAAGGTCTGATGAATCCATAATTAGTTGGCTGGTCCGTCTCTGGGATGCTGCAGGCGAGGCTACCGTTTTGGATGGCACTGAAGCCAGGCATTTGGGATCCCTGTCACAGGATACTGTCATAGACCAAGGAATGATGAGGGGGGCTAACTCTCAGAGCCTCTGGGAACGAGTCCTAAGAAGTGTAGCAGAAAGATACCTGTGTGCAGACGATCTCTATATGCAGCAGACTCAGTGGAAGACAATAGAGCAAGGGATCCAACGCCTGAGAGAAATGGCCGTGGTTGAGATTATCTTCTCAGATGATGTAACAACTAGGAACCCAGACTTAGTACCATGCACGTCTGTGATGTGGCGAAAACTCGTACGACTCGGGCCACAAGAATATGCCTCTGCCTTAGCCATCATGAAGAGGGATGAGAGGGGTGAGACTGTGCTTGACATGGCAAGGAAGCTCCGAGCATATGCAGATGCTGTACATGGCCCAACACATGCCAGAATCGCAGCAGTGGAAACACGTCTTCAAAAATTAGAGGACAAGATAGAGGAGGGTCACAAGAAACTGAGGGAGGAGATTAAAGAGAGCTTTCTCCAAATCTCGGCGGTACAGATCAGAGGTTCTGGTACCCAACGCAGACGTTCCCCAGACGGCGAGAGAAGGTACATCCCACGAGCTGAGCTGTGGTTCTATTTGCGTGATTGTGGAGAAGACATGAGGAGATGGCATAGACAACCTACCTCTGCTCTGGCACAACGGGTGAGACAACTGAAGATTCAGAGAGGAAGTTCCAAAAGGGAAGCAGCTCCAGTGGCCAGTAACCGAACTGTCACATATGATGATAATGACAATATTTTTGATCCCCTTGAAGGAACCTCCAAGACATATGCCCAGGGAAAGAAGGATAACCAGGCTTAGAGGGGCCCTGCCTCTAGCCAGGTAGAGGCTGGGGAAAACCGTGTTTTTTGGACTGTGTGGATTCGTTGGCCTGGCACATATGAACCACAAGAATACAAAGCTTTGGTTGACACTGGTGCACAATGCACATTAATCCCATCAAGACATGTGGGGACAGAGTCTGTTTCTATTGCTGGTGTGACAGGGGGATCCCAGGATTTCACTTTGGTAGAAGCTGAGGTGAGCCTGACTGGAAATGAGTGGAAGAAACACTCTATTGTGACTGGCCCAGAGGCCCCATGTATTTTGGGCATAGACTACCTTCGAAGTGGGTATTTCAAAGACCCAAAGGGACTCAGATGGGCATTTGGAATAGCTGCTGTAGAGACAGAGGGTGTCAAGCAGTTGAACAGCTTGCCTGGACTGTCAGACAGCCCATCTGCAGTAGGTCTCCTGAAGGTGGAAGAGCAACGAGTGCCAATTGCCACCTCAACAGTGCACCGCCGACAGTACCGAACGAATCGAGATGCTGTGATCCCCATCCATAAGATGATCCGAGAGCTGGAGAGCCAAGGGGTGGTCAGCAAGACCCACTCACCCTTCAACAGCCCCATCTGGCCTGTGAGAAAATCTGAAGGAGAATGGAGATTGACTGTGGACTATCGTGCATTGAATGAAGTGACCCCACCCCTGAGCGCTGCTGTGCCGGACATGCTGGAACTCCAGTACGAGCTGGAGTCCAAGGCAGCAAGGTGGTACGCCACTATAGACATTGCCAATGCATTTTTCTCCATTCCTCTGGCAGCAGAATGCAGGCCTCAGTTTGCTTTCACCTGGAGAGGCGTGCAGTACACCTGGAACCGATTGCCCCAGGGGTGGAAGCACAGCCCCACCATCTGCCATGGACTGATCCAGGCTGCACTGGAAAAGGGTGAGGCTCCAGAACATCTGCAATATATTGATGACATCATTGTGTGGGGGAAGACAGCAGCAGAGGTGTTCGAGAAAGGGGAGAAAATTATCCAGATTCTCCTAAAAGCTGGCTTCGCCATCAAGAAGAACAAAGTCAAGGGACCTGCTCAAGAGATCCAGTTTCTGGGAGTGAAGTGGCAAGACGGACGGCGTCAGATTCCCACCGATGTCATCAACAAGATCACAGCAATGTCTCCACCCACCAATAAGAAAGAGACACAAGCTTTCCTAGGCGCCATAGGTTTTTGGAGGATGCATATTCCCGAATACAGTCAGATCGTGAGCCCTCTCTACCTGGTCACCCGTAAGAAGAACACTTTCCACTGGGGCCCAGAGCAGCAACAAGCCTTTGCACAGATCAAGCAGGAGATTGCTCATGCAGTAGCCCTTGGCCCAGTCAGGACAGGACCAGAGGTGAAGAATGTGCTCTACTCTGCAGCCGGGAACCATGGCTTGTCCTGGAGCCTTTGGCAGAAGGTGCCTGAGGAGACTCGGGGTCGACCACTGGGATTTTGGAGTCGAAGCTACAGAGGGTCTGAAGCCAACTATACTCCAACAGAGAAAGAAATCCTGGCTGCCTATGAAGGAGTCCAGGCTGCTTCGGAGGTAATAGGCACTGAAGCACAACTCCTCATGGCACCCCGACTACCCGTGCTGGGGTGGATGTTCAAAGGCAAGGTTCCTTCCACTCACCATGCCACCAGTGCTACATGGAGCAAGTGGATTGCTCTCATCACTCAGCGCGCCCATATAGGTAAACTGAATCGCCCTGGGATTTTGGAGGTCATTACAAATTGGCCCGAAGGTGAAAACTTTGGTCTCTCTGATGAAGGGGAACAAGAAGAGACACGAGCCGAAGAAGCTCCACCATACAACCAACTGCCAGCAGAAGATACACAATACGCTCTCTTTACTGATGGGTCGTGCCGCATTGTGGGAATGAACCGGAAGTGGAAAGCAGCTGTATGGAGCCCCACACGGCAGGTGGCAGAGGCCACTGAAGGAGAAGGTGGATCAAGCCAACTTGCTGAACTCAAAGCTGTTCAACTGGCCCTGGACATTGCTGAGAGAGAGAAGTGGCCAAAGCTCTACCTTTATACTGATTCATGGATGGTAGCCAATGCTCTGTGGGGATGGCTGGAGAGGTGGAAAAAGGCTAACTGGCAACGTAGAGGAAAGCCAATTTGGGCTGCTGAAGAGTGGAAAGACATTGCTACCAGGGTAGGGAAGCTGCCTGTGAAGGTCCGCCATGTAGATGCCCATGTACCCAAGAGTAGAGCTAATGAGGAGCACCAAAACAATGATCAGGTAGACCAAGCCGCAAAGATAGGGGTGTCCAAAATAGACCTAGATTGGGAACATAAAGGAGAGTTATTCTTAGCTCGGTGGGCCCATGATGCCTCAGGCCACCAGGGCAGAGATGCCACCTATAAGTGGGCACGAGACCGAGGGGTGGATCTAACCATGGACAGTATCTCTCAGGTTATCCATGACTGTGAGACGTGTGCTGCCATCAAGCAGGCCAAGCGACTGAAGCCCCTCTGGTACGGTGGGCGGTGGTCCAAGTACAAGTATGGGGAGGCCTGGCAGATTGACTACATCACACTGCCCCAGACACGCCAGGGCAAGCGCTACGTGCTGACCATGGTGGAGGCCACCACTGGATGGCTGGAAACCTACCCTGTGCCTCATGCTACAGCCCGGAACACCATCCTGGGCCTGGAAAAGCAAGTTCTGTGGAGACATGGCACCCCTGAGAGGATTGAGTCAGACAATGGGACTCATTTCAAGAACAGCCTTGTCAACACCTGGGCTAGGGAACATGGCATTGAGTGGGTGTACCATATCCCCTACCATGCACCAGCTGCAGGCAAAGTGGAGAGGTACAATGGACTGTTAAAAACCACATTGAAAGCATTAGGTGGGGGATCTTTCAAGAACTGGGATCAGCATCTGGCAAAAGCCACCTGGTTAGTTAACACCCGAGGCTCTACTAACCGAGTCGGCCCTGCCCAATCTGAGCCTTTGCAGAGAGTAGATGGAGACAAAGTCCCAGTGGTACATGTCAGAGGTTTGTTAGGGAAGACTGTGTGGATCAATTCTGCCTCGAGTACAGACAAACCCATTCGTGGGGTTTTCTTTGCTCAGGGACCAGGTTGCACATGGTGGATAATGCAAAAAGATGGAAGAACACGATGTGTACCTCAGGGAGACCTGATTGTTGCATAAAACCTGTATAACTATCACTGTTTCCTGAATGTTATTACCATTGTCTGTGTATAGTTGTATAATGGCTGTATCATGTATGTACTTGTAGAGTTAGAATTTATATTAGTTTTAGTAGTAAGCAGACGATATGGGGATAAGGGGTGGAATGTCCTGGGTTGACTATATGATGCTTTTATCCCCAATCGTCTCATTCTGTTTATGTTGAATAATAATAAGTTTTGTACCTTTAAGAGTGTTACAGAGAGTGAAGGGGGAGAGAGAAGAAGCGCGCAGTTTGTTTTTCAGACACTGCACTCACTCCTCCACATTCCTGCTCCTGACTGTGTTGTCTGCGGACAGACAGCGGGACAGAGAGCTCTTCTTTTGCTTTTTAGTTAGTGTTAGCTAGCTGAGGCAAAGAAGTTCCCTGGACTGTTTTTTCCCTTTTTCTTTGGACCTCTTGGAACTGCTCTGGACTGAACACCCAGGAGAGCACCGGCAGCTGCAGCTGTGGCCCACCGGGCCGGCCCTGGCCTGCGACAATTCCAGCACTGAGAGACTGATCAGAGACTGAGTGAGCTGCTGCTTGAACCCGGGGTTTTCTCAGTTTGTCATCTCTTTTAGAGTGGCAAGGGGTCTCATTGTTTTGATACTGTTTTGGTCGTATTGTTTAATAAACAGGGGGGTTTTTTTCCACCTTTCTCCAAGGAGGTATTTTTCTTTTCCTCCCGGACCAGTTGAGAGGGGAGGAGCCGATTGGATCTGCTTTTCCCACCGGAGCTCCTTTGGGGGGATTCTTCCCCAAACTTGCTCTAAACCTGGACAGATGGAATCCTGGAATTCTGGAATTTGGATGGAATTCCCAGTTCAGAGTGGGACACCAAGCAGGAACAGGGAAACCATTGGGATACAAAATTATGGAATTCTGGAATTTGGATGGAATTCCCAGTTCTGACTGACCCCAAACAGGAATTAGAAAACTACTGGGAGACAGAACCATGGAATTCTGGAATCCAGGTGGAATTCCCAGTTCAGACTGACACCAAACCAAAACCGGAAAGCCGCTGGAGATGGAATTATGGAATTCCAGAATCCAGGTGGAATTCCCAGTTCAGACCGACACCAAGCAACATCAGAAACAGGGAAAGGATTGGGAGATGGAATTATGGAATTCTGGAATTCCCAGTTCTGACTGGGACACCAAACAGCACCAGAAACTGGGAAACCCTTGGGAGATGGAATTATGGAATTCTGGAATTCCCAGTTCAGACTGGGACACCAAACAGCACCAGAAACTGGGAAAGGACTTGGAGATGGAATCCTGGAATCCTGGAATTTGGATGGAATTCCCAGTTCTGACCGACACCAAGCAACAACAGAAACTGGGAATCCCTTGGGAGATGGAATTATGGAATTCTGGAATTCCCAGTTCAGACTGACACCAAACAGCACCAGAAACTGGGAAAGGACTTGGAGATGGAATCCTGGAATTCTGGAATCCAGGTGGAATTCCCAGTTCAGACTGACACCAAACCAAAATGGGAAAGCCGCTGGAGATGGAATCCTGGAATTCCAGAATCCAGTTGGAATTCCCAGTTCAGACCGACACCAAACAGCACCAGAAACAGGGAAACCATTGGGAGATGGAATTATGGAATTCTGGAATTCCCAGTTCAGACTGACCCAAACAGCACCAGAAACAGGGAAAGGATTGGGAGACGGGATCATGGAATTCCAGAATCTGGATGGAATTCCCAGTTCAGAACCGACACCAAACCAGAAACTGGAAAAGGATTTGGAGAATGATCATGGAATTCTGGAATCATGGAATCCTGGAATCTGGATGGAATCTGGATAGAATTCCCATTTCAGACCGACACCAAACCGGAACTGGAAAATCATTGGAATTCCACAAAATTCTGGAATCCCCCTTGGAATTCCCAGTTCAGACTGGGACACCAAACACAAACAGGAAAATCACTGGGAAATGGAATTATGGAATTCCAGAATCCAGGTGGAATTCCCAGTTCAGACTGGGACAACAAACAGCACCAGAAACTGGGAAAGGACTTGGAGATGGAATCCTGGAATTCTGGAATTTGGATGGAATTCCCAGTTCAGACTGGGACACCAAGCAGGAACAGGGAAACCATTGGGATACAAAATTATGGAATTCTGGAATTTGGATGGAATTCCCAGTTCTGACTGACCCCAAACAGGAATTAGAAAACTACTGGGAGACAGAACCATGGAATTCTGGAATCCAGGTGGAATTCCCAGTTCAGACTGACACCAAACCAAAACCGGAAAGCCGCTAGAGATGGAATTATGGAATTCCAGAATCCAGGTGGAATTCCCAGTTCAGACCGACACCAAGTAACATCAGAAACAGGGAAAGGATTGGGAGATGGAATTATGGAATTCTGGAATTCCCAGTTCTGACTGGGACACCAAACAGCACCAGAAACTGGGAAAGGACTTGGAGATGGAATCCTGGAATCCTGGAATTTGGATGGAATTCCCAGTTCTGACCGACACCAAGCAACAACAGAAACTGGGAAAGGACTTGGAGATGGAATCCTGGAATTCTGGAATCCAGGTGGAATTCCCAGTTCAGACCGACACCAAACAGCACCAGAAACAGGGAAAGGATTGGGAGATGGAATTATGGAATTCTGGAATTCCCAGTTCAGACTGACCCAAACAGCACCAGAAACAGGGAAAGGATTGGGAGCCGGAATCATGGAATTCCAGGATCTGGATGGAATTCCCAGTTCAGAACCGACACCAAACCAGAAACTGGAAAAGGATTTGGAGAATGATCATGGAATTCTGGAATCATGGAATCCTGGAATCTGGATGGAATCTGGATGGAATTCCCATTTCAGACCGACACCAAACCGGAACTGGAAAATCATTGGAATTCCACAAAATTCTGGAATCCCCCTTGGAATTCCCAGTTCAGACTGGGACACCAAACACAAACAGGAAAATCACTGGGAAATGGAATTATGGAATTCCAGAATCCAGGTGGAATTCCCAGTTCAAACTGGGACACCAAACAGCACCAGAAACTGGGAAAGGACTTGGAGATGGAATCCTGGAATTCTGGAATTTGGATGGAATTCCCAGTTCAGACAGGGACACCAAGCAGGAACAGGGAAACCATTGGGATACAAAATTATGGAATTCTGGAATTTGGATGGAATTCCCAGTTCTGACTGACCCCAAACAGGAATTAGAAAACTACTGGGAGACAGAACCATGGAATTCTGGAATCCAGGTGGAATTCCCAGTTCAGACTGACACCAAACCAAAACCGGAAAGCCGCTGGAGATGGAATTCTGGAATTCCAGAATCCAGGTGGAATTCCCAGTTCAGACCAACACCAAGCAACATCAGAAACAGGGAAAGGATTGGGAGATGGAATTATGGAATTCTGGAATCCAGGTGGAATTCCCAGTTCAGACCGACACCAAACAGCACCAGAAACTGGGAAACCATTGGGAGATGGAATTATGGAATTCTGGAATCCAGGTGGAATTCCCAGTTCAGACTGACACCAAACCAAAACCGGAAAGCCGCTGGAGATGGAACAATGGAATTCCAGAATCCAGGTGGAATTCCCAGTTCAGACCGACACCAAACAGCACCAGAAACAGGGAAAGGATTGGGAGATGGAATTCTGGAATTCTGGAATTCCCAGTTCTGACTGGGACCCAAAACAGCACCAGAAAATGGGAAACCCTTGGGAGATGGAATTATGGAATTCTGGAATTCCCAGTTCAGACTGGGACACCAAACAGCACCAGAAACTGGGAAAGGACTTGGAGATGGAATCCTGGAATTCTGGAATTTGGATGGAATTCCCAGTTCTGACCGACACCAAGCAACAACAGAAACTGGGAAACCCTTGGGAGATGGAATTATGGAATTCTGGAATTCCCAGTTCAGACTGACCCAAACAGCACCAGAAACAGGGAAAGGATTGGGAGACGGGATCATGGAATTCCAGAATCTGGATGGAATTCCCATTTCAGACCGACAGCAAACCAGAAACTGGAAAAGGATTTGGAGAATGATCATGGAATTCTGGAATCATGGAATCCTGGAATCTGGATGGAATCTGGATGGAATTCCCATTTCAGACCGACACCAAACCGGAACTGGAAAATCATTGGAATTCCACAAAATTCTGGAATCCCCCTTGGAATTCCCAGTTCAGACTAGGACACCAAACACAAACAGGAAAATCACTGGGAAATGGAATTATGGAATTCCAGAATCCAGGTGGAATTCCCAGTTCAAACTGGGACACCAAACAGCACCAGAAACTGGGAAAGGACTTGGAGATGGAATCCTGGAATTCTGGAATTTGGATGGAATTCCCAGTTCTGACTGGGACACCAAGCAGGAACAGGGAAACCATTGGGATACAAAATTATGGAATTCTGGAATTTGGATGGAATTCCCAGTTCTGACTGACCCCAAACAGGAATTAGAAAACTACTGGGAGACAGAACCATGGAATTCTGGAATCCAGGTGGAATTCCCAGTTCAGACTGACACCAAACCAAAACCGGAAAGCCGCTAGAGATGGAATTATGGAATTCCAGAATCCAGGTGGAATTCCCAGTTCAGACCGACACCAAGTAACATCAGAAACAGGGAAAGGATTGGGAGATGGAATTATGGAATTCTGGAATTCCCAGTTCTGACTGGGACACCAAACAGCACCAGAAACTGGGAAAGGACTTGGAGATGGAATCCTGGAATCCTGGAATTTGGATGGAATTCCCAGTTCTGACCGACACCAAGCAACAACAGAAACTGGGAAAGGACTTGGAGATGGAATCCTGGAATTCTGGAATCCAGGTGGAATTCCCAGTTCAGACTGACACCAAACCAAAACCGGAAAGCCGCTGGAGATGGAACAATGGAATTCCAGAATCCAGGTGGAATTCCCAGTTCAGACTGGGATACCAAACAGCACCAGAAACAGGGAAAGGATTGGGAGACGGGATCATGGAATTCCAGAATCTGGATGGAATTCCCAGTTCAGCACCGACACCAAACCAGAAACTGAAAAAGGATTTGGATAAAGATCATGGAATTCTGGAATCATGGAATCCTGGAATCTGGATGGAATCTGGATGGAATTCCCATTTCAGACCGACACCAAACCGGAACTGGAAAATCATTGGAATTCCACAAAATTCTGGAATCCCCCTTGGAATTCCCAGTTCAGACTGGGACACCAAACACAAACAGGAAAATCACTGGGAAATGGAATGATGGAATTCCAGAATCCAGGTGGAATTCCCAGTTCAAACTGGGACACCAAACAGCACCAGAAACTGGGAAAGGACTTGGAGATGGAATCCTGGAATTCTGGAATTTGGATGGAATTCCCAGTTCTGACTGACCCCAAACAGGAATTAGAAAACTACTGGGAGACAGAACCATGGAATTCTGGAATCCAGGTGGAATTCCCAGTTCAGACTGACACCAAAGCAAAACCGGAAAGCCGCTGGAGATGGAATTATGGAATTCCAGAATCCAGGTGGAATTCCCAGTTCAGACCGACACCAAGCAACATCAGAAACAGGGAAAGGATTGGGAGATGGAATTATGGAATTCTGGAATTCCCAGTTCTGACTGGGACACCAAACAGCACCAGAAACTGGGAAAGGACTTGGAGATGGAATCCTGGAATCCTGGAATTCCCAGTTCAGACTGGGACACCAAACAGCACCAGAAACTGGGAAAGGACTTGGAGATGGAATCCTGGAATCCTGGAATTTGGATGGAATTCCCAGTTCTGACCGACACCAAGCAACAACAGAAACTGGGAAACCATTGGGAGATGGAATTATGGAATTCTGGAATTCCCAGTTCAGACTGACACCAAACAGCACCAGAAACTGGGAAAGGACTTGGAGATGGAATCCTGGAATTCTGGAATCCAGGTGGAATTCCCAGTTCAGACTGACACCAAACCAAAACCGGAAAGCCGCTGGAGATGGAACAATGGAATTCCAGAATCCAGGTGGAATTCCCAGTTCAGACTGACACCAAACAGCACCAGAAACTGGGAAAGGACTTGGAGATGGAATCCTGGAATACTGGAATCCAGGTGGAATTCCCAGTTCAGACCGACACAAAAAGCACCAGAAACAGGGAAATCATTGGGAGATGGAATTATGGAATTCTGGAATTCCCAGTTCAGACTGACCCAAACAGCACCAGAAACAGGGAAAGGATTGGGAGACGGGATCATGGAATTCCAGAATCTGGATGGAATTCCCAGTTCAGAACCGACACCAAACCAGAAACTGGAAAAGGATTTGGAGAATGATCATGGAATTCTGGAATCATGGAATCCTGGAATCTGGATGGAATCTGGATGGAATTCCCATTTCAGAACGACACCAAACCGGAACTGGAAAATCATTGGAATTCCACAAAATTCTGGAATCCCCCTTGGAATTCCCAGTTCAGACTGGGACACCAAACACAAACAGGAAAATCACTGGGAAATGGAATGATGGAATTCCAGAATCCAGGTGGAATTCCCAGTTCAAACTGGGACACCAAACAGCACCAGAAACTGGGAAAGGACTTGGAGATGGAATCCTGGAATTCTGGAATCCAGGTGGAATTCCCAGTTCAGACTGACACCAAACCAAAATCGGAAAGCCGCTGGAGATGGAATTATGGAATTCCAGAATCCAGGTGGAATTCCCAGTTCAGACCGACACCAAGCAACATCAGAAACAGGGAAAGGATTGGGAGATGGAATTATGGAATTCTGGAATTCCCAGTTCTGACTGGGACACAAAGTAGCACCAGAAACTGGGAAACCCTTGGGAGATGGAATTATGGAATTCTGGAATTCCCAGTTCAGACTGGGACACAAAACAGCACCAGAAACTGGGAAAGGACTTGGAGATGGAATCCTGGAATTCTAGAATCCAGGTGGAATTCCCAGTTCAGACTGACACCAAACCAAAATCGGAAAGCCGCTGGAGATGGAATCCTGGAATTCCAGAATCCAGGTGGAATTCCCAGTTCAGACTGACACCAAACCAAAATCGGAAAGCCGCTGGAGATGGAATCCTGGAATTCCAGAATCCAGGTGGAATTCCCAGTTCAGACTGACACCAGACAGCACCAGAAACAGGGAAACCATTGGGAGATGGAATTCTGGAATTCTGGAATTCCCAGTTCTGAGTGGGACACCAAACAGCACCAGAAACAGGGAAAGGATTGGGAGACGGGATCTTGGAATTCCAGAATCTGGATGGAATTCCCAGTTCAGAACTGACACCAAACCAGAAACTGGAAAAGGATTTGGAGAATGATCATGGAATTCTGGAATCATGGAATCCTGGAATCTGGATGGAATCTGGATGGAATTCCCATTTCAGACCGACACCAAACCGGAACTGGAAAATCATTGGAATTCCACAAAATTCTGGAATCCCCCTTGGAATTCCCAGTTCAGACTGGGACACCAAACACAAACAGGAAAATCACTGGGAAATGGAATTATGGAATTCCAGAATCCAGGTGGAATTCCCAGTTCAGACTGGGACACCAAGCAGGAACAGGGAAACCATTGGGATACAAAATTATGGAATTCTGGAATTTGGATGGAATTCCCAGTTCTGACTGACCCCAAACAGGAATTAGAAAACTACTGGGAGACAGAACCATGGAATTCTAGAATCCAGGTGGAATTCCCAATTCAGACTGACACCAAAGCAAAACCGGAAAGCCGCTGGAGATGGAATTATGGAATTCCAGAATCCAGGTGGAATTCCCAGTTCAGACCGACACCAAGCAATATCAGAAACAGGGAAAGGATTGGGAGATGGAATTATGGAATTCTGGAATTCCCAGTTCAGACTGGGACACCAAACAGCACCAGAAACTGGGAAAGGACTTGGAGATGGAATCCTGGAATCCTGGAATTTGGATGGAATTCCCAGTTCTGACCGACACCAAGCAACAACAGAAACTGGGAAACGCTTGGGAGATGGAATTATGGAATTCTGGAATTCCCATTTCAGACTGACACCAAACAGCATCAGAAACTGGGAAAGGACTTGGAGATGGAATCCTGGAATTCTGGAATCCAGGTGGAATTCCCAGTTCAGACTGACACCAAACCAAAATCGGAAAGCCGCTGGAGATGGAACAATGGAATTCCAGAATCCAGGTGGAATTCCCAGTTCAGACCGACACCAAACAGCACCAGAAACAGGGAAAGGATTGGGAGACGGGATCATGGAATTCCAGAATCTGGATGGAATTCCCAGTTCAGAACCGACACCAAACCAGAAACTGGAAAAGGATTTGGAGAATGATCATGGAATTCTGGAATCATGGAATCCTGGAATCTGGATGGAATCTGGATGGAATTCCCATTTCAGACCGACACCAAACCGGAACTGGAAAATCATTGGAATTCCACAAAATTCTGGAATCCCCCTTGGAATTCCCAGTTCAGACTGGGACACCAAACACAAACAGGAAAATCACTGGGAAATGGAATGATGGAATTCCAGAATCCAGGTGGAATTCCCAGTTCAAACTGGGACACCAAACAGCACCAGAAACTGGGAAAGGATTGGGAGATGGAATCCTGGAATTCTGGAATCCAGGTGGAATTCCCAGTTCAGACTGACACCAAACCAAAATCGGAAAGCCGCTGGAGATGGAATCCTGGAATTCCAGAATCCAGGTGGAATTCCCATTTCAGACCGACACCAAACAGCACCAGAAACAGGGAAAGGATTGGGAGATGGAATTATGGAATTCTGGAATTCCCAGTTCAGACTGGGACACCAAACAGCACCAGAAACAGGGAAAGGATTGGGAGACGGGATCATGGAATTCCAGAATCTGGATGGAATTCCCAGTTCAGAACCGACACCAAACCAGAAACTGGAAAAGGATTTGGAGAATGATCATGGAATTCTGGAATCATGGAATCCTGGAATCTGGATGGAATCTGGATGGAATTCCCATTTCAGACCGACACCAAACCGGAACTGGAAAATCATTGGAATTCCACAAAATTCTGGAATCCCCCTTGGAATTCCCAGTTCAGACTGGGACACCAAACACAAACAGGAAAATCACTGGGAAATGGAATTATGGAATTCCAGAATCCAGGTGGAATTCCCAGTTCAGACGGGGACACCAAACAGCACCAGAAACTGGGAAAGGACTTGGAGATGGAATCCTGGAATTCTGGAATTTGGATGGAATTCCCAGTTCAGACAGGGACACCAAGCAGGAACAGGGAAACCATTGGGATACAAAATTATGGAATTCTGGAATTTGGATGGAATTCCCAGTTCTGACTGACCCCAAACAGGAATTAGAAAACTACTGGGAGACAGAACCATGGAATTCTGGAATCCAGGTGGAATTCCCAGTTCAGACTGACACCAAACCAAAACCGGAAAGCCGCTGGAGATGGAATTATGGAATTCCAGAATCCAGGTGGAATTCCCAGTTCAGACCGACACCAAGCAACATCAGAAACAGGGAAAGGATTGGGAGATGGAATTATGGAATTCTGGAATTCCCAGTTCTGACTGGGACACCAAACAGCACCAGAAACTGGGAAAGGATTGGGAGATGGAATTATGGAATTCTGGAATTCCCAGTTCAGACTGGGACACCAAACAGCACCAGAAACTGGGAAAGGACTTGGAGATGGAATCCTGGAATCCTGGAATTTGGATGGAATTCCCAGTTCTGACCGACACCAAGCAACAACAGAAACTCGGAATCCCTTGGGAGATGGAATTATGGAATTCTGGAATTCCCAGTTCAGACTGACACCAAACAGCACCAGAAACTGGGAAAGGACTTGGAGATGGAATCCTGGAATTCTGGAATCCAGGTGGAATTCCCAGTTCAGACTGACACCAAACCAAAACCGGAAAGCCGCTGGAGATGGAATCCTGGAATTCCAGAATCCAGGTGGAATTCCCAGTTCAGACCGACACCAAACAGCACCAGAAACAGGGAAACCATTGGGAGATGGAATTATGGAATTCTGGAATTCCCAGTTCAGACTGGGACACCAAACAGCACCAGAAACAGGGAAAGGATTGGGAGACGGGATCATGGAATTCCAGAATATGGATGGAATTCCCAGTTCAGAACCGACAGCAAACCAGAAACTGGAAAAGGATTTGGAGAATGATCATGGAATTCTGGAATCATGGAATCCTGGAATCTGGATGGAATCTGGATGGAATTCCCATTTCAGACCGACACCAAACCGGAACTGGAAAATCATTGGAATTCCACAAAATTCTGGAATCCCCCTTGGAATTCCCAGTTCAGACTGGGACACCAAACACAAACAGGAAAATCACTGGGAGATGGAATTATGGAATTCCAGAATCCAGGTGGAATTCCCAGTTCAGACCGACCCCAAACGGCACCAGAAACTGGGAAAGGATTGGGAGATGGAATCCTGGAATTCTGGAATCCAGGTGGAATTCCCAGTTCAGACTGACACCAAACCAAAATCGGAAAGCCGCTGGAGATGGAATTATGGAATTCCAGAATCCAGGTGGAATTCCCATTTCAGACCGACACCAAACAGCACCAGAAACAGGGAAAGGATTGGGCGATGGAATTATGGAATTCTGGAATTCCCAGTTCAGACTGGGACACCAAACAGCAGGAGAAACTGGGAAAGGATTGGGAGACGGGATCATGGAATTCCAGAATCTGAATGGAATTTCCAGTTCAGAACCGACACCAAACAGCACCAGAAACAGGGAAAGGATTGGGAGATGGAATTATGGAATTCTGGAATTCCCAGTTCAGACTGACCCAAACAGCACCAGAAACTGGGAAAGGATTGGGAGACGCGATCATGGAATTCCAGAATCTGGATGGAATTCCCAGTTCAGAACCGACAGCAAACCAGAAACTGGAAAAGGATTTGGAGAATGATCATGGAATTCTGGAATCATGGAATCCTGGAATCTGGATGGAATCTGGATGGAATTCCCATTTCAGACCGACACCAAAGCGGAACTGGAAAATCATTGGAATTCCACAAAATTCTGGAATCCCCCTTGGAATTCCCAGTTCAGACTGGGACACCAAACACAAACAGGAAAATCACTGGGAAATGGAATGATGGAATTCCAGAATCCAGGTGGAATTCCCAGTTCAAACTGGGACACCAAACAGCACCAGAAACTGGGAAAGGACTTGGAGATGGAATCCTGGAATTCTGGAATTTGGATGGAATTCCCAGTTCAGACTGGGACACCAAGCAGGAACAGGGAAACCATTGGGATACAAAATTATGGAATTCTGGAATTTGGATGGAATTCCCAGTTCTGACTGACCCCAAACAGGAATTAGAAAACTACTGGGAGACAGAACCATGGAATTCTGGAATCCGGGTGGAATTCCCAGTTCAGACTGGGACACCAAACCAAAACCGGAAAGCCGCTGGATATGGAATTATGGAATTCCAGAATCCAGGTGGAATTCCCAGTTCAGACCGACACCAAGCAACATCAGAAACAGGGAAAGGATTGGGAGATGGAATTATGGAACTCTGGAATTCCCAGTTCTGACTGGGACACCAAACAGCACCAGGAACTGGGAAACCCTTGGGAGATGGAATTATGGAATTCTGGAATTCCCAGTTCAGACTGGGACACCAAACAGCACCAGAAACTGGGAAAGGACTTGGAGATGGAATCCTGGAATCCTGGAATTTGGATGGAATTCCCAGTTCTGACCGACACCAAGCAACAACAGAAATTGGGAAACCATTGGGAGATGGAATTATGGAATTCTGGAATTCCCAGTTCAGACTGACACCAAACAGCACCAGAAACTGGGAAAGGACTTGGAGATGGAATCCTGGAATTCTGGAATCCAGGTGGAATTCCCAGTTCAGACTGACACCAAACCAAAATCGGAAAGCCGCTGGAGATGGAATCCTGGAATTCCAGAATCCAGGTGGAATTCCCAGTTCAGACCGACACCAAACAGCACCAGAAACAGGGAAAGGATTGGGAGACGGGATCATGGAATTCCAGGATCTGGATGGAATTCCCAGTTCAGAACCGACACCAAACCAGAAACTGGAAAAGGATTTGGAGAATGATCATGGAATTCTGGAATCATGGAATCCTGGAATCTGGATGGAATCTGGATGGAATTCCCATTTCAGACCGACACCAAACCGGAACTGGAAAATCATTGGAATTCCACAAAATTCTGGAATCCCCCTTGGAATTCCCAGTTCAGACTGGGACACCAAACACAAACAGGAAAATCACTGGGAAATGGAATTATGGAATTCCAGAATCCAGGTGGAATTCCCAGTTCAGACGGGGACACCAAACAGCACCAGAAACTGGGAAAGGACTTGGAGATGGAATCCTGGAATTCTGGAATTTGGATGGAATTCCCAGTTCAGACTGGGACACCAAGCAGGAACAGGGAAACCATTGGGATACAAAATTATGGAATTCTGGAATTTGGATGGAATTCCCAGTTCTGACTGACCCCAAACAGGAATTAGAAAACTACTGGGAGACAGAACCATGGAATTCTGGAATCCAGGTGGAATTCCCAGTTCAGACTGACACCAAACCAAAACCGGAAAGCCGCTGGAGATGGAATTATGGAATTCCAGAATCCAGGTGGAATTCCCAGTTCAGACCGACACCAAGCAACATCAGAAACAGGGAAAGGATTGGGAGATGGAATTATGGAATTCTGGAATTCCCAGTTCTGACTGGGACACAAAACAGCACCAGAAACTGGGAAAGGACTTGGAGATGGAATCCTGGAATCCTGGAATTTGGATGGAATTCCCAGTTCTGACCGACACCAAGCAACAACAGAAACTGGGAAACCCTTGGGAGATGGAATTATGGAATTCTGGAATTCCCAGTTCAAACTGGGACACCAAACAGCACCAGAAACTGGGAAAGGACTTGGAGATGGAATCCTGGAATTCTGGAATCCAGGTGGAATTCCCAGTTCAGACTGACACCAAACCAAAATCGGAAAGCCGCTGGAGATGGAATCCTGGAATTCCAGAATCCAGGTGGAATTCCCATTTCAGACCGACACCAAACAGCACCAGAAACAGGGAAAGGATTGGGTATGGAATTATGGAATTCTGGAATTCCCAGTTCAGACTGACCCAAACAGCACCAGAAACAGGGAAAGGATTGGGAGACGGGATCATGGAATTCTGGAATCCAGGTGGAATTCCCAGTTCAGACCGACCCCAAACGGCACCAGAAACTGGGAAAGGATTGGGAGATGGAATCCTGGAATTCTGGAATCCAGGTGGAATTCCCAGTTCAGACTGACACCAAACAGCACCAGAAACAGGGAAAGGATTGGGTGATGGAATTATGGAATTCTGGAATTCCCAGTTCAGACTGGGACACCAAACAGCAGGAGAAACTGGGAAAGGATTGGGAGACGGGATCATGGAATTCCAGAATCTGGATGGAATTTCCAGTTCAGAACCGACACCAAACAGCACCAGAAACAGGGAAAGGATTGGGAGATGGAATTATGGAATTCTGGAATTCCCAGTTCAGACTGACCCAAACAGCACCAGAAACTGGGAAAGGACTTGGAGATGGAATCCTGGAATTCTGGAATCCAGGTGGAATTCCCAGTTCAGACCGACACCAAGCAACATCAGAAACAGGGAAAGGATTGGGAGATGGAATTATGGAATTCTGGAATTCCCAGTTCAGACTGACACCAAACAGCACCAGAAACTGGGAAAGGACTTGGAGATGGAATCCTGGAATTCTGGAATCCAGGTGGAATTCCCAGTTCAGACCGACACCAAACCAAAATCGGAAAGCCGCTGGAGATGGAACAATGGAATTCCAGAATCCAGGTGGAATTCCCAGTTCAGACTGACACCAAACAGCACCAGAAACAGGGAAGGGATTGGGAGATGGAATTATGGAATTCTAGAATTCCCAGTTCAGACTGACCCAAACAGCACCAGAAACAGGGAAAGGATTGGGAGACGGGATCATGGAATTCCAGAATCTGGATGGAATTCCCAGTTCAGAACCGACACCAAACCAGAAACTGGAAAAGGATTTGGAGAATGATCATGGAATTCTGGAATCATGGAATCCTGGAATCTGGATGGAATCTGGATGGAATTCCCATTTCAGACCGACACCAAACCGGAACTGGAAAATCATTGGAATTCCACAAAATTCTGGAATCCCCCTTGGAATTCCCAGTTCAGACTGGGACACCAAACACAAACAGGAAAATCACTGGGAAATGGAATGATGGAATTCCAGAATCCAGGTGGAATTCCCAGTTCAAACTGGGACACCAAACAGCACCAGAAACTGGGAAAGGATTGGGAGATGGAATCCTGGAATTCTGGAATCCAGGTGGAATTCCCAGTTCAGACTGACACCAAACCAAAATCGGAAAGCCGCCGGAGATGGAATCCTGGAATTCCAGAATCCAGGTGGAATTCCCATTTCAGACCGACACCAAACAGCACCAGAAAAAGGGAAAGGATTGGGCGATGGAATTATGGAATTCTGGAATTCCCAGTTCAGACTGGGACACCAAACAGCACCAGAAACAGGGAAAGGATTGGGAGACGGGATCATGGAATTCCAGAATCTGGATGGAATTCCCAGTTCAGAACCGACACCAAACCAGAAACTGGAAAAGGATTTGGAGAATGATCATGGAATTCTGGAATCATGGAATCCTGGAATCTGGATGGAATCTGGATGGAATTCCCATTTCAGACCGACACCAAACCGGAACTGGAAAATCATTGGAATTCCACAAAATTCTGGAATCCCCCTTGGAATTCCCAGTTCAGACTGGGACACCAAACACAAACAGGAAAATCACTGGGAAATGGAATTATGGAATTCCAGAATCCAGGTGGAATTCCCAGTTCAGACGGGGACACCAAACAGCACCAGAAACTGGGAAAGGACTTGGAGATGGAATCCTGGAATTCTGGAATTTGGATGGAATTCCCAGTTCAGACAGGGACACCAAGCAGGAACAGGGAAACCATTGGGATACAAAATTATGGAATTCTGGAATTTGGATGGAATTCCCAGTTCTGACTGACCCCAAACAGGAATTAGAAAACTACTGGGAGACAGAACCATGGAATTCTGGAATCCAGGTGGAATTCCCAGTTCAGACTGACACCAAACCAAAACCGGAAAGCCGCTGGAGATGGAATTATGGAATTCCAGAATCCAGGTGGAATTCCCAGTTCAGACCGACACCAAGCAACATCAGAAACAGGGAAAGGATTGGGAGATGGAATTATGGAATTCTGGAATTCCCAGTTCTGACTGGGACACAAAACAGCACCAGAAACTGGGAAACCCTTGGGAGATGGAATTATGGAATTCTGGAATTCCCAGTTCAGACTGGGACACCAAACAGCACCAGAAACTGGGAAAGGACTTGGAGATGGAATCCTGGAATCCTGGAATTTGGATGGAATTCCCAGTTCTGACCGACACCAAGCAACAACAGAAACTGGGAAACCCTTGGGAGATGGAATTATGGAATTCTGGAATTCCCAGTTCAGACTGACACCAAACAGCACCAGAAACTGGGAAAGGACTTGGAGATGGAATCCTGGAATTCTGGAATCCAGGTGGAATTCCCAGTTCAGACTGACACCAAACCAAAACCGGAAAGCCGCTGGAGATGGAATCCTGGAATTCCAGAATCCAGGTGGAATTCCCAGTTCAGACCGACACCAAACAGCACCAGAAACAGGGAAACCATTGGGAGATGGAATTATGGAATTCTG
This sequence comes from Zonotrichia albicollis, assembly GCF_047830755.1. Classification (NCBI taxonomy): domain Eukaryota; kingdom Metazoa; phylum Chordata; class Aves; order Passeriformes; family Passerellidae; genus Zonotrichia; species Zonotrichia albicollis. The sequence continues at coordinate 1,385,903 of NW_027428460.1, read as the reverse complement.
GAATTCCCAGTTCAGACTGGGACACCAAACAGCACCAGAAACAGGGAAAGGATTGGGAGACGGGATCATGGAATTCCAGAATCTGGATGGAATTCCCAGTTCAGAACCGACACCAAACCAGAAACTGGAAAAGGATTTGGAGAATGATCATGGAATTCTGGAATCATGGAATCCTGGAATCTGGATGGAATCTGGATGGAATTCCCATTTCAGACCGACACCAAACCGGAACTGGAAAATCATTGGAATTCCACAAAATTCTGGAATCCCCCTTGGAATTCCCAGTTCAGACTGGGACACCAAACACAAACAGGAAAATCACTGGGAGATGGAATTATGGAATTCCAGAATCCAGGTGGAATTCCCAGTTCAGACCGACCCCAAACGGCACCAGAAACTGGGAAAGGATTGGGAGATGGAATCCTGGAATTCTGGAATCCAGGTGGAATTCCCAGTTCAGACTGACACCAAACCAAAATCGGAAAGCCGCTGGAGATGGAATTATGGAATTCCAGAATCCAGGTGGAATTCCCATTTCAGACCGACACCAAACAGCACCAGAAACAGGGAAAGGATTGGGCGATGGAATTATGGAATTCTGGAATTCCCAGTACAGACTGGGATACCAAACAGCACCAGAAACAGGGAAAGGATTGGGAGATGGAATTATGGAATTCTGGAATTCCCAGTTCAGACTGGGACAAAAAAAAGCACCAGAAACAGGGAAAGGATTGGGAGACGGGATCATGGAATTCCAGAATCTGGATGGAATTCCCAGTTCAGAACAGACACCAAACCAGAAACTGGAAAAGGATTTGGAGAATGATCATGGAATTCTGGAATCATGGAATCCTGGAATCTGGATGGAATCTGGATGGAATTCCCATTTCAGACCGACACCAAACCGGAACTGGAAAATCATTGGAATTCCACAAAATTCTGGAATCCCCCTTGGAATTCCCAGTTCAGACTGGGACACCAAACACAAACAGGAAAATCACTGGGAAATGGAATTATGGAATTCCAGAATCCAGGTGGAATTCCCAGTTCAGACGGGGACACCAAACAGCACCAGAAACTGGGAAAGGACTTGGAGATGGAATCCTGGAATTCTGGAATTTGGATGGAATTCCCAGTTCAGACTGGGACACCAAGCAGGAACAGGGAAACCATTGGGATACAAAATTATGGAATTCTGGAATTTGGATGGAATTCCCAGTTCTGACTGACCCCAAACAGGAATTAGAAAACTACTGGGAGACAGAACCATGGAATTCTGGAATCCAGGTGGAATTCCCAGTTCAGACTGACACCAAACCAAAACCGGAAAGCCGCTGGAGATGGAATTATGGAATTCCAGAATCCAGGTGGAATTCCCAGTTCAGACCGACACCAAGCAACATCAGAAACAGGGAAAGGATTGGGAGATGGAATTATGGAATTCTGGAATTCCCAGTTCTGACTGGGACACCAAACAGCACCAGAAACTGGGAAACCCTTGGGAGATGGAATTATGGAATTCTGGAATTCCCAGTTCAGACTGGGACACCAAACAGCACCAGAAACTGGGAAAGGACTTGGAGATGGAATCCTGGAATCCTGGAATTTGGATGGAATTCCCAGTTCTGACCGACACCAAGCAACAACAGAAACTCGGAATCCCTTGGGAGATGGAATTATGGAATTCTGGAATTCCCAGTTCAGACTGACACCAAACAGCACCAGAAACTGGGAAAGGACTTGGAGATGGAATCCTGGAATTCTGGAATCCAGGTGGAATTCCCAGTTCAGACTGACACCAAACCAAAACCGGAAAGCCGCTGGAGATGGAATCCTGGAATTCCAGAATCCAGGTGGAATTCCCAGTTCAGACCGACACCAAACAGCACCAGAAACAGGGAAACCATTGGGAGATGGAATTATGGAATTCTGGAATTCCCAGTTCAGACTGGGACACCAAACAGCACCAGAAACAGGGAAAGGATTGGGAGACGGGATCATGGAATTCCAGAATCTGGATGGAATTCCCAGTTCAGAACCGACACCAAACCAGAAACTGGAAAAGGATTTGGAGAATGATCATGGAATTCTGGAATCATGGAATCCTGGAATCTGGATGGAATCTGGATGGAATTCCCATTTCAGACCGACACCAAACCGGAACTGGAAAATCATTGGAATTCCACAAAATTCTGGAATCCCCCTTGGAATTCCCAGTTCAGACTGGGACACCAAACACAAACAGGAAAATCACTGGGAGATGGAATTATGGAATTCCAGAATCCAGGTGGAATTCCCAGTTCAGACCGACCCCAAACGGCACCAGAAACTGGGAAAGGATTGGGAGATGGAATCCTGGAATTCTGGAATCCAGGTGGAATTCCCAGTTCAGACTGACACCAAACCAAAATCGGAAAGCCGCTGGAGATGGAATTATGGAATTCCAGAATCCAGGTGGAATTCCCATTTCAGACCGACACCAAACAGCACCAGAAACAGGGAAAGGATTGGGCGATGGAATTATGGAATTCTGGAATTCCCAGTTCAGACTGGGACACCAAACAGCACCAGAAACAGGGAAAGGATTGGGAGATGGAATTATGGAATTCTGGAATTCCCAGTTCAGACTGGGACAAAAAACAGCACCAGAAACAGGGAAAGGATTGGGAGACGGGATCATGGAATTCCAGAATCTGGATGGAATTCCCAGTTCAGAACAGACACCAAACCAGAAACTGGAAAAGGATTTGGAGAATGATCATGGAATTCTGGAATCATGGAATCCTGGAATCTGGATGGAATCTGGATGAAATTCCCATTTCAGACCGACACCAAACCGGAACTGGAAAATCATTGGAATTCCACAAAATTCTGGAATCCCCCTTGGAATTCCCAGTTCAGACTGGGACACCAAACACAAACAGGAAAATCACTGGGAGATGGAATTATGGAATTCCAGAATCCAGGTGGAATTCCCAGTTCAAACTGGGACACCAAACAGCACCAGAAACTGGGAAAGGACTTGGAGATGGAATCCTGGAATTCTGGAATTTGGATGGAATTCCCAGTTCAGACTGGGACACCAAGCAGGAACAGGGAAACAATTGGGATACAAAATTATGGAATTCTGGAATTTGGATGGAATTCCCAGTTCTGACTGACCCCAAACAGGAATTAGAAAACTACTGGGAGACAGAACCATGGAATTCTGGAATCCAGGTGGAATTCCCAGTTCAGACTGACACCAAACCAAAACCGGAAAGCCGCTGGAGATGGAATTATGGAATTCCAGAATCCAGGTGGAATTCCCAGTTCAGACCGACACCAAGCAACATCAGAAACAGGGAAAGGATTGGGAGATGGAATTATGGAATTCTGGAATTCCCAGTTCTGACTGGGACACAAAACAGCACCAGAAACTGGGAAACACTTGGGAGATGGAATTATGGAATTCTGGAATTCCCAGTTCTTACTGGGACACAAAACAGCACCAGAAACTGGGAAAGGACTTGGAGATGGAATCCTGGAATCCTGGAATTTGGATGGAATTCCCAGTTCTGACCGACACCAAGCAACAACAGAAACTGGGAAACCATTGGGAGATGGAATTATGGAATTCTGGAATTCCCAGTTCAGACTGACACCAAACAGCACCAGAAACTGGGAAAGGACTTGGAGATGGAATCCTGGAATTCTGGAATTCCCAGTTCTTACTGGGACACAAAACAGCACCAGAAACTGGGAAAGGACTTGGAGATGGAATCCTGGAATCCTGGAATTTGGATGGAATTCCCAGTTCTGACCGACACCAAGCAACCAGAGAAACTGGGAAACCCTTGGGAGATGGAATTATGGAATTCTGGAATTCCCAGTTCAGACTGACACCAAACAGCACCAGAAACTGGGAAAGGACTTGGAGATGGAATCCTGGAATTCTGGAATCCAGGTGGAATTCCCAGTTCAGACTGACCCCAAACCAAAATCGGAAAGCCGCTGGAGATGGAATCCTGGAATTCCAGAATCCAGGTGGAATTCCCAGTTCAGACCGACACCAAACAGCACCAGAAACAGGGAAACCATTGGGAGATGGAATTATGGAATTCTGGAATTCCCAGTTCAGACTGACACCAAACAGCACCAGAAACTGGGAAAGGACTTGGAGATGGAATCCTGGAATTCTGGAATCCAGGTGGAATTCCCAGTTCAGACTGACACCAAACCAAAACCGGAAAGCCGCTGGAGATGGAATCCTGGAATTCCAGAATCCAGGTGGAATTCCCAGTTCAGACCGACACCAAACAGCACCAGAAACAGGGAAACCATTGGGAGATGGAATTATGGAATTCTGGAATTCCCAGTTCAGACTGGGACACCAAACAGCACCAGAAACAGGGAAAGGATTGGGAGACGGGATCATGGAATTCCAGAATCTGGATGGAATTCCCAGTTCAGAACCGACACCAAACCAGAAACTGGAAAAGGATTTGGAGAATGATCATGGAATTCTGGAATCATGGAATCCTGGAATCTGGATGGAATCTGGATGGAATTCCCATTTCAGACCGACACCAAACCGGAACTGGAAAATCATTGGAATTCCACAAAATTCTGGAATCCCCCTTGGAATTCCCAGTTCAGACTGGGACACCAAACACAAACAGGAAAATCACTGGGAGATGGAATTATGGAATTCCAGAATCCAGGTGGAATTCCCAGTTCAGACCGACCCCAAACGGCACCAGAAACTGGGAAAGGATTGGGAGATGGAATCCTGGAATTCTGGAATCCAGGTGGAATTCCCAGTTCAGACTGACACCAAACCAAAATCGGAAAGCCGCTGGAGATGGAATTATGGAATTCCAGAATCCAGGTGGAATTCCCATTTCAGACCGACACCAAACAGCACCAGAAACAGGGAAAGGATTGGGCGATGGAATTATGGAATTCTGGAATTCCCAGTTCAGACTGGGACACCAAACAGCACCAGAAACAGGGAAAGGATTGGGAGATGGAATTATGGAATTCTGGAATTCCCAGTTCAGACTGGGACAAAAAACAGCACCAGAAACAGGGAAAGGATTGGGAGACGGGATCATGGAATTCCAGAATCTGGATGGAATTCCCAGTTCAGAACAGACACCAAACCAGAAACTGGAAAAGGATTTGGAGAATGATCATGGAATTCTGGAATCATGGAATCCTGGAATCTGGATGGAATCTGGATGAAATTCCCATTTCAGACCGACACCAAACCGGAACTGGAAAATCATTGGAATTCCACAAAATTCTGGAATCCCCCTTGGAATTCCCAGTTCAGACTGGGACACCAAACACAAACAGGAAAATCACTGGGAGATGGAATTATGGAATTCCAGAATCCAGGTGGAATTCCCAGTTCAAACTGGGACACCAAACAGCACCAGAAACTGGGAAAGGACTTGGAGATGGAATCCTGGAATTCTGGAATTTGGATGGAATTCCCAGTTCAGACTGGGACACCAAGCAGGAACAGGGAAACCATTGGGATACAAAATTATGGAATTCTGGAATTTGGATGGAATTCCCAGTTCTGACTGACCCCAAACAGGAATTAGAAAACTACTGGGAGACAGAACCATGGAATTCTGGAATCCAGGTGGAATTCCCAGTTCAGACTGACACCAAACCAAAACCGGAAAGCCGCTGGAGATGGAATTATGGAATTCCAGAATCCAGGTGGAATTCCCAGTTCAGACCGACACCAAGCAACATCAGAAACAGGGAAAGGATTGGGAGATGGAATTATGGAATTCTGGAATTCCCAGTTCTGACTGGGACACAAAACAGCACCAGAAACTGGGAAACACTTGGGAGATGGAATTATGGAATTCTGGAATTCCCAGTTCTTACTGGGACACAAAACAGCACCAGAAACTGGGAAAGGACTTGGAGATGGAATCCTGGAATCCTGGAATTTGGATGGAATTCCCAGTTCTGACCGACACCAAGCAACAACAGAAACTGGGAAACCATTGGGAGATGGAATTATGGAATTCTGGAATTCCCAGTTCAGACTGACACCAAACAGCACCAGAAACTGGGAAAGGACTTGGAGATGGAATCCTGGAATTCTGGAATCCAGGTGGAATTCCCAGTTCAGACTGACACCAAACCAAAACCGGAAAGCCGCTGGAGATGGAATCCTGGAATTCCAGAATCCAGGTGGAATTCCCAGTTCAGACCGACACCAAACAGCACCAGAAACAGGGAAACCATTGGGAGATGGAATTATGGAATTCTGGAATTCCCAGTTCAGACTGGGACACCAAACAGCACCAGAAACAGGGAAAGGATTGGGAGACGGGATCATGGAATTCCAGAATCTGGATGGAATTCCCAGTTCAGAACCGACACCAAACCAGAAACTGGAAAAGGATTTGGAGAATGATCATGGAATTCTGGAATCATGGAATCCTGGAATCTGGATGGAATCTGGATGGAATTCCCATTTCAGACCGACACCAAACCGGAACTGGAAAATCATTGGAATTCCACAAAATTCTGGAATCCCCCTTGGAATTCCCAGTTCAGACTGGGACACCAAACACAAACAGGAAAATCACTGGGAAATGGAATGATGGAATTCCAGAATCCAGGTGGAATTCCCAGTTCAGACGGGGACACCAAACAGCACCAGAAACTGGGAAAGGACTTGGAGATGGAATCCTGGAATTCTGGAATTTGGATGGAATTCCCAGTTCAGACAGGGACACCAAGCAGGAACAGGGAAACCATTGGGATACAAAATTATGGAATTCTGGAATTTGGATGGAATTCCCAGTTCTGACTGACCCCAAACAGGAATTAGAAAACTACTGGGAGACAGAACCATGGAATTCTGGAATCCAGGTGGAATTCCCAGTTCAGACTGACACCAAACCAAAACCGGAAAGCCGCTGGAGATGGAATTATGGAATTCCAGAATCCAGGTGGAATTCCCAGTTCAGACCGACACCAAGCAACATCAGAAACAGGGAAAGGATTGGGAGATGGAATTATGGAATTCTGGAATTCCCAGTTCTGACTGGGACACAAAACAGCACCAGAAACTGGGAAACACTTGGGAGATGGAATTATGGAATTCTGGAATTCCCAGTTCTTACTGGGACACAAAACAGCACCAGAAACTGGGAAAGGACTTGGAGATGGAATCCTGGAATCCTGGAATTTGGATGGAATTCCCAGTTCTGACCGACACCAAGCAACCAGAGAAACTGGGAAACCCTTGGGAGATGGAATTATGGAATTCTGGAATTCCCAGTTCAGACTGACACCAAACAGCACCAGAAACTGGGAAAGGACTTGGAGATGGAATCCTGGAATTCTGGAATCCAGGTGGAATTCCCAGTTCAGACTGACCCCAAACCAAAATCGGAAAGCCGCTGGAGATGGAATCCTGGAATTCCAGAATCCAGGTGGAATTCCCAGTTCAGACCGACACCAAACAGCACCAGAAACAGGGAAACCATTGGGAAATGGAATTATGGAATTCTGGAATTCCCAGTTCAGACTGGGACACCAAACAGCACCAGAAACAGGGAAAGGATTGGGAGACGGGATCATGGAATTCCAGAATCTGGATGGAATTCCCAGTTCAGAACCGACACCAAACCAGAAACTGGAAAAGGATTTGGAGAATGATCATGGAATTCTGGAATCATGGAATCCTGGAATCTGGATGGAATCTGGATGGAATTCCCATTTCAGACCGACACCAAACCGGAACTGGAAAATCATTGGAATTCCACAAAATTCTGGAATCCCCCTTGGAATTCCCAGTTCAGACTGGGACACCAAACACAAACAGGAAAATCACTGGGAAATGGAATTATGGAATTCCAGAATCCAGGTGGAATTCCCAGTTCAGACGGGGACACCAAACAGCACCAGAAACTGGGAAAGGACTTGGAGATGGAATCCTGGAATTCTGGAATTTGGATGGAATTCCCAGTTCAGACAGGGACACCAAGCAGGAACAGGGAAACCATTGGGATACAAAATTATGGAATTCTGGAATTTGGATGGAATTCCCAGTTCTGACTGACCCCAAACAGGAATTAGAAAACTACTGGGAGACAGAACCATGGAATTCTGGAATCCAGGTGGAATTCCCAGTTCAGACTGACACCAAACCAAAACCGGAAAGCCGCTGGAGATGGAATTATGGAATTCCAGAATCCAGGTGGAATTCCCAGTTCAGACCGACACCAAGCAACAACAGAAACTGGGAAAGGATTGGGAGATGGAATTATGGAATTCTGGAATTCCCAGTTCTGACTGGGACACAAAACAGCACCAGAAACTGGGAAAGGACTTGGAGATGGAATCCTGGAATCCTGGAATTTGGATGGAATTCCCAGTTCTGACCGACACCAAGCAACAACAGAAACTGGGAAACCATTGGGAGATGGAATTATGGAATTCTGGAATTCCCAGTTCAGACTGACACCAAACAGCACCAGAAACTGGGAAAGGACTTGGAGATGGAATCCTGGAATTCTGGAATCCAGGTGGAATTCCCAGTTCAGACTGACACCAAACCAAAACCGGAAAGCCGCTGGAGATGGAATCCTGGAATTCCAGAATCCAGGTGGAATTCCCAGTTCAGACCGACACCAAACAGCACCAGAAACAGGGAAACCATTGGGAAATGGAATTATGGAATTCTGGAATTCCCAGTTCAGACTGACCCAAACAGCACCAGAAACAAGGAAAGGATTGGGAGACGGGATCATGGAATTCCAGAATCTGGATGGAATTCCCAGTTCAGAACCGACACCAAACCAGAAACTGGAAAAGGATTTGGAGAATGATCATGGAATTCTGGAATCATGGAATCCTGGAATCTGGATGGAATCTGGATGGAATTCCCATTTCAGACCGACACCAAACCGGAACTGGAAAATCATTGGAATTCCACAAAATTCTGGAATCCCCCTTGGAATTCCCAGTTCAGACTGGGACACCAAACACAAACAGGAAAATCACTGGGAGATGGAATTATGGAATTCCAGAATCCAGGTGGAATTCCCAGTTGAAACTGGGACACCAAACAGCACCAGAAACTGGGAAAGGACTTGGAGATGGAATCCTGGAATTCTGGAATTTGGATGGAATTCCCAGTTCAGACTGGGACACCAAGCAGGAACAGGGAAACCATTGGGATACAAAATTATGGAATTCTGGAATTTGGATGGAATTCCCAGTTCTGACTGACCCCAAACAGGAATTAGAAAACTACTGGGAGACAGAACCATGGAATTCTGGAATCCAGGTGGAATTCCCAGTTCAGACTGACACCAAACCAAAACCGGAAAGCCGCTGGAGATGGAATTATGGAATTCCAGAATCCAGGTGGAATTCCCAGTTCAGACCGACACCAAGCAACATCAGAAACAGGGAAAGGATTGGGAGATGGAATTATGGAATTCTGGAATTCCCAGTTCAGACTGGGACACCAAACAGCACCAGAAACTGGGAAAGGACTTGGAGATGGAATCCTGGAATCCTGGAATTTGGATGGAATTCCCAGTTCTGACCGACACCAAGCAACAACAGAAACTGGGAAACCCTTGGGAGATGGAATTATGGAATTCTGGAATTCCCAGTTCAGACTGACACCAAACAGCACCAGAAACTGGGAAAGGACTTGGAGATGGAATCCTGGAATTCTGGAATCCAGGTGGAATTCCCAGTTCTGACCGACACCAAGCAACAACAGAAACTGGGAAACCATTGGGAGATGGAATTATGGAATTCTGGAATTCCCAGTTCAGACTGACACCAAACAGCACCAGAAACTGGGAAAGGACTTGGAGATGGAATCCTGGAATTCTGGAATCCAGGTGGAATTCCCAGTTCAGACTGACACCAAACCAAAATCGGAAAGCTGATGGAGATGGAATCCTGGAATTCCAGAATCCAGGTGGAATTCCCAGTTCAGACCGACACCAAACAGCACCAGAAACAGGGAAACCATTGGGAGATGGAATTATGGAATTCTGGAATTCCCAGTTCAGACTGGGACAAAAAACAGCACCAGAAACAGGGAAAGGATTGGGAGACGGGATCATGGAATTCCAGAATCTGGATGGAATTCCCAGTTCAGAACAGACACCAAACCAGAAACTGGAAAAGGATTTGGAGAATGATCATGGAATTCTGGAATCATGGAATCCTGGAATCTGGATGGAATCTGGATGGAATTCCCATTTCAGACCGACACCAAACCGGAACTGGAAAATCATTGGAATTCCACAAAATTCTGGAATCCCCCTTGGAATTCCCAGTTCAGACTGGGACACCAAACACAAACAGGAAAATCACTGGGAAATGGAATGATGGAATTCCAGAATCCAGGTGGAATTCCCAGTTCAAACTGGGACACCAAACAGCACCAGAAACTGGGAAAGGACTTGGAGATGGAATCCTGGAATTCTGGAATTTGGATGGAATTCCCAGTTCAGACTGGGACACCAAGCAGGAACAGGGAAACCATTGGGATACAAAATTATGGAATTCTGGAATTTGGATGGAATTCCCAGTTCTGACTGACCCCAAACAGGAATTAGAAAACTACTGGGAGACAGAACCATGGAATTCTGGAATCCAGGTGGAATTCCCAGTTCAGACTGACACCAAACCAAAACCGGAAAGCCGCTGGAGATGGAATTATGGAATTCCAGAATCCAGGTGGAATTCCCAGTTCAGACCGACACCAAGCAACATCAGAAACAGGGAAAGGATTGGGAGATGGAATTATGGAATTCTGGAATTCCCAGTTCTGACTGGGACACAAAACAGCACCAGAAACTGGGAAACACTTGGGAGATGGAATTATTGAATTCTGGAATTCCCAGTTCTTACTGGGACACAAAACAGCACCAGAAACTGGGAAAGGACTTGGAGATGGAATCCTGGAATCCTGGAATTTGGATGGAATTCCCAGTTCTGACCGACACCAAGCAACAACAGAAACTGGGAAACCATTGGGAGATGGAATTATGGAATTCTGGAATTCCCAGTTCAGACTGACACCAAACAGCACCAGAAACAGGGAAAGGACTTGGAGATGGAATCCTGGAATTCTGGAATCCAGGTGGAATTCCCAGTTCAGAATGACACCAAACAGCACCAGAAACAGGGAAAGGATTGGGAGACGGGATCATGGAATTCCAGAATCTGGATGGAATTCCCAGTTCAGAACCGACACCAAACCAGAAACTGGAAAAGGATTTGGAGAATGATCATGGAATTCTGGAATCATGGAATCCTGGAATCTGGATGGAATCTGGATGGAATTCCCATTTCAGACCGACACCAAACCGGAACTGGAAAATCATTGGAATTCCACAAAATTCTGGAATCCCCCTTGGAATTCCCAGTTCAGACTGGGACACCAAACACAAACAGGAAAATCACTGGGAGATGGAATTATGGAATTCCAGAATCCAGGTGGAATTCCCAGTTCAAACTGGGACACCAAACAGCACCAGAAACTGGGAAAGGACTTGGAGATGGAATCCTGGAATTCTGGAATTTGGATGGAATTCCCAGTTCAGACTGGGACACCAAGCAGGAACAGGGAAACCATTGGGATACAAAATTATGGAATTCTGGAATTTGGATGGAATTCCCAGTTCTGACTGACCCCAAACAGGAATTAGAAAACTACTGGGAGACAGAACCATGGAATTCTGGAATCCAGGTGGAATTCCCAGTTCAGACTGACACCAAACCAAAACCGGAAAGCCGCTGGAGATGGAATCCTGGAATTCCAGAATCCAGGTGGAATTCCCAGTTCAGACCGACACCAAGCAACATCAGAAACAGGGAAAGGATTGGGAGATGGAATTATGGAATTCTGGAATTCCCAGTTCAGACTGACCCAAACAGCACCAGAAACTGGGAAAGGATTGGGAGACGGGATCATGGAATTCCAGAATCTGGATGGAATTCCCAGTTCAGAACCGACACCAAACCAGAAACTGGAAAATGATTTGGAGAATGATCATGGAATTCTGGAATCATGGAATCCTGGAATCTGGATGGAATCTGGATGGAATTCCCATTTCAGACCGACACCAAACCGGAACTGGAAAATCATTGGAATTCCACAAAATTCTGGAATCCCCCTTGGAATTCCCAGTTCAGACTGGGACACCAAACACAAACAGGAAAATCACTGGGAAATGGAATTATGGAATTCCAGAATCCAGGTGGAATTCCCAGTTCAAACTGGGACACCAAACAGCACCAGAAACTGGGAAAGGACTTGGAGATGGAATCCTGGAATTCTGGAATTTGGATGGAATTCCCAGTTCAGACTGGGACACCAAGCAGGAACAGGGAAACCATTGGGATACAAAATTATGGAATTCTGGAATTTGGATGGAATTCCCAGTTCTGACTGACCCCAAACAGGAATTAGAAAACTACTGGGAGACAGAACCATGGAATTCTGGAATCCAGGTGGAATTCCCAGTTCAGACTGACACCAAACCAAAACCGGAAAGCCGCTGGAGATGGAATTATGGAATTCCAGAATCCAGGTGGAATTCCCAGTTCAGACCGACACCAAGCAACATCAGAAACAGGGAAAGGATTGGGAGATGGAATTATGGAATTCTGGAATTCCCAGTTCTGACTGGGACACCAAACAGCACCAGAAACTGGGAAAGGACTTGGAGATGGAATCCTGGAATCCTGGAATTTGGATGGAATTCCCAGTTCTGACCGACACCAAGCAACAACAGAAACTGGGAAACCCTTGGGAGATGGAATTATGGAATTCTGGAATTCCCAGTTCAGACTGACACCAAACAGCACCAGAAACTGGGAAAGGACTTGGAGATGGAATCCTGGAATTCTGGAATCCAGGTGGAATTCCCAGTTCAGACTGACACCAAACCAAAATCGGAAAGCTGCTGGAGATGAAATCCTGGAATTCCAGAATCCAGGTGGAATTCCCAGTTCAGAATGACCCAAACAGCACCAGAAACTGGGAAAGGATTGGGAGACGGGATCATGGAATTCCAGAATCTGGATGGAATTCCCAGTTCAGAACCGACACCAAACCAGAAACTGGAAAAGGATTTGGAGAATGATCATGGAATTCTGGAATCATGGAATCCTGGAATCTGGATGGAATCTGGATGGAATTCCCATTTCAGACCGACACCAAACCGGAACTGGAAAATCATTGGAATTCCACAAAATTCTGGAATCCCCCTTGGAATTCCCAGTTCAGACTGGGACACCAAACACAAACAGGAAAATCACTGGGAGATGGAATTATGGAATTCCAGAATCCAGGTGGAATTCCCAGTTCAAACTGGGACACCAAACAGCACCAGAAACTGGGAAAGGACTTGGAGATGGAATCCTGGAATTCTGGAATTTGGATGGAATTCCCAGTTCAGACTGGGACACCAAGCAGGAACAGGGAAACCATTGGGATACAAAATTATGGAATTCTGGAATTTGGATGGAATTCCCAGTTCTGACTGACCCCAAACAGGAATTAGAAAACTACTGGGAGACAGAACCCTGGAATTCTGGAATCCAGGTGGAATTCCCAGTTCAGACTGACACCAAACCAAAACCGGAAAGCCGCTGGAGATGGAATTATGGAATTCCAGAATCCAGGTGGAATTCCCAGTTCAGACCGACACCAAGCAACATCAGAAACAGGGAAAGGATTGGGAGATGGAATTATGGAATTCTGGAATTCCCAGTTCAGACTGGGACACCAAACAGCACCAGAAACTGGGAAAGAACTTGGAGATGGAATCCTGGAATCCTGGAATTTGGATGGAATTCCCAGTTCTGACCGACACCAAGCAACAACAGAAACTGGGAAACCCTTGGGAGATGGAATTATGGAATTCTGGAATTCCCAGTTCAGACTGACACCAAACAGCACCAGAAACTGGGAAAGGACTTGGAGATGGAATCCTGGAATTCTGGAATCCAGGTGGAATTCCCAGTTCAGACTGACACCAAACCAAAACCGGAAAGCCGCTGGAGATGGAATCCTGGAATTCCAGAATCCAGGTGGAATTCCCAGTTCAGACCGACACCAAACAGCACCAGAAACAGGGAAACCATTGGGAGATGGAATTCTGGAATTCTGGAATTCCCAGTTCAGACTGACCCAAACAGCACCAGAAACTGGGAAACGATTGGGAGACGGGATCATGGAATTCCAGAATCTGGATGGAATTCCCAGTTCAGAACCGACACCAAACCAGAAACTGGAAAAGGATTTGGAGAATGATCATGGAATTCTGGAATCATGGAATCCTGGAATCTGGATGGAATCTGGATGGAATTCCCATTTCAGACCGACACCAAACCGGAACTGGAAAATCATTGGAATTCCACAAAATTCTGGAATCCCCCTTGGAATTCCCAGTTCAGACTGGGACACCAAACACAAACAGGAAAATCACTGGGAAATGGAATTATGGAATTCCAGAATCCAGGTGGAATTCCCAGTTCAAACTGGGACACCAAACAGCACCAGAAACTGGGAAAGGACTTGGAGATGGAATCCTGGAATTCTGGAATTTGGATGGAATTCCCAGTTCAGACTGGGACACCAAGCAGGAACAGGGAAACCATTGGGATACAAAATTATGGAATTCTGGAATTTGGATGGAATTCCCAGTTCTGACTGACCCCAAACAGGAATTAGAAAACTACTGGGAGACAGAACCATGGAATTCTGGAATCCAGGTGGAATTCCCAGTTCAGACTGACACCAAACCAAAACCGGAAAGCCGCTGGAGATGGAATCCTGGAATTCCAGAATCCAGGTGGAATTCCCAGTTCAGACCGACACCAAACAGCACCAGAAACAGGGAAACCATTGGGAGATGGAATTATGGAATTCTGGAATTCCCAGTTCAGACTGACCCAAACAGCACCAGAAACTGGGAAAGGATTGGGAGATGGAATTATGGAATTCTGGAATTCCCAGTTCAGACTGACCCAAACAGCACCAGAAACAGGGAAAGGATTGGGAGACGGGATCATGGAATTCCAGAATCTGGATGGAATTCCCAGTTCAGAACCGACACCAAACCAGAAACTGGAAAAGGATTTGGAGAATGATCATGGAATTCTGGAATCATGGAATCCTGGAATCTGGATGGAATCTGGATGGAATTCCCATTTCAGACCGACACCAAACCGGAACTGGAAAATCATTGGAATTCCACAAAATTCTGGAATCCCCCTTGGAATTCCCAGTTCAGACTGGGACACCAAACACAAACAGGAAAATCACTGGGAAATGGAATTATGGAATTCCAGAATCCAGGTGGAATTCCCAGTTGAAACTGGGACACCAAACAGCACCAGAAACTGGGAAAGGACTTGGAGATGGAATCCTGGAATTCTGGAATCCAGGTGGAATTCCCAGTTCAGACTGGGACACCAAGCAGGAACAGGGAAACCATTGGGATACAAAATTATGGAATTCTGGAATTTGGATGGAATTCCCAGTTCTGACTGACCCCAAACAGGAATTAGAAAACTACTGGGAGACAGAACCATGGAATTCTGGAATCCAGGTGGAATTCCCAGTTCAGACTGACACCAAAGCAAAACCGGAAAGCCGCTGGAGATGGAATTATGGAATTCCAGAATCCAGGTGGAATTCCCAGTTCAGACCGACACCAAGCAACATCAGAAACAGGGAAAGGATTGGGAGATGGAATTATGGAATTCTGGAATTCCCAGTTCAGACTGGGACACCAAACAGCACCAGAAACTGGGAAAGGACTTGGAGATGGAATCCTGGAATCCTGGAATTTGGATGGAATTCCCAGTTCTGACCGACACCAAGCAACAACAGAAACTGGGAAACCCTTGGGAGATGGAATTATGGAATTCTGGAATTCCCAGTTCAGACTGACACCAAACAGCACCAGAAACTGGGAAAGGACTTGGAGATGGAATCCTGGAATTCTGGAATCCAGGTGGAATTCCCAGTTCAGACTGACACCAAACCAAAATCGGAAAGCCGCTGAAGATGGAATCCTGGAATTCCAGAATCCAGGTGGAATTCCCAGTTCTGACTGGGACACCAAACAGCACCAGAAACAGGGAAAGGATTGGGAGACGGGATCATGGAATTCCAGAATCTGGATGGAATTCCCAGTTCAGAACCGACACCAAACCAGAAACTGGAAAAGGATTTGGAGAATGATCATGGAATTCTGGAATCATGGAATCCTGGAATCTGGATGGAATCTGGATGGAATTCCCATTTCAGACCGACACCAAACCGGAACTGGAAAATCATTGGAATTCCACAAAATTCTGGAATCCCCCTTGGAATTCCCAGTTCAGACTGGGACACCAAACACAAACAGGAAAATCACTGGGAGATGGAATGATGGAATTCCAGAATCCAGGTGGAATTCCCAGTTCAGACTGGGACACCAAACAGCACCAGAAACTGGGAAAGGACTTGGAGATGGAATCCTGGAATTCTGGAATTTGGATGGAATTCCCAGTTCAGACTGGGACACCAAGCAGGAACAGGGAAACCATTGGGATACAAAATTATGGAATTCTGGAATTTGGATGGAATTCCCAGTTCTGACTGACCCCAAACAGGAATTAGAAAACTACTGGGAGACAGAACCATGGAATTCTGGAATCCAGGTGGAATTCCCAGTTCAGACTGACACCAAAGCAAAACCGGAAAGCCGCTGGAGATGGAATCCTGGAATTCCAGAATCCAGGTGGAATTCCCAGTTCAGACTGACACCAAACCAAAATCGGAAAGCCGCTGGAGATGGAATCTTGCAATTCCAGAATCCAGGTGGAATTCCCAGTTCAGACCGACACCAAACAGCACCAGAAACAGGGAAACCATTGGGAGATGGAATTATGGAATTCTGGAATTCCCAGTTCAGACTGACCCAAACAGCACCAGAAACAGGGAAAGGATTGGGAGACGGGATCATGGAATTCCAGAATCTGGATGGAATTCCCAGTTCAGAACCGACACCAAACCAGAAACTGGAAAAGGATTTGGAGAATGATCATGGAATTCTGGAATCATGGAATCCTGGAATCTGGATGGAATCTGGATGGAATTCCCATTTCAGACCGACACCAAACCGGAACTGGAAAATCATTGGAATTCCACAAAATTCTGGAATCCCCCTTGGAATTCCCAGTTCAGACTGGGACACCAAACACAAACAGGAAAATCACTGGGAAATGGAATTATGGAATTCCAGAATCCAGGTGGAATTCCCAGTTCAAACTGGGACACCAAACAGCACCAGAAACTGGGAAAGGACTTGGAGATGGAATCCTGGAATCCTGGAATTTGGATGGAATTCCCAGTTCAGACTGGGACACCAAGCAGGAACAGGGAAACCATTGGGATACAAAATTATGGAATTCTGGAATTTGGATGGAATTCCCAGTTCTGACTGACCCCAAACAGGAATTAGAAAACTACTGGGAGACAGAACCATGGAATTCTGGAATCCAGGTGGAATTCCCAGTTCAGACTGACACCAAACCAAAACCGGAAAGCTGCTGGAGATGGAATTATGGAATTCCAGAATCCAGGTGGAATTCCCAGTTCAGACCGACACCAAGCAACATCAGAAACAGGGAAAGGATTGGGAGATGGAATTATGGAATTCTGGAATTCCCAGTTCAGACTGGGACACCAAACAGCACCAGAAACTGGGAAAGGACTTGGAGATGGAATCCTGGAATTCTGGAATTTGGATGGAATTCCCAGTTCAGACTGGGACACCAAGCAGGAACAGGGAAACCATTGGGATACAAAATTATGGAATTCTGGAATTTGGATGGAATTCCCAGTTCTGACTGACCCCAAACAGGAATTAGAAAACTACTGGGAGACAGAACCATGGAATTCTGGAATCCAGGTGGAATTCCCAGTTCAGACTGACACCAAACCAAAACCGGAAAGCCGCTGGAGATGGAATTATGGAATTCCAGAATCCAGGTGGAATTCCCAGTTCAGACCGACACCAAGCAACATCAGAAACAGGGAAAGGATTGGGAGATGGAATTATGGAATTCTGGAATTCCCAGTTCAGACTGGGACACCAAACAGCACCAGAAACTGGGAAAGGACTTGGAGATGGAATCCTGGAATCCTGGAATTTGGATGGAATTCCCAGTTCTGACCGACACCAAGCAACAACAGAAACTGGGAAACCATTGGGAGATGGAATTATGGAATTCTGGAATTCCCAGTTCAGACTGACACCAAACAGCACCAGAAACAGGGAAAGAATTGGGAGATGGAATCCGGTAATTCTGGAATCCAGGTGGAATTCCCAGTTCAGACTGACACCAAACCAAAACCGGAAAGCCGCTGGAGATGGAACAATGGAATTCCAGAATCCAGGTGGAATTCCCAGTTCAGACTGACACCAAACAGCACCAGAAACAGGGAAAGGATTGGGAGATGGAATTATGGAATTCTGGAATTCCCAGTTCAGACTGACCCAAACAGCACCAGAAACAGGGAAAGGATTGGGAGACGGGATCATGGAATTCCAGAATCTGGATGGAATTCCCAGTTCAGAACCGACACCAAACCAGAAACTGGAAAAGGATTTGGAGAATGATCATGGAATTCTGGAATCATGGAATCCTGGAATCTGGATGGAATCTGGATGGAATTCCCATTTCAGACCGACACAAAACCGGAACTGGAAAATCATTGGAATTCCACAAAATTCTGGAATCCCCCTTGGAATTCCCAGTTCAGACTGGGACACCAAACACAAACAGGAAAATCACTGGGAAATGGAATTATGGAATTCCAGAATCCAGGTGGAATTCCCAGTTCAAACTGGGACACCAAACAGCACCAGAAACTGGGAAAGGACTTGGAGATGGAATCCTGGAATTCTGGAATTTGGGTGGAATTCCCAGTTCTGACTGACCCCAAACAGGAATTAGAAACCTACTGGGAGACAGAACCATGGAATTCTGGAATCCAGGTGGAATTCCCAGTTCAGACCGACACCAAGCAACATCAGAAACAGGGAAAGGATTGGGAGATGGAATTATGGAATTCTGGAATTCCCAGTTCTGACTGGGACACCAAACAGCACCAGAAACTGGGAAAGGATTGGGAGACGGGATCCTGGAATCCTGGAATTTGGATGGAATTCCCAGTTCTGACCGACACCAAGCAACAACAGAAACTGGGAAACCATTGGGAGATGGAATTATGGAATTCTGGAATTCCCAGTTCAGACTGACACCAAACAGCACCAGAAACTGGGAAAGGACTTGGAGATGGAATCCTGGAATTCTGGAATCCAGGTGGAATTCCCAGTTCAGACTGACACCAAACCAAAATCGGAAAGCTGCTGGAGATGGAATCCTGGAATTCCAGAATCCAGGTGGAATTCCCAGTTCAGACCGACACCAAACAGCACCAGAAACAGGGAAACCATTGGGAGATGGAATTCTGGAATTCTGGAATTCCCAGTTCAGACTGACCCAAACAGCACCAGAAACTGGGAAAGGATTGGGAGACGGGATCATGGAATTCCAGAATCTGGATGGAATTCCCAGTTCAGAACCGACACCAAACCAGAAACTGGAAAAGGATTTGGAGAATGATCATGGAATTCTGGAATCATGGAATCCTGGAATCTGGATGGAATCTGGATGGAATTCCCATTTCAGACCGACACCAAACCGGAACTGGAAAATCATTGGAATTCCACAAAATTCTGGAATCCCCCTTGGAATTCCCAGTTCAGACTGGGACACCAAACACAAACAGGAAAATCACTGGGAAATGGAATTATGGAATTCCAGAATCCAGGTGGAATTCCCAGTTGAAACTGGGACACCAAACAGCACCAGAAACTGGGAAAGGACTTGGAGATGGAATCCTGGAATCCTGGAATTTGGATGGAATTCCCAGTTCAGACTGGGACACCAAGCAGGAACAGGGAAACCATTGGGATACAAACTTATGGAATTCTGGAATTTGGATGGAATTCCCAGTTCTGACTGACCCCAAACAGGAATTAGAAAACTACTGGGAGACAGAACCATGGAATTCTGGAATCCAGGTGGAATTCCCAGTTCAGACTGACACCAAAGCAAAACCGGAAAGCCGCTGGAGATGGAATTATGGAATTCCAGAATCCAGGTGGAATTCCCAGTTCAGACCGACACCAAACAGCACCAGAAACTGGGAAACGCTTGGGAGATGGAATTATGGAATTCTGGAATTCCCAGTTCAGACTGGGACACCAAACAGCACCAGAAACTGGGAAAGGACTTGGAGATGGAATCCTGGAATCCTGGAATTTGGATGGAATTCCCAGTTCTGACCGACACCAAGCAACAACAGAAACTGGGAAACCATTGGGAGATGGAATTATGGAATTCTGGAATTCCCAGTTCAGACTGACACCAAACAGCACCAGAAACTGGGAAAGGACTTGGAGATGGAATCCTGGAATTCTGGAATCCAGGTGGAATTCCCAGTTCTGACCGACACCAAACAAAAATCGGAAAGCCGCTGGAGATGGAACAATGGAATTCCAGAATCCAGGTGGAATTCCCAGTTCAGACCGACACCAAACAGCACCAGAAACAGGGAAACCATTGGGAGATGGAATTATGGAATTCTGGAATCCAGGTGGAATTCCCAGTTCAGACCGACACCAAACAGCACCAGAAACAGGGAAAGGATTGGGAGATGGAATTATGGAATTCTGGAATTCCCAGTTCAGACTGGGACCCAAAACAGCACCAGAAACAGGGAAAGGATTGGGAGACGGGATCATGGAATTCCAGAATCTGGATGGAATTCCCAGTTCAGAACCGACACCAAACCAGAAACTGGAAAAGGATTTGGAGAATGATCATGGAATTCTGGAATCATGGAATCCTGGAATCTGGATGGAATCTGGATGGAATTCCCATTTCAGACCGACACCAAACCGGAACTGGAAAATCATTGGAATTCCACAAAATTCTGGAATCCCCCTTGGAATTCCCAGTTCAGACTGGGACACCAAACACAAACAGGAAAATCACTGGGAAATGGAATTATGGAATTCCAGAATCCAGGTGGAATTCCCAGTTCAAACTGGGACACCAAACAGCACCAGAAACTGGGAAAGGACTTGGAGATGGAATCCTGGAATTCTGGAATTTGGATGGAATTCCCAGTTCTGACTGACCCCAAACAGGAATTAGAAAACTACTGGGAGACAGAACCATGGAATTCTGGAATCCAGGTGGAATTCCCAGTTCAGACTGACACCAAACCAAAACCGGAAAACCGCTGGAGATGGAATTATGGAATTCCAGAATCCAGGTGGAATTCCCAGTTCAGACCGACACCAAGCAACATCAGAAACAGGGAAAGGATTGGGAGATGGAATTATGGAATTCTGGAATTCCCAGTTCTGACTGGGACACCAAACAGCACCAGAAACTGGGAAAGGACTTGGAGATGGAATCCTGGAATCCTGGAATTCCCAGTTCAGACTGGGACACCAAACAGCACCAGAAACTGGGAAAGGACTTGGAGATGGAATCCTGGAATCCTGGAATTTGGATGGAATTCCCAGTTCTGACCGACACCAAGCAACAACAGAAACTGGGAAACCATTGGGAGATGGAATTATGGAATTCTGGAATTCCCAGTTCAGACTGGGACACCAAACAGCACCAGAAACTGGGAAAGGACTTGGAGATGGAATCCTGGAATTCTGGAATCCAGGTGGAATTCCCAGTTCAGACTGACACCAAACCAAAATCGGAAAGCCGCTGGAGATGGAATCCTGGAATTCCAGAATCCAGGTGGAATTCCCAGTTCAGACCGACACCAAACAGCACCAGAAACAGGGAAACCATTGGGAGATGGAATTATGGAATTCTGGAATTCCCAGTTCAGACTGACCCAAACAGCACCAGAAACAGGGAAAGGATTGGGAGACGGGATCATGGAATTCCAGAATCTGGATGGAATTCCCAGTTCAGAACCGACAGCAAACCAGAAACTGGAAAAGGATTTGGAGAATGATCATGGAATTCAGGAATCATGGAATCCTGGAATCTGGATGGAATCTGGATGGAATTCCCATTTCAGACCGACACCAAACCGGAACTGGAAAATCATTGGAATTCCACAAAATTCTGGAATCCCCCTTGGAATTCCCAGTTCAGACTGGGACACCAAACACAAACAGGAAAATCACTGGGAAATGGAATTATGGAATTCCAGAATCCAGGTGGAATTCCCAGTTGAAACTGGGACACCAAACAGCACCAGAAACTGGGAAAGGACTTGGAGATGGAATCCTGGAATTCTGGAATTTGGATGGAATTCCCAGTTCAGACTGGGACACCAAGCAGGAACAGGGAAACCATTGGGATACAAAATTATGGAATTCTGGAATTTGGATGGAATTCCCAGTTCTGACTGACCCCAAACAGGAATTAGAAAACTACTGGGAGACAGAACCATGGAATTCTGGAATCCAGGTGGAATTCCCAGTTCAGACTGACACCAAACCAAAACCGGAAAGCCGCTGGAGATGGAATTATGGAATTCCAGAATCCAGGTGGAATTCCCAGTTCAGACCGACACCAAGCAACATAAGAAACAGGGAAAGGATTGGGAGATGGAATTATGGAATACTGGAATTCCCAGTTCTGACTGGGACACAAAACTGCACCAGAAACAGGGAAACCCTTGGGAGATGGAATTATGGAATTCTGGAATTCCCAGTTCAGACTGGGACACCAAACAGCACCAGAAACTGGGAAAGGACTTGGAGATGGAATCCTGGAATCCTGGAATTTGGATGGAATTCCCAGTTCTGACCGACACCAAGCAACAACAGAAACTGGGAAACCATTGGGAGATGGAATTATGGAATTCTGGAATTCCCAGTTCAGACTGACCCCAAACAGCACCAGAAACTGGGAAAGGACTTGGAGATGGAATCCTGGAATTCTGGAATCCAGGTGGAATTCCCAGTTCAGACTGACACCAAACCAAAACCGGAAAGCCGCTGGAGATGGAACAATGGAATTCCAGAATCCAGGTGGAATTCCCAGTTCAGACAGACACCAAGCAACATCAGAAACAGGGAAAGGATTGGGAGATGGAATTCTGGAATTCTGGAATTCCCAGTTCTGACTGGGACCCAAAATAGCACCAGAAACTGGGAAACCCTTGGGAGATGGAATTATGGCATTCTGGAATTCCCAGTTCAGACTGGTACACCAAACAGCACCAGAAACAGGGAAAGGATTGGGAGACGGGATCATGGAATTCCAGAATCTGGATGGAATTCCCAGTTCAGAACCGACACCAAACCAGAAACTGGAAAAGGATTTGGAGAATGATCATGGAATTCTGGAATCATGGAATCCTGGAATCTGGATGGAATCTGGATGGAATTCCCATTTCAGACCGACACCAAACCGGAACTGGAAAATCATTGGAATTCCACAAAATTCTGGAAGCCCCCTTGGAATTCCCAGTTCAGACTGGGACACCAAACACAAACAGGAAAATCACTGGGAAATGGAATTATGGAATTCCAGAATCCAGGTGGAATTCCCAGTTCAGACTGGGACACCAAAAAGCACCAGAAACTGGGAAAGGACTTGGAGATGGAATCCTGGAATTCTGGAATTTGGATGGAATTCCCAGTTCTGACTGACCCCAAACAGGAATTAGAAAACTACTGGGAGACAGAACCATGGAATTCCAGAATCCAGGTGGAATTCCCAGTTCAGACTGACACCAAACCAAAACCGGAAAGCCGCTGGAGATGGAATTATGGAATTCCAGAATCCAGGTGGAATTCCCAGTTCAGACCGACACCAAGCAACATCAGAAACAGGGAAAGGATTGGGAGATGGAATTATGGAATTCTGGAATTCCCAGTTCTGACTGGGACACCAAACAGCACCAGAAACTGGGAAAGGACTTGGAGATGGAATCCTGGAATCCTGGAATTTGGATGGAATTCCCAGTTCAGACAGGGACACCAAGCAGGAACAGGGAAACCATTGGGATACAAAATTATGGAATTCTGGAATTTGGATGGAATTCCCAGTTCTGACTGACCCCAAACAGGAATTAGAAAACTACTGGGAGACAGAACCATGGAATTCTGGAATCCAGGTGGAATTCCCAGTTCAGACTGACACCAAAGCAAAACCGGAAAGCCGCTGGAGATGGAATTATGGAATTCCAGAATCCAGGTGGAATTCCCAGTTCAGACCGACACCAAGCAACATAAGAAACAGGGAAAGGATTGGGAGATGGAATTATGGAATTCTGGAATTCCCAGCTCTGACTGGGACACAAAACAGCACCAGAAACTGGGAAACCCTTGGGAGATGGAATTATGGAATTCTGGAATTCCCAGTTCAGACTGACACCAAACAGCACCAGAAACTGGGAAAGGACTTGGAGATGGAATCCTGGAATTCTGGAATCCAGGTGGAATTCCCAGTTAAGACTGACACCAAACCAAAATCGGAAAGCCGCTGGAGATGGAATCCTGGAATTCCAGAATCCAGGTGGAATTCCCAGTTCAGACCGACACCAAGCAACATCAGAAACAGTGAAAGGATTGGGAGATGGAATTCTGGAATTCTGGAATCCAGGTGGAATTCCCAGTTCAGACCGACACCAAACAGCACCAGAAACAGGGAAACCATTGGGAGATGGAATTATGGAATTCTGGAATTCCCAGTTCAGACTGACCCAAACAGCACCAGAAACAGGGAAACCATTGGGAGATGGAATCCTGGAATTCCAGAATCCAGGTGGAATTCCCTTTTCAGACCGACACCAAACAGCACCAGAAACAGGGAAACCATTGGGAGATGGAATTATGGAATTCCAGAATCCAGGTGGAATTCCCAGTACAGACCGACACCAAACAGAACCAGAAACAGGGAAACCATTGGGAGATGGAATTATGGAATTCTGGAATTCCCAGTTCAGACTGACCCAAACAGCACCAGAAACAGGGAAAGGATTGGGAGATGGAATTCTGGAATTCTGGAATTCCCAGTTCTGACTGGGACACAAAACAGCACCAGAAACTTGGAAACCCTTGGGAGATGGAATTATGGAATTCTGGAATTCCCAGTTCAGACTGACCCAAACAGCACCAGATACAGGGAAAGGATTGGGAGCTGGAATCATGGAATTCCAGGATCTGGATGGAATTCCCATTTCAGAACCGACACCAAACCAGAAACTGGAAAAGGATTTGGAGAATGATCATGGAATTCTGGAATCATGGAATCCTGGAATCTGGATGGAATCTGGATGGAATTCCCATTTCAGACCGACACCAAACCGGAACTGGAAAATCATTGGAATTCCACAAAATTCTGGAATCCCCCTTGGAATTCCCAGTTCAGACTGGGACACCAAACACAAACAGGAAAATCACTGGGAAATGGAATTATGGAATTCCAGAATCCAGGTGGAATTCCCAGTTCAAACGGGGACACCAAACAGCACCAGAAACTGGGAAAGGACTTGGAGATGGAATCCTGGAATTCTGGAATTTGGATGGAATTCCCAGTTCAGACTGGGACACCAAGCAGGAACAGGGAAACCATTGGGATACAAAATTATGGAATTCTGGAATTTGGATGGAATTCCCAGTTCTGACTGACCCCAAACAGGAATTGGAAAACTACTGGGAGACAGAACCATGGAATTCTGGAATCCAGGTGGAATTCCCAGTTCAGACTGACACCAAACCAAAACTGGAAAGCCGCTGGAGATGGAATTATGGAATTCCAGAATCCAGGTGGAATTCCCAGTTCAGACCGACACCAAGCAACATCAGAAACAGGGAAAGGATTGGGAGATGGAATTATGGAATTCTGGAATCCAGGTGGAATTCCCAGTTCAGACCGACACCAAACAGCACCAGAAACAGGGAAAGGATTGGGAGATGGAATTATGGAATTCTGGAATTCCCAGTTCAGACTGGGACACCAAACAGCACCAGAAACTGGGAAAGGACTTGGAGATGGAATCCTGGAATTCTGGAATTTGGTTGGAATTCCCAGTTCTGACCGACACCAAGCAACAACAGAAACTGGGAAACCCTTGGGAGATGGAATTATGGAATTCTGGAATTCCCAGTTCAGACTGACCCAAACAGCACCAGAAACTGGGAAAGGATTGGGACACGGGATCATGGAATTCCAGAATCTGGATGGAATTCCCATTTCAGACCGACAGCAAACCAGAAACTGGAAAAGGATTTGGAGAATGATCATGGATTTCTTTAATCATGGAATCCTGGAATCTGGATGGAATCTGGATGGAATTCCCATTTCAGACCGACACTAAACTGGAACTGGAAAATCATTGGAATTCCACAAAATTCTGGAATCCCCCTTGGAATTCCCAGTTCAGACTAGGACACCAAACACAAACAGGAAAATCACTGGGAAATGGAATTATGGAATTCCAGAATCCAGGTGGAATTCCCAGTTCAAACTGGGACACCAAACAGCACCAGAAACTGGGAAAGGACTTGGAGATGGAATCCTGGAATTCTGGAATTTGGATGGAATTCCCAGTTCAGACTGGGACACCAAGCAGGAACAGGGAAACCATTGGGATACAAAATTATGGAATTCTGGAATTTGGATGGAATTCCCAGTTCTGACTGACCCCAAACAGGAATTAGAAAACTACTGGGAGACAGAACCATGGAATTCTGGAATCCAGGTGGAATTCCCAGTTCAGACTGACACCAAACCAAAACCGGAAAGCCGCTGGAGATGGAATTATGGAATTCCAGATTCCAGGTGGAATTCCCAGTTCAGACCGACACCAAGCAACATCAGAAACTGGGAAAGGATTGGGAGATGGAATTATGGAATTCTGGAATTCCCAGTTCTGACTGGGACACCAAACAGCACCAGAAACTGGGAAAGGACTTGGAGATGGAATCCTGGAATCCTTGAATTCCCAGTTCAGACTGGGACACCAAACAGCACCAGAAACTGGGAAAGGACTTGGAGATGGAATCCTGGAATCCTGGAATTTGGATGGAATTCCCAGTTCTGACCGACACCAAGCAACAACAGAAACTGGGAAACCATTGGGAGATGGAATTATGGAATTCTGGAATTCCCAGTTCAGACTGACACCAAACAGCACCAGAAACTGGGAAAGGACTTGGAGATGGAATCCTGGAATTCTGGAATCCAGGTGGAATTCCCACTTCAGACTGACACCAAACCAAAACCGGAAAGCCGCTGGAGATGGAACAATGGAATTCCAGAATCCAGGTGGAATTCCCAGTTCAGACTGACACCAAACAGCACCAGAAACTGGGAAAGGACTTGGAGATGGAATCCTGGAATACTGGAATCCAGGTGGAATTCCCAGTTCAGACCAACACAAACAGCACCAGAAGCAGGGAAATCATTGGGAGATGGAATTATGGAATTCTGGAATTCCCAGTTCAGACTGACCCAAACAGCACCAGAAACAGGGAAAGGATTGGGAGACGGGATCATGGAATTCCAGAATCTGGATGGAATTCCCAGTTCAGAACCGACACCAAACCAGAAACTGGAAAAGGATTTGGAGAATGATCATGGAATTCTGGAATCATGGAATCCTGGAATCTGGATGGAATCTGGATGGAATTCCCATTTCAGACCGACACCAAACCGGAACTGGAAAATCATTGGAATTCCACAAAATTCTGGAATCCCCCTTGGAATTCCCAGTTCAGACTGTGACACCAAACACAAACAGGAAAATCACTGGGAAATGGAATGATGGAATTCCAGAATCCAGGTGGAATTCCCAGTTCAGACTGGGACACCAAACAGCACCAGAAACTGGGAAAGGACTTGGAGATGGAATCCTGGAATTCTGGAATTTGGATGGAATTCCCTGTTCAGACTGGGACACCAAGCAGGAACAGGGAAACCATTGGGATACAAAATTATGGAATTCTGGAATTTGGATGGAATTCCCAGTTCTGACTGACCCCAAACAGGAATTAGAAAACTACTGGGAGACAGAACCATGGAATTCTGGAATCCAGGTGGAATTCCCAGTTCAGACTGACACCAAAGCAAAACCGGAAAGCCGCTGGAGATGGAATTATGGAATTCCAGAATCCAGGTGGAATTCCCAGTTCAGACCGACACCAAGCAACATCAGAAACAGGGAAAGGATTGGGAGATGGAATTATGGAATTCTGGAATTCCCAATTCAGACTGACCCAAACAGTACCAGAAACAGGGAAAGGACTTGGAGATGGAATCATGGAATTCTGGAATCCAGGTGGAATTCCCAGTTCAGACCGACACCAAACAGCACCAGAAACAGGGAAACCATTGGGAGATGGAATTCTGGAAATCTGGAATTCCCAGTTCAGACTGGGACACAAAACAGCAGCAGAAACAGGGAAACCCTTGGGAGATGGAATTATGGAATTCTGGAATTCCCATTTCAGACTGGGACACCAAACAGCACCAGAAACTGGGAAAGGACTTGGAGATGGAATCCTGGAATTCTGGAATTTGGATGGAATTCCCAGTTCAGACTGGGACACCAAGCAGGAACAGGGAAACCATTGGGATACAAAATTATGGAATTCTGGAATTTGGATGGAATTCCCAGTTCTGACTGACCCCAAACAGGAATTAGAAAACTACTGGGAGACAGAACCATGGAATTCTGGAATCCAGGTGGAATTCCCAGTTCAGACCGACACCAAACCAAAACCGGAAAGCCGCTGGAGATGGAATTATGGAATTCCAGATTCCAGGTGGAATTCCCAGTTCAGACCGACACCAAGAAACATCAGAAACAGGGAAAGGATTGGGAGATGGAATTATGGAATTCTGGAATTCCCAGTTCTGACTGGGACACCAAACAGCACCAGAAACTGGGAAACCCTTGGGAGATGGAATTATGGAATTCTGGAATTCCCAGTTCAGACTGGGACACCAAGCAACACCAGAAACTGGGAAAAGACTTGGAGATGGAATCCTGGAATCCTGGAATTTGGATGGAATTCCCAGTTCTGACCGACACCAAGCAACAACGGAAACTGGGAATCCCTTGGGAGATGGAATTATGGAATTCTGGAATTCCCAGTTCAGACTGACACCAAACAGCACCAGAAACTGGGAAAGGACTTGGAGATGGAATCCTGGAATTCTGGAATCCAGGTGGAATTCCCAGTTCAGACTGACACCAAACCAAAATCGGAAAGCCGCTGGAGATGGAATCCTGGAATTCCAGAATCCAGGTGGAATTCCCAGTTCAGACCGACACCAAACAGCACCAGAAACAGGAAAGGATTGGGAGATGGAATTATGGAATTCTGGAATTCCCAGTTCAGACTGACCCAAACAGCACCAGAAACTGGGAAAGGATTGGGAGACGGGATCATGGAATTCCAGAATCTGGATGGAATTCCCAGTTCAGAACCGACACCAAACCAGAAACTGGAAAAGGATTTGGAGAATGATCATGGAATTCTGGAATCATGGAATCCTGGAATCTGGATGGAATCTGGATGGAATTCCCATTTCAGACCGACACCAAAGCGGAACTGGAAAATCATTGGAATTCCACAAAATTCTGGAATCCCCCTTGGAATTCCCAGTTCAGACTGGGACACCAAACACAAACAGGAAAATCACTGGGAAATGGAATGATGGAATTCCAGAATCCAGGTGGAATTCCCAGTTCAAACTGGGACACCAAACAGCACCAGAAACTGGGAAAGGACTTGGAGATGGAATTATGGAATTCTGGAATCCAGGTGGAATTCCCAGTTCAGACTGGGACACCAAGCAGGAACAGGGAAACCATTGGGATACAAAATTATGGAATTCTGGAATTTGGATGGAATTCCCAGTTCTGACTGACCCCAAACAGGAATTAGAAAACTACTGGGAGACAGAACCATGGAATTCTGGAATCCAGGTGGAATTCCCAGTTCAGACTGACACCAAACCAAAACCGGAAAGCCGCTGGAGATGGAATTATGGAATTCCAGAATCCAGGTGGAATTCCCAGTTCAGACCGACACCAAGCAACATCAGAAACAGGGAAAGGATTGGGAGATGGAATTATGGAATTCTGGAATTCCCAGTTCTGACTGGGACACCAAACAGCACCAGAAATTGGGAAACGCTTGGGAGATGGAATCCTGGAATCCTGGAATTCCCAGTTCAGACTGGGACACCAAACAGCACCAGAAACTGGGAAAGGACTTGGAGATGGAATCCTGGAATCCTGGAATTTGGATGGAATTCCCAGTTCTGACCGACACCAAGCAACAACAGAAACTGGGAAACCCTTGGGAGATGGAATTATGGAATTCTGGAATTCCCAGTTCAGACTGACACCAAACAGCACCAGAAACTGGGAAAGGACTTGGAGATGGAATCCTGGAATTCCAGAATCCAGGTGGAATTCCTAGTTCAGACCGACACCAAACAGCACCAGAAACAGGGAAACCATTGGGAGATGGAATTATGGAATTCTGGAATTCCCAGTTCAGACTGGGACACCAAACAGCACCAGAAACAGGGAAAGGATTGGGAGACGGGATCATGGAATTCCAGAATCTGGATGGAATTCCCAGTTCAGAACCGACACCAAACCAGAAACTGGAAAAGGATTTGGAGAATGATCATGGAATTCTGGAATCATGGAATCCTGGAATCTGGATGGAATCTGGATGGAATTCCCATTTCAGACCGACACCAAACCGGAACTGGAAAATCATTGGAATTCCACAAAATTCTGGAATCCCCCTTGGAATTCCCAGTTCAGACTGGGACACCAAACACAAACAGGAAAATCACTGGGAAATGGAATGATGGAATTCCAGAATCCAGGTAGAATTCCCAGTTCAAACTGGGACACCAAACAGCACCAGAAACTGGGAAAGGACTTGGAGATGGAATCCTGGAATTCTGGAATTTGGATGGAATTCCCAGTTCAGACTGGGACACCAAGCAGGAACAGGGAAACCATTGGGATACAAAATTATGGAATTCTGGAATTTGGATGGAATTCCCAGTTCAGACTGACCCCAAACAGGAATTAGAAAACTACTGGGAGACAGAACCATGGAATTCTGGAATCCAGGTGGAATTCCCAGTTCAGACTGACACCAAACCAAAACCGGAAAGCCGCTGGAGATGGAATTATGGAATTCCAGAATCCAGGTGGAATTCCCAGTTCAGACCGACACCAAGCAACATCAGAAACAGGGAACGGATTGGGAGATGGAATTATGGAATTCTGGAATTCCCAGTTCTGACTGGGACACCAAACAGCACCAGAAACTGGGAAAGGACTTGGAGATGGAATCCTGGAATCCTGGAATTCCCAGTTCAGACTGGGACACCAAACAGCACCAGAAACTGGGAAAGGACTTGGAGATGGAATCCTGGAATCCTGGAATTTGGATGGAATTCCCAGTTCTGACCGACACCAAGCAACAACAGAAACTGGGAAACCATTGGGAGATGGAATTATGGAATTCTGGAATTCCCAGTTCAGACTGACACCAAACCAAAATCGGAAAGCCGCTGGAGATGGAATCCTGGAATTCCAGAATCCAGGTGGAATTCCCAGTTCAGACCGACACCAAACAGCACCAGAAACAGGGAAACCATTGGGAGATGGAATTATGGAATTCTGGAATTCCCAGTTCAGACTGACCCAAACAGCACCAGAAACAGGGAAAGGATTGGGAGACGGGATCATGGAATTCCAGAATCTGGATGGAATTCCCAGTTCAGAACCGACACCAAACCAGAAACTGGAAAAGGATTTGGAGAATGATCATGGAATTCTGGAATCATGGAATCCTGGAATCTGGATGGAATCTGGATGGAATTCCCATTTCAGACCGACACCAAACCGGAACTGGAAAATCATTGGAATTCCACAAAATTCTGGAATCCCCCTTGGAATTCCCAGTTCAGACTGGGACACCAAACACAAACAGGAAAATCACTGGGAAATGGAATGATGGAATTCCAGAATCCAGGTGGAATTCCCAGTTCAAACTGGGACACCAAACAGCACCAGAAACTGGGAAAGGACTTGGAGATGGAATCCTGGAATTCTGGAATTTGGATGGAATTCCCAGTTCAGACTGGGACACCAAGCAGGAACAGGGAAACCATTGGGATACAAAATTATGGAATTCTGGAATTTGGATGGAATTCCCAGTTCTGACTGACCCCAAACAGGAATTAGAAAACTACTGGGAGACAGAACCATGGAATTCTGGAATCCAGGTGGAATTCCCAGTTCAGACTGACACCAAACCAAAACCGGAAAGCCGCTGGAGATGGAATTATGGAATTCCAGAA
The DNA here is from genome assembly GCF_047830755.1 of Zonotrichia albicollis. Lineage (NCBI taxonomy): Eukaryota > Metazoa > Chordata > Aves > Passeriformes > Passerellidae > Zonotrichia > Zonotrichia albicollis. The sequence goes on along the minus strand of NW_027428460.1, from coordinate 1,353,431 downwards.
TCCAGGTGGAATTCCCAGTTCAGACCGACACCAAGCAACATCAGAAACAGGGAAAGGATTGGGAGATGGAATTATGGAATTCTGGAATTCCCAGTTCTGACTGGGACACAAAACAGCACCAGAAACTGGGAAAGGACTTGGAGATGGAATCCTGGAATCCTGGAATTTGGATGGAATTCCCAGTTCTGACCGACACCAAGCAACAACAGAAACTGGGTAACCCTTGGGAGATGGAATTATGGAATTCTGGAATTCCCAGTTCAGACTGACCCCAAACAGCACCAGAAACTGGGAAAGGACTTGGAGATGGAATCCTGGAATTCTGGAATCCAGGTGGAATTCCCAGTTCAGACTGACACCAAACCAAAACCGGAAAGCCGCTGGAGATGGAACAATGGAATTCCAGAATCCAGGTGGAATTCCCAGTTCAGACCGACACCAAGCAACATCAGAAACAGGGAAAGGATTGGGAGATGGAATTCTGGAATTCTGGAATTCCCAGTTCAGACTGACCCAAACAGCACCAGAAACTGGGAAACCCTTGGGAGATGGAATTATGGAATTCTGGAATTCCCAGTTCAGACTGACACCAAACAGCACCAGAAACAGGGAAACCATTGGGAGATGGAATTATGGAATTCTGGAATTCCCAGTTCAGACTGACCCAAACAGCACCAGAAACAGGGAAAGGATTGGGAGACGGGATCATGGAATTCCAGAATCTGGATGGAATTCCCAGTTCAGAACCGACACCAAACCAGAAACTGGAAAAGGATTTGGAGAATGATCATGGAATTCTGGAATCATGGAATCCTGGAATCTGGATGGAATCTGGATGGAATTCCCATTTCAGACCGACACCAAACCGGAACTGGAAAATCATTGGAATTCCACAAAATTCTGGAATCCCCCTTGGAATTCCCAGTTCAGACTGGGACACCAAACACAAACAGGAAAATCACTGGGAAATGGAATGATGGAATTCCAGAATCCAGGTGGAATTCCCAGTTCAAACTGGGACACCAAACAGCACCAGAAACTGGGAAAGGACTTGGAGATGGAATCCTGGAATTCTGGAATTTGGATGGAATTCCCAGTTCAGACTGGGACACCAAGCAGGAACAGGGAAACCATTGGGATACAAAATTATGGAATTCTGGAATTTGGATGGAATTCCCAGTTCTGACTGACCCCAAACAGGAATTAGAAAACTACTGGGAGACAGAACCATGGAATTCTGGAATCCAGGTGGAATTCCCAGTTCAGACTGACACCAAACCAAAACCGGAAAGCCGCTGGAGATGGAATTATGGAATTCCAGAATCCAGGTGGAATTCCCAGTTCAGACCGACACCAAGCAACATCAGAAACAGGGAAAGGATTGGGAGATGGAATTATGGAATTCTGGAATTCCCAGTTCTGACTGGGACACAAAACAGCACCAGAAACTGGGAAAGGACTTGGAGATGGAATCCTGGAATCCTGGAATTTGGATGGAATTCCCAGTTCTGACCGACACCAAGCAACAACAGAAACTGGGTAACCCTTGGGAGATGGAATTATGGAATTCTGGAATTCCCAGTTCAGACTGACCCCAAACAGCACCAGAAACTGGGAAAGGACTTGGAGATGGAATCCTGGAATTCTGGAATCCAGGTGGAATTCCCAGTTCAGACTGACACCAAACCAAAATCGGAAAGCCGCTGGAGATGGAATCCTGGAATTCCAGAATCCAGGTGGAATTCCCAGTTCAGACCGACACCAAACAGCACCAGAAACAGGGAAACCATTGGGAGATGGAATTATGGAATTCTGGAATCCAGGTGGAATTCCCAGTTCAGACTGACACCAAACCAAAACCGGAAAGCCGCTGGAGATGGAACAATGGAATTCCAGAATCCAGGTGGAATTCCCAGTTCAGACCGACACCAAGCAACATCAGAAACAGGGAAAGGATTGGGAGATGGAATTCTGGAATTCTGGAATTCCCAGTTCAGACTGACCCAAACAGCACCAGAAACTGGGAAACCCTTGGGAGATGGAATTATGGAATTCTGGAATTCCCAGTTCAGACTGACACCAAACAGCACCAGAAACAGGGAAACCATTGGGAGATGGAATTATGGAATTCTGGAATTCCCAGTTCAGACTGACCCAAACAGCACCAGAAACAGGGAAAGGATTGGGAGACGGGATCATGGAATTCCAGAATCTGGATGGAATTCCCAGTTCAGAACCGACACCAAACCAGAAACTGGAAAAGGATTTGGAGAATGATCATGGAATTCTGGAATCATGGAATCCTGGAATCTGGATGGAATCTGGATGGAATTCCCATTTCAGACCGACACCAAACCGGAACTGGAAAATCATTGGAATTCCACAAAATTCTGGAATCCCCCTTGGAATTCCCAGTTCAGACTGGGACACCAAACACAAACAGGAAAATCACTGGGAAATGGAATGATGGAATTCCAGAATCCAGGTGGAATTCCCAGTTGAAACTGGGACACCAAACAGCACCAGAAACTGGGAAAGGACTTGGAGATGGAATCCTGGAATTCTGGAATTTGGATGGAATTCCCAGTTCAGACTGGGACACCAAGCAGGAACAGGGAAACCATTGGGATACAAAATTATGGAATTCTGGAATTTGGATGGAATTCCCAGTTCTGACTGACCCCAAACAGGAATTAGAAAACTACTGGGAGACAGAACCATGGAATTCTGGAATCCAGGTGGAATTCCCAGTTCAGACTGACACCAAACCAAAACCGGAAAGCCGCTGGAGATGGAATTATGGAATTCCAGAATCCAGGTGGAATTCCCAGTTCAGACCGACACCAAGCAACATCAGAAACAGGGAAAGGATTGGGAGATGGAATTATGGAATTCTGGAATTCCCAGTTCTGACTGGGACACCAAACAGAACCAGAAACTGGGAAACCCTTGGGAGATGGAATTATGGAATTCTGGAATTCCCAGTTCAGACTGGGACACCAAACAGCACCAGAAACTGGGAAAGGACTTGGAGATGGAATCCTGGAATCCTGGAATTTGGATGGAATTCCCAGTTCTGACCGACACCAAGCAACCACAGAAACTGGGAAACCATTGGGAGATGGAATTATGGAATTCTGGAATTCCCAGTTCAAACTGGGACACCAAACAGCACCAGAAACTGGGAAAGGACTTGGAGATGGAATCCTGGAATCCTGGAATTTGGATGGAATTCCCAGTTCTGACCGACACCAGGCAACAACAGAAACTGGGAAACCATTGGGAGATGGAATTCTGGAATTCTGGAATCCAGGTGGAATTCCCAGTTCAGACTGACACCAAACCAAAACCGGAAAGCCGCTGGAGATGGAACAATGGAATTCCAGAATCCAGGTGGAATTCCCAGTTCAGACCGACACCAAACAGCACCAGAAACAGGGAAACCATTGGGAGATGGAATTATGGAATTCTGGAATTCCCAGTTCAGACTGACCCAAACAGCACCAGAAACAGGGAAAGGATTGGGAGACGGGATCATGGAATTCCAGAATCTGGATGGAATTCCCAGTTCAGAACCGACACCAAACCAGAAACTGGAAAAGGATTTGGAGAATGATCATGGAATTCTGGAATCATGGAATCCTGGAATCTGGATGGAATCTGGATGGAATTCCCATTTCAGACCGACACCAAACCGGAACTGGAAAATCATTGGAATTCCACAAAATTCTGGAATCCCCCTTGGAATTCCCAGTTCAGACTGGGACACCAAACACAAACAGGAAAATCACTGGGAAATGGAATGATGGAATTCCAGAATCCAGGTGGAATTCCCAGTTCAAACTGGGACACCAAACAGCACCAGAAACTGGGAAAGGACTTGGAGATGGAATCCTGGAATTCTGGAATTTGGATGGAATTCCCAGTTCAGACTGGGACACCAAGCAGGAACAGGGAAACCATTGGGATACAAAATTATGGAATTCTGGAATTTGGATGGAATTCCCAGTTCTGACTGACCCCAAACAGGAATTAGAAAACTACTGGGAGACAGAACCATGGAATTCTGGAATCCAGGTGGAATTCCCAGTTCAGACTGACACCAAACCAAAACCGGAAAGCCGCTGGAGATGGAATTATGGAATTCCAGAATCCAGGTGGAATTCCCAGTTCAGACCGACACCAAGCAACATCAGAAACAGGGAAAGGATTGGGAGATGGAATTATGGAATTCTGGAATTCCCAGTTTTGACTGGGACACAAAACAGCACCAGAAACTGGGAAACCCTTGGGAGATGGAATTATGGAATTCTGGAATTCCCAGTTCAGACTGGGACACCAAACAGCACCAGAAACTGGGAAAGGACTTGGAGATGGAATCCTGGAATCCTGGAATTTGGATGGAATTCCCAGTTCTGACAGACACCAAGCAACAACAGAAACAGGGAAACCATTGGGAGATGGAATTATGGATTTCTGGAATTCCCAGTTCAGACTGACACCAAACAGCACCAGAAACTGGGAAAGGACTTGGTGATGGAATCCTGGAATTCTGGAATTTGGATGGTATTCCCAGTTCAGACTGACACCAAACCAAAATGGGAAAGCCGCTGGAGATGGAATCCTGGAATTCCAGAATCCAGGTGGAATTCCCAGTTCAGACCGACACCAAACAGCACCAGAAACAGGGAAACCATTGGGAGATGGAATTATGGAATTCTGGAATTCCCAGTTCAGACTGACCCAAACAGCACCAGAAACAGGGAAAGGATTGGGAGACGGGATCATGGAATTCCAGAATCTGGATGGAATTCCCAGTTCAGAACCGACACCAAACCAGAAACTGGAAAAGGATTTGGAGAATGATCATGGAATTCTGGAATCATGGAATCCTGGAATCTGGATGGAATCTGGATGGAATTCCCATTTCAGACCGACACCAAACCGGAACTGGAAAATCATTGGAATTCCACAAAATTCTGGAATCCCCCTTGGAATTCCCAGTTCAGACTGGGACACCAAACACAAACAGGAAAATCACTGGGAAATGGAATGATGGAATTCCAGAATCCAGGTGGAATTCCCAGTTCAAACTGGGACACCAAACAGCACCAGAAACTGGGAAAGGACTTGGAGATGGAATCCTGGAATTCTGGAATTTGGATGGAATTCCCAGTTCAGACTGGGACACCAAGCAGGAACAGGGAAACCATTGGGATACAAAATTATGGAATTCTGGAATTTGGATGGAATTCCCAGTTCAGACTGACCCCAAACGAGAATTAGAAAACTACTGGGAGACAGAACCATGGAATTCTGGAATCCAGGTGGAATTCCCAGTTGAGACTGACACCAAACCAAAACCGGAAAGCCGCTGGAGATGGAATTATGGAATTCCAGAATCCAGGTGGAATTCCCAGTTCTGACCGACACCAAGCAACAACAGAAACTGGGAAACCATTGGGAGATGGAATTATGGAATTCTGGAATTCCCAGTTCAGACTGACACCAAACAGCACCAGAAACTGGGAAAGGATTTGGAGATGGAATCCTGGAATTCTGGAATCCAGGTGGAATTCCCAGTTCAGACTGACACCAAACCAAAATCGGAAAGCCGCTGGAGATGGAATCCTGGAATTCCAGAATCCAGGTGGAATTCCCAGTTCTGACCGACACCAAGCAACAACAGAAACAGGGAAACCATTGGGAGATGGAATTATGGAATTCTGGAATTCCCAGTTCAGACTGACCCAAACAGCACCAGAAACAGGGAAACCATTGGGAGATGGAATTATGGAATTCTGGAATTCCCAGTTCAGACCGACACCAAACAGCACCAGAAACAGGGAAACCATTGGGAGATGGAATTATGGAATTCTGGAATTCCCAGTTCAGACTGACCCAAACAGCACCAGAAACAGGGAAAGGATTGGGAGACGGGATCATGGAATTCCAGAATCTGGATGGAATTCCCAGTTCAGAAGCGACACCAAACCAGAAACTGGAAAAGGATTTGGAGAATGATCATGGAATTCTGGAATCATGGAATCCTGGAATCTGGATGGAATCTGGATGGAATTCCCATTTCAGACCGACACCAAACCGGAACTGGAAAATCATTGGAATTCCACAAAATTCTGGAATCCCCCTTGGAATTCCCAGTTCAGACTGGGACACCAAACACAAACAGGAAAATCACTGGGAAATGGAATGATGGAATTCCAGAATCCAGGTGGAATTCCCAGTTCAAACTGGGACACCAAACAGCACCAGAAACTGGGAAAGGACTTGGAGATGGAATCCTGGAATTCTGGAATTTGGATGGAATTCCCAGTTCAGACTGGGACACCAAGCAGGAACAGGGAAACCATTGGGATACAAAATTATGGAATTCTGGAATTTGGATGGAATTCCCAGTTCTGACTGACCCCAAACAGGAATTAGAAAACTACTGGGAGACAGAACCATGGAATTCTGGAATCCAGGTGGAATTCCCAGTTCAGACTGACACCAAAGCAAAACCGGAAAGCCGCTGGAGATGGAATTATGGAATTCCAGAATCCAGGTGGAATTCCCAGTTCAGACCGACACCAAGCAACATCAGAAACAGGGAAAGGATTGGGAGATGGAATTATGGAATTCTGGAATTCCCAGTTCAGACTGGGACACCAAACAGCACCAGAAACTGGGAAAGGACTTGGAGATGGAATCGTGGAATCCTGGAATTTGGATGGAATTCCCAGTTCTGACCGACACCAAGCAACCACAGAAACTGGGAAACCATTGGGAGATGGAATTATGGAATTCTGGAATTCCCAGTTCAAACTGGGACACCAAACAGCACCAGAAACTGGGAAAGGACTTGGAGATGGAATCCTGGAATCCTGGAATTTGGATGGAATTCCCAGTTCTGACCGACACCAGGCAACAACAGAAACTGGGAAACCATTGGGAGATGGAATTATGGAATTCTGGAATTCCCAGTTCAGACTGACACCAAACAGCACCAGAAACAGGGAAAGGATTGGGAGACAGAACCATGGAATTCTGGAATCCAGGTGGAATTCCCAGTTCAGACTGACACCAAACCAAAACCGGAAAGCCGCTGGAGATGGAACAATGGAATTCCAGAATCCAGGTGGAATTCCCAGTTCAGACCGACACCAAACAGCACCAGAAACAGGGAAACCCTTGGGAGATGGAATTATGGAATTCTGGAATTCCCAGTTCAGACTGACCCAAACAGCACCAGAAACAGGGAAAGGATTGGGAGACGGGATCATGGAATTCCAGAATCTGGATGGAATTCCCAGTTCAGAACCGACACCAAACCAGAAACTGGAAAAGGATTTGGAGAATGATCATGGAATTCTGGAATCATGGAATCCTGGAATCTGGATGGAATTCCCATTTCAGACCGACACCAAACCGGAACTGGAAAATCATTGGAATTCCACAAAATTCTGGAATCCCCCTTGGAATTCCCAGTTCAGACTGGGACACCAAACACAAACAGGAAAATCACTGGGAAATGGAATGATGGAATTCCAGAATCCAGGTGGAATTCCCAGTTCAAACTGGGACACCAAACAGCACCAGAAACTGGGAAAGGACTTGGAGATGGAATCCTGGAATTCTGGAATTTGGATGGAATTCCCAGTTCAGACTGGGACACCAAGCAGGAACAGGGAAACCATTGGGATACAAAATTATGGAATTCTGGAATTTGGATGGAATTCCCAGTTCTGACTGACCCCAAACAGGAATTAGAAAACTACTGGGAGACAGAACCATGGAATTCTGGAATCCAGGTGGAATTCCCAGTTCAGACTGACACCAAACCAAAACCGGAAAGCCGCTGGAGATGGAATTATGGAATTCCAGAATCCAGGTGGAATTCCCAGTTCAGACCGACACCAAGCAACATCAGAAACAGGGAAACCATTGGGAGATGGAATTAAGGAATTCTGGAATTCCCAGTTCAGACTGGGACACCAAACAGCACCAGAAACTGGGAAAGGACTTGGAGATGGAATCCTGGAATCCTGGAATTTGGAAGGAATTCCCAGTTCAGACTGGGACACAAAACAGCACCAGAAACTGGGAAACGCTTGGGAGATGGAATTATGGAATTCTGGAATTCCCAGTTCAGACTGGGACACCAAACAGCACCAGAAACTGGGAAAGGACTTGGAGATGGAATCCTGGAATCCTGGAATTTGGATGGAATTCCCAGTTCTGACCGACACCAAGCAACAACAGAACCTGGGAAACGCTTGGGAGATGGAATTATGGAATTCTGGAATTCCCAGTTCAGACTGACACCAAACAGCACCAGAAACTGGGAAAGGACTTGGAGATGGAATCCTGGAATTCTGGAATCCAGGTGGAATTCCCAGTTCAGACTGACACCAAACCAAAATCGGAAAGCCGCTGAAGATGGAACAATGGAATTCCAGAATCCAGGTGGAATTCCCAGTTCAGACTGACACCAAACAGCACCAGAAACAGGGAAACCATTGGGAGATGGAATTATGGAATTCTGGAATTCCCAGTTCAGACTGACACCAAACAGCACCAGAAACAGGGAAAGGACTTGGAGATGGAATTCTGGAATTCTGGAATCCAGGTGGAATTCCCAGTTCAGACTGACACCAAACCAAAACCGGAAAGCCGCTGGAGATGGAACAATGGAATTCCAGAATCCAGGTGGAATTCCCAGTTCAGACCGACACCAAACTGCACCAGAAACAGGGAAACCATTGGGAGATGGAATTATGGAATTCTGGAATTCCCAGTTCAGACTGGGACACCAAACAGCACCAGAAACAGGGAAAGGATTGGGAGACGGGATCATGGAATTCCAGAATCTGGATGGAATTCCCAGTTCAGAACCGACAGCAAACCAGAAACTGGAAAAGGATTTGGAGAATGATCATGGAATTCTGGAATCATGGAATCCTGGAATCTGGATGGAATCTGGATGGAATTCCCATTTCAGACCGACACCAAACCGGAACTGGAAAATCATTGGAATTCCACAAAATTCTGGAATCCCCCTTGGAATTCCCAGTTCAGACTGGGACACCAAACACAAACAGGAAAATCACTGGGAAATGGAATGATGGAATTCCAGAATCCAGGTGGAATTCCCAGTTCAAACTGGGACACCAAACAGCACCAGAAACTGGGAAAGGACTTGGAGATGGAATCCTGGAATTCTGGAATTTGGATGGAATTCCCAGTTCTGACTGACCCCAAACAGGAATTAGAAAACTACTGGGAGCCAGAACCATGGAATTCTGGAATCCAGGTGGAATTCCCAGTTCAGACTGACACCAAACCAAAACCGGAAAGCCGCTGGAGATGGAATTATGGAATTCCAGAATCCAGGTGGAATTCCCAGTTCAGACCGACACCAAGCAACATCAGAAACAGGGAAAGGATTGGGAGATGGAATTATGGAATTCTGGAATTCCCAGTTCAGACTGGGACACCAAACAGCACCAGAAACTGGGAAAGGACTTGGGAGATGGAATTAAGGAATTCTGGAATTCCCAGTTCTGACTGGGACACCAAGCAACACCAGAAACTGGGAAACCCTTGGGAAATGGAATTAAGGAATTCTGGAATTCCCAGTTCTGACTGGGACACCAAACAGCACCAGAAACTGGGAAAGGACTTGGAGATGGAATCCTGGAATCCTGGAATTTGGATGGAATTCCCAGTTCTGACCGACACCAAGCAACAACAGAAACTGGGAAACCATTGGGAGATGGAATTATGGATTTCTGGAATTCCCAGTTCAGACTGGGACACCAAACAGCACCAGAAACTGGGAAAGGACTTGGAGATGGAATCCTGGAATTCTGGAATCCAGGTGGAATTCCCAGTTCAGACTGACACCAAACCAAAATCGGAAAGCCGCTGGAGATGGAATCCTGGAATTCCAGAATCCAGGTGGAATTCCCAGTTCAGACCGACACCAAACAGCACCAGAAACAGGGAAACCATTGGGAGATGGAATTATGGAATTCTGGAATTCCCAGTTCAAATTGGGACACCAAACAGCACCAGAAACAGGGAAAGGATTGGGAGACGGGATCATGGAATTCCAGAATCTGGATGGAATTCCCAGTTCAGAACCGACAGCAAACCAGAAACTGGAAAAGGATTTGGAGAATGATCATGGAATTCTGGAATCATGGAATCCTGGAATCTGGATGGAATCTGGATGGAATTCCCATTTCAGACCGACACCAAACCGGAACTGGAAAATCATTGGAATTCCACAAAATTCTGGAATCCCCCTTGGAATTCCCAGTTCAGACTGGGACACCAAACACAAACAGGAAAATCACTGGGAAATGGAATGATGGAATTCCAGAATCCAGGTGGAATTCCCAGTTCAAACTGGGACACCAAACAGCACCAGAAACTGGGAAAGGACTTGGAGATGGAATCCTGGAATTCTGGAATTTGGATGGAATTCCCAGTTCAGACTGGGACACCAAGCAGGAACAGGGAAACCATTGGGATACAAAATTATGGAATTCTGGAATTTGGATGGAATTCCCAGTTCTGACTGACCCCAAACAGGAATTAGAAAACTACTGAGAGACAGAACCATGGAATTCTGGAATCCAGGTGGAATTCCCAGTTCAGACTGACACCAAAGCAAAACCGGAAAGCCGCTGGAGATGGAATTATGGAATTCCAGAATCCAGGTGGAATTCCCAGTTCAGACCGACACCAAGCAACATCAGAAACAGGGAAAGGATTGGGAGATGGAATTATGGAATTCTGGAATTCCCAGTTCTGACTGGGACACCAAACAGCACCAGAAACTGGGAAAGGACTTGGAGATGGAATCCTGGAATCCTGGAATTTGGATGGAATTCCCAGTTCTGACAGACACCAAGCAACAACAGAAACAGGGAAACCATTGGGAGATGGAATTATGGAATTCTGGAATTCCCAGTTCAGACTGACACCAAACAGCACCAGAAACTGGGAAAGGATTTGGAGATGGAATCCTGGAATTCTGGAATCCAGGTGGAATTCCCAGTTCAGACTGACACCAAACCAAAATCGGAAAGCTGCAGGAGATGGAATCCTGGAATTCCAGAATCCAGGTGGAATTCCCAGTTCTGACCGACACCAAGCAACAACAGAAACAGGGAAACCATTGGGAGATGGAATTATGGAATTCTGGAATTCCCAGTTCAGACTGACACCAAACAGCACCAGAAACTGGGAAAGGATTTGGAGATGGAATCCTGGAATTCTGGAATCCAGGTGGAATTCCCAGTTCAGACTGACACCAAACCAAAATCGGAAAGCTGCAGGAGATGGAATCCTGGAATTCCAGAATCCAGGTGGAATTCCCAGTTCTGACCGACACCAAGCAACAACAGAAACAGGGAAACCATTGGGAGATGGAATTATGGAATTCTGGAATTCCCAGTTCAGACTGACCCAAACAGCACCAGAAACAGGGAAACCACTGGGAGATGGAATTATGGAATTCTGGAATTCCCAGTTCAGACCGACACCAAACAGCACCAGAAACTGGGAAACCATTGGGAGATGGAATTATAGAATTCTGGAATTCCCAGTTCAGACTGACCCAAACAGCACCAGAAACAGGGAAAGGATTGGGAGACGGGATCATGGAATTCCAGAATCTGGATGGAATTCCCAGTTCAGAACCGACACCAAACCAGAAACTGGAAAAGGATTTGCAGAATGATCATGGAATTCTGGAATCATGGAATCCTGGAATCTGGATGGAATCTGGATGGAATTCCCATTTCAGACCGACACCAAACCGGAACTGGAAAATCATTGGAATTCCACAAAATTCTGGAATCCCCCTTGGAATTCCCAGTTCAGACTGGGACACCAAACACAAACAGGAAAATCACTGGGAAATGGAATGATGGAATTCCAGAATCCAGGTGGAATTCCCAGTTCAAACTGGGACACCAAACAGCACCAGAAACTGGGAAAGGACTTGGAGATGGAATCCTGGAATTCTGGAATTTGGATGGAATTCCCAGTTCAGACTGGGACACCAAGCAGGAACAGGGAAACCATTGGGATACAAAATTATGGAATTCTGGAATTTGGATGGAATTCCCAGTTCTGACTGACCCCAAACAGGAATTAGAAAACTACTGGGAGACAGAACCATGGAATTCTGGAATCCAGGTGGAATTCCCAGTTCAGACTGACACCAAACCAAAACCGGAAAGCCGCTGGAGATGGAATTATGGAATTCCAGAATCCAGGTGGAATTCCCAGTTCAGACCGACACCAAGCAACATCAGAAACAGGGAAAGGATTGGGAGATGGAATTATGGAATTCTGGAATTCCCAGTTCTGACTGGGACACCAAACAGAACCAGAAACTGGGAAACCCTTGGGAGATGGAATTATGGAATTCTGGAATTCCCAGTTCAGACTGGGACACCAAACAGCACCAGAAACTGGGAAAGGACTTGGAGATGGAATCCTGGAATCCTGGAATTTGGATGGAATTCCCAGTTCTGACCGACACCAGGCAACAACAGAAACTGGGAAACCATTGGGAGATGGAATTATGGAATTCTGGAATTCCCAGTTCAGACTGACACCAAACAGCATCAGAAACTGGGAAAGGACTTGGAGATGGAATCCTGGAATTCTGGAATCCAGGTGGAATTCCCAGTTCAGACTGACACCAAACCAAAATGGGAAAGCCGCTGGAGATGGAATCCTGGAATTCCAGAATCCAGTTGGAATTCCCAGTTCAGACTGACACCAAACAGCACCAGAAACTGGGAAACCATTGGGAGATGGAATTATGGAATTCTGGAATTCCCAGTTCAGACTGACACCAAACAGCACCAGAAACAGGGAAAGGATTGGGAGACAGAACCATGGAATTCTGGAATCCAGGTGGAATTCCCAGTTCAGACTGACACCAAACCAAAACCGGAAAGCCGCTGGAGATGGAACAATGGAATTCCAGAATCCAGGTGGAATTCCCAGTTCAGACCGACACCAAACAGCACCAGAAACAGGGAAACCATTGGGAGATGGAATTATGGAATTCTGGAATTCCCAGTTCAGACTGACCCAAACAGCACCAGAAACAGGGAAAGGATTGGGAGACGGGATCATGGAATTCCAGAATCTGGATGGAATTCCCAGTTCAGAACCGACACCAAACCAGAAACTGGAAAAGGATTTGGAGAATGATCATGGAATTCTGGAATCATGGAATCCTGGAATCTGGATGGAATCTGGATGGAATTCCCATTTCAGACCGACACCAAACCGGAACTGGAAAATCATTGGAATTCCACAAAATTCTGGAATCCCCCTTGGAATTCCCAGTTCAGACTGGGACACCAAACACAAACAGGAAAATCACTGGGAAATGGAATGATGGAATTCCAGAATCCAGGTGGAATTCCCAGTTCAAACTGGGACACCAAACAGCACCAGAAACTGGGAAAGGACTTGGAGATGGAATCCTGGAATTCTGGAATTTGGATGGAATTCCCAGTTCAGACTGGGACACCAAGCAGGAACAGGGAAACCATTGGGATACAAAATTATGGAATTCTGGAATTTGGATGGAATTCCCAGTTCTGACTGACCCCAAACAGGAATTAGAAAACTACTGGGAGACAGAACCATGGAATTCTGGAATCCAGGTGGAATTCCCAGTTCAGACTGACACCAAAGCAAAACCGGAAAGCCGCTGGAGATGGAATTATGGAATTCCAGAATCCAGGTGGAATTCCCAGTTCAGACCGACACCAAGCAACATCAGAAACAGGGAAACCATTGGGAGATGGAATTAAGGAATTCTGGAATTCCCAGTTCTGACTGGGACACCAAACAGCACCAGAAACTGGGAAAGGACTTGGAGATGGAATCCTGGAATCCTGGAATTTGGAAGGAATTCCCAGTTCAGACTGGGACACAAAACAGCACCAGAAACTGGGAAACGCTTGGGAGATGGAATTATGGAATTCTGGAATTCCCAGTTCATACTGGGACACCAAACAGCACCAGAAACTGGGAAAGGACTTGGAGATGGAATCCTGGAATCCTGGAATTTGGATGGAATTCCCAGTTCTGACCGACACCAAGCAACAACAGAACCTGGGAAACGCTTGGGAGATGGAATTATGGAATTCTGGAATTCCCAGTTCAGACTGACACCAAACAGCACCAGAAACTGGGAAAGGACTTAAAGATGGAATCCTGGAATTCTGGAATCCAGGTGGAATTCCCAGTTCAGACTGATACCAAACCAAAATCGGAAAGCCGCTGAAGATGGAACAATGGAATTCCAGAATCCAGGTGGAATTCCCAGTTCAGACTGACACCAAACAGCACCAGAAACAGGGAAACCATTGGGAGATGGAATTATGGAATTCTGTCATTCCCAGTTCAGACTGACCCAAACAGCACCAGAAACTGGGAAAGGATTGGGAGATGGAATTATGGAATTCTGGAATTCCCAGTTCAGACCGACACCAAACAGCACCAGAAACAGGGAAAGGACTTGGAGATGGAATTCTGGAATTCTGGAATCCAGGTGGAATTCCCAGTTCAGACTGACACCAAACCAAAACCGGAAAGCCGCTGGAGATGGAATTCTGGAATTCCAGAATCCGGGTGGAATTCCCAGTTCAGACCGACACCAAACTGCACCAGAAACAGGGAAAGGATTGGGAGATGGAATTATGGAATTCTGGAATTCCCAGTTCAGACTGGGACACCAAACAGCACCAGAAACAGGGAAAGGATTGGGAGACGGGATCATGGAATTCCAGAATCTGGATGGAATTCCCAGTTCAGAACCGACAGCAAACCAGAAACTGGAAAAGGATTTGGAGAATGATCATGGAATTCTGGAATCATGGAATCCTGGAATCTGGATGGAATCTGGATGGAATTCCCATTTCAGACCGACACCAAACCGGAACTGGAAAATCATTGGAATTCCACAAAATTCTGGAATCCCCCTTGGAATTCCCAGTTCAGACTGGGACACCAAACACAAACAGGAAAATCACTGGGAAATGGAATGATGGAATTCCAGAATCCAGGTGGAATTCCCAGTTCAAACTGGGACACCAAACAGCACCAGAAACTGGGAAAGGACTTGGAGATGGAATCCTGGAATTCTGGAATTTGGACGGAATTCCCAGTTCTGACTGACCCCAAACAGGAATTAGAAAACTACTGGGAGACAGAACCATGGAATTCTGGAATCCAGGTGGAATTCCCAGTTCAGACCGACACCAAGCAACATCAGAAACAGGGAAAGGATTGGGAGATGGAATTATGGAATTCTGGAATTCCCAGTTCTGACTGGGACACAAAACAGCACCAGAAACAGGGAAACCCTTGGGAGATGGAATTATGGAATTCTGGAATTCCCAGTTCAGACTGACCCAAACAGCACCAGAAACAGGGAAAGGATTGGGAGACGGGATCATGGAATTCCAGAATCTGGATGGAATTCCCAGTTCAGAACCGACAGCAAACCAGAAACTGGAAAAGGATTTGGAGAATGATCATGGAATTCTGGAATCATGGAATCCTGGAATCTGGATGGAATCTGGATGGAATTCCCATTTCAGACCGACACCAAACCGGAACTGGAAAATCATTGGAATTCCACAAAATTCTGGAATCCCCCTTGGAATTCCCAGTTCAGACTGGGACACCAAACACAAACAGGAAAATCACTGGGAAATGGAATGATGGAATTCCAGAATCCAGGTGGAATTCCCAGTTCAAACTGGGACACCAAACAGCACCAGAAACTGGGAAAGGACTTGGAGATGGTGTCCTGGGTTGACTATATGATGCTTTTATCCCCAATCGTCTCATTCTGTTTATGTTGAATAATAATAAGTTTTGTACCTTTAAGAGTGTTACAGAGAGTGAAGGGGGAGAGAGAGAAGAAGCGCGCAGTTTGTTTTTCAGACACTGCACTCCACTCCTCCACATTCCTGCTCCTGACTGTGTTGTCTGCAGACAGACAGCGGGACAGAGAGCTCTTCTTTTGCTTTTTAGTTAGTGTTAGCTAGCTGAGGCAAAGAAGTTCCCTGGACTGTTTTTTCCCTTTTTCTTTGGACCTCTTGGAACTGCTCTGGACTGAACACCCAGGAGAGCACCGGCAGCTGCAGCTGTGGCCCACCGGGCCGGCCCTGGCCTGCGACAATTCCAGCACTGAGAGACTGATCAGAGACTGAGTGAGCTGCTGCTTGAACCCGGGGTTTTCTCAGTTTGTCATCTCTTTTAGAGTGGCAAGGGGTCTCATTGTTTTGATACTGTTTTGGTCGTATTGTTTAATAAACAGGGGGGTTTTTTTCCACCTTTCTCCAAGGAGGTATTTTTCTTTCCTCCCGGACCAGTTGAGGGGGGAGGAGCCGATTGGATCTGCTTTTCCCACCGGAGCTCCTTTGGGGGGATTCTTCCCCAAACTTGCTCTAAACCTGGACAAATACATGAATTGGCGCCCAACGCGCGGCTGGAAAATGTGGAAAAAAGCCCTATTAATTGTGTGTCTGTTGTTGTTAAAGCAGTTAGTAGACATGATGCTTGGACCCCTGATGTCTCTGGTTGTGAAAGCCTCTGTATGGCTCTGGGCTCTAGACCTTTTTGAGGTTTCAATACCTTTCTGGTCATTAGGATTATTGTCCTTAACAAGTAATTTTTACGGTAGAGGGGTACGGATTGGAATAGCTGTTGTGCTGGCCCTGGTGATAATGATTTATAAAGCGTTCAAAAAGATACTGACCTCTGTTTACAGCATGTATGGTTTATGGTTTCTTCATCCTACCCTGCATCCCAATTCCAGTGGTATGTTTTGGGAATTTATTAGTAACTATACTCAGTCTGTTAGAGGTGGAGCTAAGAATGAGACTTTCCAGCCTTCCCTTTCCCTCTTCTCCTTTGGATCGGTTATGTCACTTTTTGAGAATGTTCAGTTTCCCCTGAATGTTAAAGAGACCATCTTTCTGGTATTTAATTTGGTAAGTCTTCTCTATATGGTCTGCAGCTTCTCTAGATTGAGGGCTGAGATTTCTAGACGGGCTGATGAGACCCCTGACTCAGGAGTAAACCCTGGTGTGGAAAATCCTAAGTGGTGTGGGAAATGGGAGGATATGGGCGAAATCCTGAAGGAATTCTCTGACCCTATAGTGTGGGATTTTCCCCATGAACAAATTCAGAACCCAGCTGAGGTGGGGAAATATCTGAAAGAGAAGTACCAGGATGAGCCTAAGGAGAGGAAGGTCATTGCAGTGAGCTGGGCCCTGGCATATGCTTATCGCACACTGCTAGATACTCTAGGGCAGCAGACAGAGGCAGGGGGGCAGGGAGATAAATCAGCAACTGTCCCGGTGGCTCAGGCTGCAGCTAACACTCCAGGCTCGAAGCCAGCAGCCAAACCCATGGCTGTTGCTACCAGCACTAGAAGTGGGAAATGCACAGCCAAGACCAATCGACCAGTGGATGATGATGATGATGATGATGAAGGAGAAGGAACCTCAGTGCCCCCTGACGTAAAGTCAGGAGTCAAAGCAGCAGATGCAAGATCAGATGCCAATACTGAGTCCTTCTCCCTGAAGGACCTTCGTGGCCTACGGAAGGATTACACTCGAAGGTCTGATGAATCCATAATTAGTTGGCTGGTCCGTCTCTGGGATGCTGCAGGCGAGGCTACCGTTTTGGATGGCACTGAAGCCAGGCATTTGGGATCCCTGTCACAGGATACTGTCATAGACCAAGGAATGATGAGGGGGGCTAACTCTCAGAGCCTCTGGGAACGAGTCCTAAGAAGTGTAGCAGAAAGATACCTGTGTGCAGACGATCTCTATATGCAGCAGACTCAGTGGAAGACAATAGAGCAAGGGATCCAACGCCTGAGAGAAATGGCCGTGGTTGAGATTATCTTCTCAGATGATGTAACAACTAGGAACCCAGACTTAGTACCATGCACGTCTGTGATGTGGCGAAAACTCGTACGACTCGGGCCACAAGAATATGCCTCTGCCTTAGCCATCATGAAGAGGGATGAGAGGGGTGAGACTGTGCTTGACATGGCAAGGAAGCTCCGAGCATATGCAGATGCTGTACATGGCCCAACACATGCCAGAATCGCAGCAGTGGAAACACGTCTTCAAAAATTAGAGGACAAGATAGAGGAGGGTCACAAGAAACTGAGGGAGGAGATTAAAGAGAGCTTTCTCCAAATCTCGGCGGTACAGATCAGAGGTTCTGGTACCCAACGCAGACGTTCCCCAGACGGCGAGAGAAGGTACATCCCACGAGCTGAGCTGTGGTTCTATTTGCGTGATTGTGGAGAAGACATGAGGAGATGGCATAGACAACCTACCTCTGCTCTGGCACAACGGGTGAGACAACTGAAGATTCAGAGAGGAAGTTCCAAAAGGGAAGCAGCTCCAGTGGCCAGTAACCGAACTGTCACATATGATGATAATGACAATATTTTTGATCCCCTTGAAGGAACCTCCAAGACATATGCCCAGGGAAAGAAGGATAACCAGGCTTAGAGGGGCCCTGCCTCTAGCCAGGTAGAGGCTGGGGAAAACCGTGTTTTTTGGACTGTGTGGATTCGTTGGCCTGGCACATCGGAACCACAAGAATACAAAGCTTTGGTTGACACTGGTGCACAATGCACATTAATCCCATCAAGACATGTGGGGACAGAGTCTGTTTCTATTGCTGGTGTGACAGGGGGATCCCAGGATTTCACTTTGGTAGAAGCTGAGGTGAGCCTGACTGGAAATGAGTGGAAGAAACACTCTATTGTGACTGGCCCAGAGGCCCCATGTATTTTGGGCATAGACTACCTTCGAAGTGGGTATTTCAAAGACCCAAAGGGACTCAGATGGGCATTTGGAATAGCTGCTGTAGAGACAGAGGGTGTCAAGCAGTTGAACAGCTTGCCTGGACTGTCAGACAGCCCATCTGCAGTAGGTCTCCTGAAGGTGGAAGAGCAACGAGTGCCAATTGCCACCTCAACAGTGCACCGCCGACAGTACCGAACGAATCGAGATGCTGTGATCCCCATCCATAAGATGATCCGAGAGCTGGAGAGCCAAGGGGTGGTCAGCAAGACCCACTCACCCTTCAACAGCCCCATCTGGCCTGTGCGAAAATCTGAAGGAGAATGGAGATTGACTGTGGACTATCGTGCATTGAATGAAGTGACCCCACCCCTGAGCGCTGCTGTGCCGGACATGCTGGAACTCCAGTACGAGCTGGAGTCCAAGGCAGCAAGGTGGTACGCCACTATAGACATTGCCAATGCATTTTTCTCCATTCCTCTGGCAGCAGAATGCAGGCCTCAGTTTGCTTTCACCTGGAGAGGCGTGCAGTACACCTGGAACCGATTGCCCCAGGGGTGGAAGCACAGCCCCACCATCTGCCATGGACTGATCCAGGCTGCACTGGAAAAGGGTGAGGCTCCAGAACATCTGCAATATATTGATGACATCATTGTGTGGGGGAAGACAGCAGCAGAGGTGTTCGAGAAAGGGGAGAAAATTATCCAGATTCTCCTAAAAGCTGGCTTCGCCATCAAGAAGAACAAAGTCAAGGGACCTGCTCAAGAGATCCAGTTTCTGGGAGTGAAGTGGCAAGACGGACGGCGTCAGATTCCCACCGATGTCATCAACAAGATCACAGCAATGTCTCCACCCACCAATAAGAAAGAGACACAAGCTTTCCTAGGCGCCATAGGTTTTTGGAGGATGCATATTCCCGAATACAGTCAGATCGTGAGCCCTCTCTACCTGGTCACCCGTAAGAAGAACACTTTCCACTGGGGCCCAGAGCAGCAACAAGCCTTTGCACAGATCAAGCAGGAGATTGCTCATGCAGTAGCCCTTGGCCCAGTCAGGACAGGACCAGAGGTGAAGAATGTGCTCTACTCTGCAGCCGGGAACCATGGCTTGTCCTGGAGCCTTTGGCAGAAGGTGCCTGAGGAGACTCGGGGTCGACCACTGGGATTTTGGAGTCGAAGCTACAGAGGGTCTGAAGCCAACTATACTCCAACAGAGAAAGAAATCCTGGCTGCCTATGAAGGAGTCCAGGCTGCTTCGGAGGTAATAGGCACTGAAGCACAACTCCTCCTGGCACCCCGACTACCCGTGCTGGGGTGGATGTTCAAAGGCAAGGTTCCTTCCACTCACCATGCCACCAGTGCTACATGGAGCAAGTGGATTGCTCTCATCACTCAGCGCGCCCATATAGGTAAACTGAATCGCCCTGGGATTTTGGAGGTCATTACAAATTGGCCCGAAGGTGAAAACTTTGGTCTCTCTGATGAAGGGGAACAAGAAGAGACACGAGCTGAAGAAGCTCCACCATACAACCAACTGCCAGCAGAAGATACACAATACGCTCTCTTTACTGATGGGTCGTGCCGCATTGTGGGAATGAACCGGAAGTGGAAAGCAGCTGTATGGAGCCCCACACGGCAGGTGGCAGAGGCCACTGAAGGAGAAGGTGGATCAAGCCAACTTGCTGAACTCAAAGCTGTTCAACTGGCCCTGGACATTGCTGAGAGAGAGAAGTGGCCAAAGCTCTACCTTTATACTGATTCATGGATGGTAGCCAATGCTCTGTGGGGATGGCTGGAGAGGTGGAAAAAGGCTAACTGGCAACGTAGAGGAAAGCCAATTTGGGCTGCTGAAGAGTGGAAAGACATTGCTACCAGGGTAGGGAAGCTGCCTGTGAAGGTCCGCCATGTAGATGCCCATGTACCCAAGAGTAGAGCTAATGAGGAGCACCAAAACAATGATCAGGTAGACCAAGCCGCAAAGATAGGGGTGTCCAAAATAGACCTAGATTGGGAACATAAAGGAGAGTTATTCTTAGCTCGGTGGGCCCATGATGCCTCAGGCCACCAGGGCAGAGATGCCACCTATAAGTGGGCACGAGACCGAGGGGTGGATCTAACCATGGACAGTATCTCTCAGGTTATCCATGACTGTGAGACGTGTGCTGCCATCAAGCAGGCCAAGCGACTGAAGCCCCTCTGGTACGGTGGGCGGTGGTCCAAGTACAAGTATGGGGAGGCCTGGCAGATTGACTACATCACACTGCCCCAGACACGCCAGGGCAAGCGCTACGTGCTGACCATGGTGGAGGCCACCACTGGATGGCTGGAAACCTACCCTGTGCCTCATGCTACGGCCCGGAACACCATCCTGGGCCTGGAAAAGCAAGTTCTGTGGAGACATGGCACCCCTGAGAGGATTGAGTCAGACAATGGGACTCATTTCAAGAACAGCCTTGTCAACACCTGGGCTAGGGAACATGGCATTGAGTGGGTGTACCATATCCCCTACCATGCACCAGCTGCAGGCAAAGTGGAGAGGTACAATGGACTGTTAAAAACCACATTGAAAGCATTAGGTGGGGGATCTTTCAAGAACTGGGATCAGCATCTGGCAAAAGCCACCTGGTTAGTTAACACCCGAGGCTCTACTAACCGAGTCGGCCCTGCCCAATCTGAGCCTTTGCAGAGAGTAGATGGAGACAAAGTCCCAGTGGTACATGTCAGAGGTTTGTTAGGGAAGGCTGTGTGGATCAATTCTGCCTCGAGTACAGACAAACCCATTCGTGGGGTTGTCTTTGCTCAGGGACCAGGTTGCACATGGTGGATAATGCAAAAAGATGGAAGAACACGATGTGTACCTCAGGGAGACCTGATTGTTGCATAAAACCTGTATAACTATCACTGTTTCCTGAATGTTATTACCATTGTCTGTGTATAGTTGTATAATGGATGTATCATGTATGTACTTGTAGAGTTAGAATTTATATTAGTTTTAGTAGTAAGCAGACGATATGGGGATAAGGGGTGGAATGTCCTGGGTTGACTATATGATGCTTTTATCCCCAATCGTCTCATTCTGTTTATGTTGAATAATAATAAGTTTTGTACCTTTAAGAGTGTTACAGAGAGTGAAGGGGGAGAGAGAAGAAGCGTGCAGTTTGTTTTTCAGACACTGCACTCACTCCTCCACATTCCTGCTCCTGACTGTGTTGTCTGCGGACAGACAGCGGGACAGAGAGCTCTTCTTTTGCTTTTTAGTTAGTGTTAGCTAGCTGAGGCAAAGAAGTTCCCTGGACTGTTTTTTCCCTTTTTCTTTGGACCTCTTGGAACTGCTCTGGACTGAACACCCAGGAGAGCACCGGCAGCTGCAGCTGTGGCCCACCGGGCCGGCCCTGGCCTGCGACAATTCCAGCACTGAGAGACTGATCAGAGACTGAGTGAGCTGCTGCTTGAACCAGGGGTTTTCTCAGTTTGTCATCTCTTTTAGAGTGGCAAGGGGTCTCATTGTTTTGATACTGTTTTGGTCGTATTGTTTAATAAACAGGGGGGTTTTTTTCCACCTTTCTCCAAGGAGGTATTTTTCTTTTCCTCCCGGACCAGTTGAGGGGGGAGGAGCCGATTGGATCTGCTTTTCCCACCGGAGCTCCTTTGGGGGGATTCTTCCCCGAACTTGCTCTAAACCTGGACAGATGGAATCCTGGAATTCTGGAATTTGGATGGAATTCCCAGTTCAGACTGGGACACCAAGCAGGAACAGGGAAACCATTGGGATACAAAATTATGGAATTCTGGAATTTGGATGGAATTCCCAGTTCTGACTGACCCCAAACAGGAATTAGAAAACTACAGGGCGACAGAACCATGGAATTCTGGAATCCGGGTGGAATTCCCAGTTCAGACTGACACCAAACCAAAACCGGAAAGCCGCTGGAGATGGAATGATGGAATTCCAGAATCCAGGTGGAATTCCCAGTTCAGACCGACACCAAGCAACATCGGAAACAGGGAAAGGATTGGGAGATGGAATTATGGAATTCTGGAATTCCCAGTTCAGACTGGGACACCAAACAGCACCAGAAACTGGGAAAGGATTGGGAGATGGAATTATGGAATTCTGGAATTCCCAGTTCTGACTGGGACACCAAACAGCACCAGAAACTGGGAAACCCTTGGGAGATGGAATTATGGAATTCTGGAATTCCCAGTTCTGACTGGGACACCAAACAGCACCAGAAACTGGGAAAGGACTTGGAGATGGAATCCTGGAATCCTGGAATTTGGATGGAATTCCCAGTTCTGACCGACACCAAGCAACAACAGAAACTGGGAAACCATTGGGAGATGGAATTATGGAATTCTGGAATTCCCAGTTCAGACTGACACCAAACAGCACCAGAAACTGGGAAAGGACTTGGAGATGGAATCCTGGAATTCTGGAATCCAGGTGGAATTCCCAGTTCAGACTGACACCAAACAGCACCAGAAACTGGGAAAGGACTTGGAGATGGAATCCTGGAATTCCAGAATCCAGTTGGAATTCCCAGTTCAGACCGACACCAAACAGCACCAGAAACAGGGAAACCATTGGGAGATGGAATTATGGAATTCTGGAATTCCCAGTTCAGACTGACCCAAACAGCACCAGAAACAGGGAAAGGATTGGGAGACGGGATCATGGAATTCCAGAATCTGGATGGAATTTCCAGTTCAGAACCGACACCAAACAGCACCAGAAACAGGGAAACCATTGGGAGATGGAATTATGGAATTCTGGAATTCCCAGTTCAGACTGGGACACCAAGCAGGAACAGGGAAACAATTGGGATACAAAATTATGGAATTCTGGAATTTGGATGGAATTCCCAGTTCTGACTGACCCCAAACAGGAATTAGAAAACTACTGGGAGACAGAACCATGGAATTCTGGAATCCAGGTGGAATTCCCAGTTCAGACTGACACCAAACCAAAACCGGAAAGCCGCTGGAGATGGAATTATGGAATTCCAGAATCCAGGTGGAATTCCCAGTTCAGACCGACACCAAGCAACATCAGAAACAGGGAAAGGATTGGGAGATGGAATTATGGAATTCTGGAATTCCCAGTTCAGACTGACCCAAACAGCACCAGAAACAGGGAAACCATTGGGAAATGGAATTATGGAATTCTGGAATTCCCAGTTCAGACTGACCCAAACAGCACCAGAAACAGGGAAAGGATTGGGAGACGGGATCATGGAATTCCAGAATCTGGATGGAATTCCCACTTCAGAACCGACACCAAACCAGAAACTGGAAAAGGATTTGGAGAATGATCATGGAATTCTGGAACCATGGAATCCTGGAATCTGGATGGAATCTGGATGGAATTCCCATTTCAGACCGACACCAAACCGGAACTGGAAAATCATTGGAATTCCAGAAAATTCTGGAATCCCCCTTGGAATTCCCAGTTCAGACTGGGACACCAAACACAAACAGGAAAATCACTGGGAAATGGAATTATGGAATTCCAGAATCCAGGTGGAATTCCCAGTTCAAACTGGGACACCAAACAGCACCAGAAACTGGGAAAGGACTTGGAGATGGAATCCTGGAATCCTGGAATTTGGATGGAATTCCCAGTTCTGACCGACACCAAGCAACAACAGAAGCTGGGAAACCCTTGGGAGATGGAATTATGGAATTCTGGAATTCCCAGTTCAGACTGGGACACCAAACAGCACCAGAAACTGGGAAAGGACTTGGAGATGGAATCCTGGAATTCTGGAATCCAAGTGGAATTCCCACTTCAGACCGACACCAAACAGCACCACAAACAGGGAAAGGATTGGGAGACGGGATCATGGAATTCCAGAATCTGGATGGAATTCCCAGTTCAGAACCGACACCAAACCAGAAACTGGAAAAGGATTTGGAGAATGATCATGGAATTCTGGAATCATGGAATCCTGGAATCTGGATGGAATCTGGATGGAATTCCCATTTCAGACCGACACCAAACCGGAACTGGAAAATCATTGGAATTCCACAAAATTCTGGAAGCCCCCTTGGAATTCCCAGTTCAGACTGGGACACCAAACACAAACAGGAAAATCACTGGGAAATGGAATTATGGAATTCCAGAATCCAGGTGGAATTCCCAGTTCAAACTGGGACACCAAACAGCACCAGAAACTGGGAAAGGACTTGGAGATGGAATCCTGGAATTCTGGAATTTGGATGGAATTCCCAGTTCTGACTGGGACACCAAGCAGGAACAGGGAAACCATTGGGATACAAAATTATGGAATTCTGGAATTTGGATGGAATTCCCAGTTCTGACTGACCCCAAACAGGAATTAGAAAACTACTGGGAGACAGAACCATGGAATTCTGGAATCCAGGTGGAATTCCCAGTTCAGACTGACACCAAACCAAAACCGGAAAGCCGCTGGAGATGGAATTATGGAATTCTGGAATCCAGGTGGAATTCCCAGTTCAGACCGACACCAAGCAACATCAGAAACAGGGAAAGGATTGGGAGATGGAATTATGGAATTCTGGAATTCCCAGTTCTGACTGGGACACCAAACAGCACCAGAAACTGGGAAAGGACTTGGAGATGGAATCCTGGAATCCTGGAATTTGGATGGAATTCCCAGTTCTGACCGACACCAAGCAACAACAGAAACAGGGAAACCATTGGGAGATGGAATTATGGAATTCTGGAATTCCCAGTTCAGACTGACACCAAACAGCACCAGAAACTGGGAAAGGACTTGGAGATGGAATCCTGGAATTCTGGAATCCAGGTGGAATTCCCAGTTCAGACTGACACCAAACCAAAATCGGAAAGCCGCTGGAGATGGAATCCTGGAATTCCAGAATCCAGGTGGAATTCCCAGTTCAGACCGACACCAAACAGCACCACAAACAGGGAAGCCATTGGGAGGTGGAATTATGGAATTCTGGAATTCCCAGTTCAGACTGACCCAAACAGCACCAGAAACAGGGAAAGGATTGGGAGACGGGATCATGGAATTCCAGAATCTGGATGGAATTCCCAGTTCAGAACCGACACCAAACCAGAAACTGGAAAAGGATTTGGAGAATGATCATGGAATTCTGGAATCATGGAATCCTGGAATCTGGATGGAATCTGGATGGAATTCCCATTTCAGACCGACACCAAAGCGGAACTGGAAAATCATTGGAATTCCACAAAATTCTGGAATCCCCCTTGGAATTCCCAGTTCAGACTGGGACACCAAACACAAACAGGAAAATCACTGGGAAATGGAATTATGGAATTCCAGAATCCAGGTGGAATTCCCAGTTCAGACCGACACCAAGCAACAACAGAAACTGGGAAACCATTGGGAGATGGAATTATGGAATTCTGGAATTCCCAGTTCAGACTGACACCAAACAGCACCAGAAACTGGGAAAGGATTTGGAGATGGAATACTGGAATTCTGGAATCCAGGTGGAATTCCCAGTTCAGACTGACACCAAACCAAAATCGGAAAGCCGCTGCAGATGGAATCCTGGAATTCTGGAATCCAGGTGGAATTCCCAGTTCAGACCGACACCAAACAGCACCAGAAACAGGGAAAGGATTGGGAGATGGAATTATGGAATTCTGGAATTCCCAGTTCAGACTGACCCAAACAGCACCAGAAACAGGGAAACCCTTGGGAAATGGAATTATGGAATTCTGGAATTCCCAGTTCAGACTGACCCAAACAGCACCAGAAACAGGGAAACCATTGGGAAATGGAATTATGGAATTCTGGAATTCCCAGTTCAGACTGGGACACCAAACAGCACCAGAAACAGGGAAAGGATTGGGAGACGGGATCATGGAATTCCAGAATCTGGATGGAATTCCCAGTTCAGAACCGACACCAAACCAGAAACTGGAAAAGGATTTGGAGAATGATCATGGAATTCTGGAACCATGGAATCCTGGAATCTGGATGGAATCTGGATGGAATTCCCATTTCAGACCGACACCAAACCGGAACTGGAAAATCATTGGAATTCCACAAAATTCTGGAATCCCCCTTGGAATTCCCAGTTCAGACTGGGACACCAAACACAAACAGGAAAATCACTGGGAAATGGAATGATGGAATTCCAGAATCCAGGTGGAATTCCCAGTTCAAACTGGGACACCAAACAGCACCAGAAACTGGGAAAGGACTTGGAGATGGAATCCTGGAATTCTGGAATTTGGATGGAATTCCCAGTTCTGACTGGGACACCAAGCAGGAACAGGGAAACCATTGGGATACAAAATTATGGAATTCTGGAATTTGGATGGAATTCCCAGTTCTGACTGACCCCAAACAGGAATTAGAAAACTACTGGGAGACAGAACCATGGAATTCTGGAATCCAGGTGGAATTCCCAGTTCAGACTGACACCAAACCAAAACCGGAAAGCCGCTGGAGATGGAATTATGGAATTCCAGAATCCAGGTGGAATTCCCAGTTCAGACCGACACCCAACAACATCAGAAACAGGGAAAGGATTGGGAGATGGAATTATGGAATTCTGGAATTCCCAGTTCAGACTGGGACACCAAACAGCACCAGAAACTGGGAAACCCTTGGGAGATGGAATTATGGAATTCTGGAATTCCCAGTTCATACTGGGACACCAAACAGCACCAGAAACTGGGAAAGGACTTGGAGATGGAATCCTGGAATCCTGGAATTTGGATGGAATTCCCAGTTCTGACCGACACCAAGCAACCACAGAAACTGGGAAAACATTGGGAGATGGAATTATGGAATTCTGGAATTCCCAGTTCAAACTGGGACACCAAACAGCACCAGAAACTGGGAAAGGACTTGGAGATGGAATCCTGGAATCCTGGAATTTGGATGGAATTCCCAGTTCTGACCGACACCAGGCAACAAGTAAAACTGGGAAACCATTGGGAGATGGAATTATGGAATTCTGGAATTCCCAGTTCAGACTGACACCAAACAGCATCAGAAACTGGGAAAGGACTTGGAGATGGAATCCTGGAATTCTGGAATCCAGGTGGAATTCCCAGTTCAGACTGACACCAAACCAAAATCGGAAAGCCGCTGGAGATGGAATCCTGGAATTCCAGAATCCAGTTGGAATTCCCAGTTCAGACTGACACCAAACAGCACCAGAAACTGGGAAATCATTGGGAGATGGAATTATGGAATTCTGGAATTCCCAGTTCAGACTGACACCAAACAGCACCAGAAACTGGGAAAGGACTTGGAGATGGAATCCTGGAATTCTGGAATCCAAGTGGAATTCCCACTTCAGACCGACACCAAACAGCACCAGAAACAGGGAAAGGATTGGGAGACGGGATCATGGAATTCCAGAATCTGGATGGAATTCCCAGTTCAGAACCGACACCAAACCAGAAACTGGAAAAGGATTTGGAGAATGATCATGGAATTCTGGAATCATGGAATCCTGGAATCTGGATGGAATCTGGATGGAATTCCCATTTCAGACCGACACCAAACCGGAACTGGAAAATCATTGGAATTCCACAAAATTCTGGAATCCCCCTTGGAATTCCCAGTTCAGACTGGGACACCAAACACAAACAGGAAAATCACTGGGAAATGGAATGATGGAATTCCAGAATCCAGGTGGAATTCCCAGTTCAAACTGGGACACCAAACAGCACCAGAAACTGGGAAAGGACTTGGAGATGGAATCCTGGAATTCTGGAATTTGGATGGAATTCCCAGTTCTGACTGGGACACCAAGCAGGAACAGGGAAACCATTGGGATACAAAATTATGGAATTCTGGAATTTGGATGGAATTCCCAGTTCTGACTGACCCCAAACAGGAATTAGAAAACTACTGGGAGACAGAACCATGGAATTCTGGAATCCAGGTGGAATTCCCAGTTCAGACTGACACCAAACCAAAACCGGAAAGCCGCTGGAGATGGAATTATGGAATTCTGGAATCCAGGTGGAATTCCCAGTTCAGACCGACACCAAGCAACATCAGAAACAGGGAAAGGATTGGGAGATGGAATTATGGAATTCTGGAATTCCCAGTTCAGACTGGGACACCAAACAGCACCAGAAACTGGGAAAGGACTTGGAGATGGAATCCTGGAATCCTGGAATTTGGATGGAATTCCCAGTTCTGACCGACACCAAGCAACAACAGAAACAGGGAAACCATTGGGAGGTGGAATTATGGAATTCTGGAATTCCCAGTTCAGACTGACACCAAACAGCACCAGAAACAGGGAAAGGATTGGGAGATGGAATCATGGAATTCTGGAATTCCCAGTTCAGACTGACCCAAACAGCACCAGAAACAGGCAAAGGATTGGGAGACGGGATCATGGAATTCCAGAATCCGGATGGAATTCCCAGTTCAGAACCGACACCAAACCAGAAACTGGAAAAGGATTTGGAGAATGATCATGGAATTCTGGAATCATGGAATCCTGGAATCTGGATGGAATCTGGATGGAATTCCCATTTCAGACCGACACCAAACCGGAACTGGAAAATCATTGGAATTCCACAAAATTCTGGAATCCCCCTTGGAATTCCCAGTTCAGACTGGGACACCAAACACAAACAGGAAAATCACTGGGAAATGGAATGATGGAATTCCAGAATCCAGGTGGAATTCCCAGTTCAAACTGGGACACCAAACAGCACCAGAAACTGGGAAAGGACTTGGAGATGGAATCCTGGAATTCTGGAATTTGGATGGAATTCCCAGTTCAGACTGGGACACCAAGCAGGAACAGGGAAACCATTGGGATACAAAATTATGGAATTCTGGAATTTGGATGGAATTCCCAGTTCTGACTGACCCCAAACAGGAATTAGAAAACTACTGGGAGACAGAACCATGGAATTCTGGAATCCAGGTGGAATTCCCAGTTCAGACTGACACCAAACCAAAACCGGAAAGCCGCTGGAGATGGAATTATGGAATTCCAGAATCCAGGTGGAATTCCCAGTTCAGACCGACACCAAGCAACATCAGAAACAGGGAAAGGATTGGGAGATGGAATTAAGGAATTCTGGAATTCCCAGTTCTGACTGGGACACCAAACAGCACCAGAAACTGGGAAAGGACTTGGAGATGGAATCCTGGAATCCTGGAATTTGGAAGGAATTCCCAGTTCTGACCGACACCAAGCAACAACAGAAACAGGGAAACCATTGGGAGGTGGAATTATGGAATTCTGGAATTCCCAGTTCAGACTGACACCAAACAGCACCAGAAACAGGGAAAGGATTGGGAGATGGAATCATGGAATTCTGGAATTCCCAGTTCAGACTGACCCAAACAGCACCAGAAACAGGCAAAGGATTGGGAGACAGGATCATGGAATTCCAGAATCCGGATGGAATTCCCAGTTCAGAACCGACACCAAACCAGAAACTGGAAAAGGATTTGGAGAATGATCATGGAATTCTGGAATCATGGAATCCTGGAATCTGGATGGAATCTGGATGGAATTCCCATTTCAGACCGACACCAAACCGGAACTGGAAAATCATTGGAATTCCACAAAATTCTGGAATCCCCCTTGGAATTCCCAGTTCAGACTGGGACACCAAACACAAACAGGAAAATCACTGGGAAATGGAATGATGGAATTCCAGAATCCAGGTGGAATTCCCAGTTCAAACTGGGACACCAAACAGCACCAGAAACTGGGAAAGGACTTGGAGATGGAATCCTGGAATTCTGGAATTTGGATGGAATTCCCAGTTCTGACTGGGACACCAAGCAGGAACAGGGAAACCATTGGGATACAAAATTATGGAATTCTGGAATTTGGATGGAATTCCCAGTTCTGACTGACCCCAAACAGGAATTAGAAAACTACTGGGAGACAGAACCATGGAATTCTGGAATCCAGGTGGAATTCCCAGTTCAGACTGACACCAAACCAAAACCGGAAAGCCGCTGGAGATGGAATTATGGAATTCCAGAATCCAGGTGGAATTCCCAGTTCAGACCGACACCCAACAACATCAGAAACAGGGAAAGGATTGGGAGATGGAATTATGGAATTCTGGAATTCCCAGTTCAGACTGGGACACCAAACAGCACCAGAAACTGGGAAACCCTTGGGAGATGGAATTATGGAATTCTGGAATTCCCAGTTCATACTGGGACACCAAACAGCACCAGAAACTGGGAAAGGACTTGGAGATGGAATCCTGGAATCCTGGAATTTGGATGGAATTCCCAGTTCTGACCGACACCAAGCAACCACAGAAACTGGGAAAACATTGGGAGATGGAATTATGGAATTCTGGAATTCCCAGTTCAAACTGGGACACCAAACAGCACCAGAAACTGGGAAAGGACTTGGAGATGGAATCCTGGAATCCTGGAATTTGGATGGAATTCCCAGTTCTGACCGACACCAGGCAACAAGAGAAACTGGGAAACCATTGGGAGATGGAATTATGGAATTCTGGAATTCCCAGTTCAGACTGACACCAAACAGCATCAGAAACTGGGAAAGGACTTGGAGATGGAATCCTGGAATTCTGGAATCCAGGTGGAATTCCCAGTTCAGACTGACACCAAACCAAAATCGGAAAGCCGCTGGAGATGGAATCCTGGAATTCCAGAATCCAGTTGGAATTCCCAGTTCAGACTGACACCAAACAGCACCAGAAACTGGGAAATCATTGGGAGATGGAATTATGGAATTCTGGAATTCCCAGTTCAGACTGACACCAAACAGCACCAGAAACTGGGAAAGGACTTGGAGATGGAATCCTGGAATTCTGGAATCCAAGTGGAATTCCCACTTCAGACCGACACCAAACAGCACCAGAAACAGGGAAAGGATTGGGAGACGGGATCATGGAATTCCAGAATCTGGATGGAATTCCCAGTTCAGAACCGACACCAAACCAGAAACTGGAAAAGGATTTGGAGAATGATCATGGAATTCTGGAATCATGGAATCCTGGAATCTGGATGGAATCTGGATGGAATTCCCATTTCAGACCGACACCAAACCGGAACTGGAAAATCATTGGAATTCCACAAAATTCTGGAATCCCCCTTGGAATTCCCAGTTCAGACTGGGACACCAAACACAAACAGGAAAATCACTGGGAAATGGAATGATGGAATTCCAGAATCCAGGTGGAATTCCCAGTTCAAACTGGGACACCAAACAGCACCAGAAACTGGGAAAGGACTTGGAGATGGAATCCTGGAATTCTGGAATTTGGATGGAATTCCCAGTTCTGACTGGGACACCAAGCAGGAACAGGGAAACCATTGGGATACAAAATTATGGAATTCTGGAATTTGGATGGAATTCCCAGTTCTGACTGACCCCAAACAGGAATTAGAAAACTACTGGGAGACAGAACCATGGAATTCTGGAATCCAGGTGGAATTCCCAGTTCAGACTGACACCAAACCAAAACCGGAAAGCCGCTGGAGATGGAACAATGGAATTCCAGAATCCAGGTGGAATTCCCAGTTCAGACCGACACCAAACAGCACCAGAAACAGGGAAACCATTGGGAGATGGAATTATGGAATTCTGGAATTCCCAGTTCAGACTGACCCAAACAGCACCAGAAACAGGGAAAGGATTGGGAGACGGGATCATGGAATTCCAGAATCTGGATGGAATTCCCAGTTCAGAACCGACACCAAACCAGAAACTGGAAAAGGATTTGGAGAATGATCATGGAATTCTGGAATCATGGAATCCTGGAATCTGGATGGAATTCCCATTTCAGACCGACACCAAACCGGAACTGGAAAATCATTGGAATTCCACAAAATTCTGGAATCCCCCTTGGAATTCCCAGTTCAGACTGGGACACCAAACACAAACAGGAAAATCACTGGGAAATGGAATTATGGAATTCCAGAATCCAGGTGGAATTCCCAGTTCAAACTGGGACACCAAACAGCACCAGAAACTGGGAAAGGACTTGGAGATGGAATCCTGGAATTCTGGAATTTGGATGGAATTCCCAGTTCTGACTGACCCCAAACAGGAATTAGAAAACTACTGGGAGACAGAACCATGGAATTCTGGAATCCAGGTGGAATTCCCAGTTCAGACCGACACCAAGCAACATCAGAAACAGGGAAAGATTGGGAGATGGAATTATGGAATTCTGGAATTCCCAGTTCTGACTGGGACACAAAACAGCACCAGAAACAGGGAAACCATTGGGAGATGGAATCCTGGAATTCTGGAACTCCCAGTTCAGACTGACCCAAACAGCACCAGAAACAGGGAAAGGATTGGGAGACGGGATCATGGAATTCCAGAATCTGGATGGAATTCCCACTTCAGAACCGACACCAAACCAGAAACTGGAAAAGGATTTGGAGAATGATCATGGAATTCTGGAATCATGGAATCCTGGAATCTGGATGGAATCTGGATGGAATTCCCATTTCAGACCGACACCAAACCGGAACTGGAAAATCATTGGAATTCCACAAAATTCTGGAATCCCCCTTGGAATTCCCAGTTCAGACTGGGACACCAAACACAAACAGGAAAATCACTGGGAAATGGAATGATGGAATTCCAGAATCCAGGTGGAATTCCCAGTTCAAACTGGGACACCAAACAGCACCAGAAACTGGGAAAGGACTTGGAGATGGTGTCCTGGGTTGACTATATGATGCTTTTATCCCCAATCGTCTCATTCTGTTTATGTTGAATAATAAGTTTTGTACCTTTAAGAGTGTTACAGAGAGTGAAGGGGGAGAGAGAGAAGAAGCGCGCAGTTTGTTTTTCAGACACTGCACTCCACTCCTCCACATTCCTGCTCCTGACTGTGTTGTCTGCAGACAGACAGCGGGACAGAGAGCTCTTCTTTTGCTTTTTAGTTAGTGTTAGCTAGCTGAGGCAAAGAAGTTCCCTGGACTGTTTTTTCCCTTTTTCTTTGGACCTCTTGGAACTGCTCTGGACTGAACACCCAGGAGAGCACCGGCAGCTGCAGCTGTGGCCCACCGGGCCGGCCCTGGCCTGCGACAATTCCAGCACTGAGAGACTGATCAGAGACTGAGTGAGCTGCTGCTTGAACCCGGGGTTTTCTCAGTTTGTCATCTCTTTTAGAGTGGCAAGGGGTCTCATTGTTTTGATACTGTTTTGGTCGTATTGTTTAATAAACAGGGGGGTTTTTTTCCACCTTTCTCCAAGGAGGTATTTTTCTTTCCTCCCGGACCAGTTGAGGGGGGAGGAGCCGATTGGATCTGCTTTTCCCACCGGAGCTCCTTTGGGGGGATTCTTCCCCAAACTTGCTCTAAACCTGGACAAATACATGAATTGGCGCCCAACGCGCGGCTGGAAAATGTGGAAAAAAGCCCTATTAATTGTGTGTCTGTTGTTGTTAAAGCAGTTAGTAGACATGATGCTTGGACCCCTGATGTCTCTGGTTGTGAAAGCCTCTGTATGGCTCTGGGCTCTAGACCTTTTTGAGGTTTCAATACCTTTCTGGTCATTAGGATTATTGTCCTTAACAAGTAATTTTTACGGTAGAGGGGTACGGATTGGAATAGCTGTTGTGCTGGCCCTGGTGATAATGATTTATAAAGCGTTCAAAAAGATACTGACCTCTGTTTACAGCATGTATGGTTTATGGTTTCTTCATCCTACCCTGCATCCCAATTCCAGTGGTATGTTTTGGGAATTTATTAGTAACTATACTCAGTCTGTTAGAGGTGGAGCTAAGAATGAGACTTTCCAGCCTTCCCTTTCCCTCTTCTCCTTTGGATCGGTTATGTCACTTTTTGAGAATGTTCAGTTTCCCCTGAATGTTAAAGAGACCATCTTTCTGGTATTTAATTTGGTAAGTCTTCTCTATATGGTCTGCAGCTTCTCTAGATTGAGGGCTGAGATTTCTAGACGGGCTGATGAGACCCCTGACTCAGGAGTAAACCCTGGTGTGGAAAATCCTAAGTGGTGTGGGAAATGGGAGGATATGGGCGAAATCCTGAAGGAATTCTCTGACCCTATAGTGTGGGATTTTCCCCATGAACAAATTCAGAACCCAGCTGAGGTGGGGAAATATCTGAAAGAGAAGTACCAGGATGAGCCTAAGGAGAGGAAGGTCATTGCAGTGAGCTGGGCCCTGGCATATGCTTATCGCACACTGCTAGATACTCTAGGGCAGCAGACAGAGGCAGGGGGGCAGGGAGATAAATCAGCAACTGTCCCGGTGGCTCAGGCTGCAGCTAACACTCCAGGCTCGAAGCCAGCAGCCAAACCCATGGCTGTTGCTACCAGCACTAGAAGTGGGAAATGCACAGCCAAGACCAATCGACCAGTGGATGATGATGATGATGATGATGAAGGAGAAGGAACCTCAGTGCCCCCTGACGTAAAGTCAGGAGTCAAAGCAGCAGATGCAAGATCAGATGCCAATACTGAGTCCTTCTCCCTGAAGGACCTTCGTGGCCTACGGAAGGATTACACTCGAAGGTCTGATGAATCCATAATTAGTTGGCTGGTCCGTCTCTGGGATGCTGCAGGCGAGGCTACCGTTTTGGATGGCACTGAAGCCAGGCATTTGGGATCCCTGTCACAGGATACTGTCATAGACCAAGGAATGATGAGGGGGGCTAACTCTCAGAGCCTCTGGGAACGAGTCCTAAGAAGTGTAGCAGAAAGATACCTGTGTGCAGACGATCTCTATATGCAGCAGACTCAGTGGAAGACAATAGAGCAAGGGATCCAACGCCTGAGAGAAATGGCCGTGGTTGAGATTATCTTCTCAGATGATGTAACAACTAGGAACCCAGACTTAGTACCATGCACGTCTGTGATGTGGCGAAAACTCGTACGACTCGGGCCACAAGAATATGCCTCTGCCTTAGCCATCATGAAGAGGGATGAGAGGGGTGAGACTGTGCTTGACATGGCAAGGAAGCTCCGAGCATATGCAGATGCTGTACATGGCCCAACACATGCCAGAATCGCAGCAGTGGAAACACGTCTTCAAAAATTAGAGGACAAGATAGAGGAGGGTCACAAGAAACTGAGGGA
The DNA here is from genome assembly GCF_047830755.1 of Zonotrichia albicollis. NCBI lineage: Eukaryota > Metazoa > Chordata > Aves > Passeriformes > Passerellidae > Zonotrichia > Zonotrichia albicollis. Next base: position 1,317,514 of record NW_027428460.1, on the reverse strand, counting down.
GGAGATTAAAGAGAGCTTTCTCCAAATCTCGGCGGTACAGATCAGAGGTTCTGGTACCCAACGCAGACGTTCCCCAGACGGCGAGAGAAGGTACATCCCACGAGCTGAGCTGTGGTTCTATTTGCGTGATTGTGGAGAAGACATGAGGAGATGGCATAGACAACCTACCTCTGCTCTGGCACAACGGGTGAGACAACTGAAGATTCAGAGAGGAAGTTCCAAAAGGGAAGCAGCTCCAGTGGCCAGTAACCGAACTGTCACATATGATGATAATGACAATATTTTTGATCCCCTTGAAGGAACCTCCAAGACATATGCCCAGGGAAAGAAGGATAACCAGGCTTAGAGGGGCCCTGCCTCTAGCCAGGTAGAGGCTGGGGAAAACCGTGTTTTTTGGACTGTGTGGATTCGTTGGCCTGGCACATATGAACCACAAGAATACAAAGCTTTGGTTGACACTGGTGCACAATGCACATTAATCCCATCAAGACATGTGGGGACAGAGTCTGTTTCTATTGCTGGTGTGACAGGGGGATCCCAGGATTTCACTTTGGTAGAAGCTGAGGTGAGCCTGACTGGAAATGAGTGGAAGAAACACTCTATTGTGACTGGCCCAGAGGCCCCATGTATTTTGGGCATAGACTACCTTCGAAGTGGGTATTTCAAAGACCCAAAGGGACTCAGATGGGCATTTGGAATAGCTGCTGTAGAGACAGAGGGTGTCAAGCAGTTGAACAGCTTGCCTGGACTGTCAGACAGCCCATCTGCAGTAGGTCTCCTGAAGGTGGAAGAGCAACGAGTGCCAATTGCCACCTCAACAGTGCACCGCCGACAGTACCGAACGAATCGAGATGCTGTGATCCCCATCCATAAGATGATCCGAGAGCTGGAGAGCCAAGGGGTGGTCAGCAAGACCCACTCACCCTTCAACAGCCCCATCTGGCCTGTGCGAAAATCTGAAGGAGAATGGAGATTGACTGTGGACTATCGTGCATTGAATGAAGTGACCCCACCCCTGAGCGCTGCTGTGCCGGACATGCTGGAACTCCAGTACGAGCTGGAGTCCAAGGCAGCAAGGTGGTACGCCACTATAGACATTGCCAATGCATTTTTCTCCATTCCTCTGGCAGCAGAATGCAGGCCTCAGTTTGCTTTCACCTGGAGAGGCGTGCAGTACACCTGGAACCGATTGCCCCAGGGGTGGAAGCACAGCCCCACCATCTGCCATGGACTGATCCAGGCTGCACTGGAAAAGGGTGAGGCTCCAGAACATCTGCAATATATTGATGACATCATTGTGTGGGGGAAGACAGCAGCAGAGGTGTTCGAGAAAGGGGAGAAAATTATCCAGATTCTCCTAAAAGCTGGCTTCGCCATCAAGAAGAACAAAGTCAAGGGACCTGCTCAAGAGATCCAGTTTCTGGGAGTGAAGTGGCAAGACGGACGGCGTCAGATTCCCACCGATGTCATCAACAAGATCACAGCAATGTCTCCACCCACCAATAAGAAAGAGACACAAGCTTTCCTAGGCGCCATAGGTTTTTGGAGGATGCATATTCCCGAATACAGTCAGATCGTGAGCCCTCTCTACCTGGTCACCCGTAAGAAGAACACTTTCCACTGGGGCCCAGAGCAGCAACAAGCCTTTGCACAGATCAAGCAGGAGATTGCTCATGCAGTAGCCCTTGGCCCAGTCAGGACAGGACCAGAGGTGAAGAATGTGCTCTACTCTGCAGCCGGGAACCATGGCTTGTCCTGGAGCCTTTGGCAGAAGGTGCCTGAGGAGACTCGGGGTCGACCACTGGGATTTTGGAGTCGAAGCTACAGAGGGTCTGAAGCCAACTATACTCCAACAGAGAAAGAAATCCTGGCTGCCTATGAAGGAGTCCAGGCTGCTTCGGAGGTAATAGGCACTGAAGCACAACTCCTCCTGGCACCCCGACTACCCGTGCTGGGGTGGATGTTCAAAGGCAAGGTTCCTTCCACTCACCATGCCACCAGTGCTACATGGAGCAAGTGGATTGCTCTCATCACTCAGCGCGCCCATATAGGTAAACTGAATCGCCCTGGGATTTTGGAGGTCATTACAAATTGGCCCGAAGGTGAAAACTTTGGTCTCTCTGATGAAGGGGAACAAGAAGAGACATGAGCTGAAGAAGCTCCACCATACAACCAACTGCCAGCAGAAGATACACAATACGCTCTCTTTACTGATGGGTCGTGCCGCATTGTGGGAATGAACCGGAAGTGGAAAGCAGCTGTATGGAGCCCCACACGGCAGGTGGCAGAGGCCACTGAAGGAGAAGGTGGATCAAGCCAACTTGCTGAACTCAAAGCTGTTCAACTGGCCCTGGACATTGCTGAGAGAGAGAAGTGGCCAAAGCTCTACCTTTATACTGATTCATGGATGGTAGCCAATGCTCTGTGGGGATGGCTGGAGAGGTGGAAAAAGGCTAACTGGCAACGTAGAGGAAAGCCAATTTGGGCTGCTGAAGAGTGGAAAGACATTGCTACCAGGGTAGGGAAGCTGCCTGTGAAGGTCCGCCATGTAGATGCCCATGTACCCAAGAGTAGAGCTAATGAGGAGCACCAAAACAATGATCAGGTAGACCAAGCCGCAAAGATAGGGGTGTCCAAAATAGACCTAGATTGGGAACATAAAGGAGAGTTATTCTTAGCTCGGTGGGCCCATGATGCCTCAGGCCACCAGGGCAGAGATGCCACCTATAAGTGGGCACGAGACCGAGGGGTGGATCTAACCATGGACAGTATCTCTCAGGTTATCCATGACTGTGAGACGTGTGCTGCCATCAAGCAGGCCAAGCGACTGAAGCCCCTCTGGTACAGTGGGCGGTGGTCCAAGTACAAGTATGGGGAGGCCTGGCAGATTGACTCCATCACACTGCCCCAGACACGCCAGGGCAAGCGCTACGTGCTGACCATGGTGGAGGCCACCACTGGATGGCTGGAAACCTACCCTGTGCCTCATGCTACAGCCCGGAACACCATCCTGGGCCTGGAAAAGCAAGTTCTGTGGAGACATGGCACCCCTGAGAGGATTGAGTCAGACAATGGGACTCATTTCAAGAACAGCCTTGTCAACACCTGGGCTAGGGAACATGGCATTGAGTGGGTGTACCATATCCCCTACCATGCACCAGCTGCAGGCAAAGTGGAGAGGTACAATGGACTGTTAAAAACCACATTGAAAGCATTAGGTGGGGGATCTTTCAAGAACTGGGATCAGCATCTGGCAAAAGCCACCTGGTTAGTTAACACCCGAGGCTCTACTAACCGAGTCGGCCCTGCCCAATCTGAGCCTTTGCAGAGAGTAGATGGAGACAAAGTCCCAGTGGTACATGTCAGAGGTTTGTTAGGGAAGGCTGTGTGGATCAATTCTGCCTCGAGTACAGACAAACCCATTCGTGGGGTTGTCTTTGCTCAGGGACCAGGTTGCACATGGTGGATAATGCAAAAAGATGGAAGAACACGATGTGTACCTCAGGGAGACCTGATTGTTGCATAAAACCTGTATAACTATCACTGTTTCCTGAATGTTATTACCATTGTCTGTGTATAGTTGTATAATGGCTGTATCATGTATGTACTTGTAGAGTTAGAATTTATATTAGTTTTAGTAGTAAGCAGACGATATGGGGATAAGGGGTGGAATGTCCTGGGTTGACTATATGATGCTTTTATCCCCAATCGTCTCATTCTGTTTATGTTGAATAATAATAAGTTTTGTACCTTTAAGAGTGTTACAGAGAGTGAAGGGGGAGAGAGAAGAAGCGCACAGTTTGTTTTTCAGACACTGCACTCACTCCTCCACATTCCTGCTCCTGACTGTGTTGTCTGCGGACAGACAGCGGGACAGAGAGCTCTTCTTTTGCTTTTTAGTTAGTGTTAGCTAGCTGAGGCAAAGAAGTTCCCTGGACTGTTTTTTCCCTTTTTCTTTGGACCTCTTGGAACTGCTCTGGACTGAACACCCAGGAGAGCACCGGCAGCTGCAGCTGTGGCCCACCGGGCCGGCCCTGGCCTGCGACAATTCCAGCACTGAGAGACTGATCAGAGACTGAGTGAGCTGCTGCTTGAACCCGGGGTTTTCTCAGTTTGTCATCTCTTTTAGAGTGGCAAGGGGTCTCATTGTTTTGATACTGTTTTGGTCGTATTGTTTAATAAACAGGGGGGTTTTTTTCCACCTTTCTCCAAGGAGGTATTTTTCTTTTCCTCCCGGACCAGTTGAGGGGGGAGGGGCCGATTGGATCTGCTTTTCCCACAGGAGCTCCTTTGGGGGGATTCTTCCCCGAACTTGCTCTAAACCTGGACAGATGGAATCCTGGAATTCTGGAATTTGGATGGAATTCCCAGTTCAGACTGGGACACCAAGCAGGAACAGGGAAACCATTGGGATACAAAATTATGGAATTCTGGAATTTGGATGGAATTCCCAGTTCTGACTGACCCCAAACAGGAATTAGAAAACTACTGGGAGACAGAACCATGGAATTCTGGAATCCAGGTGGAATTCCCAGTTCAGACTGACACCAAACCAAAACCGGAAAGCCGCTGGAGATGGAATTATGGAATTCCAGAATCCAGGTGGAATTCCCAGTTCAGACCGACACCAAGCAACATCGGAAACAGGGAAAGGATTGGGAGATGGAATTATGGAATTCTGGAATTCCCAGTTCAGACTGGGACACCAAACAGCACCAGAAACTGGGAAAGGATTGGGGGATGGAATTATGGAATTCTGGAATTCCCAGTTCTGACTGGGACACCAAATATCACCAGAAACTGGGAAACCCTTGGGAGATGGAATTATGGAATTCTGGAATTCCCAGTTCTGACTGGGACACCAAACAGCACCAGAAACTGGGAAAGGACTTGGAGATGGAATCCTGGAATCCTGGAATTTGGATGGAATTCCCAGTTCTGACCGACACCAAGCAACAACAGAAACTGGGAAACCCTTGGGAGATGGAATTATGGAATTCTGGAATTCCCAGTTCAGACTGACACCAAACAGCACCAGAAACTGGGAAAGGACTTGGAGATGGAATCCTGGAATTCTGGAATCCAGGTGGAATTCCCAGTTCAGACTGACACCAAACCAAAATCGGAAAGCCGCTGGAGATGGAATCCTGGAATTCCAGAATCCAGGTGGAATTCCCAGTTCAGACCGACACCAAACAGCACCAGAAACAGGGAAACCATTGGGAGATGGAATTATGGAATTCTGGAATTCCCAGTTCAGACTGACCCAAACAGCACCAGAAACAGGGAAAGGATTGGGAGACGGGATCATGGAATTCCAGAATCTGGATGGAATTCCCAGTTCAGAACCGACACCAAACCAGAAACTGGAAAAGGATTTGGAGAATGATCATGGAATTCTGGAATCATGGAATCCTGGAATCTGGATGGAATCTGGATGGAATTCCCATTTCAGACCGACACCAAACCGGAACTGGAAAATCATTGGAATTCCACAAAATTCTGGAATCCCCCTTGGAATTCCCAGTTCAGACTGGGACACCAAACACAAACAGGAAAATCACTGGGAAATGGAATGATGGAATTCCAGAATCCAGGTGGAATTCCCAGTTCAAACTGGGACACCAAACAGCACCAGAAACTGGGAAAGGACTTGGAGATGGAATCCTGGAATTCTGGAATCCACGTGGAATTCCCAGTTCAGACTGGGACACCAAGCAGGAACAGGGAAACCATTGGGATACAAAATTATGGAATTCTGGAATTTGGATGGAATTCCCAGTTCTGACTGACCCCAAACAGGAATTAGAAAACTACTGGGAGACAGAACCATGGAATTCTGGAATCCAGGTGGAATTCCCAGTTCAGACTGACACCAAACCAAAACCGGAAAGCCGCTGGAGATGGAATTATGGAATTCCAGAATCCAGGTGGAATTCCCAGTTCAGACCGACACCAAGCAACATCAGAAACAGGGAAAGGATTGGGAGATGGAATTATGGAATTCTGGAATTCCCAGTTCAGACTGGGACACCAAACAGCACCAGAAACTGGGAAACCCTTGGGAGATGGAATTATGGAATTCTGGAATTCCCAGTTCAGACTGGGACACCAAACAGCACCAGAAACTGGGAAAGGACTTGGAGATGGAATCCTGGAATCCTGGAATTTGGATGGAATTCCCAGTTCTGACCGACACCAAGCAACCACAGAAACTGGGAAACCATTGGGAGATGGAATTATGGAATTCTGGAATTCCCAGTTCAAACTGGGACACCAAACAGCACCAGAAACTGGGAAAGGACTTGGAGATGGAATCCTGGAATCCTGGAATTTGGATGGAATTCCCAGTTCTGACCGACACCAGGCAACAACAGAAACTGGGAAACCATTGGGAGATGGAATTATGGAATTCTGGAATTCCCAGTTCAGACTGACACCAAACAGCATCAGAAACTGGGAAAGGACTTGGAGATGGAATCCTGGAATTCTGGAATCCAGGTGGAATTCCCAGTTCAGACTGACACCAAACCAAAATCGGAAAGCCGCTGGAGATGGAACAATGGAATTCCAGAATCCAGGTGGAATTCCCAGTTCAGACTGACACCAAACAGCACCAGAAACAGGGAAACCATTGGGAGATGGAATTATGGAATTCTGGAATTCCCAGTTCAGACTGACACCAAACAGCACCAGAAACAGGGAAAGGATTGGGAGACAGAACCATGGAATTCTGGAATCCAGGTGGAATTCCCAGTTCAGACTGACACCAAACCAAAACCGGAAAGCCGCTGGAGATGGAACAATGGAATTCCAGAATCCAGGTGGAATTCCCAGTTCAGACCGACACCAAACAGCACCAGAAACAGGGAAACCATTGGGAGATGGAATTATGGAATTCTGGAATTCCCAGTTCAGACTGACCCAAACAGCACCAGAAACAGGGAAAGGATTGGGAGACGGGATCATGGAATTCCAGAATCTGGATGGAATTCCCAGTTCAGAACCGACACCAAACCAGAAACTGGAAAAGGATTTGGAGAATGATCATGGAATTCTGGAATCATGGAATCCTGGAATCTGGATGGAATTCCCATTTCAGACCGACACCAAACCGGAACTGGAAAATCATTGGAATTCCACAAAATTCTGGAATCCCCCTTGGAATTCCCAGTTCAGACTGGGACACCAAACACAAACAGGAAAATCACTGGGAAATGGAATTATGGAATTCCAGAATCCAGGTGGAATTCCCAGTTCAAACTGGGACACCAAACAGCACCAGAAACTGGGAAAGGACTTGGAGATGGAATCCTGGAATTCTGGAATTTGGATGGAATTCCCAGTTCTGACTGACCCCAAACAGGAATTAGAAAACTACTGGGAGACAGAACCATGGAATTCTGGAATCCAGGTGGAATTCCCAGTTCAGACCGACACCAAGCAACATCAGAAACAGGGAAAGATTGGGAGATGGAATTATGGAATTCTGGAATTCCCAGTTCTGACTGGGACACAAAACAGCACCAGAAACAGGGAAACCATTGGGAGATGGAATCCTGGAATTCTGGAACTCCCAGTTCAGACTGACCCAAACAGCACCAGAAACAGGGAAAGGATTGGGAGACGGGATCATGGAATTCCAGAATCTGGATGGAATTCCCACTTCAGAACCGACACCAAACCAGAAACTGGAAAAGGATTTGGAGAATGATCATGGAATTCTGGAATCATGGAATCCTGGAATCTGGATGGAATCTGGATGGAATTCCCATTTCAGACCGACACCAAACCGGAACTGGAAAATCATTGGAATTCCACAAAATTCTGGAATCCCCCTTGGAATTCCCAGTTCAGACTGGGACACCAAACACAAACAGGAAAATCACTGGGAAATGGAATGATGGAATTCCAGAATCCAGGTGGAATTCCCAGTTCAAACTGGGACACCAAACAGCACCAGAAACTGGGAAAGGACTTGGAGATGGTGTCCTGGGTTGACTATATGATGCTTTTATCCCCAATCGTCTCATTCTGTTTATGTTGAATAATAAGTTTTGTACCTTTAAGAGTGTTACAGAGAGTGAAGGGGGAGAGAGAGAAGAAGCGCGCAGTTTGTTTTTCAGACACTGCACTCCACTCCTCCACATTCCTGCTCCTGACTGTGTTGTCTGCAGACAGACAGCGGGACAGAGAGCTCTTCTTTTGCTTTTTAGTTAGTGTTAGCTAGCTGAGGCAAAGAAGTTCCCTGGACTGTTTTTTCCCTTTTTCTTTGGACCTCTTGGAACTGCTCTGGACTGAACACCCAGGAGAGCACCGGCAGCTGCAGCTGTGGCCCACCGGGCCGGCCCTGGCCTGCGACAATTCCAGCACTGAGAGACTGATCAGAGACTGAGTGAGCTGCTGCTTGAACCCGGGGTTTTCTCAGTTTGTCATCTCTTTTAGAGTGGCAAGGGGTCTCATTGTTTTGATACTGTTTTGGTCGTATTGTTTAATAAACAGGGGGGTTTTTTTCCACCTTTCTCCAAGGAGGTATTTTTCTTTCCTCCCGGACCAGTTGAGGGGGGAGGAGCCGATTGGATCTGCTTTTCCCACCGGAGCTCCTTTGGGGGGATTCTTCCCCAAACTTGCTCTAAACCTGGACAAATACATGAATTGGCGCCCAACGCGCGGCTGGAAAATGTGGAAAAAAGCCCTATTAATTGTGTGTCTGTTGTTGTTAAAGCAGTTAGTAGACATGATGCTTGGACCCCTGATGTCTCTGGTTGTGAAAGCCTCTGTATGGCTCTGGGCTCTAGACCTTTTTGAGGTTTCAATACCTTTCTGGTCATTAGGATTATTGTCCTTAACAAGTAATTTTTACGGTAGAGGGGTACGGATTGGAATAGCTGTTGTGCTGGCCCTGGTGATAATGATTTATAAAGCGTTCAAAAAGATACTGACCTCTGTTTACAGCATGTATGGTTTATGGTTTCTTCATCCTACCCTGCATCCCAATTCCAGTGGTATGTTTTGGGAATTTATTAGTAACTATACTCAGTCTGTTAGAGGTGGAGCTAAGAATGAGACTTTCCAGCCTTCCCTTTCCCTCTTCTCCTTTGGATCGGTTATGTCACTTTTTGAGAATGTTCAGTTTCCCCTGAATGTTAAAGAGACCATCTTTCTGGTATTTAATTTGGTAAGTCTTCTCTATATGGTCTGCAGCTTCTCTAGATTGAGGGCTGAGATTTCTAGACGGGCTGATGAGACCCCTGACTCAGGAGTAAACCCTGGTGTGGAAAATCCTAAGTGGTGTGGGAAATGGGAGGATATGGGCGAAATCCTGAAGGAATTCTCTGACCCTATAGTGTGGGATTTTCCCCATGAACAAATTCAGAACCCAGCTGAGGTGGGGAAATATCTGAAAGAGAAGTACCAGGATGAGCCTAAGGAGAGGAAGGTCATTGCAGTGAGCTGGGCCCTGGCATATGCTTATCGCACACTGCTAGATACTCTAGGGCAGCAGACAGAGGCAGGGGGGCAGGGAGATAAATCAGCAACTGTCCCGGTGGCTCAGGCTGCAGCTAACACTCCAGGCTCGAAGCCAGCAGCCAAACCCATGGCTGTTGCTACCAGCACTAGAAGTGGGAAATGCACAGCCAAGACCAATCGACCAGTGGATGATGATGATGATGATGATGAAGGAGAAGGAACCTCAGTGCCCCCTGACGTAAAGTCAGGAGTCAAAGCAGCAGATGCAAGATCAGATGCCAATACTGAGTCCTTCTCCCTGAAGGACCTTCGTGGCCTACGGAAGGATTACACTCGAAGGTCTGATGAATCCATAATTAGTTGGCTGGTCCGTCTCTGGGATGCTGCAGGCGAGGCTACCGTTTTGGATGGCACTGAAGCCAGGCATTTGGGATCCCTGTCACAGGATACTGTCATAGACCAAGGAATGATGAGGGGGGCTAACTCTCAGAGCCTCTGGGAACGAGTCCTAAGAAGTGTAGCAGAAAGATACCTGTGTGCAGACGATCTCTATATGCAGCAGACTCAGTGGAAGACAATAGAGCAAGGGATCCAACGCCTGAGAGAAATGGCCGTGGTTGAGATTATCTTCTCAGATGATGTAACAACTAGGAACCCAGACTTAGTACCATGCACGTCTGTGATGTGGCGAAAACTCGTACGACTCGGGCCACAAGAATATGCCTCTGCCTTAGCCATCATGAAGAGGGATGAGAGGGGTGAGACTGTGCTTGACATGGCAAGGAAGCTCCGAGCATATGCAGATGCTGTACATGGCCCAACACATGCCAGAATCGCAGCAGTGGAAACACGTCTTCAAAAATTAGAGGACAAGATAGAGGAGGGTCACAAGAAACTGAGGGAGGAGATTAAAGAGAGCTTTCTCCAAATCTCGGCGGTACAGATCAGAGGTTCTGGTACCCAACGCAGACGTTCCCCAGACGGCGAGAGAAGGTACATCCCACGAGCTGAGCTGTGGTTCTATTTGCGTGATTGTGGAGAAGACATGAGGAGATGGCATAGACAACCTACCTCTGCTCTGGCACAACGGGTGAGACAACTGAAGATTCAGAGAGGAAGTTCCAAAAGGGAAGCAGCTCCAGTGGCCAGTAACCGAACTGTCACATATGATGATAATGACAATATTTTTGATCCCCTTGAAGGAACCTCCAAGACATATGCCCAGGGAAAGAAGGATAACCAGGCTTAGAGGGGCCCTGCCTCTAGCCAGGTAGAGGCTGGGGAAAACCGTGTTTTTTGGACTGTGTGGATTCGTTGGCCTGGCACATATGAACCACAAGAATACAAAGCTTTGGTTGACACTGGTGCACAATGCACATTAATCCCATCAAGACATGTGGGGACAGAGTCTGTTTCTATTGCTGGTGTGACAGGGGGATCCCAGGATTTCACTTTGGTAGAAGCTGAGGTGAGCCTGACTGGAAATGAGTGGAAGAAACACTCTATTGTGACTGGCCCAGAGGCCCCATGTATTTTGGGCATAGACTACCTTCGAAGTGGGTATTTCAAAGACCCAAAGGGACTCAGATGGGCATTTGGAATAGCTGCTGTAGAGACAGAGGGTGTCAAGCAGTTGAACAGCTTGCCTGGACTGTCAGACAGCCCATCTGCAGTAGGTCTCCTGAAGGTGGAAGAGCAACGAGTGCCAATTGCCACCTCAACAGTGCACCGCCGACAGTACCGAACGAATCGAGATGCTGTGATCCCCATCCATAAGATGATCCGAGAGCTGGAGAGCCAAGGGGTGGTCAGCAAGACCCACTCACCCTTCAACAGCCCCATCTGGCCTGTGCGAAAATCTGAAGGAGAATGGAGATTGACTGTGGACTATCGTGCATTGAATGAAGTGACCCCACCCCTGAGCGCTGCTGTGCCGGACATGCTGGAACTCCAGTACGAGCTGGAGTCCAAGGCAGCAAGGTGGTACGCCACTATAGACATTGCCAATGCATTTTTCTCCATTCCTCTGGCAGCAGAATGCAGGCCTCAGTTTGCTTTCACCTGGAGAGGCGTGCAGTACACCTGGAACCGATTGCCCCAGGGGTGGAAGCACAGCCCCACCATCTGCCATGGACTGATCCAGGCTGCACTGGAAAAGGGTGAGGCTCCAGAACATCTGCAATATATTGATGACATCATTGTGTGGGGGAAGACAGCAGCAGAGGTGTTCGAGAAAGGGGAGAAAATTATCCAGATTCTCCTAAAAGCTGGCTTCGCCATCAAGAAGAACAAAGTCAAGGGACCTGCTCAAGAGATCCAGTTTCTGGGAGTGAAGTGGCAAGACGGACGGCGTCAGATTCCCACCGATGTCATCAACAAGATCACAGCAATGTCTCCACCCACCAATAAGAAAGAGACACAAGCTTTCCTAGGCGCCATAGGTTTTTGGAGGATGCATATTCCCGAATACAGTCAGATCGTGAGCCCTCTCTACCTGGTCACCCGTAAGAAGAACACTTTCCACTGGGGCCCAGAGCAGCAACAAGCCTTTGCACAGATCAAGCAGGAGATTGCTCATGCAGTAGCCCTTGGCCCAGTCAGGACAGGACCAGAGGTGAAGAATGTGCTCTACTCTGCAGCCGGGAACCATGGCTTGTCCTGGAGCCTTTGGCAGAAGGTGCCTGAGGAGACTCGGGGTCGACCACTGGGATTTTGGAGTCGAAGCTACAGAGGGTCTGAAGCCAACTATACTCCAACAGAGAAAGAAATCCTGGCTGCCTATGAAGGAGTCCAGGCTGCTTCGGAGGTAATAGGCACTGAAGCACAACTCCTCCTGGCACCCCGACTACCCGTGCTGGGGTGGATGTTCAAAGGCAAGGTTCCTTCCACTCACCATGCCACCAGTGCTACATGGAGCAAGTGGATTGCTCTCATCACTCAGCGCGCCCATATAGGTAAACTGAATCGCCCTGGGATTTTGGAGGTCATTACAAATTGGCCCGAAGGTGAAAACTTTGGTCTCTCTGATGAAGGGGAACAAGAAGAGACATGAGCTGAAGAAGCTCCACCATACAACCAACTGCCAGCAGAAGATACACAATACGCTCTCTTTACTGATGGGTCGTGCCGCATTGTGGGAATGAACCGGAAGTGGAAAGCAGCTGTATGGAGCCCCACACGGCAGGTGGCAGAGGCCACTGAAGGAGAAGGTGGATCAAGCCAACTTGCTGAACTCAAAGCTGTTCAACTGGCCCTGGACATTGCTGAGAGAGAGAAGTGGCCAAAGCTCTACCTTTATACTGATTCATGGATGGTAGCCAATGCTCTGTGGGGATGGCTGGAGAGGTGGAGAAAGGCTAACTGGCAACGTAGAGGAAAGCCAATTTGGGCTGCTGAAGAGTGGAAAGACATTGCTACCAGGGTAGGGAAGCTGCCTGTGAAGGTCCGCCATGTAGATGCCCATGTACCCAAGAGTAGAGCTAATGAGGAGCACCAAAACAATGATCAGGTAGACCAAGCCGCAAAGATAGGGGTGTCCAAAATAGACCTAGATTGGGAACATAAAGGAGAGTTATTCTTAGCTCGGTGGGCCCATGATGCCTCAGGCCACCAGGGCAGAGATGCCACCTATAAGTGGGCACGAGACCGAGGGGTGGATCTAACCATGGACAGTATCTCTCAGGTTATCCATGACTGTGAGACGTGTGCTGCCATCAAGCAGGCCAAGCGACTGAAGCCCCTCTGGTACAGTGGGCGGTGGTCCAAGTACAAGTATGGGGAGGCCTGGCAGATTGACTACATCACACTGCCCCAGACACGCCAGGGCAAGCGCTACGTGCTGACCATGGTGGAGGCCACCACTGGATGGCTGGAAACCTACCCTGTGCCTCATGCTACAGCCCGGAACACCATCCTGGGCCTGGAAAAGCAAGTTCTGTGGAGACATGGCACCCCTGAGAGGATTGAGTCAGACAATGGGACTCATTTCAAGAACAGCCTTGTCAACACCTGGGCTAGGGAACATGGCATTGAGTGGGTGTACCATATCCCCTACCATGCACCAGCTGCAGGCAAAGTGGAGAGGTACAATGGACTGTTAAAAACCACATTGAAAGCATTAGGTGGGGGATCTTTCAAGAACTGGGATCAGCATCTGGCAAAAGCCACCTGGTTAGTTAACACCCGAGGCTCTACTAACCGAGTCGGCCCTGCCCAATCTGAGCCTTTGCAGAGAGTAGATGGAGACAAAGTCCCAGTGGTACATGTCAGAGGTTTGTTAGGGAAGGCTGTGTGGATCAATTCTGCCTCGAGTACAGACAAACCCATTCGTGGGGTTGTCTTTGCTCAGGGACCAGGTTGCACATGGTGGATAATGCAAAAAGATGGAAGAACACGATGTGTACCTCAGGGAGACCTGATTGTTGCATAAAACCTGTATAACTATCACTGTTTCCTGAATGTTATTACCATTGTCTGTGTATAGTTGTATAATGGCTGTATCATGTATGTACTTGTAGAGTTAGAATTTATATTAGTTTTAGTAGTAAGCAGACGATATGGGGATAAGGGGTGGAATGTCCTGGGTTGACTATATGATGCTTTTATCCCCAATCGTCTCATTCTGTTTATGTTGAATAATAATAAGTTTTGTACCTTTAAGAGTGTTACAGAGAGTGAAGGGGGAGAGAGAAGAAGCGCGCAGTTTGTTTTTCAGACACTGCACTCACTCCTCCACATTCCTGCTCCTGACTGTGTTGTCTGCGGACAGACAGCGGGACAGAGAGCTCTTCTTTTGCTTTTTAGTTAGTGTTAGCTAGCTGAGGCAAAGAAGTTCCCTGGACTGTTTTTTCCCTTTTTCTTTGGACCTCTTGGAACTGCTCTGGACTGAACACCCAGGAGAGCACCGGCAGCTGCAGCTGTGGCCCACCGGGCCGGCCCTGGCCTGCGACAATTCCAGCATTGAGAGACTGATCAGAGACTGAGTGAGCTGCTGCTTGAACCAGGGGTTTTCTCAGTTTGTCATCTCTTTTAGAGTGGCAAGGGGTCTCATTGTTTTGATACTGTTTTGGTCGTATTGTTTAATAAACAGGGGGGTTTTTTTCCACCTTTCTCCAAGGAGGTATTTTTCTTTTCCTCCCGGACCAGTTGAGGGGGGAGGGGCCGATTGGATCTGCTTTTCCCACCGGAGCTCCTTTGGGGGGATTCTTCCCCGAACTTGCTCTAAACCTGGACAGATGGAATCCTGGAATTCTGGAATTTGGATGGAATTCCCAGTTCAGACTGGGACACCAAGCAGGAACAGGGAAACCATTGGGATACAAAATTATGGAATTCTGGAATTTGGATGGAATTCCCAGTTCTGACTGACCCCAAACAGGAATTAGAAAACTACTGGGAGACAGAACCATGGAATTCTGGAATCCAGGTGGAATTCCCAGTTCAGACTGACACCAAACCAAAACCGGAAAGCCGCTGGAGATGGAATTATGGAATTCCAGAATCCAGGTGGAATTCCCAGTTCAGACCGACACCAAGCAACATCGGAAACAGGGAAAGGATTGGGAGATGGAATTATGGAATTCTGGAATTCCCAGTTCAGACTGGGACACAAAACAGCACCAGAAACAGGGAAACCATTGGGAGATGGAATTATGGAATTCTGGAATTCCCAGTTCAGACTGGGACACCAAACAGCACCAGAAACTGGGAAAGGATTGGGGGATGGAATTATGGAATTCTGGAATTCCCAGTTCTGACTGGGACACCAAACAGCACCAGAAACTGGGAAACCCTTGGGAGATGGAATTATGGAATTCTGGAATTCCCAGTTCTGACTGGGACACCAAACAGCACCAGAAACTGGGAAAGGACTTGGAGATGGAATCCTGGAATCCTGGAATTTGGATGGAATTCCCAGTTCTGACCGACACCAAGCAACAACAGAAACTGGGAAACCCTTGGGAGATGGAATTATGGAATTCTGGAATTCCCAGTTCAGACTGACACCAAACAGCACCAGAAACTGGGAAAGGACTTGGAGATGGAATCCTGGAATTCTGGAATCCAGGTGGAATTCCCAGTTCAGACTGACACCAAACCAAAATCGGAAAGCCGCTGGAGATGGAATCCTGGAATTCCAGAATCCAGGTGGAATTCCCAGTTCAGACCGACACCAAACAGCACCAGAAACAGGGAAACCATTGGGAGATGGAATTATGGAATTCTGGAATTCCCAGTTCAGACTGACCCAAACAGCACCAGAAACAGGGAAAGGATTGGGAGACGGGATCATGGAATTCCAGAATCTGGATGGAATTCCCAGTTCAGAACCGACACCAAACCAGAAACTGGAAAAGGATTTGGAGAATGATCATGGAATTCTGGAATCATGGAATCCTGGAATCTGGATGGAATCTGGATGGAATTCCCATTTCAGACCGACACCAAACCGGAACTGGAAAATCATTGGAATTCCACAAAATTCTGGAATCCCCCTTGGAATTCCCAGTTCAGACTGGGACACCAAACACAAACAGGAAAATCACTGGGAAATGGAATGATGGAATTCCAGAATCCAGGTGGAATTCCCAGTTCAAACTGGGACACCAAACAGCACCAGAAACTGGGAAAGGACTTGGAGATGGAATCCTGGAATTCTGGAATCCACGTGGAATTCCCAGTTCAGACTGGGACACCAAGCAGGAACAGGGAAACCATTGGGATACAAAATTATGGAATTCTGGAATTTGGATGGAATTCCCAGTTCTGACTGACCCCAAACAGGAATTAGAAAACTACTGGGAGACAGAACCATGGAATTCTGGAATCCAGGTGGAATTCCCAGTTCAGACTGACACCAAACCAAAACCGGAAAGCCGCTGGAGATGGAATTATGGAATTCCAGAATCCAGGTGGAATTCCCAGTTCAGACCGACACCAAGCAACATCAGAAACAGGGAAAGGATTGGGAGATGGAATTATGGAATTCTGGAATTCCCAGTTCAGACTGGGACACCAAACAGCACCAGAAACTGGGAAACCCTTGGGAGATGGAATTATGGAATTCTGGAATTCCCAGTTCAGACTGGGACACCAAACAGCACCAGAAACTGGGAAAGGACTTGGAGATGGAATCCTGGAATCCTGGAATTTGGATGGAATTCCCAGTTCTGACCGACACCAAGCAACCACAGAAACTGGGAAACCATTGGGAGATGGAATTATGGAATTCTGGAATTCCCAGTTCAAACTGGGACACCAAACAGCACCAGAAACTGGGAAAGGACTTGGAGATGGAATCCTGGAATCCTGGAATTTGGATGGAATTCCCAGTTCTGACCGACACCAGGCAACAACAGAAACTGGGAAACCATTGGGAGATGGAATTATGGAATTCTGGAATTCCCAGTTCAGACTGACACCAAACAGCATCAGAAACTGGGAAAGGACTTGGAGATGGAATCCTGGAATTCTGGAATCCAGGTGGAATTCCCAGTTCAGACTGACACCAAACCAAAATCGGAAAGCCGCTGGAGATGGAATCCTGGAATTCCAGAATCCAGTTGGAATTCCCAGTTCAGACTGACACCAAACAGCACCAGAAACTGGGAAACCATTGGGAGATGGAATTATGGAATTCTGGAATTCCCAGTTCAGACTGACACCAAACAGCACCAGAAACAGGGAAAGGATTGGGAGACAGAACCATGGAATTCTGGAATCCAGGTGGAATTCCCAGTTCAGACTGACACCAAACCAAAACCGGAAAGCCGCTGGAGATGGAACAATGGAATTCCAGAATCCAGGTGGAATTCCCAGTTCAGACCGACACCAAACAGCACCAGAAACAGGGAAACCATTGGGAGATGGAATTATGGAATTCTGGAATTCCCAGTTCAGACTGACCCAAACAGCACCAGAAACAGGGAAAGGATTGGGAGACGGGATCATGGAATTCCAGAATCTGGATGGAATTCCCAGTTCAGAACCGACACCAAACCAGAAACTGGAAAAGGATTTGGAGAATGATCATGGAATTCTGGAATCATGGAATCCTGGAATCTGGATGGAATTCCCATTTCAGACCGACACCAAACCGGAACTGGAAAATCATTGGAATTCCACAAAATTCTGGAATCCCCCTTGGAATTCCCAGTTCAGACTGGGACACCAAACACAAACAGGAAAATCACTGGGAAATGGAATTATGGAATTCCAGAATCCAGGTGGAATTCCCAGTTCAAACTGGGACACCAAACAGCACCAGAAACTGGGAAAGGACTTGGAGATGGAATCCTGGAATTCTGGAATTTGGATGGAATTCCCAGTTCTGACTGACCCCAAACAGGAATTAGAAAACTACTGGGAGACAGAACCATGGAATTCTGGAATCCAGGTGGAATTCCCAGTTCAGACCGACACCAAGCAACATCAGAAACAGGGAAAGATTGGGAGATGGAATTATGGAATTCTGGAATTCCCAGTTCTGACTGGGACACAAAACAGCACCAGAAACAGGGAAACCATTGGGAGATGGAATTATGGAATTCTGGAACTCCCAGTTCAGACTGACCCAAACAGCACCAGAAACAGGGAAAGGATTGGGAGACGGGATCATGGAATTCCAGAATCTGGATGGAATTCCCACTTCAGAACCGACACCAAACCAGAAACTGGAAAAGGATTTGGAGAATGATCATGGAATTCTGGAATCATGGAATCCTGGAATCTGGATGGAATCTGGATGGAATTCCCATTTCAGACCGACACCAAACCGGAACTGGAAAATCATTGGAATTCCACAAAATTCTGGAATCCCCCTTGGAATTCCCAGTTCAGACTGGGACACCAAACACAAACAGGAAAATCACTGGGAAATGGAATGATGGAATTCCAGAATCCAGGTGGAATTCCCAGTTCAAACTGGGACACCAAACAGCACCAGAAACTGGGAAAGGACTTGGAGATGGTGTCCTGGGTTGACTATATGATGCTTTTATCCCCAATCGTCTCATTCTGTTTATGTTGAATAATAATAAGTTTTGTACCTTTAAGAGTGTTACAGAGAGTGAAGGGGGAGAGAGAGAAGAAGCGCGCAGTTTGTTTTTCAGACACTGCACTCCACTCCTCCACATTCCTGCTCCTGACTGTGTTGTCTGCAGACAGACAGCGGGACAGAGAGCTCTTCTTTTGCTTTTTAGTTAGTGTTAGCTAGCTGAGGCAAAGAAGTTCCCTGGACTGTTTTTTCCCTTTTTCTTTGGACCTCTTGGAACTGCTCTGGACTGAACACCCAGGAGAGCACCGGCAGCTGCAGCTGTGGCCCACCGGGCCGACCCTGGCCTGCGACAATTCCAGCACTGAGAGACTGATCAGAGACTGAGTGAGCTGCTGCTTGAACCCGGGGTTTTCTCAGTTTGTCATCTCTTTTAGAGTGGCAAGGGGTCTCATTGTTTTGATACTGTTTTGGTCGTATTGTTTAATAAACAGGGGGGTTTTTTTCCACCTTTCTCCAAGGAGGTATTTTTCTTTCCTCCCGGACCAGTTGAGGGGGGAGGAGCCGATTGGATCTGCTTTTCCCACCGGAGCTCCTTTGGGGGGATTCTTCCCCAAACTTGCTCTAAACCTGGACAAATACATGAATTGGCGCCCAACGCGCGGCTGGAAAATGTGGAAAAAAGCCCTATTAATTGTGTGTCTGTTGTTGTTAAAGCAGTTAGTAGACATGATGCTTGGACCCCTGATGTCTCTGGTTGTGAAAGCCTCTGTATGGCTCTGGGCTCTAGACCTTTTTGAGGTTTCAATACCTTTCTGGTCATTAGGATTATTGTCCTTAACAAGTAATTTTTACGGTAGAGGGGTACGGATTGGAATAGCTGTTGTGCTGGCCCTGGTGATAATGATTTATAAAGCGTTCAAAAAGATACTGACCTCTGTTTACAGCATGTATGGTTTATGGTTTCTTCATCCTACCCTGCATCCCAATTCCAGTGGTATGTTTTGGGAATTTATTAGTAACTATACTCAGTCTGTTAGAGGTGGAGCTAAGAATGAGACTTTCCAGCCTTCCCTTTCCCTCTTCTCCTTTGGATCGGTTATGTCACTTTTTGAGAATGTTCAGTTTCCCCTGAATGTTAAAGAGACCATCTTTCTGGTATTTAATTTGGTAAGTCTTCTCTATATGGTCTGCAGCTTCTCTAGATTGAGGGCTGAGATTTCTAGACGGGCTGATGAGACCCCTGACTCAGGAGTAAACCCTGGTGTGGAAAATCCTAAGTGGTGTGGGAAATGGGAGGATATGGGCGAAATCCTGAAGGAATTCTCTGACCCTATAGTGTGGGATTTTCCCCATGAACAAATTCAGAACCCAGCTGAGGTGGGGAAATATCTGAAAGAGAAGTACCAGGATGAGCCTAAGGAGAGGAAGGTCATTGCAGTGAGCTGGGCCCTGGCATATGCTTATCGCACACTGCTAGATACTCTAGGGCAGCAGACAGAGGCAGGGGGGCAGGGAGATAAATCAGCAACTGTCCCGGTGGCTCAGGCTGCAGCTAACACTCCAGGCTCGAAGCCAGCAGCCAAACCCATGGCTGTTGCTACCAGCACTAGAAGTGGGAAATGCACAGCCAAGACCAATCGACCAGTGGATGATGATGATGATGATGATGAAGGAGAAGGAACCTCAGTGCCCCCTGACGTAAAGTCAGGAGTCAAAGCAGCAGATGCAAGATCAGATGCCAATACTGAGTCCTTCTCCCTGAAGGACCTTCGTGGCCTACGGAAGGATTACACTCGAAGGTCTGATGAATCCATAATTAGTTGGCTGGTCCGTCTCTGGGATGCTGCAGGCGAGGCTACCGTTTTGGATGGCACTGAAGCCAGGCATTTGGGATCCCTGTCACAGGATACTGTCATAGACCAAGGAATGATGAGGGGGGCTAACTCTCAGAGCCTCTGGGAACGAGTCCTAAGAAGTGTAGCAGAAAGATACCTGTGTGCAGACGATCTCTATATGCAGCAGACTCAGTGGAAGACAATAGAGCAAGGGATCCAACGCCTGAGAGAAATGGCCGTGGTTGAGATTATCTTCTCAGATGATGTAACAACTAGGAACCCAGACTTAGTACCATGCACGTCTGTGATGTGGCGAAAACTCGTACGACTCGGGCCACAAGAATATGCCTCTGCCTTAGCCATCATGAAGAGGGATGAGAGGGGTGAGACTGTGCTTGACATGGCAAGGAAGCTCCGAGCATATGCAGATGCTGTACATGGCCCAACACATGCCAGAATCGCAGCAGTGGAAACACGTCTTCAAAAATTAGAGGACAAGATAGAGGAGGGTCACAAGAAACTGAGGGAGGAGATTAAAGAGAGCTTTCTCCAAATCTCGGCGGTACAGATCAGAGGTTCTGGTACCCAACGCAGACGTTCCCCAGACGGCGAGAGAAGGTACATCCCACGAGCTGAGCTGTGGTTCTATTTGCGTGATTGTGGAGAAGACATGAGGAGATGGCATAGACAACCTACCTCTGCTCTGGCACAACGGGTGAGACAACTGAAGATTCAGAGAGGAAGTTCCAAAAGGGAAGCAGCTCCAGTGGCCAGTAACCGAACTGTCACATATGATGATAATGACAATATTTTTGATCCCCTTGAAGGAACCTCCAAGACATATGCCCAGGGAAAGAAGGATAACCAGGCTTAGAGGGGCCCTGCCTCTAGCCAGGTAGAGGCTGGGGAAAACCGTGTTTTTTGGACTGTGTGGATTCGTTGGCCTGGCACATATGAACCACAAGAATACAAAGCTTTGGTTGACACTGGTGCACAATGCACATTAATCCCATCAAGACATGTGGGGACAGAGTCTGTTTCTATTGCTGGTGTGACAGGGGGATCCCAGGATTTCACTTTGGTAGAAGCTGAGGTGAGCCTGACTGGAAATGAGTGGAAGAAACACTCTATTGTGACTGGCCCAGAGGCCCCATGTATTTTGGGCATAGACTACCTTCGAAGTGGGTATTTCAAAGACCCAAAGGGACTCAGATGGGCATTTGGAATAGCTGCTGTAGAGACAGAGGGTGTCAAGCAGTTGAACAGCTTGCCTGGACTGTCAGACAGCCCATCTGCAGTAGGTCTCCTGAAGGTGGAAGAGCAACGAGTGCCAATTGCCACCTCAACAGTGCACCGCCGACAGTACCGAACGAATCGAGATGCTGTGATCCCCATCCATAAGATGATCCGAGAGCTGGAGAGCCAAGGGGTGGTCAGCAAGACCCACTCACCCTTCAACAGCCCCATCTGGCCTGTGCGAAAATCTGAAGGAGAATGGAGATTGACTGTGGACTATCGTGCATTGAATGAAGTGACCCCACCCCTGAGCGCTGCTGTGCCGGACATGCTGGAACTCCAGTACGAGCTGGAGTCCAAGGCAGCAAGGTGGTACGCCACTATAGACATTGCCAATGCATTTTTCTCCATTCCTCTGGCAGCAGAATGCAGGCCTCAGTTTGCTTTCACCTGGAGAGGCGTGCAGTACACCTGGAACCGATTGCCCCAGGGGTGGAAGCACAGCCCCACCATCTGCCATGGACTGATCCAGGCTGCACTGGAAAAGGGTGAGGCTCCAGAACATCTGCAATATATTGATGACATCATTGTGTGGGGGAAGACAGCAGCAGAGGTGTTCGAGAAAGGGGAGAAAATTATCCAGATTCTCCTAAAAGCTGGCTTCGCCATCAAGAAGAACAAAGTCAAGGGACCTGCTCAAGAGATCCAGTTTCTGGGAGTGAAGTGGCAAGACGGACGGCGTCAGATTCCCACCGATGTCATCAACAAGATCACAGCAATGTCTCCACCCACCAATAAGAAAGAGACACAAGCTTTCCTAGGCGCCATAGGTTTTTGGAGGATGCATATTCCCGAATACAGTCAGATCGTGAGCCCTCTCTACCTGGTCACCCGTAAGAAGAACACTTTCCACTGGGGCCCAGAGCAGCAACAAGCCTTTGCACAGATCAAGCAGGAGATTGCTCATGCAGTAGCCCTTGGCCCAGTCAGGACAGGACCAGAGGTGAAGAATGTGCTCTACTCTGCAGCCGGGAACCATGGCTTGTCCTGGAGCCTTTGGCAGAAGGTGCCTGAGGAGACTCGGGGTCGACCACTGGGATTTTGGAGTCGAAGCTACAGAGGGTCTGAAGCCAACTATACTCCAACAGAGAAAGAAATCCTGGCTGCCTATGAAGGAGTCCAGGCTGCTTCGGAGGTAATAGGCACTGAAGCACAACTCCTCCTGGCACCCCGACTACCCGTGCTGGGGTGGATGTTCAAAGGCAAGGTTCCTTCCACTCACCATGCCACCAGTGCTACATGGAGCAAGTGGATTGCTCTCATCACTCAGCGCGCCCATATAGGTAAACTGAATCGCCCTGGGATTTTGGAGGTCATTACAAATTGGCCCGAAGGTGAAAACTTTGGTCTCTCTGATGAAGGGGAACAAGAAGAGACATGAGCTGAAGAAGCTCCACCATACAACCAACTGCCAGCAGAAGATACACAATACGCTCTCTTTACTGATGGGTCGTGCCGCATTGTGGGAATGAACCGGAAGTGGAAAGCAGCTGTATGGAGCCCCACACGGCAGGTGGCAGAGGCCACTGAAGGAGAAGGTGGATCAAGCCAACTTGCTGAACTCAAAGCTGTTCAACTGGCCCTGGACATTGCTGAGAGAGAGAAGTGGCCAAAGCTCTACCTTTATACTGATTCATGGATGGTAGCCAATGCTCTGTGGGGATGGCTGGAGAGGTGGAAAAAGGCTAACTGGCAACGTAGAGGAAAGCCAATTTGGGCTGCTGAAGAGTGGAAAGACATTGCTACCAGGGTAGGGAAGCTGCCTGTGAAGGTCCGCCATGTAGATGCCCATGTACCCAAGAGTAGAGCTAATGAGGAGCACCAAAACAATGATCAGGTAGACCAAGCCGCAAAGATAGGGGTGTCCAAAATAGACCTAGATTGGGAACATAAAGGAGAGTTATTCTTAGCTCGGTGGGCCCATGATGCCTCAGGCCACCAGGGCAGAGATGCCACCTATAAGTGGGCACGAGACCGAGGGGTGGATCTAACCATGGACAGTATCTCTCAGGTTATCCATGACTGTGAGACGTGTGCTGCCATCAAGCAGGCCAAGCGACTGAAGCCCCTCTGGTACGGTGGGCGGTGGTCCAAGTACAAGTATGGGGAGGCCTGGCAGATTGACTACATCACACTGCCCCAGACACGCCAGGGCAAGCGCTACGTGCTGACCATGGTGGAGGCCACCACTGGATGGCTGGAAACCTACCCTGTGCCTCATGCTACAGCCCGGAACACCATCCTGGGCCTGGAAAAGCAAGTTCTGTGGAGACATGGCACCCCTGAGAGGATTGAGTCAGACAATGGGACTCATTTCAAGAACAGCCTTGTCAACACCTGGGCTAGGGAACATGGCATTGAGTGGGTGTACCATATCCCCTACCATGCACCAGCTGCAGGCAAAGTGGAGAGGTACAATGGACTGTTAAAAACCACATTGAAAGCATTAGGTGGGGGATCTTTCAAGAACTGGGATCAGCATCTGGCAAAAGCCACCTGGTTAGTTAACACCCGAGGCTCTACTAACCGAGTCGGCCCTGCCCAATCTGAGCCTTTGCAGAGAGTAGATGGAGACAAAGTCCCAGTGGTACATGTCAGAGGTTTGTTAGGGAAGGCTGTGTGGATCAATTCTGCCTCGAGTACAGACAAACCCATTCGTGGGGTTGTCTTTGCTCAGGGACCAGGTTGCACATGGTGGATAATGCAAAAAGATGGAAGAACACGATGTGTACCTCAGGGAGACCTGATTGTTGCATAAAACCTGTATAACTATCACTGTTTCCTGAATGTTATTACCATTGTCTGTGTATAGTTGTATAATGGATGTATCATGTATGTACTTGTAGAGTTAGAATTTATATTAGTTTTAGTAGTAAGCAGACGATATGGGGATAAGGGGTGGAATGTCCTGGGTTGACTATATGATGCTTTTATCCCCAATCGTCTCATTCTGTTTATGTTGAATAATAATAAGTTTTGTACCTTTAAGAGTGTTACAGAGAGTGAACGGGGCAGAGAGAA
The DNA here is from genome assembly GCF_047830755.1 of Zonotrichia albicollis. Classification (NCBI taxonomy): domain Eukaryota; kingdom Metazoa; phylum Chordata; class Aves; order Passeriformes; family Passerellidae; genus Zonotrichia; species Zonotrichia albicollis. Next base: position 1,292,896 of record NW_027428460.1, on the reverse strand, counting down.
GAAGCGCGCAGTTTGTTTTTCAGACACTGCACTCCACTCCTCCACATTCCTGCTCCTGACTGTGTTGTCTGCGGACAGACAGCGGGACAGAGAGATCTTCTTTTGCTTTTTAGTTAGTGTTAGCTAGCTGAGGCAAAGAAGTTCCCTGGACTGTTTTTTCCCTTTTTCTTTGGACCTCTTGGAACTGCTCTGGACTGAACACCCAGGAGAGCACCGGCAGCTGCAGCTGTGGCCCACCGGGCCGGCCCTGGCCTGCGACAATTCCAGCACTGAGAGACTGATCAGAGACTGAGTGAGCTGCTGCTTGAACCCGGGGTTTTCTCAGTTTGTCATCTCTTTTAGAGTGGCAAGGGGTCTCATTGTTTTGATACTGTTTTGGTCGTATTGTTTAATAAACAGGGGGGTTTTTTTCCACCTTTCTCCAAGGAGGTATTTTTCTTTCCTCCCGGACCAGTTGAGGGGGGAGGAGCCGATTGGATCTGCTTTTCCCACCGGAGCTCCTTTGGGGGGATTCTTCCCCAAACTTGCTCTAAACCTGGACAGATGGAATCCTGGAATTCTGGAATTTGGATGGAATTCCCAGTTCAGAGTGGGACACCAAGCAGGAACAGGGAAACCATTGGGATACAAAATTATGGAATTCTGGAATTTGGATGGAATTCCCAGTTCTGACTGACCCCAAACAGGAATTAGAAAACTACAGGGCGACAGAACCATGGAATTCTGGAATCCAGGTGGAATTCCCAGTTCAGACTGACACCAAACCAAAACCGGAAAGCCGCTGGAGATGGAATTATGGAATTCCAGAATCCAGGTGGAATTCCCAGTTCTGACCGACACCAAGCAACAACAGAAACTGGGAAACCATTGGGAGATGGAATTATGGAATTCTGGAATTCCCAGTTCAGACTGACACCAAACAGCACCAGAAAGTGGGAAAGGATTTGGAGATGGAATCCTGGAATTCTGGAATCCAGGTGGAATTCCCAGTTCAGACTGACACCAAACCAAAATCGGAAAGCCGCTGGAGATGGAATCCTGGAATTCCAGAATCCAGGTGGAATTCCCAGTTCAGACTGACACCAAACAGCACCAGAAACAGGGAAAGGATTGGGAGATGGAATTATGGAATTCTGGAATTCCCAGTTCAGACTGACCCAAACAGCACCAGAAACAGGGAAAGGATTGGGAGACGGGATCATGGAATTCCAGAATCTGGATGGAATTCCCAGTTCAGACTGACACCAAACCAGAAACTGGAAAAGGATTTGGAGAATGATCATGGAATTCTGGAATCATGGAATCCTGGAATCTGGATGGAATCTGGATGGAATTCCCATTTCAGACCGACACCAAACCGGAACTGGAAAATCATTGGAATTCCACAAAATTCTGGAATCCCCCTTGGAATTCCCAGTTCAGACTGGGACACCAAACACAAACAGGAAAATCACTGGGAAATGGAATGATGGAATTCCAGAATCCAGGTGGAATTCCCAGTTCAAACTGGGACACCAAACAGCACCAGAAACTGGGAAAGGACTTGGAGATGGAATCCTGGAATTCTGGAATTTGGATGGAATTCCCAGTTCAGACAGGGACACCAAGCAGGAACAGGGAAACCATTGGGATACAAAATTATGGAATTCTGGAATTTGGATGGAATTCCCAGTTCTGACTGACCCCAAACAGGAATTAGAAAACTACTGGGAGACAGAACCATGGAATTGTGGAATCCAGGTGGAATTCCCAGTTCAGACTGACACCAAACCAAAACCGGAAAGCCGCTGGAGATGGAATTATGGAATTCCAGAATCCAGGTGGAATTCCCAGTTCAGACCGACACCCAACAACATCAGAAACAGGGAAAGGATTGGGAGATGGAATTATGGAATTCTGGAATTCCCAGTTCAGACTGACCCAAACAGCACCAGAAACAGGGAAACCATTGGGAGATGGAATTATGGAATTCTGGAATTCCCAGTTCAGACTGACCCAAACAGCACCAGAAACAGGGAAAGGATTGGGAGACGGGATCATGGAATTCCAGAATCTGGATGGAATTCCCAGTTCAGAACCGACACCAAACCAGAAACTGGAAAAGGATTTGGAGAATGATCATGGAATTCTGGAATCATGGAATCCTGGAATCTGGATGGAATCTGGATGGAATTCCCATTTCAGACCGACACCAAACCGGAACTGGAAAATCATTGGAATTCCACAAAATTCTGGAATCCCCCTTGGAATTCCCAGTTCAGACTGGGACACCAAACACAAACAGGAAAATCACTGGGAGATGGAATTATGGAATTCCAGAATCCAGGTGGAATTCCCAGTTCAAACTGGGACACCAAACAGCACCAGAAACTGGGAAAGGACTTGGAGATGGAATCCTGGAATTCTGGAATTTGGATGGAATTCCCAGTTCAGACTGGGACACCAAGCAGGAACAGTGAAACCATTGGGATACAAAATTATGGAATTCTGGAATTTGGATGGAATTCCCAGTTCTGACTGACCCCAAACAGGAATTAGAAAACTACTGGGAGACAGAACCATGGAATTCTGGAATCCGGGTGTAATTCCCAATTCAGACTGACACCAAACCAAAACCGGAAAGCCGCTGGAGATGGAATTATGGAATTCCAGAATCCAGGTGGAATTCCCAGTTCAGACCGACACCAATCAACATCAGAAACAGGGAAAGGATTGGGAGATGGAATTATGGATTTCTGGAATTCCCAGTTCTGACTGGGACACAAAACAGCACCAGGAACGGGGAAACGCTTGGGAGATGGAATTATGGAATTCTGGAATTCCCAGTTCAGACTGGGACACCAAACAGCACCAGAAACTGGGAAAGGACTTGGAGATGGAATCCTGGAATCCTGGAATTTGGATGGAATTCCCAGTTCTGACCGACACCAAGCAACAACAGAAACTGGGAAACCCTTGGGAGATGGAATTATGGAATTCTGGAATTCCCAGTTCAGACTGACACCAAACAGCACCAGAAACTGGGAAAGGACTTGGAGATGGAATCCTGGAATTCTGGAATCCAGGTGGAATTCCCAGTTCAGACTGACACCAAACCAAAATGGGAAAGCCGCTGGAGATGGAACCCTGGAATTCCAGAATCCAGTTGGAATTCCCAGTTCAGACTGACCCAAACAGCACCAGAAACAGGGAAAGGATTGGGAGACAGAACCATGGAATTCTGGAATCCAGGTGGAATTCCCAGTTCAGACTGACACCAAACCAAAACCGGAAAGCCGCTGGAGATGGAATTATGGAATTCCAGAATCCAGGTGGAATTCCCAGTTCAGACCGACACCAAGCAACATCAGAAACAGGGAATGGATTGGGAGATGGAATTATGGAATTCTGGAATTCCCAGTTCTGACTGGGACACAAAACAGCACCAGAAACTGGGAAACCCTTGGGAGATGGAATTATGGAATTCTTGAATTCCCAGTTCTGACTGGGACACTAAAGAGCACCAGAAACTGGGAAAGGACTTTGAGATGGAATCCTGGAATTCTGGAATCCAGGTGGAATTCCCAGTTCAGACTGACACCAAACCAAAACCGGAAAGCCGCTGGAGATGGAATTATGGAATTCCAGAATCCAGGTGGAATTCTCAGTTCAGACCGACACCAAACAGCACCAGAAACAGGGAAAGGATTGGGAGATGGAATTATGGAATTCTGGAATTCCCAGTTCAGACTGGGACACCAAACAGCACCAGAAACAGGGAAAGGATTGGGAGACGGGATCATGGAATTCCAGAATCTGGATGGAATTCCCAGTTCAGAACCAACACCAAACCAGAAACTGGAAAAGGATTTGGAGAACGATCATGGAATTCTGGAATCATGGAATCCTGGAATCTGGATGGAATCTGGATGGAATTCCCATTTCAGACCGACACCAAACCGGAACTGGAAAATCATTGGAATTCCACAAAATTCTGGAATCCCCCTTGGAATTCCCAGTTCAGACTGGGACACCAAACACAAACAGGAAAATCACTGGGAAATGGAATTATGGAATTCCAGAATCCAGGTGGAATTCCCAGTTCAAACTGGGACACCAAACAGCACCAGAAACTGGGAAAGGACTTGGAGATGGAATCCTGGAATTCTGGAATTTGGATGGAATTCCCAGTTCAGACTGGGACACCAAGCAGGAACAGGGAAACCATTGGGATACAAAATTATGGAATTCTGGAATTTGGATGGAATTCCCAGTTCTGACTGACCCCAAACAGGAATTAGAAAATTACTGGGAGACAGAACCATGGAATTCTGGAATCCAGGTGGAATTCCCAGTTCAGACTGACACCAAACCAAAACCGGAAAGCCGCTGGAGATGGAATTATGGAATTCCAGAATCCAGGTGGAATTCCCAGTTCAGACCGACACCAAACAACATCAGAAACAGGGAAAGGATTGGGAGATGGAATTATGGAATTCTGGAATTCCCAGTTCAGACTGGGACACCAAACAGCACCAGAAACTGGGAAAGGACTTGGAGATGGAATCCTGGAATCCTGGAATTTGGATGGAATTCCCAGTTCTGACCGACACCAAGCAACAACAGAAACTGGGAAACCATTGAGAGATGGAATTATGGAATTCTGGAATTCCAAGTTCAGACTGACACCAAACAGCACCAGAAACTGGGAAAGGACTTGGAGATGGAATCCTGGAATTCTGGAATCCAGGTGGAATTCCCACTTCAGACTGACACCAAACCAAAATCGGAAAGCCACTGGAGATGGAGCAATGGAATTCCAGAATCCAGGTGGAATTCCCAGTTCAGACTGACACCAAACAGCACCAGAAACAGGGAAACCATTGGGAGATGGAATTATGGAATTCCAGAATCCAGGTGGAATTCCCAGTTCAGACCGACACCAAGCAACATCAGAAACAGGGAAAGGATTGGGAGATGGAATTATGGAATTCTGGAATTCCCAGTTCTGACTGACACCAAACAGCACCAGAAACAGGGAAAGGATTGGGAGATGGAATTCTGGAATTCGGGAATCCAGGTGGAATTCCCAGTTCAGACTGACACCAAACCAAAACCGGAAAGCTGCTGGAGATGGAACAATGGAATTCCAGAATCCAGGTGGAATTCCCAGTTCAGACCGACACCAAACAACACCAGAAACAGGGAAACCATTGGGAGATGGAATTCTGGAATTCTGGAATTCCCAGTTCAGACTGACACCAAACAGCACCAGAAACTGGGAAAGGACTTGGAGATGGAATCCTGGAATTCTGGAATCAAGGTGGAATTCCCAGTTCAGACTGACACCAAACCAAAATCGGAAAGCCGCTGGAGATGGAATCCTGGAATTCCAGAATCCAGGTGGAATTCCCAGTTCTGACTGGGACACCAAACAGCACCAGAAACTGGGAAACCCTTGGGAGAAGGAATTATGGAATTCTGGAATTCCCAGTTCAGACTGGGACACCAAACAGCACCAGAAACTGGGAAAGGACTTGGAGATGGAATCCTGGAATCCTGGAATTTGGATGGAATTCCCAGTTCTGACCGACACCAAGCAACAACAGAAACTGGGAAACCATTGGGTGATGGAATTATGGAATTCTGGAATTCCCAGTTCAGACCGACACCAAACAGCACCAGAAACTGGGAAAGGATTGGGAGATGGAATCCTGGAATTCTGGAATTCCCAGTTCAGACTGGGACACCAAACAGCACCAGAAACAGGGAAAGGATTGGGAGACGGGATCATGGAATTCCAGAATCTGGATGGAATTCCCAGTTCAGAACCGACACCAAACCAGAAACTGGAAAAGGATTTGGAGAATGATCATGGAATTCTGGAATCATGGAATCCTGGAATCTGGATGGAATCTGGATGGAATTCCCATTTCAGACCGACACCGAACCGGAACTGGAAAATCATTGGAATTCCACAAAATTCTGGAATCCCCCTTGGAATTCCCAGTTCAGACTGGGACACCAAACACAAACAGGAAAATCACTGGGAAATGGAATGATGGAATTCCAGAATCCAGGTGGAATTCCCAGTTCAAACGGGGACACCAAACAGCACCAGAAACTGGGAAAGGACTTGGAGATGGAATCCTGGAATTCTGGAATTTGGATGGAATTCCCAGTTCAGACTGGGACACCAAGCAGGAACAGGGAAACCATTGGGATACAAAATTATGGAATTCTGGAATTTGGATGGAATTCCCAGTTCTGACTGACCCCAAACAGGAATTAGAAAACTACTGGGAGACAGAACCATGGAATTCTGGAATCCAGGTGGAATTCCCAGTTCAGACCGACACCAAACAAAAACCGGAAAGCCGCTGGAGATGGAATTATGGAATTCCAGAATCCAGGTGGAATTCCCAGTTCAGACCGACACCAAGCAACATCAGAAACAGGGAAAGGATTGGGAGATGGAATTATGGAATTCTGGAATTCCCAGTTCTGACTGGGACACAAAACAGCACCAGAAACTGGGAAACCCTTGGGAGATGGAATTATGGAATTCTGGAATTCCCAGTTCAGACTGGGACACCAAGCAACACCAGAAACTGGGAAAGGACTTGGAGATGGAATCCTGGAATCCTGGAATTTGGATGGAATTCCCAGTTCAGACCGACACCAAACAGCACCAGAAACAGGAAAGGATTGGGAGATGGAATTATGGAATTCTGGAATTCCCAGTTCAGACTGACCCAAACAGCACCAGAAACTGGGAAAGGATTGGGAGACGGGATCATGGAATTCCAGAATCTGGATGGAATTCCCAGTTCAGAACCGACACCAAACCAGAAACTGGAAAAGGATTTGGAGAATGATCATGGAATTCTGGAATCATGGAATCCTGGAATCTGGATGGAATCTGGATGGAATTCCCATTTCAGACCGACACCAAACCGGAACTGGAAAATCATTGGAATTCCACAAAATTCTGGAATCCCCCTTGGAATTCCCAGTTCAGACTGGGACACCAAACACAAACAGGAAAATCACTGGGAGATGGAATTATGGAATTCCAGAATCCAGGTGGAATTCCCAGTTCAGATTGACCCCAAAAGGCACCAGAAACTGGGAAAGGATTGGGAGATGGAATCCTGGAATTCTGGAATCCAGGTGGAATTCCCAGTTCAGACTGACACCAAACCAAAATCGGAAAGCCGCTGGAGATGGAATCCTGGAATTCCAGAATCCAGGTGGAATTCCCATTTCAGACCGACACCAAACAGCACCAGAAACAGGGAAAGGATTGGGAGATGGAATTATGGAATTCTGGAATTCCCAGTTCAGACTGACCCAAACAGCACCAGAAACAGGGAAAGGATTGGGAGACGGGATCATGGAATTCCAGAATCTGGATGGAATTCCCAGTTCAGAACCGCCACCAAACAGCACCAGAAACAGGGAAACCATTGGGAGATGGAATTATGGAATTCTGGAATTCCCAGTTCAGACTGACCCAAACAGTACCAGAAACAGGGAAAGGACTTGGAGATGGAATCATGGAATTCTGGAATCCAGGTGGAATTCCCGGATCAGACCGACACCAAACAGCACCAGAAACAGGGAAACCATTGGGAGATGGAATTCAGGAATTCTGGAATTCCCAGTTCAGACTGGGACACAAAAGAGCAGCAGAAACAGGGAAACACTTGGGAGATGGAATTATGGAATTCTGGAATTCCCATTTCAGACTGGGACACAAAAAAGCACCAGAAACTGGGAAAGGACTTGGAGATGGAATCCTGGAATCCTGGAATTTGGATGGAATTCCCAGTTCTGACCGACACCAAGCAACAACAGAAACTGGGAAACCATTGGGAGATGGAATTATGGAATTCTGGAATTCCCAGTTCAGACTGACACCAAACAGCACCAGAAACTGGGAAAGGACTTGGAGATGGAATCCTGGAATTCTGGAATCCAGGTGGAATTCCCAGTTCAGACTGACACCAAACCAAAACCGGAAAGCCGCTGGAGATGGAATTATGGAATTCCAGAATCCAGGTGGAATTCCCAGTTCAGACCGACACCAAGCAACATCAGAAACAGGGAAACCCTTGGGAGATGGAATTATGGAATTCTGGAATTCCCAGTTCAGACTGGGACACCAAACAGCACCAGAAACTGGGAAAGGACTTGGAGATGGAATCCTGGAATCCTGGAATTTGGATGGAATTCCCAGTTCTGACCGACACCAAGCAACAACAGAAACTGGGAAACCCTTGGGAGATGGAATTATGGAATTCTGGAATTCCCAGTTCAGACTGACCCCAAACAGCACCAGAAACTGGGAAAGGACTTGGAGATGGAATCCTGGAATTCTGGAATCCAGGTGGAATTCCCAGTTCAGACTGACACCAAACCAAAATGGGAAAGCCGCTGGAGATGGAACCCTGGAATTCCAGAATCCAGTTGGAATTCCCAGTTCAGACTGACCCAAACAGCACCAGAAACAGGGAAAGGATTGGGAGACAGAACCATGGAATTCTGGAATCCAGGTGGAATTCCCAGTTCAGACTGACACCAAACCAAAACCGGAAAGCCGCTGGAGATGGAATTATGGAATTCCAGAATCCAGGTGGAATTCCCAGTTCAGACCGACACCAAGCAACATCAGAAACAGGGAATGGATTGGGAGATGGAATTATGGAATTCTGGAATTCCCAGTTCAGACTGGGACACAAAACAGCACCAGAAACTGGGAAACCCTTGGGAGATGGAATTATGGAATTCTGGAATTCCCAGTTCTGACTGGGACACTAAAGAGCACCAGAAACTGGGAAAGGACTTTGAGATGGAATCCTGGAATTCTGGAATCCAGGTGGAATTCCCAGTTCAGACTGACACCAAACCAAAACCGGAAAGCCGCTGGAGATGGAATTATGGAATTCCAGAATCCAGGTGGAATTCCCAGTTCAGACCGATACCAAACAGCACCAGAAACAGGGAAAGGATTGGGAGATGGAATTATGGAATTCTGGAATTCCCAGTTCAGACTGGGACACCAAACAGCACCAGAAACAGGGAAAGGATTGGGAGACGGGATCATGGAATTCCAGAATCTGGATGGAATTCCCAGTTCAGAACCAACACCAAACCAGAAACTGGAAAAGGATTTGGAGAACGATCATGGAATTCTGGAATCATGGAATCCTGGAATCTGGATGGAATCTGGATGGAATTCCCATTTCAGACCGACACCAAACCGGAACTGGAAAATCATTGGAATTCCACAAAATTCTGGAATCCCCCTTGGAATTCCCAGTTCAGACTGGGACACCAAACACAAACAGGAAAATCACTGGGAAATGGAATTATGGAATTCCAGAATCCAGGTGGAATTCCCAGTTCAAACTGGGACACCAAACAGCACCAGAAACTGGGAAAGGACTTGGAGATGGAATCCTGGAATTCTGGAATTTGGATGGAATTCCCAGTTCAGACTGGGACACCAAGCAGGAACAGGGAAACCATTGGGATACAAAATTATGGAATTCTGGAATTTGGATGGAATTCCCAGTTCTGACTGACCCCAAACAGGAATTAGAAAACTACTGGGAGACAGAACCATGGAATTCTGGAATCCAGGTGGAATTCCCAGTTCAGACTGACACCAAACCAAAACCGGAAAGCCGCTGGAGATGGAATTATGGAATTCCGGAATCCAGGTGGAATTCCCAGTTCAGACCGACACAAAACAGCATCAGAAACAGGGAAAGGATTGGGAGATGGAATTATGGAATTCTGGAATTCCCAGTTCTGACTGGGACACCAAACAGCACCAGAAACTGGGAAAGGACTTGGAGATGGAATCCTGGAATTCTGGAATCCAGGTGGAATTCCCACTTCAGACTGACACCAAACCAAAATCGGAAAGCCGCTGGAGATGGAACAATGGAATTCCAGAATCCAGGTGGAATTCCCAGTTCAGACTGACACCAAACAGCACCAGAAACAGGGAAACCATTGGGAGATGGAATTATGGAATTCCAGAATCCAGGTGGAATTCCCAGTTCAGACCGACACCAAGCAACATCAGAAACTGGGAAAGGATTGGGAGATGGAATTATGGAATTCTGGAATTCCCAGTTCTGACTGGGACACAAAAGAGCACCAGAAACTGGGAAACCCTTGGGAGATGGAATTATGGAATTCTGGATATCCCAGTTCAGACTGACACCAAACAGCACCAGAAACTGGGAAAGGATTGGGAGATGGAATTCTGGAATTCTGGAATTCCCAGTTCTGACTGACACCAAACAGCACCAGAAACAGGGAAAGGATTGGGAGATGGAATTCTGGAATTCTGGAATCCAGGTGGAATTCCCAGTTCAGACCGACACCAAACAACATCAGAAACAGGGAAACCATTGGGAGATGGAATTATGGAATTCTGGAATTCCCAGTTCAGACTGACCCAAACAGCACCAGAAACAGGGAAACCATTGGGAGATGGAATTATGGAATTCTGGAATTCCCAGTTCAGACTGACCCAAACAGCACCAGAAACAGGGAAAGGATTGGGAGACGGGATCATGGAATTCCAGAATCTGGATGGAATTCCCACTTCAGAACCGACACCAAACCAGAAACTGGAAAAGGATTTGGAGAATGATCATGGAATTCTGGAATCATGGAATCCTGGAATCTGGATGGAATCTGGATGGAATTCCCGTTTCAGACCGACACCAAACCGGAACTGGAAAATCATTGGAATTCCACAAAATTCTGGAATCCCCCTTGGAATTCCCAGTTCAGACTGGGACACCAAACACAAACAGGAAAATCACTGGGAAATGGAATTATGGAATTCCAGAATCCAGGTGGAATTCCCAGTTCAGACCGACACCAAACAGCATCAGAAACAGGGAAAGGATTGGGAGATGGAATTATGGAATTCTGGAATTCCCAGTTCTGACTGGGACACAAAACAGCACCAGAAACGGGGAAACCCTTGGGAGATGGAATTATGGAATTCTGGAATTCCCAGTTCAGACTGGGACACCAAACAGCACCAGAAACTGGGAAAGGACTTGGAGATGGAATCCTGGAATCCTGGAATTTGGATGGAATTCCCAGTTCTGACCGACACCAAGCAACAACAGAAACTGGGAAACCATTGGGAGATGGAATTATGGAATTCTGGAATTCCCAGTTCAGACTGACACCAAACAGCACCAGAAACTGGGAAAGGATTGGGAGATGGAATTATGGAATTCTGGAATCCAGGTGGAATTCCCAGTTCAGACTGACACCAAACCAAAACCGGAAAGCCGCTGGAGATGGAACAATGGAATTCCAGAATCCAGGTGGAATTCCCAGTTCAGACCGACACCAAACAGCACCAGAAACAGGGAAAGGATTGGGAGATGGAATTATGGAATTCTGGAATTCCCAGTTCTGACTGGGACCCAAAACAGCACCAGAAACTGGGAAACCCTTGGGAGATGGAATTATGGAATTCTGGAATTCCCAGTTCAGACTGGGACACCAAACAGCACCAGAAACTGGGAAAGGACTTGGAGATGGAATCCTGGAATCCTGGAATTTGGATGGAATTCCCAGTTCTGACCGACACCAAGCAACAACAGAAACTGGGAAACCATTGGGAGATGGAATTATGGAATTCTGGAATTCCCAGTTCAGACTGACACCAAACAGCACCAGAAACTGGGAAAGGACTTGGAGATGGAATCCTGGAATTCTGGAATCCAGGTGGAATTCCCAGTTCAGACTGACACCAAACCAAAATGGGAAAGACGCTGGATATGGAATCCTGGAATTCTGGAATCCAGGTGGAATTCCCAGTTCAGACTGACCCAAACAGCACCAGAAACAGGGAAACCATTGGGAGATGGAATTATGGAATTCTGGAATTCCCAGTTCAGACTGACCCAAACAGCACCAGAAACAGGGAAAGGATTGGGAGATGGAATTATGGAATTCTGGAATTCCCAGTTCAGACTGGGACACCAAACAGCACCAGAAACAGGGAAAGGATTGGGAGACGGGATCATGGAATTCCAGAATCTGGATGGAATTCCCACTTCAGAACCGACAGCAAACCAGAAACTGGAAAAGGATTTGGAGAATGATCATGGAATTCTGGAATCATGGAATCCTGGAATCTGGATAGAATCTGGATGGAATTCCCATTTCAGACCGACACCAAACCGGAACTGGAAAATCATTGGAATTCCACAAAATTCTGGAATCCCCCTTGGAATTCCCAGTTCAGACTGGGACACCAAACACAAACAGGAAAATCACTGGGAAATGGAATTATGGAATTCCAGAATCCAGGTGGAATTCCCAGTTGAAACTGGGACACCAAACAGCACCAGAAACTGGGAAAGGACTTGGAGATGGAATCCTGGAATTCTGGAATTTGGATGGAATTCCCAGTTCAGACTGGGACACCAAGCAGGAACAGGGAAACCATTGGGATACAAAATTATGGAATTCTGGAATTTGGATGGAATTCCCAGTTCTGACTGACCCCAAACAGGAATTAGAAAACTACTGGGAGACAGAACCATGGAATTCTGGAATCCAGGTGGAATTCCCAGTTCAGACTGACACCAAACCAAAACCGGAAAGCCGCTGGAGATGGAATTATGGAATTCCAGAATCCAGGTGGAATTCCCAGTTCAGACCGACACCAAGCAACATCAGAAACAGGGAAAGGATTGGGAGATGGAATTATGGAATTCTGGAATTCCCAGTTCTGACTGGGACACAAAACAGCACCAGAAACTGGGAAACCCTTGGGAGATGGAATTATGGAATTCTGGAATTCCCAGTTCAGACTGGGACACCAAACAGCACCAGAAACTGGGAAAGGACTTGGAGATGGAATCCTGGAATCCTGGAATTTGGATGGAATTCCCAGTTCTGACCGACACCAAGCAACAACAGAAACTGGGAAACCATTGGGAGATGGAATTATGGAATTCTGGAATTCCCAGTTCAGACTGACACCAAACAGCACCAGAAACTGGGAAAGGACTTGGAGATGGAATCCTGGAATTCTGGAATCCAGGTGGAATTCCCAGTTCTGACCGACACCAAACCAAAATCGGAAAGCCGCTGGAGATGGAATCCTGGAATTCCAGTATCCAGGTGGAATTCCCAGTTCAGACCGACACCAAACAGCACCAGAAACAGGGAAACCATTGGGAGATGGAATTATGGAATTCTGGAATTCCCAGTTCAAGCTGGGACACCAAACAGCACCAGAAACTGGGAAAGGATTGGGAGATGGAATTATGGAATTCTGGAATTCCCAGTTCAGACTGGGACACCAAACAGCACCAGAAACTGGGAAAGGACTTGGAGATGGAATCCTGGAATCCTGGAATTTGGATGGAATTCCCAGTTCTGACCGACACCAAGCAACAACAGAAACTGGGAAACCATTGGGAGATGGAATTATGGAATTCTGGAATTCCCAGTTCAGACTGACACCAAACAGCACCAGAAACTTGGAAAGGATTGGGAGATGGAATCCTGGAATTCCAGAATCCAGGTGGAATTCCCAGTTCAGACTGACACCAAACAGCACCAGAAACAGGGAAACCATTGGGAGATGGAATTATGGAATTCTGGAATCCAGGTGGAATTCCCAGTTCAGACTGACACCAAACAGCACCAGAAACTGGGAAAGGATTGGGAGATGGAATTATGGAATTCTGGAATTCCCAGTTCTGACTGGGACCCAAAACAGCACCAGAAACTGGGAAACCCTTGGGAGATGGAATTATGGAATTCTGGAATTCCCAGTTCAGACTGACACCAAACAGCACCAGAAACTGGGAAAGGACTTGGAGATGGAATCCTGGAATTCTGGAATCCAGGTGGAATTCCCAGTTCAGACTGACACCAAACCAAAATGGGAAAGACGCTGGAGATGGAATCCTGGAATTCCAGAATCCAGGTGGAATTCCCAGTTCAGACTGACACCAAACAGCACCAGAAACAGGGAAACCATTGGGAGATGGAATTATGGAATTCTGGAATTCCCAGTTCAGACTGGGACACCAAACAGCACCAGAAACAGGGAAAGGATTGGGAGACGGGATCATGGAATTCCAGAATCTGGATGGAATTCCCAGTTCAGAACCGACACCAAACCAGAAACTGGAAAAGGATTTGGAGAATGATCATGGAATTCTGGAATCATGGAATCCTGGAATCTGGATGGAATCTGGATGGAATTCCCATTTCAGACCCACACCAAACCGGAACTGGAAAATCATTGGAATTCCACAAAATTCTGGAATCCCCCTTGGAATTCCCAGTTCAGACTGGGACACCAAACACAAACAGGAAAATCACTGGGAAATGGAATGATGGAATTCCAGAATCCAGGTGGAATTCCCAGTTCAAACTGGGACACCAAACAGCACCAGAAACTGGGAAAGGACTTGGAGATGGAATCCTGGAATTCTGGAATTTGGATGGAATTCCCAGTTCAGACTGGGACACCAAGCAGGAACAGGGAAACCATTGGGATACATAATTATGGAATTCTGGATTTTGGATGGAATTCCCAGTTCTGACTGACCCCAAACAGGAATTAGAAAACTACTGGGAGACAGAACCATGGAATTCTGGAATCCAGGTGGAATTCCCAGTTCAGACTGACACCAAACCAAAACCGGAAAGCCGCTGGAGATGGAATTATGGAATTCCAGAATCCAGGTGGAATTCCCAGTTCAGACCGACACCAAGCAACATCAGAAACAGGGAAAGGATTGGGAGATGGAATTATGGAATTCTGGAATTCCCAGTTCTGACTGGGACACAAAACAGCACCAGAAACTGGGAAAGGATTGGGAGATGGAATTATGGAATTCTGGAATTCCCAGTTCTGACTGGGACACCAAACAGCACCAGAAACATGGAAAGGATTGGGAGACGGGATCATGGAATTCCAGAATCTGGATGGAATTCCCAGTTCAGAACCGACACCAAACCAGAAACTGGAAAAGGATTTGGAGAATGATCATGGAATTCTGGAATCATGGAATCCTGGAATCTGGATGGAATCTGGATGGAATTCCCATTTCAGACCGACACCAAACCGGAACTGGAAAATCATTGGAATTCCACAAAATTCTGGAATCCCCCTTGGAATTCCCAGTTCAGACTGGGACACCAAACACAAACAGGAAAATCACTGGGAGATGGAATTATGGAATTCCAGAATCCAGGTGGAATTCCCAGTTCAGACTGGGACACCAAACAGCACCAGAAACTGGGAAAGGACTTGGAGATGGAATCCTGGAATTCTGGAATTTGGATGGAATTCCCAGTTCAGACTGGGACACCAAGCAGGAACAGGGAAACCATTGGGATACAAAATTATGGAATTCTGGAATTTGGATGGAATTCCCAGTTCTGACTGACCCCAAACAGGAATTAGAAAACTACTGGGAGACAGAACCATGGAATTCTGGAATCCAGGTGGAATTCCCAGTTCAGACTGACACCAAAGCAAAACCGGAAAGCCGCTGGAGATGGAATCCTGGAATTCCAGAATCCAGGTGGAATTCCCAGTTCAGACTGACACCAAACCAAAATCGGAAAGCCGCTGGAGATGGAATCTTGGAATTCCAGAATCCAGGTGGAATTCCCAGTTCAGAGTGACACCAAACAGCACCAGAAACAGGGAAACCATTGGGAGATGGAATTATGGAATTCTGGAATTCCCAGTTCAGACTGACCCAAACAGCACCAGAAACAGGGAAAGGATTGGGAGACGGGATCATGGAATTCCAGAATCTGGATGGAATTCCCAGTTCAGAACCAACACCAAACCAGAAACTGGAAAAGGATTTGGAGAATGATCATGGAATTCTGGAATCATGGAATCCTGGAATCTGGATGGAATCTGGATGGAATTCCCATTTCAGACCGACACCAAACCGGAACTGGAAAATCATTGGAATTCCACAAAATTCTGGAATCCCCCTTGGAATTCCCAGTTCAGACTGGGACACCAAACACAAACAGGAAAATCACTGGGAAATGGAATGATGGAATTCCAGAATCCAGGTGGAATTCCCAGTTCAAACTGGGACACCAAACAGCACCAGAAACTGGGAAAGGACTTGGAGATGGAATCCTGGAATTCTGGAATTTGGATGGAATTCCCAGTTCAGACTGGGACACCAAGCAGGAACAGGGAAACCATTGGGATACAAAATTATGGAATTCTGGAATTTGGATGGAATTCCCAGTTCTGACTGACCCCAAACAGGAATTAGAAAACTACTGGGAGACAGAACCATGGAATTCTGGAATCCAGGTGGAATTCCCAGTTCAGACTGACACCAAACCAAAACCGGAAAGCCGCTGGAGATGGAATTATGGAATTCCAGAATCCAGGTGGAATTCCCAGTTCAGACCGACACCAAGCAACATCAGAAACAGGGAAAGGATTGGGAGATGGAATTATGGAATTCTGGAATTCCCAGATCTGACTGGGACACAAAACAGCACCAGAAACTGGGAAAGGATTGGGAGATGGAATTATGGAATTCTGGAATTCCCAGTTCTGACTGGGACACCAAACAGCACCAGAAACTGGGAAAGGACTTGGAGATGGAATCCTGGAATCCTGGAATTTGGATGGAATTCCCAGTTCTGACCGACACCAAGCAACAACAGAAACTGGGAAACCATTGGGAGATGGAATTATGGAATTCTGGAATTCCCAGTTCAGACTGACCCCAAACAGCACCAGAAACTGGGAAAGGACTTGGAGATGGAATCCTGGAATTCTGGAATCCAGGTGGAATTCCCAGTTCAGACTGACACCAAACCAAAATCGGAAAGCCGCTGGAGATGGAATCCTGGAATTCCAGAATCCAGGTGGAATTCCCAGTTCAGACCGACACCAAACAGCACCAGAAACAGGGAAACCATTGGGAGATGGAATTATGGAATTCTGGAATTCCCAGTTCAGACTGGGACAAAAAACAGCACCAGAAACAGGGAAAGGATTGGGAGACGGGATCATGGAATTCCAGAATCTGGATGGAATTCCCAGTTCAGAACCGACACCAAACCAGAAACTGGAAAAGGATTTGGAGAATGATCATGGAATTCTGGAATCATGGAATCCTGGAATCTGGATGGAATCTGGATGGAATTCCCATTTCAGACCGACACCAAACCGGAACTGGAAAATCATTGGAATTCCACAAAATTCTGGAATCCCCCTTGGAATTCCCAGTTCAGACTGGGACACCAAACACAAACTGGAAAATCACTGGGAAATGGAATTATGGAATTCCAGAATCCAGGTGGAATTCCCAGTTCAGACAGGGACACCAAGCAGGAACAGTGAAACCATTGGGATACAAAATTATGGAATTCTGGAATTTGGATGGAATTCCCAGTTCTGACTGACCCCAAACAGGAATTAGAAAACTACTGGGAGACAGAACCATGGAATTCTGGAATCCAGGTGGAATTCCCAATTCAAAATGACACCAAAGCAAAACCGGAAAGCCGCTGGAGATGGAATTATGGAATTCCAGAATCCAGGTGGAATTCCCAGTTCAGACCGACACCAAGCAACATCAGAAACAGGGAAAGGATTGGGAGATGGAATTATGGAATTCTGGAATTCCCAGTTCAGACTGGGACACCAAACAGCACCAGAAACTGGGAAAGGACTTGGAGATGGAATCCTGGAATCCTGGAATTTGGATGGAATTCCCAGTTCAGACTGACACCAAACCAAAACCGGAAAGCCGCTGGAGATGGAACAATGGAATTCCAGAATCCAGGTGGAATTCCCAGTTCAGACCGACACCAAAACAGCACCAGAAACAGGGAAAGGATTGGGAGATGGAATTATGGAATTCTGGAATTCCCAGTTCAGACCGACACCAAACAGCACCAGAAACAGGGAAACCATTGGGAGATGGAATTATGGAATTCTGGAATTCCCAGTTCAGACTGACCCAAACAGCACCAGAAACAGGGAAAGGATTGGGAGACGGGATCATGGAATTCCAGAATCTGGATGGAATTCCCAGTTCAGAACCGACACCAAACCAGAAACTGGAAAAGGATTTGGAGAATGATCATGGAATTCTGGAACCATGGAATCCTGGAATCTGGATGGAATCTGGATGGAATTCCCATTTCAGACCGACACCAAACCGGAACTGGAAAATCATTGGAATTCCACAAAATTCTGGAATCCCCCTTGGAATTCCCAGTTCAGACTGGGACACCAAACACAAACAGGAAAATCACTGGGAAATGGAATTATGGAATTCCAGAATCCAGGTGGAATTCCCAGTTCAAACTGGGACACCAAACAGCACCAGAAACTGGGAAAGGACTTGGAGATGGAATCCTGGAATTCTGGAATTTGGATGGAATTCCCAGTTCAGACTGGGACACCAAGCAGGAACAGGGAAACCATTGGGATACAAAATTATGGAATTCTGGAATTTGGATGGAATTCCCAGTTCTGACTGACCCCAAACAGGAATTAGAAAACTACTGGGAGACAGAACCATGGAATTCTGGAATCCAGGTGGAATTCCCAGTTCAGACTGACACCAAACCAAAACCGGAAAGCCGCTGGAGATGGAATCCTGGAATTCCAGAATCCAGGTGGAATTCCCAGTTCAGACCGACACCAAGCAACATAAGAAACAGGGAAAGGATTGGGAGATGGAATTATGGAATTCTGGAATTCCCAGTTCAGACTGGGACACCAAACAGCACCAGAAACTGGGAAAGGACTTGGAGATGGAATCCTGGAATCCTGGAATTTGGATGGAATTCCCAGTTCTGACCGACACCAAGCAACAACAGAAACTGGGAAACCATTGGGAGATGGAATTATGGAATTCTGGAATTCCCAGTTCAGACTGACACCAAACAGCACCAGAAACTGGGAAAGGACTTGGAGATGGAATCCTGGAATTCTGGAATCCAGGTGGAATTCCCAGTTCAGACTGACACCAAACCAAAATGGGAAAGCCGCTGTAGATGGAATCCTGGAATTCCAGAATCCAGGTGGAATTCCCAGTTCAGACTGGCACCAAACAGCACCAGAAACAGGGAAACCATTGGGAGATGGAATTATGGAATTCTGGAATTCCCAGTTCAGACTGGTACACCAAACAGCACCAGAAACAGGGAAAGGATTGGGAGACGGGATCATGGAATTCCAGAATCTGGATGGAATTCCCAGTTCAGAACCGACACCAAACCAGAAACTGGAAAAGGATTTGGAGAATGATCATGGAATTCTGGAATCATGGAATCCTGGAATCTGGATGGAATCTGGATGGAATTCCCATTTCAGACCGACACCAAACCGGAACTGGAAAATCATTGGAATTCCACAAAATTCTGGAATCCCCCTTGGAATTCCCAGTTCAGACTGGGACACCAAACACAAACAGGAAAATCACTGGGAAATGGAATTATGGAATTCCAGAATCCAGGTGGAATTCCCAGTTCAGACTGGGACACCAAACAGCACCAGAAACTGGGAAAGGACTTGGAGATGGAATCCTGGAATTCTGGAATTTGGATGGAATTCCCAGTTCAGACTGGGACACCAAGCAGGAACAGGGAAACCATTGGGATACAAAATTATGGAATTCTGGAATTTGGATGGAATTCCCAGTTCTGACTGACCCCAAACAGGAATTAGAAAACTACTGGGAGACAGAACCATGGAATTCTGGAATCCAGGTGGAATTCCCAGTTCAGACTGACACCAAACCAAAACCGGAAAGCCGCTGGAGATGGAATCCTGGAATTCCAGAATCCAGGTGGAATTCCCAGTTCAGACCGACACCAAGCAACATCAGAAACAGGGAAAGGATTGGGAGATGGAATTATGGAATTCTGGAATTCCCAGTTCCGACTCGGACACCAAACAGCACCAGAAAGTGGGAAACCCTTGGGAGATGGAATTATGGAATTCTGGAATTCCCAGTTCAGACTGGGACACCAAACAGCACCAGAAACTGGGAAAGGACTTGGAGATGGAATCCTGGAATCCTGGAATTTGGATGGAATTCCCAGTTCTGACCGACACCAAGCAACAACAGAAACTGGGAAACCATTGGGAGATGGAATTATGGAATTCTGGAATTCCCAGTTCAGACCGACACCAAACAGCACCAGAATGGTGCAAGAAAATTATCCACTTAAGTACACTTCAATACGTTTTGGGAAAAAGAACTGAAAAAACCCCTAATTGTCTCTTTCTGTAATTCTTTGTCCCAAGGCCTGCTGTGCCCAGACAGAAAATAAGGCATTATCACATGAGTTGCTAGATGGTATTTCCAAGCCTTTGAGCAGCAATTCAATAACTATCTGTGACATATTTCTGATAACCTAAATCCTGGAATTCTGTGACATTCAATTATGAGAAAATATTTCAGCAAAGTTCTGACTTGTGCTACGATTGTGAGAGTAATTTTGCTTATTCTTTGGGGAAGGTTTCAGAACAAAAGTATTCTGGAATTAGCCCATGCTCTGGAGGACAATCTGTCATAATTGACCTATTTTACCTACCCCTGTCCAGGAAATCTGTTTATAATAGGTCGATCATTGTGGATATGTATGTTCTATTCTTTAGTCTTAGATATTGAAAAAGCAACATGTGTTTCATATTATAACCAGACCAGTCGTTCAATATTGTACAACTATCCAAGATCTGATTTTCTTCAACATCCTACCACAGACAACAGGTTGTACAGAAACATGAGCAGCTCACTTTGGTTAAGCTCTCAGCCTAGGAGAAGTGGCATATCACATCAGAAAACAGTTCTGACAGTTTCTACACCTCACATAGACAACCTTCTGCAAACTCATTGTGTATTTGAGCTCCTTTGATTTGATTTTGGAAAGTCTAAATCTAGAGAAGGTTGAGACAAATACACTAAATCTAGCTGCCAGCTAGACCAGCCAATATTTTTCCTTTTGCTTTCACATCCTGGGATTTGGAGAACTGCTTTGCATCAGCATGAAAATAACAATACTACTAGTGGTGCTACAAAAGCTGGCTGAGCAATTCTTTGAGGAGCCATCCCAATTTTTCAGCAGCCACCTCTTAGGATTACCCTTCTTCAGTGCTTGGGATAGTGTTGCAGGAATCCCATTGACATGGGCTAAACAAACTTTGGGACATAACACAGCATCTACCACTACCCAGAGACCACTAAAGAAATTACAGAGAAGGTAAAACTCTCTCAGTTGCAGGCATTTCTCTGACTTAGCCACTGTGTCTTGTATATAAATATACATTTTCATCACTAGAAATTTGGGGAATACCTTCACTATATCAATGCAACGATCAGGCCAAATATAATTTCCTTTTCTTTTTATGAAATATTTTGACAGAACAGGCACAAGAATAACTAGCCATGCAAGTGTATTATGTTACAAAAGAAATCCTTGTTCAGATATTTTTGCTGGAATCGTCCTGTATTGATGGGGCAGAAAATTTGCAATCATGATTGTAGCTGTTGATGAGGTCCTTTGGGAATTAATTTTTCCTGACACAAAATTCCATATGGTTGTATTCAGTGTCTAAGAATAACAATTTTCTGCTAATGTTAGCACTTCTTATTGCAATACATATGGAAAACCAAGGATATTAATTTTTCTTATCAAGATAGGATTTTTCCCTGCATTTTTTCCCCGAAACTATTAATCTAAACATTTTCTTTCCATGAATACTGTCTTCTCCTTTGATCTCCCAAAATATGAGACAGAATTAAAAAAGGGTTCCCAAACACAAAAAAAGTTGATTTGTGTTTGAGACTTTGGAGACAATTCTATCTGCAAACAGTTTAGAAGAGCCCTATAGTGATATTTTTGGACAGAGTTCTACTATTTAGAAACTTTAACAGCTGAGATGGCACAGAGTATAAGTGCAACCAACAGATTAACTAATTTTCAAATAACTTATTCAGTAAAGTGAGGTATAAAGGAGGAGGTGGAATTACGCCTGGAATTGTGACTCAGACCCAACTGCTTTCCTTAATTGATCTTAGGAAGACACAATCATACAAATCTCTGACTCAGCATTAAGGATTTGGCAATCTAGTCTTTAATAAACATAGGATTTTGATGTAATATTATCTCTGAATTCACAGTAAATAGCCAGTTGCATCTGAAACGTGTTTGAGAATTGTAACCTGAGATTCATCTGCTCTGACATCATACTTAGACAAAGCAGGGGCTGTCGATTACAAAAACAAAAGATCTTATCCAATAGGCAGGAGGCCAGGAAAGCTTCCACTGGCACTTTTATTTTATACTGGGACAGCAGGCCTGAGGCCTGAATGAATTTTGCTTTGTGACAAATTGTGTTATTACACTTCCTTGCTCAGCTCAGATCAGCAAACTACACAAATTCTGAATGGGCCCCCTGATAACTTTAGCTACAGGAGAGAGATGAATGTTCAACACACCATGTAGCTCATTACCTGTTCACTGAAGAATAGCAATACTCCTTCTCTTAGGAATATACAAATTAAAAAGCAGGAAATAGGGTTTGAGACTATTTGTTACAGTGTATAGAAGAAAAGCAAAAAACTGCTCATCTAAGTTTTCTATTTTATGCCCAAAAGTCTTAACAAGAAGCAAAATTCTCACTGAGTATTCTTTCCAGCGGAACTGCAGTTAGACAGCTAAATCAGTAATGCAGTATAACGTGGTCATATTAACGTGGTGAGGCAGAAAAGACCATCTGCAGCACCATGAATATGACTAAAATAGAGTGCCAACAAAAAGCCCTGAATAGTGTCTAATGCCAGAAATCGTTATGAATGGTGTTTTTAAGAATTTCAGCATAATTGATAAAAAAGAGAATTATAGTATTTTTTTTCACTTGGGATGCAATAAGCTTTCAAAATTTATTTATAAGCACCTTTACAGCTCAATTCTACATGGATTAAATATATATTTTTTTTTAGCATTCTTCACTAATTTTAGCTGTGAGCAGTTGTAGTGTTCAACCTTGCTTAGTAAGTTAGAAGAAATCTACACACTCCCAAGATTCACTCTGGTGAATATCACTGTGTAGACTGACAATTGGCACTTTTAACTGCTGTTTTAAAGATGCATGACTCTGGTTTATGTAACAGAGATTTCTGTCTATTTTACTGTTGAGTGTATATGCTTGGAGTGATAAATTCAATGCTAAATATTTGGAATTCAACAAATTTTTTCAAAAATTGTCGAGGACAAAAAGTACTATCATTACATAGATTTATATTTTAAAGTAGGGAAAAAAGTTGGAAATAAATCACCTGATTTCTAAACACTAGGATATTATCAATAGTCTCACAGGTTTTTATTTTAGAGTACATTTTTAATTACTTTGATAAAAAGGGTTCTAACAATGAGGTGAGAATGTAAAAAAATTATTCAGACTATTACATGAGATTCAAAGACTTATCCAAGGATGCTGAGTGGCCAAGTGATAAAACAGCAAAAGCAAATTTTTTGCAGACACAATAGTAGAGACTAAATTATCTATTATCAAACAACAAAAAATTTCTTAGCTGTTGCAAAAATATCTTCAATTAGCACAGTTAGAAAAAAAATTCAAAAATGCAATTAAATATTGGTAATTGTAAGGAAGTGAACTAAGGTCAAAACAAAAAGCCATTCTTTCAGTGCATTGATCCCTAAGTCTGGGAGTAGCTCAGTAGTGTAATCCATTGTCCAAAAGGATTACATTAGAAATAAAAAGTAACTGAGAAGAGTGAGAAGGATGCTCAGAGGTACTCAATACAGTTACACAGGCATTCTTCAGCTTGCAGAACAGGTATACAGAGAGCAATTCAGCTGATGCATGAAAAGCTGTAAATATATTAAGACTATATTGAGACTGTAAAAAGGGAATAATTATTAGCTGGTTTCTATAGGAACTAGAACCCTCCCAAAGGCATCAAATGTATAGCAAGTAAGGGAAAGTATTTTTCACAAACATATGCTAAAATTATGGAGTTCTATTGTATAGAATGCTTTGAAGATTAACTACAACCATTTTTTAAAAACACTGAGACAAATTCATAGAAGAAAGGTACACCAAAAATTCAGTTTGTGGTTTGAGCAAAAAACTTCTAGCTTAGGAATTTTCTGAAATTCAGATAGCTAGAAACTGAGTAAATTTATTGAGAGAAATAATACAATGTAATGACTCTAAATAACACAATGTAGTGACTCTTCGTGTATCCACTACTGGAAAGTATCAAGGTCCAACAGTGTGCTAGATGGACCTTTGGTGTCATCTAGTACGGCAGCGTTAGGTCTTAGATAGGTTTATCCTGAGCAGGGTACTCTCACTTTCATTCATTTAGAATTCAAAATACAATTCCATATTCAATACTAAGTATATAGGACATCCATTTTAAAATATTAAATGATTGATCTGGGTCATCTATTGTTTTACAATTACTGTCTGCCATAGGAATAAAAGAAAGACTATTTCAAAACCTGTCAGTATCAAATGATAGATTACAGTGGTAAATATTAATAAATGTTAGGTAGCTACAAATTCTGGCAATTTAAACTGACTGACAAAAAAACCTTTTCCCGAACTGAACTTCTTATCCCAGAAAGAGAGGATAAGAATATACTTTGAAATATTCTCCAATAAATCATTTCACTATTGATTCACTGTTGAAAACATTTATGTAGCAAAGAAATGAGATACAAAAGTTATTAAATAAGTCAAACTGTTTATACAATCATACCTGATCATTTCAAATTTTAAATTGTTTTATTTTGTTAAACTTTCTTTAGCATTGTTTTTCCTAAACTGCTTAATATGTTTTCTGTACTTCTGAGGTCCCCACACCTCCATCTGTGAGTTGTATTACACAAAACCTTACAATATTTGTTATTTAGGTTTGTTTTTTTAGAAGGGCATTCTGTAAATTTTGCAATTTTTCCTCTACAGTTTCTTTCTATGCACCATGTTATACTCCTCCTCTCAGGTACTGACATTTCTTTCCATTACACAAAGTGTTAATTTTCCACACACTCAGGGTAGTCTCTCCTGCCATTCAACACATCAAATCTAACTCAGCCCATCCCATGGGAATGTAAACAATAATTGTATAGGTGCAACTAAAGCTTGAGAGCTGTGTCACTCTTTTTTCTTTGCTTTGCTCCTTTACTTTTCATTTTAAACTTGTTAAAACTGTTTCACCTAATCATCAGTTGTAGGTATTGGAGATGATTTTAGCAAAAGTGATATACAGCTTATTTCTCTGTCCTAAGAAATTAGCCTTGGTATCTTCCTGTTTAACCTGTAGCAAATAAATGCATATATCAGCAGTACATTTATAAGCACATGGAGTTCCACTAGTATTAGAATCCATAAATATCTATTTCAGGATAACAACTACCAAGTAAAGTGTTAGATATATTCTGGCAGTCTTTTACAGATAGATAGATTTTTAATTTAGAAAGGATCATCTGTACCTCATAGCTTTTAAAATAGGCTGTAGAATTAATGCTGCTATTCCCATTCTAAGTTCAAAAACTTAGGTCTAATTGAATTATGAAATCTTTTAACATCCCAACTCTAACAAACTTGGAGTTATATTGTATTTGTATATTTACACATTTCATTACTAAGCATTTTGATTTATTAGAAATGGCTACTATCATTCATTGCAAGTGAAAAAAAAGCTGATTTTAGTGACCAGACACCAATGTGTAACATTTTCTTCTGTTTCTGTGTACTTACATGTAGGCAGACTTTTTGGGCTCCGGCTGCCTGGATTGAGACTTCTGACCTACAGAAAGCAGTCCTTACCCCAGGAAGACCCCGATGCAGTCATAATCGATTCATCCAAGCACAGCGACGACTCAGTGGCAATGAAGCACTTTAAATCACCTACAAAAGAAAGCTGCAGTCCCTCAGAAGTGGATGATACAAAAGCACTGATTCAACACAGTAAATTTTCACCTTTGGTTAATATATCTGGACCTCTTGACCACTCATCACCCAAGCAGCAGTGGGACAGACTTTACCCTGACATGATACAGACAAGCAATCCACTAACCCGTTCCAGATCAAAGGAAAGTATTTGTAGTATACGGAGAGCCTCTTCGGTACATGACACAGAAGGCTTTAATGTCCATCCCAAGAACGTTTTTAGGGACCGTCATGCAAGTGAAGGTATGGTAGAAAGTAATCACTATTCTCTGATGTACTAAAAATGGAATATTTTCAATATTTCATAGTAATAATCATCACTTTGTAAACAAAGCTAAACAGAATGAATCCATGGTGCATTGAAAATACTAAGGGCTCAAATATGCCAGGCTTATGTACACTAAATGTTGTTTTCCATTTTCAAGGAGACTAATGGAATCATGGTGTTGATCTTCTCTATAGGGATATAGCAAATATTGGGGCCAGCATTCCTAAAGCTAATATTGGGGTTTGGGGAGAAAAAAAATCAGGTGATCAAATTATAATTGCATATACTGTTCTCTCCTATACTTACAGGTATTAGATTGTCTTTGATTGTATGAAATCCTACTTCAGAGACTGATAAGTTTATTTCTCTTAAATCTGTAATGTGCAGATTTTACATTCACTGATCCAACACTGAGACATGCTTTTTCTCTCATGCCGAAGAAAGTATCCTCAGCAACTCCATGCTTTGTGTAATGAATAGTGAAATCCTTAGTGAAATGGTGAAATGCTTAGTGTAAACTTCATTTAAGGGTGATTTTCTCCTTGTGCTATTATATTAATTTTTCATTGTAGTAGTTCCCAAATGGTCATTCTTTATCCAGTTATACATCTGTGAAAAGGTGTAAAAATCAGTTTGACTATTAAGTATCTTTTATTACAGTAATAGAAAGCTAATGCATAAATTACCACATAATTTTAATACTTGCCAAATGGAGGAGCAAAATTTTCTATCTCCATTTTATAGAAAAGCTTTTTTCAAATGTTAAGTACTAATGAAAATAATTTCTACTATGAGGAGTCAATAATTCAGTTGAACTCCTAAGGCCTCTCCTGCGATGTGATCATTTACAGTGTAAATGGATAAAACACTCTTACTCTGTTTTCACTTTGCATAAACTACAAAATAGTAGAGAATCAGGCCCTAACTTATGTCATACATAGTCATTCTAGAAAAATTCAGCAGAAGAGAGGATGGCTCTCAGAAAGGCATTAGGATTAGTAACCATCCTTGATATCATCTGCTTACAATCATGTTAGAATTGGACACCATATGCTGAAAAGATGCTTAAATTTATCAAGCAAGTCCTAATTGCCTAACTCAACAGTGAGCCACAAAACCCTATTATTGTTATAAAATTATCCATGCAAGTTAGGCAACCAAGATTCAGCTTAAATCATCTGCTCCAGGCTTGCAGTTTCTGAACAGGGAGAATGCAAAACCCTAAGTACAACAAGTAAAAGTAAACTACAGTCCCAAATGGCTCAACTCTTACCAAAGGAAACATACGGTTAACTTATTTTCCCATTCCATTTTTATTTTGAGTTTTTCTAAATCATTCAAAAACTACTACTCTATCTGAAAATGCAAGTCAGGATTCAATTTTTTCCTACCCCTTCCAGTTCAAAAAATATTAATTGAATCAGTAAAGCAGAATTCTGAAAGAAGAGAATAACATTACTTAGCTTAATACTAACTACAGTAATTTACCTGCAGTCAAATTTTAAGATAATGCAATTGAGAATAGAAATTATTTCATGTGTTAAATTAATTTATGTAGCCTTGTTGTCTATCGCTTTAAAATTATCTTCACTGTGCTCATTATATGCCAAGAGATATTACAGTAAAAATGACAGCTTAGCACTTTAAATTCATTTGAGTGTACTGGATCAAATTCCATTATAAATTTGCCTATATGACAGCAAAAGCAACAGGGCAGGAACTGTGTCCTACACTCACCATCCAAAATGCAGCCAAGCCAGCCTCATCTGAAACACCAGCAATCCAGATTCTGCAGACAGGTGCAGGTTCAGAAATGTTATTGTCTTCAGAAAGTGGACTCAGCAAGATCACTGCAGCCTTCTGAAACAGCAGCAGGCTTAAGAGCCCAGTTTAGCCTAATCTCCAGCACTGCTACAGATGCCTGTCCCACGAAGGCACTGGGCTGGGAGGAACTAAACAGCTACGGTCCAGAGGGCCCAGGCTGATGTGCTGTGCTGCCCGGTGCTCGGGAAGCTGAGGAGAAGCCGGCGAGGCCGCAGGTCTGGCAAGGCCCAGCGCCATGACCGACCCCCCGTGCAGGCCGCGGCCTCTGTCCAGAGCAGCGCTGACCACTCTCCACAGGCTGCTGTGGCACAGCCTCAGCTCAGAGGTGGCCTGTGAGCCCAGCCAAAGGAGGTGAATGTCTGTGTGAGCCCAAAGCACATCTGAGAGCTGGTAACCTGGGCACAGCAGGTGGCACCAGGAGGAAGGCATCATTCCCTGCCAGACCCGCCTCACACCCTCAGAGCCGCAGGGCACAACACAAGGGGACGGTGCCTTGTGGATCACATTATTATCATGTGAACCAGCGTGGCACCTACCTCTGCACCTGTGTGGCTCCTTTAAAATAGTGATAACAGCAGCAATTATAATATTCTACTGAAAAGGTTTGATCTCACAAGAGGATTCAGGGCCAGGTGAGCCTGTGAGGACAGAAAGCTTAGCCAATGTTTCCTTGTGAAAAGGCACCTAAGAGCTGAAGAAAGGTTTAAGGTGTATCTTTCTCCAGCACTTGCTCAGAGGGGCATGGCTTGGGCTGCTGCCATGGCAAAGACATGATTCCTCATATGTGTGTAGGCAGACATGGGGGGCCTGGGGGGTCTGTGCTGGGCCTCCTGTGCAGCCCCCCATGCCATGCACCAACCCTGCACTCCTGCCTCAGCTTCTCTCAGTTATGTGGGACTAATTATTTCTTCCTGGCACTTTTGCCAAGAAATATTTTTTTCTTGCAGCCCACTGCCAGACATGTGGAGAAAGAATTTTGTCATGTTTCTATTAAGGCAAGTTAGATAAAGCCAGTCCTACTGCCTGATGATCTACTCCAGACACTTTGACACATTATCTCAATCATTGGAGTGATTTCACCTTCACTGGAAGTCTTCGTAATACAGTCAAGGAGGTGCAACAATATTTCAATTCAAATCATGCACACTTTGAAGCTGTATTTTCTGCTTTTTCTGGTGTAGATTTTAGTTGTCTTTTCTTGTCTTTTTCTCCACTTTTAATATGCTGAAAACCAGACAATGGTCGCAATGTCAAAGGTAAAGTATACATCTAGACTGTACCTTCCAGTGTTTCAATCAGCCACACTTTTTGGCATGTTACTTTGCCTGCTGTATGAAATGTTCAAATGCAACACTCTCATGTGACCAAGTGCTAGCTCTACTACATAAATTATATTTGTTAAACACATAGTTACTCATGTAACTCTTGTCTCAAAACACTAACTATAAATCACTGGAAAAAGTGAAGGCCTTTAACAGTTAAACAGCCTTTTGATTTCATTATCTGCTAATTTAAAAAAAGAAAGGGAGGGAGGTAGAAACATATCTTAGTTACATAACTCAGTGCTGTTGTCCTTAAGCAGTCAAAACTTCTGTTGAAGCTACCAGGAGTTTTACCTGCAAAAGGATGTGTGATTGTATGAGGACATTAGCAAAAGATCCATTGTTACAAGGTACTCAGTTTTCAGTTAACTCTCTCAAAAATAAATAACTGATAATCAGGACACTTGTGGAAGTATCTTCACTTATTCCTCTTTTGTCTCTTTAAAACTAGTTTCACGTTCCTGGATGGCAGGGGGTATGGTTTCAAGCTTCCTGTAGCATCAAAATGTGCATGCATGAACTTCATTGCCAATTTCCTGTTTAAATAATATTTAGTGCAATTTGAAAACTGTTTCTTTTCACCAGCATTGAGCTATATGTTTTAGAAGCAATTTGAACATAATCTGTAAATTACTTCCTCCATTTCTGAAGATCACTTACTAAAGTGTTCAGTTTAATTGCCATATTTGTATTTGTGGGAGGACTGGTTTGTGACTTCATGCATGATGCAAAAAGTGTGTGTACCTGGTAAAATCTCTCCAAACTGCATGCAGTGCATGACATAGGTTCTGTAAAACAATTTGTGGACTACAAAAATCATTGCATTTGCTTCATGTGTATGTTGGCAAAATCTTGGGGGGAAAAGATGCAGTTTCTGTGCTGCTCAATAATTTTTCTAAATGCATTTACTGCTGGTGAAAGATGATGAATTGGCAGCTCAGGAGAGTGAAATAATTTCTCAATGCATTGTGTAAGCACGGACAGTGAAATCCTACCATCAAAATGGGGAATTCAAGCTTAACCTGATTCTCCTTTTTGGCTAGGCAGAAGCAAGTCCTTCTCCCGGCTTATTCAGTTCTCTGCCTGTCTGTTGAAACTGTCAATCAGGGTGCCAATTAGTATCAATTGTGATTGTGATTTGTTATGGCCCCCTTTTCCTGTGCCCTGCTATGACAATATAGCAATGGCCCACTGGCTATCAAGTATCAGCTCAATTTCTGGCAGCCTGGGCTGTTCTTAAACTAATACTGTCTTTCAATCAATTACCATTGACAATGAGGTGCATTATGCTTTGCACCACTTTCTAGAGCAAAAGATGGTGGGGGAAAAGAAGCAAGGTTCTATTCTCTTGTGCAATGAGCTTAAGCCTAATATCATGCTCTAGAGCATGAGTATTAGGTAGCAAAAGAGAGAATAATCCCCTTTGGAATGGAAGTGATAAAAGATGTAAATCCCAGAAACCAAAAGTTCAATGCAATTTAAGTATCTACAAAGTTACTAATAAAACAAAATCTTGCCTACTATCTAATCGCAGATTTGCCTAAGCTATTTTAGTTTCCTCTTACATTTGAATTCCTAAGGTATGAAGAATCGTGCTGATCTGACCAACTGATTCAAGGTTTTAACTTGAAATCCTGCTTACATCTAAACTGATTCAATACTCAGAAACTGTTGCTCAAGCTAACAGGGAAGCAGGGCTGGAAAACTCTAGTGTGACCACATGTCCATTAGCACACACCAGCCAGATTAGTCACTTCACTGGTTCGTGAGGAGATTGTGTGCCCTGATATATTTTGAGCACTAATTTTTAGTAGACTCATATAGATGATGTGATAGAGTCAGGTCCCACCTGGGCAAAAAGGCATTTAAATATAGTATCACAGTCCCTTGGTGGTGCCCTCAGTAGCAGGCTTTTTTACCATTCCTTGCAGATGAAAGGTAGCGCTTTCTTCCCTTTTCCTGTGAATCTGTTCCACAAAAAAATATACTAGGAGAAAAAGAAGGACTGTTTTGCAGTTTAATGGTTAGAGAACTCAGGCACAAACTCTTTTTTGTACCCAAAATTTTAGTTTAGAGCATCATGCCCTCCCTTGTCATCTTAAATTCCTTTCTGCACAGTGGCAAAATTTGAAATGGAGTAATAGAGATTTTCTATCTGTGGTCCAGATTAGCATGCAATTATTATGAGTTTAGGAGAAAGAAAACATGTATAGATCCTTAAAAGCTTCAAAAGAAAATGAAATGTCTTCTTCTTCAACAAGCATTTGAAGCCAGGTGTGATGGAAAATCAGCCCCCACTTAAAGAATTTTGAAAAAAAATATCAACACAGCATAAAGCATTTCGCTGCAGCCATCCCCAAGCAGCTGGTGGCTTTGAATTTCATTCTTTCTCACATTGCAAGTAAAATCAACTCTTCCACTGTTGACTTTGCAATTTACCCCATAGGCCTAATCCAACCCATTGACTGTCCCTGAATCAACATACACATTCTTGTTTTCCTCTCAGGAAGACAAAAGAAAACCTCAAAAAGAAGAAAAAGAGAAAAGCATCAGACTGTTGCCTTTAATAGAATTAAGGCAACCTTAAATAAAATTCTCAGGCGGATCTAAGAAATACCCTTCAATCTCACTCTTTATGTACATTACTACCAACTGCAAGACCTGGATTTTTTTTCCTAAATACCTAAGAGGATTTAGTTCTCACTGTCTAAACATCTTTATAGTACTTTTTCCAATATTATGCATTGCAAGGAAAAGCAACTTTTCCTCGCAATGAATACTTTTGTCTTCCCAATGACTTATGATGACAGTACAAAACAAGTATTCTGATCATTCATATTGCTTTTTTGTTCAAACAACTCTGTCTGTAATGAAAAGAATAATTATAAAGAATATGTACCTCATAAGTATGTAAATTCTATATAGTTTTAATGATACACTAAAATAGTATAAGAAGGTTTTATATACTTTGTTGATATTCTTTCTACCTATACTTTATATAGGTTATATAAGTATATACAGCATCCCTATAGTTTCCTATATTTTATTTGCAATGACAATTGAAGAAACATGTTTTCATTTCAATTTTCCAGTTTCTTTGAACTATCATGTGAGCGTGAGCAAGGTAGAGATGTGATAATAGAGCCTTTGCTAATTCCAGGCACTCTTACATAATCATGTGCCCTATTTCCGCTCTCATAAACAAATGAGCATATAGACTTTATATTCAGCCAGAACTATAATAAGAGCTCACCAGAATTCCTAGTAAAATGAAAATAATTAAGGATAGATGCATTATGCAATTTGGAATCCATCAACTTTCCAAAAAATATAGAGGGTTATATGTAAAGAAAATGTCATATTCATAGCCAATATTAGATTTCAATCTTATTAGTAAAAGAGTTATTTTTAAAATGTAAATAAATTTTATTATTAACAACTAGTATACAGAAAATTAGTTTTTAATCACCCTTTTAACATATCCCACCTAAATATTAATGATAATTTATTTCCTTCAATTTCCCAGATACTAAATATATGTTCTGATTTTTCAGGGCCTTTTAATCATATCAAGTCAAGTCTGTTGGGATCCACATCGGATTCAAATCTCAACAAATACAGTACAATCAACAAAATTCCTCAACTCACACTGAACTTTTCAGATATCAAAAGTGAAAAAAAATCTTCATCTCCTCCTTCTTCAGAGAAAGCAATTATTGCACCTAAGGTGAAAGACCGAACGCACAATGTAACAGAAAAAGTTACACAGGTAAGGTAATACATGTTATTTTAGCTCATTTTCTTTTTTTTTTTTTTTTTTTCCACTGTATTCGAGAGATTCTTACTCTTTTAATGAGTGGCTTGGCTATCTCCAGACTAATTTGAAGGCTTTAAAACATTATGTAATTTACCTTCCATTCAGTTGTTTATGAGGTAGTCTACAACATCAGATGGTACTGCTAACAAACAAAACTCTTCTGCTCCCTATTTTTTAATGGAAAAGAAATCTAGTATGCACCACGTGTCCCAAATAAGACCATTAATTTCAGTGATTCCTGTCATTCATAAATGTTAGTTTCATTCTTCATAATTTTTTCTCAACATTATGAATTGCTGATTAGTTATGGTACAACATGATAACAAATGGTAGGTGATTGTGCCACTGTATCATAATTATATCTCATAATTTCTGTTCAAGTTCTTTGGCTTTTTGTAATGCTCTTTCTTATTGGTATATTTTTCCATATCTGTGCTTCCATAAGGCTGTCAAAATGAAAAGCACACACCTTTGGACTGGATGTGCAATATATCTTGTGAACAAGGCCTATAATTGAAGCAAAATTTAAAATAATTTTAAATAGCGGTTTCTTCACTCTAAAACAGATGCAGTGCCCTCTGAAGTCAAAGGAAATTTTTAGCTAATTTCAATATTATTTCATTTGTGTTACAATCTTATATGGAGAGTGACAGGGACAGGCGAGGAATGTGGAACATACTGAAAAAATACCGAGAGATGACAGTATCCCAAATAACATTTATAAGGTCAGTAGGCAGAGGGTTGGCCCTTAAATGCCTAGACGGACTAAAAGAGGCAAAAAGTGCTTTACAGTAGAATGCAGATAGATATTCCATACGGAAGATCTTGCCAAGAGTATATTTGGACGTAGAATCATAGAATGATAGAAATTAAGACCAACATGTCCAACCATTAACCCAGCATGGACAAGTCCACGACTAAATCATGTCCCCAAGTGCTGACCAGACTGCAGCTTCCCTGCATTGGTGCTTTGCCAGACAGAGTCCATGTTCCTACTCCCTTTGTCAGTATAAAAAGGGATGTATTGTACACCCTCCTAAAGAAATAGAGATAAAAGTTCTATCATTTCTATTTTGAGATCAGTTAGTGCCTAAAAAGTAATTGGATTTTTATCTTTCATATATTTTGTCTTTAATAGCTAGCTTGAATCCGCAGCCATTGTCCTTTCTTCTGTGGTCAGTTTTGAAAGATATAATCTCTTCTGGATCCATTTTGATATGTTTTAAATTATTCATAATAGTTATATATAGAAATCTTTTCATAGATAATACAGCAAAAAGTCAAGTTACATAAAAAAGACTAATTTTTATAAGTTATATAAGCATGAGACAAGGTAGGTTTTTCAGGGGTGTTTTTTATTAGTTTTTTGGGTTTGTTTTTTTTTTGTTTGTTTTTGTTTTTTGAATTCTGACTGGCTAATTAGTGCCAGAGTGCTGAGCTTCTGCATTCTACTGATGCTGTTGAGGGTGGAAGGTAGGGCAGAAGGTTTTTTTTTAAATCTATGTTTATTCTCCAAATAATTTAGATTTTATAAAAAATCCAATGGAAATGGCATGGATCAGCTAATCTATCAATGAAAATTGATACCTACTAAATTCAAAATTAAATTTGAAATGCTCTATAAAATCTTTACACTTCAAAAAAGCCTTCCAATTTAATTTGACATTGGTTTATGTCCTTCGGTAGAACAATCTCAGCCACTGTGCAGAGCACAATTTGCATAGCAAACTTTGATGCCATATCATTCATTATGATTGGAAATAGTTCCCTGCAGCTGCTGCTTTTTCTGTTATTACATTCACTTATCAATATTTTTAGTTGCTGCTGCATTCTAAATGGTAGAATTAGGTACAGGTAGAAGCTCTTAGGAGGTATAAATAAATGTAGGTCTATAGTGTTACAGTGGTCAAGGATCTAGTTAACTAGAGATTCATTAATTAGATTAGAAATAGACATTTAGAAGATTTAAGTGGCTAGTTTTAGTCCTGTTTATGTTTCTATTCTCAGTGATTTTAATATATTTTGTTAGAGTCAGCTCTTTGAAGCTTCTGCTTCATGTCTGAATATAAATTTATTTGTAAGTCTGTTCTTGGGCCATAGATCCATCAGGAATCTATCTGCAGAACACTGCAAAAGTGGGCTTGGAAGATATGAGCAGAGTGTTGAGAATATAATATGGTGGAAATGTTAGGAAATGTTAAAGGAGGTAGTAAAAATATGCTCATGCTGGCACAGTCTCTGATAAGGAAATCTGCCAAACAGCATCAAAAATACGCAGAGGGCAATATGACCTATTTAATCTATGGGGCAATATCAGTAAAAGAGCAAATGAGTATAAAACAGCCATGGTAAGTTCAAAGATCACCCTTAATTATAGTTATGACATTCTGAAACAGTCTTCTAATGAAAGAAGTTAGGGCAGCAATTCTAAGTGTTGCTAGAAAGACCCTGAGGATGTAGTGGAGGGGTACATAAGATGCTGCATTTTCTGGAATTGCAGGACTGGATGACATGAAAGGTCACCTATTGTACCATTCAAATATACATCCATCCATCTCTCCCTTTGTAGTCATATTTTCTATCTTTCTCCCTTTCCTAAGTTTTGCTGAGAAATGTGATCCTGATGTTAAAATCTGACAATTCAACTACTGTGGCTCCTCATGGTGCAATGCAAAATATACCAGTGAGCTTTTCTGTTGGATATGCAGCCTGGATTCTCTCTCATTCTCTCTCAACAGTTATAAATCAAGTATCAGCATCACAGAATGCAACAAATTCTTTCCAAAGACAACAGCTGTATAACTTCTTTAATATCCGCAAGCTGGGGATGTAATTTGGGTCTTTAAGAGAGTGAAAAAGGAAAGGATGGCACATAGCCACCTTCAGAGGGAAGAGGAAGAATAATGAATAAAATAAATAAATGAGTCGTTGGCCACTGTGTTTAGAGGAAGTGCTGCACTTTGAGAAAACATTTAAAGAGGAGTAAGATACTTTAGTAAAAAGATTTTAGTGGAATAAATTAGAAATAGAAAGTAGAATAAAGTTTAGACAATTATTTTAGAAGAAAGAGGAGATGCTGTGGGACAGTAGTTTATACTTTGAGAGAAAAACCTGGGTTATACATTCTACAGCAAGAAACCTTCCAATACTGTTTTTCTACTTAACAGGAGGGTTCAGGACATTATGTAGAGATGAAAATTGCCTTAAGATACAACTTGCAGTGAAGTGCTGCACATGTGATGGTTCTGAATAAGTAGATTCCCTGATTGCTTTGCCTGGATTTTCACCTGGGGCTTCACTGATCATAACTCCTTGTGTAATGCCAAGAAGCATAACACCTTCTGGACACTTTCTGCATAACTGACTTTTAGTCAGAGAATTAGTCCAGGTGTAGCTGCCAGATAACCCTGATTGATAAATTGGCATTGTTATATCCTAGTGCAGATTTTTGTGACTAAATTATATTTACATTTCCATTCCACTTAAGGAAAAAATTGATTTTTTAAATGTTTTTCCTTATAATTTCCAGAGGTGTTAATGTCACTCTCTGCTAGAAGAATCTCAGCTTCCTTTTTTCCATTATTTCTTTTTTACAGTCTGTTCAGGAGGACAGTGCAATTTCTGCACTCTTTTGTACTGACAGGTTCAGTTGGGGTCCTGACACTGATGGTTAGAAAGAGACAAGTCTTCCTAGCGGCACAAAAGTAGACTTTTATTAAAGAAAGCAGTAGGGCAAAAGTCTGACATCTGTCCCTTAACATTTTTTATGAATTCATAAAGGGGACTTCTGGCCTTAAAATTTCAAGGTACAAAGACACAACAGGAACTGATTTTATCTTTTGCTTAAATACTGATTTATTTTAAAGGTTTTTAGACATCCAGTTTCCACTGATGTACAGCTGCAAAGTTGTGAACTCCATTGTAAACAGACTCATGAAGACTAGAATAGTCAGTGTCTGCTTTGTCTTTAAAGAAAAGAGAGAATTCCTGAATTCCCATAACTTAATACTGTCTACAAATAATTGTCCCAGTTAATAAACTGCAAATTACTGATCTCTTTATTGTGTTGTTTAAGAAAAACTGTTTTGTTGCTTTGGTCACTAGTGTCCAGGGAACATTTATCTCCTTGCAATTCATCCGTCTGAAGGAATACAGAATGTGGTTGAAAGGCCCAACATATATCTGTTGTTCATTATTTATCTCAATAAATGACTTACAGGAAAGTAAAACTCTGTAATATTTTAACTTCTTGTAATAATAGATTTCAGAACAGTTTCATTATCCACCCACCTCTAGAAAACATATATATACCCAAACTGGTCATATGGCTTATGAAATGACAAATATATACCTTGACAGGCTACACAGAATATTGTGATCTGCTTTGCAGACATGCTGAACACCCACAAATCTTCCGAAAATAGAGCTGCTGGTGAGGGGGGTGGGGGGGAGGCTGGGGACCATGTAGGAAGTGATAGACCTTGTAGCTTCACTGCATGTTTTTGTAATCTGGCCAGACTCCATTTTGTTCCCCAAAAGATTGAGAAATAAGTAACAATATCCTCCCAAGGCCAATAAAGCTGCTGATATAAAAAGAACTATTATATGATCATGACTTCAAACTGACCTTCAGGTTTTCAGGCTAAAAGAAGACTACCAGCATCTAGGACAGAGGGGGGCAATATAAAACCTAAAAATAAACCAAATTATTGATCTATACGTTTTCAGCAGTCCGATTCAGCTGACGCACTGTGCTGTTTACATCCTGCAATAACTCACATACACACAACATTTCAAGGCTGTTCATTTTGCATTCTGCATAATGCAGAAAACTGAATAAAGGGGAAACAATTTTGATGCCTTCCAATTACACAGCAAGAGATACATATAATAGTGAAATTAGGGGGTAAGCAGGGCCAACATTTCCTAACGTATGGAAAGTTTAAATTTACTCTGAAATGAGATGCTTCTTTTTCCTGTTATTTGGGAATTGACACATCTTATACAGGAGTATTCCCTTTCTTTACAATAATAGTTAGCACCCTCATGCAAAAAATTTTCATCTTTTATTGTCATTACATAATTAGGCTTTGTAATTACTATAGATGTAATTATAGAAATAGTCTAAATGTGAGTAATTTCATTGTAATTTAGAAAGTGTGACACACTGTGAAACCAAGAAAAGCAGAGGCCATGGTTAAAACCAGTAAAAATACCTCAGTCCCACTGTAGCCATTTAAACCTGTGCCAAGGTGTCACCACAACTGTAAAGTAGTTTCTTTTTCACCAGAGCTAACAGCTATTCCAAGTGTGTGGAAGCAGAAATTAAAGCCCACTGTTTTGCTCAGTTTCAGAAGAAAGCATTGTATCCTTATTATAATTATTTGCTGTTGCATCAAGTAATAAAAATGAGATTCACAACAATTGTGAAAGATAAAATATTCCTTCCTTACAGTAGAGCCTCTTCTTTTTGTGACAGCTGAATAGGTTTAGGCATCTGAACTGCTGCAGTGTTTCAAGAAGATTTCACAACATATGGTAGAAATGGAGCAGTCAGAAAGCCCAGCTGCTTTGCAGCATGTAACCTGGATGCATCCTTAATTAGTCCACGTCCTTCCCCCAAGATCTGCTCTTCTATTACCTGATCTTGCTGAGTTGGGAAAAAGTATCCACTATCTTCTATGAATTACAGTTTTGAGTAATCAAAGCTTTGTGTGATCTCTGTGTTTACTGTCGTGATGCTAACATGGAATAAAGCATATGACCTTTGTTTATATTAGCTTATTTGCCAAAGCAACATTCCTCTTCTAATGTTAAGGACTAGGAGAAAATAGACTTTCAGATGGCATTGTAATTTGTTCTGATAATAAGGAGTTGAGTGCAAGAACTAATACTCTACAAAGCAAGCAAAGCTTATGGAAATGAGGGTGTTGGCAGCATTTAGGCAAGCCTCATTTCTCTGGTCTAGAGCTACAAACACCCAAACTCCCACTCCATGAGGATTGACCTTGGAAGTTTCTAAACTTGGTAGGTTACTCTGCTGAAACCAACAGTTCTGACACTCACCAGAACGGTCTCACCACAAACAGCGAGTCAAGCCCCACTAAAATGCAAAGTGCTGTGAGATCCTCTGATGCATTTGGCACGGGCAGTCTGGAATAATGGCTTTCACATATGCAGTGAGAGTTGCCTTAAAACAGCTGTGAGAGTCATGTTCTATCTTTCACTTCACCTTAGAACTGCACAAAAATGGAGCGTGGGAGAGACCTCTGGAGGCCACTTAACCCAGCCTCCTGTGCAAAACAGCACGGCTGCAAAGTGAGATCAGGGTCCGGCAGTTACTGTGTTAACCCAGGGCAGTTATTGTCCTAATCAAAAAATTGTTATTTATTTGTAATATTTTAATAATAACATTTAAATAATAATATTTATTAAAATTTGATATTCATTGAAAAAACATATTCTATTGAAATTTTGAGGATTTGGGAGACAGAACCATGGAATTCTGGAATCCAGGTGGAATTCCCAGTTCAGACTGACACCAAACCAAAACCGGAAAGCCGCTGGATATGGAATTATGGAATTCCAGAATCCAGGTGGAATTCCCAGTTCAGACCGACACCAAGCAACATCAGAAACAGGGAAAGGATTGGGAGATGGAATTATGGAATTCTGGAATTCCCAGTTCAGACTGGGACACCAAACAGCACCAGAAACTGGGAAAGGACTTGGAGATGGAATCCTGGAATCCTGGAATTTGGATGGAATTCCCAGTTCTGACCGACACCAAGCAACAACAGAAACTGGGAAACCATTGGGAGATGGAATTATGGAATTCTGGAATTCCCAGTTCAGACTGACACCAAACAGCACCAGAAACTGGGAAAGGACTTGGAGATGGAATCCTGGAATTCTGGAATCCAGGTGGAATTCCCAGTTCAGACTGCCACCAAACCAAAATCGGAAAGCCGCTGGAGATGGAATCCTGGAATTCCAGAATCCAGGTGGAATTCCCAGTTCAGACCGACACCAAACAGCACCAGAAACAGGGAAACCATTGGGAGATGGAATTATGGAATTCTGGAATTCCCAGTTCAGACTGACCCAAACAGCACCAGAAACAGGGAAACCATTGGGAGATGGAATTCTGGAATTCTGGAATCCAGGTGGAATTCCCAGTTCAGACCGACATCAAACCAAAACCGGAAAGCCGCTGGAGATGGAACAATGGAATTCCAGAATCCAGGTGGAATTCCCAGTTCAGACCGACACCAAACAGCACCAGAAACAGGGAAAGGATTGGGAGATGGAATTATGGAATTCTGGAATTCCCAGTTCAGACTGACCCAAACAGCACCAGAAACAGGGAAAGGATTGGGAGACGGGATCATGGAATTCCAGAATCTGGATGGAATTCCCAGTTCAGAACCGACACCAAACCAGAAACTGGAAAAGGATTTGGAGAATGATCATGGAATTCTGGAATCATGGAATCCTGGAATCTGGATGGAATCTGGATGGAATTCCCATTTCAGACCGACACCAAACCGGAACTGGAAAATCATTGGAATTCCACAAAATTCTGGAATCCCCCTTGGAATTCCCAGTTCAGACTGGGACACCAAACACAAACAGGAAAATCACTGGGAGATGGAATGATGGAATTCCAGAATCCAGGTGGAATTCCCAGTTCAAACTGGGACACCAAACAGCACCAGAAACTGGGAAAGGACTTGGAGATGGAATCCTGGAATTCTGGAATTTGGATGGAATTCCCAGTTCAGACTGGGACACCAAGCAGGAACAGGGAAACCATTGGGATACAAAATTATGGAATTCTGGAATTTGGATGGAATTCCCAGTTCTGACTGACCCCAAACAGGAATTAGAAAACTACGGGGAGACAGAACCATGGAATTCTGGAATCCAGGTGGAATTCCCAGTTCAGACTGATACCAAACCAAAACCGGAAAGCCGCTGGAGATGGAATTATGGAATTCCAGAATCCAGGTGGAATTCCCAGTTCAGACCGACACCAAGCAACATCAGAAACAGGGAAAGGATTGGGAGATGGAATTATGGAATTCTGGAATTCCCAGTTCAGACTGGGACACCAAACAGCACCAGAAACTGGGAAACCCTTGGGAGATGGAATTATGGAATTCTGGCATTCCCAGTTCAGACTGGGACACCAAACAGCACCAGAAACTGGGAAAGGACTTGGAGATGGAATCCTGGAATCCTGGAATTTGGATGGAATTCCCAGTTCTGACTGACACCAAGCAACAACAGAAACTGGGAAACCCTTGGGAGATGGAATTATGGAATTCTGGAATTCCCAGTTCAGACTGACCCAAACAGCACCAGAAACTGGGAAAGGACTTGGAGATGGAATCCTGGAATTCTGGAATCCAGGTGGAATTCACAGTTCAGACTGACACCAAACCAAAACCGGAAAGCCGCTGGAGATGGAATCCTGGAATTCCAGAATCCAGGTGGAATTCCCAGTTCAGACTGACACCAAAACAAAATCCGAAAGCCGCTGGAGATGGAACAATGGAATTCCAGAATCCAGGTGGAATTCCCAGTTCAGACCGACACCAAACAGCACCAGAAACAGGGAAACCATTGGGAGATGGAATTATGGAATTCTGGAATTCCCAGTTCAGACTGACCCAAACAGCACCAGAAACAGGGAAAGGATTGGGAGACAGGATCATGGAATTCCAGAATCTGGACGGAATTCCCAGTTCAGAACCGACACCAAACCAGAAACTGGAAAAGGATTTGGAGAACGATCATGGAATTCTGGAATCATGGAATCCTGGAATCTGGATGGAATCTGGATGTAATTCCCATTTCAGACCGACACCAAACCGGAACTGGAAAATCATTGGAATTCCACAAAATTCTGGAATCCCCCTTGGAATTCCCAGTTCAGACTGGGACACCAAACACAAACAGGAAAATCACTGGGAAATGGAATTATGGAATTCCAGAATCCAGGTGGAATTCCCAGTTCAGACTGGGACACCAAACAGCACCAGAAACTGGGAAAGGACTTGGAGATGGAATCCTGGAATTCTGGAATTTGGATGGAATTCCCAGTTCTGACTGACCCCAAACAGGAATTAGAAAACTACTGGGAGACAGAACCATGGAATTCTGGAATCCAGGTGGAATTCCCAGTTCAGACTGACACCAAACCAAAACCGGAAAGCCGCTGGAGATGGAATGATGGAATTCCAGAATCCAGGTGGAATTCCCAGTTCAGACCGACACCAAGCAACATCAGAAACAGGGAAAGGATTGGGAGATGGAATTATGGAATTCTGGAATTCCCAGTTCAGACTGACCCAAACAGCACCAGAAACTGGGAAAGGACTTGGAGATGGAATCCTGGAATTCTGGAATCCAGGTGGAATTCCCAGTTCAGACTGACACCAAAACAAAACCGGAAAGCCGCTGGAGATGGAATCCTGGAATTCCAGAATCCAGGTGGAATTCCCAGTTCAGACCGACACTAAACAGCACCAGAAACAGGGAAAGGATTGGGAGATGGAATTATGGAATTCTGGAATTCCCAGTTCAGACTGACCCAAACAGCACCAGAAACAGGGAAAGGATTGGGAGACGGGATCATGGAATTCCAGAATCTGGACGGAATTCCCAGTTCAGAACCGACACCAAACCAGAAACTGGAAAAGGATTTGGAGAATGATCATGGAATTCTGGAATCATGGAATCCTGGAATCTGGATGGAATCTGGATGGAATTCCCATTTCAGACCGACACCAAACCGGAACTGGAAAATCATTGGAATTCCACAAAATTCTGG
The DNA here is from genome assembly GCF_047830755.1 of Zonotrichia albicollis. Taxonomy (NCBI): domain Eukaryota; kingdom Metazoa; phylum Chordata; class Aves; order Passeriformes; family Passerellidae; genus Zonotrichia; species Zonotrichia albicollis. The sequence continues at coordinate 1,249,831 of NW_027428460.1, read as the reverse complement.
AATCCCCCTTGGAATTCCCAGTTCAGACTGGGACACCAAACACAAACAGGAAAATCACTGGGAAATGGAATTATGGAATTCCAGAATCCGGGTGGAATTCCCAGTTCAAACTGGGACACCAAACAGCACCAGAAACTGGGAAAGGACTTGGAGATGGAATCCTGGAATTCTGGAATTTGGATGGAATTCCCAGTTCTGACTGACCCCAAACAGGAATTAGAAAACTACTGGGAGACAGAACCATGGAATTCTGGAATCCAGGTGGAATTCCCAGTTCAGACTGACACCAAAGCAAAACCGGAAAGCCGCTGGAGATGGAATTATGGAATTCCAGAATCCAGGTGGAATTCCCAGTTCAGACCGACACCAAGCAACATCAGAAACAGGGAAAGGATTGGGAGATGGAATTATGGAAATCTGGAATTCCCAGTTCTGACTGGGACACCAAACAGCACCAGAAACTGGGAAAGGACTTGGAGATGGAATCCTGGAATCCTGGAATTTGGATGGAATTCCCAGTTCTGACCGACACCAAGCAACAACAGAAACTGGGAAACCATTGGGAGATGGAATTATGGAATTCTGGAATTCCCAGTTCAGACTGGGACACCAAACAGCACCAGAAACTGGGAAAGGACTTGGAGATGGAATCCTGGAATTCTGGAATCCAGGTGGAATTCCCACTTCAGACCGACACCAAACAGCACCAGAAACAGGGAAAGGATTGGGAGATGGAATTATGGAATTCTGGAATTCCCAGTTCTGACTGGGACACCAAACAGCACCAGAAACAGGGAAAGGATTGGGAGACGGGATCATGGAATTCCAGAATCTGGATGGAATTCCCAGTTCAGAACCAACACCAAACCAGAAACTGGAAAAGGATTTGGAGAATGATCATGGAATTCTGGAATCATGGAATCCTGGAATCTGGATGGAATCTGGATGGAATTCCCATTTCAGACCGACACCAAACCGGAACTGGAAAATCATTGGAATTCCACAAAATTCTGGAATCCCCCTTGGAATTCCCAGTTCAGACTGGGACACCAAACACAAACAGGAAAATCACTGGGAAATGGAATGATGGAATTCCAGAATCCAGGTGGAATTCCCAGTTCAGACCGACACCAAGCAACATCAGAAACAGGGAAAGGATTGGGAGATGGAATTATGGAATTCTGGAATTCCCAGTTCTGACTGGGACACCAAACAGCACCAGAAACTGGGAAAGGACTTGGGAGATGGAATTAAGGAATTCTGGAATTCCTAGTTCTGACTGGGACACCAAGCAACATCAGAAACTGGGAAACCCTTGGGAGATGGAATTAAGGAATTCTGGAATTCCCAGTTCTGACTGGGACACCAAACAGCACCAGAAACTGGGAAAGGACTTGGAGATGGAATCCTGGAATCCTGGAATTTGGATGGAATTCCCAGTTCTGACCGACACCAAGCAACAACAGAAACTGGGAAACCATTGGGAGATGGAATTATGGAATTCTGGAATTCCCAGTTCAGACTGGGACACCAAACAGCACCAGAAACTGGGAAAGGACTTGGAGATGGAATCCTGGAATTCTGGAATCCAGGTGGAATTCCCAGTTCAGACTGACACCAAACCAAAACCGGAAAGCCGCTGGAGATGGAATCCTGGAATTCCAGAATCCAGGTGGAATTCCCAGTTCAGACCGACACCAAACAGCACCAGAAACAGGGAAACCATTGGGAGATGGAATTATGGAATTCTGGAATTCCCAGTTCCGACTGGGACACCAAACAGCACCAGAAACAGGGAAAGGATTGGGAGACGGGATCATGGAATTCCAGAATCTGGATGGAATTCCCAGTTCAGAACCGACACCAAACCAGAAACTGGAAAAGGATTTGGAGAATGATCATGGAATTCTGGAATCATGGAATCCTGGAATCTGGATGGAATCTGGATGGAATTCCCATTTCAGACCGACACCAAACCGGAACTGGAAAATCATTGGAATTCCACAAAATTCTGGAATCCCCCTTGGAATTCCCAGTTCAGACTGGGACACCAAACACAAACAGGAAAATCACTGGGAAATGGAATGATGGAATTCCAGAATCCAGGTGGAATTCCCAGTTCAAACTGGGACACCAAACAGCACCAGAAACTGGGAAAGGACTTGGAGATGGAATCCTGGAATTCTGGAATTTGGATGGAATTCCCAGTTCTGACCGACACCAAGCAACAACAGAAACTGGGAAACCATTGGGAGATGGAATTATGGAATTCTGGAATTCCCAGTTCAGACTGGGACACCAAACAGCACCAGAAACTGGGAAAGGACTTGGAGATGGAATCCTGGAATTCTGGAATCCAGGTGGAATTCCCACTTCAGACCGACACATAACAGCACCAGAAACAGGGAAAGGATTGGGAGATGGAATTATGGAATTCTGGAATTCCCAGTTCAGACTGACACCAAACAGCACCAGAAACTGGGAAAGGACTTGGGAGATGGAATTAAGGAATTCTGGAATTCCTAGTTCTGACTGGGACACCAAGCAACATCAGAAACTGGGAAACCCTTGGGAGATGGAATTAAGGAATTCTGGAATTCCCAGTTCTGACTGGGACACCAAACAGCACCAGAAACTGGGAAAGGACTTGGAGATGGAATCCTGGAATCCTGGAATTTGGATGGAATTCCCAGTTCTGACCGACACCAAGCAACAACAGAAACTGGGAAACCATTGGGAGATGGAATTATGGAATTCTGGAATTCCCAGTTCAGACTGGGACACCAAACAGCACCAGAAACTGGGAAAGGACTTGGAGATGGAATCCTGGAATTCTGGACTCCAGGTGGAATTCCCAGTTCAGACTGACACCAAACCAAAATCGGAAAGCCGCTGGAGATGGAATCCTGGAATTCCAGAATCCAGGTGGAATTCCCAGTTCAGACCGACACCAAACAGCACCAGAAACAGGGAAACCATTGGGAGATGGAATTATGGAATTCTGGAATTCCCAGTTCAAATTGGGACACCAAACAGCACCAGAAACAGGGAAAGGATTGGGAGACGGGATCATGGAATTCCAGAATCTGGATGGAATTCCCAGTTCAGAACCGACACCAAACCAGAAACTGGAAAAGGATTTGGAGAATGATCATGGAATTCTGGAATCATGGAATCCTGGAATCTGGATGGAATCTGGATGGAATTCCCATTTCAGACCGACACCAAACCGGAACTGGAAAATCATTGGAATTCCACAAAATTCTGGAATCCCCCTTGGAATTCCCAGTTCAGACTGGGACACCAAACACAAACAGGAAAATCACTGGGAAATGGAATTATGGAATTCCAGAATCCAGGTGGAATTCCCAGTTCAAACTGGGACACCAAACAGCACCAGAAACTGGGAAAGGACTTGGAGATGGAATCCTGGAATTCTGGAATTTGGATGGAATTCCCAGTTCAGACAGGGACACCAAGCAGGAACAGGGAAACCATTGGGATACAAAATTATGGAATTCTGGAATTTGGATGGAATTCCCAGTTCTGACTGACCCCAAACAGGAATTAGAAAACTACTGGGAGACAGAACCATGGAATTCTGGAATCCAGGTGGAATTCCCAGTTCAGACTGACACCAAACCAAAACCGGAAAGCCGCTGGAGATGGAATTATGGAATTCCAGAATCCAGGTGGAATTCCCAGTTCAGACCGACACCAAGAAACATCAGAAACAGGGAAAGGATTGGGAGATGGAATTATGGAAATCTGGATTTCCCAGTTCTGACTGGGACACCAAACAGCACCAGAAACTGGGAAAGGACTTGGAGATGGAATCCTGGAATCCTGGAATTTGGATGGAATTCCCAGTTCTGACCGACACCAAGCAACAACAGAAACTGGGAAACCATTGGGAGATGGAATTATGGAATTCTGGAATTCCCAGTTCAGACTGGGACACCAAACAGCACCAGAAACTGGGAAAGGACTTGGAGATGGAATCCTGGAATTCTGGAATCCAGGTGGAATTCCCAGTTCAGACTGACACCAAACCAAAATCGGAAAGCCGCTGGAGATGGAATCCTGGAATTCCAGAATCCAGGTGGAATTCCCAGTTCAGACCGACACCAAACAGCACCAGAAACAGGGAAACCATTGGGAGATGGAATTATGGAATTCTGGAATTCCCAGTTCAAATTGGGACACCAAACAGCACCAGAAACAGGGAAAGGATTGGGAGACGGGATCATGGAATTCCAGAATCTGGATGGAATTCCCAGTTCAGAACCGACACCAAACCAGAAACTGGAAAAGGATTTGGAGAATGATCATGGAATTCTGGAATCATGGAATCCTGGAATCTGGATGGAATCTGGATGGAATTCCCATTTCAGACCGACACCAAACCGGAACTGGAAAATCATTGGAATTCCACAAAATTCTGGAATCCCCCTTGGAATTCCCAGTTCAGACTGGGACACCAAACACAAACAGGAAAATCACTGGGAAATGGAATGATGGAATTCCAGAATCCAGGTGGAATTCCCAGTTCAAACTGGGACACCAAACAGCACCAGAAACTGGGAAAGGACTTGGAGATGGAATCCTGGAATTCTGGAATTTGGATGGAATTCCCAGTTCAGACTGGGACACCAAGCAGGAACAGGGAAACCATTGGGATACAAAATTATGGAATTCTGGAATTTGGATGGAATTCCCAGTTCTGACTGACCCCAAACAGGAATTAGAAAACTACTGGGAGACAGAACCATGGAATTCTGGAATCCAGGTGGAATTCCCAGTTCAGACTGACACCAAACCAAAACCGGAAAGCCGCTGGAGATGGAATTATGGAATTCCAGAATCCAGGTGGAATTCCCAGTTCAGACCGACACCAAGCAACATCAGAAACAGGGAAAGGATTGGGAGATGGAATTATGGAATTCTGGAATTCCCAGTTCTGACTGGGACACCAAACAGCACCAGAAACTGGGAAAGGACTTGGAGATGGAATCCTGGAATCCTGGAATTTGGATGGAATTCCCAGTTCTGACCGACACCAAGCAACAACAGAAACTGGGAAACCATTGGGAGATGGAATTATGGAATTCTGGAATTCCCAGTTCAGACTGACACCAAACAGCACCAGAAACTGGGAAAGGACTTGGAGATGGAATCCTGGAATTCTGGAATCCAGGTGGAATTCCCAGTTCAGACTGACACCAAACCAAAATCGGAAAGCCGCTGGAGATGGAACAAAGGAATTCCAGAATCCAGGTGGAATTCCCAGTTCAGACCGACACCAAACAGCACCAGAAACAGGGAAACCATTGGGAGATGGAATTATGGAATTCTGGAATTCCCAGTTCAGACTGACCCAAACAGCACCAGAAACAGGGAAAGGATTGGGAGACGGGATCATGGAATTCCAGAATCTGGATGGAATTCCCAGTTCAGAACCGACACCAAACCAGAAACTGGAAAAGGATTTGGAGAATGATCATGGAATTCTGGAATCATGGAATCCTGGAATCTGGATGGAATCTGGATGGAATTCCCATTTCAGACCGACACCAAACCGGAACTGGAAAATCATTGGAATTCCACAAAATTCTGGAATCCCCCTTGGAATTCCCAGTTCAGACTGGGACACCAAACACAAACAGGAAAATCACTGGGAAATGGAATTATGGAATTCCAGAATCCAGGTGGAATTCCCAGTTCAAACTGGGACACCAAACAGCACCAGAAACTGGGAAAGGACTTGGAGATGGAATCCTGGAATTCTGGAATTTGGATGGAATTCCCAGTTCAGACTGGGACACCAAGCAGGAACAGGGAAACCATTGGGATACAAAATTATGGAATTCTGGAATTTGGATGGAATTCCCAGTTCTGACTGACCCCAAACAGGAATTAGAAAACTACTGGGAGACAGAACCATGGAATTCTGGAATCCAGGTGGAATTCCCAGTTCAGACTGAACCCAAACCAAAACCGGAAAGCCGCTGGAGATGGAATTATGGAATTCCAGAATCCAGGTGGAATTCCCAGTTCAGACCGACACCAAGCAACATCAGAAACAGGGAAAGGATTGGGAGATGGAATTATGGAATTCTGGAATTCCCAGTTCTGACTGGGACACCAAACAGCACCAGAAACTGGGAAACCCTAGGGAGATGGAATTATGGAATTCTGGAATTCCCAGTTCAGACTGGGACACCAAACAGCACCAGAAACTGGGAAAGGACTTGGAGATGGAATCCTGGAATCCTGGAGTTTGGATGGAATTCCCAGTTCTGACCGACACCAAGCAACCACAGAAACTGGGAAACCATTGGGAGATGGAATTATGGAATTCTGGAATTCCCAGTTCAAACTGGGACACCAAACAGCACCAGAAACTGGGAAAGGACTTGGAGATGGAATCCTGGAATCCTGGAATTTGGATGGAATTCCCAGTTCTGACCGACACCAGGCAACAACAGAAACTGGGAAACCATTGGGAGATGGAATTATGGAATTCTGGAATTCCCAGTTCAGACTGGGACACCAAACAGCATCAGAAACTGGGAAAGGATTTGGAGATGGAATCCTGGAATTCTGGAATCCAGGTGGAATTCCCAGTTCAGACTGACACCAAACCAAAATCGGAAAGCCGCTGGAGATGGAATCCTGGAATTCCAGAATCCAGTTGGAATTCCCAGTTCAGACTGACACCAAACAGCACCAGAAACTGGGAAACCATTGGGAGATGGAATTATGGAATTTGGAATTCCCAGTTCAGACTGACACCAAACAGCACCAGAAACAGGGAAAGGATTGGGACACAGAACCATGGAATTCTGGAATCCAGGTGGAATTCCCAGTTCAGACTGACACCAAACCAAAACCGGAAAGCCGCTGGAGATGGAACAATGGAATTCCAGAATCCAGGTGGAATTCCCAGTTCAGACCGACACCAAACAGCACCAGAAACAGGGAAACCATTGGGAGATGGAATTATGGAATTCTGGAATTCCCAATTCAGACTGACCCAAACAGCACCAGAAACAGGGAAAGGATTGGGAGACGGGATCATGGAATTCCAGAATCTGGATGGAATTCCCAGTTCAGAACCGACACCAAACCAGAAACTGGAAAAGGATTTGGAGAATGATCATGGAATTCTGGAATCATGGAATCCTGGAATCTGGATGGAATCTGGATGGAATTCCCATTTCAGACCGACACCAAACCGGAACTGGAAAATCATTGGAATTCCACAAAATTCTGGAATCCCCCTTGGAATTCCCAGTTCAGACTGGGACACCAAACACAAACAGGAAAATCACTGGGAAATGGAATGATGGAATTCCAGAATCCAGGTGGAATTCCCAGTTCAAACTGGGACACCAAACAGCACCAGAAACTGGGAAAGGACTTGGAGATGGAATCCTGGAATTCTGGAATTTGGATGGAATTCCCAGTTCAGACTGACCCCAAACAGGAATTAGAAAACTACTGGGAGACAGAACCATGGAATTCTGGAATCCAGGTGGAATTCCCAGTTCAGACTGACACCAAACCAAAACCGGAAAGCCGCTGGAGATGGAATTATGGAATTCCAGAATCCAGGTGGAATTCCCAGTTCAGACCGACACCAAGCAACATCAGAAACAGGGAAAGGATTGGGAGATGGAATTAAGGAATTCTGGAATTCCCAGTTCTGACTGGGACACCAAACAGCACCAGAAACTGGGAAAGGACTTGGAGATGGAATCCTGGAATCCTGGAATTTGGAAGGAATTCCCAGTTCAGACTGGGACACAAAACAGCACCAGAAACTGGGAAAGGATTGGGAGATGGAATTATGGAATTCTGGAATTCCCAGTTCAGACTGGGACACCAAACAGCACCAGAAACTGGGAAAGGACTTGGAGATGGAATCCTGGAATCCTGGAATTTGGATGGAATTCCCAGTTCTGACCGACACCAAGCAACAACAGAACCTGGGAAACCATTGGGAGATGGAATTATGGAATTCTGGAATTCCCAGTTCAGACTGACCCAAACAGCACCAGAAACAGGGAAAGGACTTGGAGACAGAACCATGGAATTCTGGAATCCAGGTGGAATTCCCAGTTCAGACTGACACCAAACCAAAACCGGAAAGCCGCTGGAGATGGAATTCTGGAATTCCAGAATCCAGGTGGAATTCCCAGTTCAGACCGACACCAAACAGCACCAGAAACAGGGAAACCATTGGGAGATGGAATTATGGAATTCTGGAATTCCCAGTTCAGACTGGGACACCAAACAGCACCAGAAACAGGGAAAGGATTGGGAGACGGGATCATGGAATTCCAGAATCTGGATGGAATTCCCAGTTCAGAACCGACACCAAACCAGAAACTGGAAAAGGATTTGGAGAATGATCATGGAATTCTGGAATCATGGAATCCTGGAATCTGGATGGAATCTGGATGGAATTCCCATTTCAGACCGACACCAAACCGGAACTGGAAAATCATTGGAATTCCACAAAATTCTGGAATCCCCCTTGGAATTCCCAGTTCAGACTGGGACACCAAACACAAACAGGAAAATCACTGGGAAATGGAATTATGGAATTCCAGAATCCAGGTGGAATTCCCAGTTCAAACTGGGACACCAAACAGCACCAGAAACTGGGAAAGGACTTGGAGATGGAATCCTGGAATTCTGGAATTTGGATGGAATTCCCAGTTCTGACTGACCCCAAACAGGAATTAGAAAACTACTGGGAGACAGAACCATGGAATTCTGGAATTTGGATGGAATTCCCAGTTCAGACCGACACCAAGCAACATCAGAAACAGGGAAAGGATTGGGAGATGGAATTATGGAATTCTGGAATTCCCAGTTCTGACTGGGACACAAAACAGCACCAGAAACAGGGAAACCCTTGGGAGATGGAATTATGGAATTCTGGAATTCCCAGTTCAGACTGACCCAAACAGCACCAGAAACAGGGAAAGGATTGGGAGACGGGATCATGGAATTCCAGAATCTGGATGGAATTCCCAGTTCAGAACCGACAGCAAACCAGAAACTGGAAAAGGATTTGGAGAATGATCATGGAATTCTGGAATCATGGAATCCTGGAATCTGGATGGAATCTGGATGGAATTCCCATTTCAGACCGACACCAAACCGGAACTGGAAAATCATTGGAATTCCACAAAATTCTGGAATCCCCCTTGGAATTCCCAGTTCAGACTGGGACACCAAACACAAACAGGAAAATCACTGGGAAATGGAATGATGGAATTCCAGAATCCAGGTGGAATTCCCAGTTCAAACTGGGACACCAAACAGCACCAGAAACTGGGAAAGGACTTGGAGATGGTGTCCTGGGTTGACTATATGATGCTTTTATCCCCAATCGTCTCATTCTGTTTATGTTGAATAATAATAAGTTTTGTACCTTTAAGAGTGTTACAGAGAGTGAAGGGGGAGAGAGAGAAGAAGCGCGCAGTTTGTTTTTCAGACACTGCACTCCACTCCTCCACATTCCTGCTCCTGACTGTGTTGTCTGCGGACAGACAGCGGGACAGAGAGCTCTTCTTTTGCTTTTTAGTTAGTGTTAGCTAGCTGAGGCAAAGAAGTTCCCTGGACTGTTTTTTCCCTTTTTCTTTGGACCTCTTGGAACTGCTCTGGACTGAACACCCAGGAGAGCACCGGCAGCTGCAGCTGTGGCCCACCGGGCCGGCCCTGGCCTGCGACAATTCCAGCACTGAGAGACTGATCAGAGACTGAGTGAGCTGCTGCTTGAACCCGGGGTTTTCTCAGTTTGTCATCTCTTTTAGAGTGGCAAGGGGTCTCATTGTTTTGATACTGTTTTGGTCGTATTGTTTAATAAACAGGGGGGTTTTTTTCCACCTTTCTCCAAGGAGGTATTTTTCTTTCCTCCCGGACCAGTTGAGGGGGGAGGAGCCGATTGGATCTGCTTTTCCCACCGGAGCTCCTTTGGGGGGATTCTTCCCCAAACTTGCTCTAAACCTGGACAAATACATGAATTGGCGCCCAACGCGCGGCTGGAAAATGTGGAAAAAAGCCCTATTAATTGTGTGTCTGTTGTTGTTAAAGCAGTTAGTAGACATGATGCTTGGACCCCTGATGTCTCTGGTTGTGAAAGCCTCTGTATGGCTCTGGGCTCTAGACCTTTTTGAGGTTTCAATACCTTTCTGGTCATTAGGATTATTGTCCTTAACAAGTAATTTTTACGGTAGAGGGGTACGGATTGGAATAGCTGTTGTGCTGGCCCTGGTGATAATGATTTATAAAGCGTTCAAAAAGATACTGACCTCTGTTTACAGCATGTATGGTTTATGGTTTCTTCATCCTACCCTGCATCCCAATTCCAGTGGTATGTTTTGGGAATTTATTAGTAACTATACTCAGTCTGTTAGAGGTGGAGCTAAGAATGAGACTTTCCAGCCTTCCCTTTCCCTCTTCTCCTTTGGATCGGTTATGTCACTTTTTGAGAATGTTCAGTTTCCCCTGAATGTTAAAGAGACCATCTTTCTGGTATTTAATTTGGTAAGTCTTCTCTATATGGTCTGCAGCTTCTCTAGATTGAGGGCTGAGATTTCTAGACGGGCTGATGAGACCCCTGACTCAGGAGTAAACCCTGGTGTGGAAAATCCTAAGTGGTGTGGGAAATGGGAGGATATGGGCGAAATCCTGAAGGAATTCTCTGACCCTATAGTGTGGGATTTTCCCCATGAACAAATTCAGAACCCAGCTGAGGTGGGGAAATATCTGAAAGAGAAGTACCAGGATGAGCCTAAGGAGAGGAAGGTCATTGCAGTGAGCTGGGCCCTGGCATATGCTTATCGCACACTGCTAGATACTCTAGGGCAGCAGACAGAGGCAGGGGGGCAGGGAGATAAATCAGCAACTGTCCCGGTGGCTCAGGCTGCAGCTAACACTCCAGGCTCGAAGCCAGCAGCCAAACCCATGGCTGTTGCTACCAGCACTAGAAGTGGGAAATGCACAGCCAAGACCAATCGACCAGTGGATGATGATGATGATGATGATGAAGGAGAAGGAACCTCAGTGCCCCCTGACGTAAAGTCAGGAGTCAAAGCAGCAGATGCAAGATCAGATGCCAATACTGAGTCCTTCTCCCTGAAGGACCTTCGTGGCCTACGGAAGGATTACACTCGAAGGTCTGATGAATCCATAATTAGTTGGCTGGTCCGTCTCTGGGATGCTGCAGGCGAGGCTACCGTTTTGGATGGCACTGAAGCCAGGCATTTGGGATCCCTGTCACAGGATACTGTCATAGACCAAGGAATGATGAGGGGGGCTAACTCTCAGAGCCTCTGGGAACGAGTCCTAAGAAGTGTAGCAGAAAGATACCTGTGTGCAGACGATCTCTATATGCAGCAGACTCAGTGGAAGACAATAGAGCAAGGGATCCAACGCCTGAGAGAAATGGCCGTGGTTGAGATTATCTTCTCAGATGATGTAACAACTAGGAACCCAGACTTAGTACCATGCACGTCTGTGATGTGGCGAAAACTCGTACGACTCGGGCCACAAGAATATGCCTCTGCCTTAGCCATCATGAAGAGGGATGAGAGGGGTGAGACTGTGCTTGACATGGCAAGGAAGCTCCGAGCATATGCAGATGCTGTACATGGCCCAACACATGCCAGAATCGCAGCAGTGGAAACACGTCTTCAAAAATTAGAGGACAAGATAGAGGAGGGTCACAAGAAACTGAGGGAGGAGATTAAAGAGAGCTTTCTCCAAATCTCGGCGGTACAGATCAGAGGTTCTGGTACCCAACGCAGACGTTCCCCAGACGGCGAGAGAAGGTACATCCCACGAGCTGAGCTGTGGTTCTATTTGCGTGATTGTGGAGAAGACATGAGGAGATGGCATAGACAACCTACCTCTGCTCTGGCACAACGGGTGAGACAACTGAAGATTCAGAGAGGAAGTTCCAAAAGGGAAGCAGCTCCAGTGGCCAGTAACCGAACTGTCACATATGATGATAATGACAATATTTTTGATCCCCTTGAAGGAACCTCCAAGACATATGCCCAGGGAAAGAAGGATAACCAGGCTTAGAGGGGCCCTGCCTCTAGCCAGGTAGAGGCTGGGGAAAACCGTGTTTTTTGGACTGTGTGGATTCGTTGGCCTGGCACATATGAACCACAAGAATACAAAGCTTTGGTTGACACTGGTGCACAATGCACATTAATCCCATCAAGACATGTGGGGACAGAGTCTGTTTCTATTGCTGGTGTGACAGGGGGATCCCAGGATTTCACTTTGGTAGAAGCTGAGGTGAGCCTGACTGGAAATGAGTGGAAGAAACACTCTATTGTGACTGGCCCAGAGGCCCCATGTATTTTGGGCATAGACTACCTTCGAAGTGGGTATTTCAAAGACCCAAAGGGACTCAGATGGGCATTTGGAATAGCTGCTGTAGAGACAGAGGGTGTCAAGCAGTTGAACAGCTTGCCTGGACTGTCAGACAGCCCATCTGCAGTAGGTCTCCTGAAGGTGGAAGAGCAACGAGTGCCAATTGCCACCTCAACAGTGCACCGCCGACAGTACCGAACGAATCGAGATGCTGTGATCCCCATCCATAAGATGATCCGAGAGCTGGAGAGCCAAGGGGTGGTCAGCAAGACCCACTCACCCTTCAACAGCCCCATCTGGCCTGTGCGAAAATCTGAAGGAGAATGGAGATTGACTGTGGACTATCGTGCATTGAATGAAGTGACCCCACCCCTGAGCGCTGCTGTGCCGGACATGCTGGAACTCCAGTACGAGCTGGAGTCCAAGGCAGCAAGGTGGTACGCCACTATAGACATTGCCAATGCATTTTTCTCCATTCCTCTGGCAGCAGAATGCAGGCCTCAGTTTGCTTTCACCTGGAGAGGCGTGCAGTACACCTGGAACCGATTGCCCCAGGGGTGGAAGCACAGCCCCACCATCTGCCATGGACTGATCCAGGCTGCACTGGAAAAGGGTGAGGCTCCAGAACATCTGCAATATATTGATGACATCATTGTGTGGGGGAAGACAGCAGCAGAGGTGTTCGAGAAAGGGGAGAAAATTATCCAGATTCTCCTAAAAGCTGGCTTCGCCATCAAGAAGAACAAAGTCAAGGGACCTGCTCAAGAGATCCAGTTTCTGGGAGTGAAGTGGCAAGACGGACGGCGTCAGATTCCCACCGATGTCATCAACAAGATCACAGCAATGTCTCCACCCACCAATAAGAAAGAGACACAAGCTTTCCTAGGCGCCATAGGTTTTTGGAGGATGCATATTCCCGAATACAGTCAGATCGTGAGCCCTCTCTACCTGGTCACCCGTAAGAAGAACACTTTCCACTGGGGCCCAGAGCAGCAACAAGCCTTTGCACAGATCAAGCAGGAGATTGCTCATGCAGTAGCCCTTGGCCCAGTCAGGACAGGACCAGAGGTGAAGAATGTGCTCTACTCTGCAGCCGGGAACCATGGCTTGTCCTGGAGCCTTTGGCAGAAGGTGCCTGAGGAGACTCGGGGTCGACCACTGGGATTTTGGAGTCGAAGCTACAGAGGGTCTGAAGCCAACTATACTCCAACAGAGAAAGAAATCCTGGCTGCCTATGAAGGAGTCCAGGCTGCTTCGGAGGTAATAGGCACTGAAGCACAACTCCTCCTGGCACCCCGACTACCCGTGCTGGGGTGGATGTTCAAAGGCAAGGTTCCTTCCACTCACCATGCCACCAGTGCTACATGGAGCAAGTGGATTGCTCTCATCACTCAGCGCGCCCATATAGGTAAACTGAATCGCCCTGGGATTTTGGAGGTCATTACAAATTGGCCCGAAGGTGAAAACTTTGGTCTCTCTGATGAAGGGGAACAAGAAGAGACATGAGCTGAAGAAGCTCCACCATACAACCAACTGCCAGCAGAAGATACACAATACGCTCTCTTTACTGATGGGTCGTGCCGCATTGTGGGAATGAACCGGAAGTGGAAAGCAGCTGTATGGAGCCCCACACGGCAGGTGGCAGAGGCCACTGAAGGAGAAGGTGGATCAAGCCAACTTGCTGAACTCAAAGCTGTTCAACTGGCCCTGGACATTGCTGAGAGAGAGAAGTGGCCAAAGCTCTACCTTTATACTGATTCATGGATGGTAGCCAATGCTCTGTGGGGATGGCTGGAGAGGTGGAAAAAGGCTAACTGGCAACGTAGAGGAAAGCCAATTTGGGCTGCTGAAGAGTGGAAAGACATTGCTACCAGGGTAGGGAAGCTGCCTGTGAAGGTCCGCCATGTAGATGCCCATGTACCCAAGAGTAGAGCTAATGAGGAGCACCAAAACAATGATCAGGTAGACCAAGCCGCAAAGATAGGGGTGTCCAAAATAGACCTAGATTGGGAACATAAAGGAGAGTTATTCTTAGCTCGGTGGGCCCATGATGCCTCAGGCCACCAGGGCAGAGATGCCACCTATAAGTGGGCACGAGACCGAGGGGTGGATCTAACCATGGACAGTATCTCTCAGGTTATCCATGACTGTGAGACGTGTGCTGCCATCAAGCAGGCCAAGCGACTGAAGCCCCTCTGGTACAGTGGGCGGTGGTCCAAGTACAAGTATGGGGAGGCCTGGCAGATTGACTACATCACACTGCCCCAGACACGCCAGGGCAAGCGCTACGTGCTGACCATGGTGGAGGCCACCACTGGATGGCTGGAAACCTACCCTGTGCCTCATGCTACAGCCCGGAACACCATCCTGGGCCTGGAAAAGCAAGTTCTGTGGAGACATGGCACCCCTGAGAGGATTGAGTCAGACAATGGGACTCATTTCAAGAACAGCCTTGTCAACACCTGGGCTAGGGAACATGGCATTGAGTGGGTGTACCATATCCCCTACCATGCACCAGCTGCAGGCAAAGTGGAGAGGTACAATGGACTGTTAAAAACCACATTGAAAGCATTAGGTGGGGGATCTTTCAAGAACTGGGATCAGCATCTGGCAAAAGCCACCTGGTTAGTTAACACCCGAGGCTCTACTAACCGAGTCGGCCCTGCCCAATCTGAGCCTTTGCAGAGAGTAGATGGAGACAAAGTCCCAGTGGTACATGTCAGAGGTTTGTTAGGGAAGGCTGTGTGGATCAATTCTGCCTCGAGTACAGACAAACCCGTTCGTGGGGTTGTCTTTGCTCAGGGACCAGGTTGCACATGGTGGATAATGCAAAGAGATGGAAGAACACGATGTGTACCTCAGGGAGACCTGATTGTTGCATAAAACCTGTATAACTATCACTGTTTCCTGAATGTTATTACCATTGTCTGTGTATAGTTGTATAATGGATGTATCATGTATGTACTTGTAGAGTTAGAATTTATATTAGTTTTAGTAGTAAGCAGACGATATGGGGATAAGGGGTGGAATGTCCTGGGTTGACTATATGATGCTTTTATCCCCAATCGTCTCATTCTGTTTATGTTGAATAATAATAAGTTTTGTACCTTTAAGAGTGTTACAGAGAGTGAAGGGGGAGAGAGAAGAAGCGCGCAGTTTGTTTTTCAGACACTGCACTCACTCCTCCACATTCCTGCTCCTGACTGTGTTGTCTGCGGACAGACAGCGGGACAGAGAGCTCTTCTTTTGCTTTTTAGTTAGTGTTAGCTAGCTGAGGCAAAGAAGTTCCCTGGACTGTTTTTTCCCTTTTTCTTTGGACCTCTTGGAACTGCTCTGGACTGAACACCCAGGAGAGCACCGGCAGCTGCAGCTGTGGCCCACCGGGCCGGCCCTGGCCTGCGACAATTCCAGCACTGAGAGACTGATCAGAGACTGAGTGAGCTGCTGCTTGAACCCGGGGTTTTCTCAGTTTGTCATCTCTTTTAGAGTGGCAAGGGGTCTCATTGTTTTGATACTGTTTTGGTCGTATTGTTTAATAAACAGGGGGGTTTTTCTCCACCTTTCTCCAAGGAGGTATTTTTCTTTTCCTCCCGGACCAGTTGAGGGGGGAGGGGCCGATTGGATCTGCTTTTCCCACCGGAGCTCCTTTGGGGGGATTCTTCCCCGAACTTGCTCTAAACCTGGACAGATGGATGCCTGGAATTCTGGAATTTGGATGGAATTCCCAGTTCAGAGTGGGACACCAAGCAGGAACAGGGAAACCATTGGGATACAAAATTATGGAATTCTGGAATTTGGATGGAATTCCCAGTTCTGACTGACCCCAAACAGGAATTAGAAAACTACAGGGCGACAGAACCATGGAATTCTGGAATCCAGGTGGAATTCCCAGTTCAGACTGACACCAAAGCAAAACCGGAAAGCCGCTGGAGATGGAATTATGGAATTCCAGAATCCAGGTGGAATTCCCAGTTCAGACCGACACCAAGCAACATCGGAAACAGGGAAAGGATTGGGAGATGGAATTATGGAATTCTGGAATTCCCAGTTCAGACTGGGACACCAAACAGCACCAGAAACTGGGAAAGGATTGGGAGATGGAATTATGGAATTCTGGAATTCCCAGTTCTGACTGGGACACCAAACAGCACCAGAAAATGGGAAACCCTTGGGAGATGGAATTATGGAATTCTGGAATTCCCAGTTCTGACTGGGACACCAAACAGCACCAGAAACTGGGAAAGGACTTGGAGATGGAATCCTGGAATCCTGGAATTTGGATGGAATTCCCAGTTCTGACCGACACCAAGCAACAACAGAAACTGGGAAACCATTGGGAGATGGAATTATGGAATTCTGGAATTCCCAGTTCAGACTGACACCAAACAGCACCAGAAACTGGGAAAGGACTTGGAGATGGAATCCTGGAATTCTGGAATCCAGGTGGAATTCCCAGTTCAGACTGACACAAAACAGCACCAGAAACTGGGAAAGGACTTGGAGATGGAACAATGGAATTCCAGAATCCAGTTGGAATTCCCAGTTCAGACCGACACCAAACAGCACCAGAAACAGGGAAACCATTGGGAGATGGAATTATGGAATTCTGGAATTCCCAGTTCAGACTGACCCAAACAGCACCAGAAACAGGGAAAGGATTGGGAGACGGGATCATGGAATTCCAGAATCTGGATGGAATTCCCAGTTCAGAACCGACACCAAACCAGAAACTGGAAAAGGATTTGGAGAATGATCATGGAATTCTGGAATCATGGAATCCTGGAATCTGGATGGAATCTGGATGGAATTCCCATTTCAGACCGACACCAAACCGGAACTGGAAAATCATTGGAATTCCACAAAATTCTGGAATCCCCCTTGGAATTCCCAGTTCAGACTGGGACACCAAACACAAACAGGAAAATCACTGGGAAATGGAATGATGGAATTCCAGAATCCAGGTGGAATTCCCAGTTCAGACTGGGACACCAAACAGCACCAGAAACTGGGAAAGGACTAGGAGATGGAATCCTGGAATTCTGGAATTTGGATGGAATTCCCAGTTCAGACTGGGACACCAAGCAGGAACAGGGAAACCATTGGGATACAAAATTATGGAATTCTGGAATTTGGATGGAATTCCCAGTTCCGACTGACCCCAAACAGGAATTAGAAAACTACTGGGAGACAGAACCATGGAATTCTGGAATCCAGGTGGAATTCCCAGTTCAGACTGACACCAAAGCAAAACCGGAAAGCCGCTGGAGATGGAATCCTGGAATTCTGGAATCCAGGTGGAATTCCCAGTTCAGACCGACACCAAGCAACATCAGAAACAGGGAAAGGATTGGGAGATGGAATTATGGAATTCTGGAATTCCCAGTCCTGACTGGGACACCAAACAGCACCAGAAACTGGGAAACCCTTGGGAGATGGAATTATGGAATTCTGGAATTCCCAGTTCAGACTGACACCAAACAGCACCAGAAACTGGGAAAGGACTTGGAGATGGAATCCTGGAATTCTGGAATCCAGGTGGAATTCCCAGTTCAGACTGACACCAAACCAAAATCGGAAAGCCGCTGGAGATGGAATCCTGGAAGTCCAGAATCCAGGTGGAATTCCCAGTTCAGACTGACACCAAACAGCACCAGAAACAGGGAAACCATTGGGAGATGGAATTATGGAATTCTGGAATTCCCAGTTCAGACTGACCCAAACAGCACCAGAAACTGGGAAAGGATTGGGAGACGGGATCACGGAATTCCAGAATCTGGATGGAATTCCCAGTTCAGAACCGACACCAAACCAGAAACTGGAAAAGGATTTGGAGAACGATCATGGAATTCTGGAATCATGGAATCCTGGAATCTGGATGGAATCTGGATGGAATTCCCATTTCAGACCGACACCAAACCGGAACTGGAAAATCATTGGAATTCCACAAAATTCTGGAATCCCCCTTGGAATTCCCAGTTCAGACTGGGACACCAAACACAAACAGGAAAATCACTGGGAAATGGAATTATGGAATTCCAGAATCCAGGTGGAATTCCCAGTTGAAACTGGGACACCAAACAGCACCAGAAATTGGGAAAGGACTTGGAGATGGAATCCTGGAATTCTGGAATTTGGATGGAATTCCCAGTTCTGACTGACCCCAAAAAGGGATTAGAAAACTACTGGGAGACAGAACCATGGAATTCTGGAATCCAGGTGGAATTCCCAGTTCAGACTGACACCAAAGCAAAACCGGAAAGCCGCTGGAGATGGAATTATGGAATTCCAGAATCCAGGTGGAATTCCCAGTTCAGACCGACACCAAGAACCATCAGAAACAGGGAAAGGATTGGGAGATGGAATTATGGAATTCTGGAATTCCCAGTCCTGACTGGGACACCAAACAGCACCAGAAACTGGGAAACCCTTGGGAGATGGAATTATGGAATTCTGGAATTCCCAGTTCAGACTGGGACACCAAACAGCACCAGAAACTGGGAAAGGACTTGGAGATGGAATCCTGGAATTCTGGAATTTGGATGGAATTCCCAGTTCTGACCGACACCAAGCAACAACAGAAACTGGGAAACCATTGGGAGATGGAATTATGGAATTCTGGAATTCCCAGTTCAGACTGACACCAATCAGCACCAGAAACTGGGAAAGGACTTGGAGATGGAATCCTGGAATTCTGGAATCCAGGTGGAATTCCCAGTTCAGACTGACACCAAACCAAAATCGGAAAGCCGCTGGAGATGGAACAATGGAATTCCAGAATCCAGGTGGAATTCCCAGTTCAGACCGACACCAAACAGCACCAGAAACAGGGAAACCATTGGGAGATGGAATTATGGAATTCTGGAATTCCCAGTTCAGACTGGGACACCAAACAGCACCAGAAACAGGGAAAGGATTGGGAGATGGAATTATGGAATTCTGGAATTCCCAGTTCAGACTGGGACACCAAACAGCACCAGAAACTGGGAAAGGACTTGGAGATGGAATCCTGGAATTCTGGAATTTGGATGGAATTCCCAGTTCTGACCGACACCAAGCAACAACAGAAACTGGGAAACCATTGGGAGATGGAATTATGGAATTCTGGAATTCCCAGTTCAGACTGACCCAAACAGCACCAGAAACTGGGAAAGGACTTGGAGATGGAATACTGGAATTCTGGAATCCAGGTGGAATTCCCAGTTCAGACTGACACCAAACCAAAATCGGAAAGCCGCTGGAGATGGAACAATGGAATTCCAGAATCCAGGTGGAATTCCCAGTTCAGACTGACACCGAACAGCACCAGAAACAGGGAAAGGATTGGGAGATGGAATTATGGAATTCTGGAATTCCCAGTTCAGACTGACCCAAACAGCACCAGAAACAGGGAAACCATTGGGAGATGGAATTATGGAATTCTGGAATTCCCAGTTCAGACTGACCCAAACAGCACCAGAAACTGGGAAAGGATTGGGAGACGGGATCACGGAATTCCAGAATCTGGATGGAATTCCCAGTTCAGAACCGACACCAAACCAGAAATTGGAAAAGGATTTGGAGAACGATCATGGAATTCTGGAATCATGGAATCCTGGAATCTGGATGGAATCTGGATGGAATTCCCATTTCAGACCGACACCAAACCGGAACTGGAAAATCATTGGAATTCCACAAAATTCTGGAATCCCCCTTGGAATTCCCAGTTCAGACTGGGACACCAAACACAAACAGGAAAATCACTGGGAAATGGAATTATGGAATTCCAGAATCCAGGTGGAATTCCCAGTTCAGACTGGGACACCAAACAGCACCAGAAACTGGGAAAGGACTTGGAGATGGAATCCTGGAATTCTGGAATTTGGATGGAATTCCCAGTTCTGACTGACCCCAAACAGGAATTAGAAAACTACTGGGAGACAGAACCATGGAATTCTGGAATTTGGATGGAATTCCCAGTTCAGACTGACACCAAACCAAAACCGGAAAGCCGCTGGAGATGGAATTATGGAATTCCAGAATCCAGGTGGAATTCCCAGTTCAGACCGACACCAAGCAACATCAGAAACAGGGAAAGGATTGGGAGATGGAATCCTGGAATTCTGGAATTCCCAGTTCTGACTGGGACACCAAACAGCACCAGAAACTGGGAAAGGATTGGGAGATGGAATTATGGAATTCTGGAATTCCCAGTTCTGACTGACACCAAACAGCACCAGAAACTGGGAAAGGACTTGGAGATGGAATCCTGGAATTCTGGAATCCAGGTGGAATTCCCAGTTGAGACTGACACCAAACCAAAATCGGAAAGCCGCTGGAGATGGAATCCTGGAATTCCAGAATCCAGGTGGAATTCCCAGTTCAGACCGACACCAAGCAACATCAGAAACAGGGAAAGGATTGGGAGATGGAATTCTGGAATTCTGGAATCCAGGTGGAATTCCCAGTTCAGACCGACACCAAACAGCACCAGAAACAGGGAAAGGATTGGGAGACGGGATCATGGAATTCCAGAATCTGGATGGAATTCCCAGTTCAGAACCGACACCAAACCAGAAACTGGAAAAGGATTTGGAGAATGATCATGGAATTCTGGAATCATGGAATCCTGGAATCTGGATGGAATCTGGATGGAATTCCCATTTCAGACCGACACCAAACCGGAACTGGAAAATCATTGGAATTCCACAAAATTCTGGAATCCCCCTTGGAATTCCCAGTTCAGACTGGGACACCAAACACAAACAGGAAAATCACTGGGAAATGGAATTATGGAATTCCAGAATCCAGGTGGAATTCCCAGTTCAAACTGGGACACCAAACAGCACCAGAAACTGGGAAAGGACTTGGAGATGGAATCGTGGAATCCTGGAATTTGGATGGAATTCCCAGTTCAGACTGGGACACCAAGCAGGAACAGGGAAACCATTGGGATACAAAATTATGGAATTCTGGAATTTGGATGGAATTCCCAGTTCTGACTGACCCCAAACAGGAATTAGAAAACTACTGGGAGACAGAACCATGGAATTCTGGAATCCGGGTGGAATTCCCAGTTCAGACTGACACCAAAGCAAAACCGGAAAGCCGCTGGAGATGGAATTATGGAATTCCAGAATCCAGGTGGAATTCCCAGTTCAGACCGACACCAAGCAACATCAGAAACAGGGAAAGGATTGGGAGATGGAATTATGGATTTCTGGAATTCCCAGTTCAGACTGGGACACCAAACAGCACCAGAAACTGGGAAAGGACTTGGAGATGGAATCCTGGAATCCTGGAATTTGGATGGAATTCCCAGTTCTGACCGACACCAAGCAACAACAAAAACTGGGAAACCCCTGGGAGATGGAATTATGGAATTCTGGAATTCCCAGTTCAGACTGACCCAAACAGCACCAGAAAAAGGGAAACCATTGGGAGATGGAATTCTAGAATTCTGGAATCCAGGGGGAATTCCCAGTTCAGACTGACACCAAACCAAAACC
The DNA here is from genome assembly GCF_047830755.1 of Zonotrichia albicollis. Taxonomy (NCBI): domain Eukaryota; kingdom Metazoa; phylum Chordata; class Aves; order Passeriformes; family Passerellidae; genus Zonotrichia; species Zonotrichia albicollis. Next base: position 1,227,944 of record NW_027428460.1, on the reverse strand, counting down.
GGAAAGCCGCTGGAGATGGAATTATGGAATTCCAGAATCCAGGTGGAATTCCCAGTTCAGACCGAAACCAAGCAACAACAGAAACTGGGAAACCATTCGGAGATGGAATTATGGAATTCTGGAATTCCCAGTTCAGACCGACACCAAACAGCACCAGAAACAGGGAAAGGATTGGGAGATGGAATTATGGAATTCTGGAATTCCCAGTTCAGACTGACCCAAACAGCACCAGAAACAGGGAAACCATTGGGAGATGGAATTATGGAATTCTGGAATTCCCAGTTCAGACTGACCCAAACAGCACCAGAAACAGGGAAAGGATTGGGAGACGGGATCATGGAATCCTGGAATCTGGATGGAATTCCCAGTTCAGACTGACACCAAACCAGAAACTGGAAAAGGATTTGGAGAATGATCATGGAATTCTGGAATCATGGAATCCTGGAATCTGGATGGAATCTGGATGGAATTCCCATTTCAGACCGACACCAAACCGGAACTGGAAAATCATTGGAATTCCACAAAATTCTGGAATCCCCCTTGGAATTCCCAGTTCAGACTGGGACACCAAACACAAACAGGAAAATCACTGGGAAATGGAATTATGGAATTCCAGAATCCAGGTGGAATTCCCAGTTGAAACTGGGACACCAAACAGCACCAGAAACTGGGAAAGGACTTGGAGATGGAATCCTGGAATTCTGGAATTTGGATGGAATTCCCAGTTCAGACTGGGACACCAAGCAGGAACAGGGAAACCATTGGGATACAAAATTATGGAATTCTGGAATTTGGATGGAATTCCCAGTTCTGACTGACCCCAAACAGGAATTAGAAAACTACTGGGAGACAGAACCATGGAATTCTGGAATCCAGGTGGAATTCCCAGTTCAGACTGACACCAAACCAAAACTGGAAAGCCGCTGGAGATGGAATTATGGAATTCCAGAATCCAGGTGGAATTCCCAGTTCAGACCGACACCAAGCAACATCAGAAACAGGGAAAGGATTGGGAGATGGAATTATGGAATTCTGGAATTCCCAGTTCTGACTGGGACACCAAACAGCACCAGAAACTGGGAAAGGACTTGGAGATGGAATCCTGGAATCCTGGAATTTGGATGGAATTCCCAGTTCTGACCGACACCAAGCAACAACAGAAACAGGGAAACCATTGGGAGATGGAATTATGGAATTCTGGAATTCCCAGTTCAGACTGACCCAAACAGCACCAGAAACAGGGAAAGGATTGGGAGACGGGATCATGGAATTCCAGAATCTGGATGGAATTCCCAGTTCAGAACCGACACCAAACCAGAAACTGGAAAAGGATTTGGAGAATGATCATGGAATTCTGGAATCATGGAATCCTGGAATCTGGATGGAATCTGGATGGAATTCCCATTTCAGACCGACACCAAACCGGAACTGGAAAATCATTGGAATTCCACAAAATTCTGGAATCCCCCTTGGAATTCCCAGTTCAGACTGGGACACCAAACACAAACAGGAAAATCACTGGGAAATGGAATGATGGAATTCCAGAATCCAGGTGGAATTCCCAGTTGAAACTGGGACACCAAACAGCACCAGAAACTGGGAAAGGACTTGGAGATGGAATCCTGGAATTCTGGAATTTGGATGGAATTCCCAGTTCAGACTGGGACACCAAGCAGGAACAGGGAAACCATTGGGATACAAAATTATGGAATTCTGGAATTTGGATGGAATTCCCAGTTCTGACTGACCCCAAACAGGAATTAGAAAACTACTGGGAGACAGAACCATGGAATTCTGGAATCCAGGTGGAATTCCCAGTTCAGACTGACACCAAACCAAAATCGGAAAGCCGCTGGAGATGGAATCCTGGAATTCCAGAATCCAGGTGGAATTCCCAGTTCAGACCGACACCAAACAGCACCAGAAACAGGGAAACCATTGGGAGATGGAATTATGGAATTCTGGAATTCCCAGTTCTGACTGGGACCCAAAACAGCACCAGAAACTGGGAAACCCTTGGGAGATGGAATTATGGAATTCTGGCATTCCCAGTTCAGACTGGGACACCAAACAGCACCAGAAACTGGGAAAGGACTTGGAGATGGAATCCTGGAATCCTGGAATTTGGATGGAATTCCCAGTTCTGACCGACACCAAGCAACAACAAAAACTGGGAAACCCTTGGGAGATGGAATTATGGAATTCTGGAATTCCCAGTTCAGACTGACCCAAACAGCACCAGAAACTGGGAAAGGACTTGGAGATGGAATCCTGGAATTCTGGAATCCAGGTGAAATTCACAGTTCAGACTGACACCAAACCAAAACCGGAAAGCCGCTGGAGATGGAACAATGGAATTCCAGAATCCAGGTGGAATTCCCAGTTCAGACCGACACCAAACAGCACCAGAAACAGGGAAAGGATTGGGAGATGGAATTATGGAATTCTGGAATTCCCAGTTCAGTCTGACCCAAACAGCACCAGAAACAGGGAAAGGATTGGGAGACGGGATCATGGAATTCCAGAATCTGGACGGAATTCCCAGTTCAGAACCGACACCAAACCAGAAACTGGAAAAGGATTTGGAGAACGATCATGGAATTCTGGAATCATGGAATCCTGGAATCTGGATGGAATCTGGATGGAATTCCCATTTCAGACCGACACCAAACCGGAACTGGAAAATCATTGGAATTCCACAAAATTCTGGAATCCCCCTTGGAATTCCCAGTTCAGACTGGGACACCAAACACAAACAGGAAAATCACTGGGAAATGGAATTATGGAATTCCAGAATCCAGGTGGAATTCCCAGTTCAGACTGGGACACCAAACAGCACCAGAAACTGGGAAAGGACTTGGAGATGGAATCCTGGAATTCTGGAATTTGGATGGAATTCCCAGTTCTGACTGACCCCAAACAGGAATTAGAAAACTACTGGGAGACAGAACCATGGAATTCTGGAATCCAGGTGGAATTCCCAGTTCAGACTGACACCAAACCAAAACCGGAAAGCCGCTGGAGATGGAATGATGGAATTCCAGAATCCAGGTGGAATTCCCAGTTCAGACCGACACCAAGCAACATCAGAAACAGGGAAAGGATTGGGAGATGGAATTATGGAATTCTGGAATTCCCAGTTCTGACTGGGACCCAAAACAGCACCAGAAACTGGGAAAGGACTTGGAGATGGAATCCTGGAATCCTGGAATTTGGATGGAATTCCCAGTTCTGACCGACACCAAGCAACAACAGAAACTGGGAAACCATTGGGAGATGGAATTATGGAATTCTGGAATTCCCAGTTCAGACTGACCCAAACAGCACCAGAAACTGGGAAAGGACTTGGAGATGGAATCCTGGAATTCTGGAATCCAGGTGGAATTCCCAGTTCAGACTGACACCAAAACAAAACCGGAAAGCCGCTGGAGATGGAATCCTGGAATTCCAGAATCCAGGTGGAATTCCCAGTTCAGACCGACACCAAACAGCACCAGAAACAGGGAAAGGATTGGGAGATGGAATTATGGAATTCTGGAATTCCCAGTTCAGACTGACCCAAACAGCACCAGAAACAGGGAAAGGATTGGGAGACGGGATCATGGAATTCCAGAATCTGGATGGAATTCCCAGTTCAGAACCGACACCAAACCAGAAACTGGAAAAGGATTTGGAGAATGATCATGGAATTCTGGAATCATGGAATCCTGGAATCTGGATGGAATCTGGATGGAATTCCCATTTCAGACCGACACCAAACCGGAACTGGAAAATCATTGGAATTCCACAAAATTCTGGAATCCCCCTTGGAATTCCCAGTTCAGACTGGGACACCAAACACAAACAGGAAAATCACTGGGAAATGGAATTATGGAATTCCAGTATCCGGGTGGAATTCCCAGTTCAAACTGGGACACCAAACAGCACCAGAAACTGGGAAAGGACTTGGAGATGGAATCCTGGAATTCTGGAATTTGGATGGAATTCCCAGTTCTGACTGACCCCAAACAGGAATTAGAAAACTACTGGGAGACAGAACCATGGAATTCTGGAATCCAGGTGGAATTCCCAGTTCAGACTGACACCAAAGCAAAACCGGAAAGCCGCTGGAGATGGAATGATGGAATTCCAGAATCCAGGTGGAATTCCCAGTTCAGACCGACACCAAGCAACATCAGAAACAGGGAAAGGATTGGGAGATGGAATTATGGAAATCTGGATTTCCCAGTTCTGACTGGGACACCAAACAGCACCAGAAACTGGGAAAGGACTTGGAGATGGAATCCTGGAATCCTGGAATTTGGATGGAATTCCCAGTTCTGACCGACACCAAGCAACAACAGAAACTGGGAAACCATTGGGAGATGGAATTATGGAATTCTGGAATTCCCAGTTCAGACTGGGACACCAAACAGCACCAGAAACTGGGAAAGGACTTGGAGATGGAATCCTGGAATTCTGGAATCCAGGTGGAATTCCCACTTCAGACCGACACCAAACAGCACCAGAAACAGGGAAAGGATTGGGAGATGGAATTATGGAATTCTGGAATTCCCAGTTCTGACTGGGACACCAAACAGCACCAGAAACAGGGAAAGGATTGGGAGACGGGATCATGGAATTCCAGAATCTGGATGGAATTCCCAGTTCAGAACCAACACCAAACCAGAAACTGGAAAAGGATTTGGAGAATGATCATGGAATTCTGGAATCATGGAATCCTGGAATCTGGATGGAATCTGGATGGAATTCCCATTTCAGACCGACACCAAACCGGAACTGGAAAATCATTGGAATTCCACAAAATTCTGGAATCCCCCTTGGAATTCCCAGTTCAGACTGGGACACCAAACACAAACAGGAAAATCACTGGGAAATGGAATGATGGAATTCCAGAATCCAGGTGGAATTCCCAGTTCAAACTGGGACACCAAACAGCACCAGAAACTGGGAAAGGACTTGGAGATGGAATCCTGGAATTCTGGAATTTGGATGGAATTCCCAGTTCAGACTGGGACACCAAGCAGGAACAGGGAAACCATTGGGATACAAAATTATGGAATTCTGGAATTTGGATGGAATTCCCAGTTCTGACTGACCCCAAACAGGAATTAGAAAACTACTGGGAGACAGAACCATGGAATTCTGGAATCCAGGTGGAATTCCCAGTTCAGACTGACACCAAACCAAAACCGGAAAGCCGCTGGAGATGGAATTATGGAATTCCAGAATCCAGGTGGAATTCCCAGTTCAGACCGACACCAAGCAACATCAGAAACAGGGAAAGGATTGGGAGATGGAATTATGGAATTCTGGAATTCCCAGTTCTGACTGGGACACCAAACAGCACCAGAAACTGGGAAAGGACTTGGGAGATGGAATTAAGGAATTCTGGAATTCCTAGTTCTGACTGGGACACCAAGCAACATCAGAAACTGGGAAACCCTTGGGAGATGGAATTAAGGAATTCTGGAATTCCCAGTTCTGACTGGGACACCAAACAGCACCAGAAACTGGGAAAGGACTTGGAGATGGAATCCTGGAATTCTGGACTCCAGGTGGAATTCCCAGTTCAGACTGACACCAAACCAAAATCGGAAAGCCGCTGGAGATGGAATCCTGGAATTCCAGAATCCAGGTGGAATTCCCAGTTCAGACTGACCCAAACAGCACCAGAAACAGGGAAAGGATTGGGAGATGGAATTATGGAATTCTGGAATTCCCAGTTCAGACTGGGACACCAAACAGCACCAGAAACAGGGAAAGGATTGGGAGACGGGATCATGGAATTCCAGAATCTGGATGGAATTCCCAGTTCAGAACCGACACCAAACCAGAAACTGGAAAAGGATTTGGAGAATGATCATGGAATTCTGGAATCATGGAATCCTGGAATCTGGATGGAATCTGGATGGAATTCCCATTTCAGACCGACACCAAACCGGAACTGGAAAATCATTGGAATTCCACAAAATTCTGGAATCCCCCTTGGAATTCCCAGTTCAGACTGGGACACCAAACACAAACAGGAAAATCACTGGGAAATGGAATGATGGAATTCCAGAATCCAGGTGGAATTCCCAGTTCAAACTGGGACACCAAACAGCACCAGAAACTGGGAAAGGACTTGGAGATGGAATCCTGGAATTCTGGAATTTGGATGGAATTCCCAGTTCAGACAGGGACACCAAGCAGGAACAGGGAAACCATTGGGATACAAAATTATGGAATTCTGGAATTTGGATGGAATTCCCAGTTCTGACTGACCCCAAACAGGAATTAGAAAACTACTGGGAGACAGAACCATGGAATTCTGGAATCCAGGTGGAATTCCCAGTTCAGACTGACACCAAACCAAAACCGGAAAGCCGCTGGAGATGGAATTATGGAATTCCAGAATCCAGGTGGAATTCCCAGTTCAGACCGACACCAAGAAACATCAGAAACAGGGAAAGGATTGGGAGATGGAATTATGGAAATCTGGATTTCCCAGTTCTGACTGGGACACCAAACAGCACCAGAAACTGGGAAAGGACTTGGAGATGGAATCCTGGAATCCTGGAATTTGGATGGAATTCCCAGTTCTGACCGACACCAAGCAACAACAGAAACTGGGAAACCATTGGGAGATGGAATTATGGAATTCTGGAATTCCCAGTTCAGACTGGGACACCAAACAGCACCAGAAACTGGGAAAGGACTTGGAGATGGAATCCTGGAATTCTGGAATCCAGGTGGAATTCCCAGTTCAGACTGACACCAAACCAAAATCGGAAAGCCGCTGGAGATGGAATCCTGGAATTCCAGAATCCAGGTGGAATTCCCAGTTCAGACCGACACCAAACAGCACCAGAAACAGGGAAACCATTGGGAGATGGAATTATGGAATTCTGGAATTCCCAGTTCAAATTGGGACACCAAACAGCACCAGAAACAGGGAAAGGATTGGGAGACGGGATCATGGAATTCCAGAATCTGGATGGAATTCCCAGTTCAGAACCGACACCAAACCAGAAACTGGAAAAGGATTTGGAGAATGATCATGGAATTCTGGAATCATGGAATCCTGGAATCTGGATGGAATCTGGATGGAATTCCCATTTCAGACCGACACCAAACCGGAACTGGAAAATCATTGGAATTCCACAAAATTCTGGAATCCCCCTTGGAATTCCCAGTTCAGACTGGGACACCAAACACAAACAGGAAAATCACTGGGAAATGGAATGATGGAATTCCAGAATCCAGGTGGAATTCCCAGTTCAAACTGGGACACCAAACAGCACCAGAAACTGGGAAAGGACTTGGAGATGGAATCCTGGAATCCTGGAATTTGGATGGAATTCCCAGTTCAGACTGGGACACCAAGCAGGAACAGGGAAACCATTGGGATACAAAATTATGGAATTCTGGAATTTGGATGGAATTCCCAGTTCTGACTGACCCCAAACAGGAATTAGAAAACTACTGGGAGACAGAACCATGGAATTCTGGAATCCAGGTGGAATTCCCAGTTCAGACTGACACCAAACCAAAACCGGAAAGCCGCTGGAGATGGAATGATGGAATTCCAGAATCCAGGTGGAATTCCCAGTTCAGACCGACACCAAGCAACATCAGAAACAGGGAAAGGATTGGGAGATGGAATTATGGAATTCTGGAATTCCCAGTTCTGACTGGGACACCAAACAGCACCAGAAACTGGGAAAGGACTTGGAGATGGAATCCTGGAATCCTGGAATTTGGATGGAATTCCCAGTTCTGACCGACACCAAGCAACAACAGAAACAGGGAAACCATTGGGAGATGGAATTATGGAATTCTGGAATTCCCAGTTCAGACTGACACCAAACAGCACCAGAAACTGGGAAAGGACTTGGAGATGGAATCCTGGAATTCTGGAATCCAGGTGGAATTCCCAGTTCAGACTGACACCAAACCAAAATCGGAAAGCCGCTGGAGATGGAACAAAGGAATTCCAGAATCCAGGTGGAATTCCCAGTTCAGACCGACACCAAACAGCACCAGAAACAGGGAAACCATTGGGAGATGGAATTATGGAATTCTGGAATTCCCAGTTCAGACTGACCCAAACAGCACCAGAAACAGGGAAAGGATTGGGAGACGGGATCATGGAATTCCAGAATCTGGATGGAATTCCCAGTTCAGAACCGACACCAAACCAGAAACTGGAAAAGGATTTGGAGAATGATCATGGAATTCTGGAATCATGGAATCCTGGAATCTGGATGGAATCTGGATGGAATTCCCATTTCAGACCGACACCAAACCGGAACTGGAAAATCATTGGAATTCCACAAAATTCTGGAATCCCCCTTGGAATTCCCAGTTCAGACTGGGACACCAAACACAAACAGGAAAATCACTGGGAAATGGAATTATGGAATTCCAGAATCCAGGTGGAATTCCCAGTTCAAACTGGGACACCAAACAGCACCAGAAACTGGGAAAGGACTTGGAGATGGAATCCTGGAATTCCAGAATCCAGGTGGAATTCCCAGTTCAGACCGACACCAAACAGCACCAGAAACAGGGAAACCATTGGGAGATGGAATTATGGAATTCTGGAATTCCCAGTTCAGACTGACCCAAACAGCACCAGAAACAGGGAAAGGATTGGGAGACGGGATCATGGAATTCCAGAATCTGGATGGAATTCCCAGTTCAGAACCGACAGCAAACCAGAAACTGGAAAAGGATTTGGAGAATGATCATGGAATTCTGGAATCATGGAATCCTGGAATCTGGATGGAATCTGGATGGAATTCCCATTTCAGACCGACACCAAACCGGAACTGGAAAATCATTGGAATTCCACAAAATTCTGGAATCCCCCTTGGAATTCCCAGTTCAGACTGGGACACCAAACACAAACAGGAAAATCACTGGGAAATGGAATTATGGAATTCCAGAATCCAGGTGGAATTCCCAGTTCAAACTGGGACACCAAACAGCACCAGAAACTGGGAAAGGACTTGGAGATGGAATCCTGGAATTCTGGAATTTGGATGGAATTCCCAGTTCAGACTGGGACACCAAGCAGGAACAGGGAAACCATTGGGATACAAAATTATGGAATTCTGGAATTTGGATGGAATTCCCAGTTCTGACTGACCCCAAACAGGAATTAGAAAACTACTGGGAGACAGAACCATGGAATTCTGGAATCCAGGTGGAATTCCCAGTTCAGACTGAACCCAAACCAAAACCGGAAAGCCGCTGGAGATGGAATTATGGAATTCCAGAATCCAGGTGGAATTCCCAGTTCAGACCGACACCAAGCAACATCAGAAACAGGGAAAGGATTGGGAGATGGAATTATGGAATTCTGGAATTCCCAGTTCTGACTGGGACACCAAACAGCACCAGAAACTGGGAAACCCTTGGGAGATGGAATTATGGAATTCTGGAATTCCCAGTTCAGACTGGGACACCAAACAGCACCAGAAACTGGGAAAGGACTTGGAGATGGAATCCTGGAATCCTGGAGTTTGGATGGAATTCCCAGTTCTGACCGACACCAAGCAACCACAGAAACTTGGAAACCATTGGGAGATGGAATTATGGAATTCTGGAATTCCCAGTTCAAACTGGGACACCAAACAGCACCAGAAACTGGGAAAGGACTTGGAGATGGAATCCTGGAATCCTGGAATTTGGATGGAATTCCCAGTTCTGACCGACACCAGGCAACAACAGAAACTGGGAAACCATTGGGAGATGGAATTATGGAATTCTGGAATTCCCAGTTCAGACTGACACCAAACAGCACCAGAAACTGGGAAAGGACTTGGAGATGGAATCCTGGAATTCTGGAATCCAGGTGGAATTCCCAGTTCAGACTGACACCAAACCAAAATCGGAAAGCCGCTGGAGATGGAATCCTGGAATTCCAGAATCCAGTTGGAATTCCCAGTTCAGACTGACACCAAACAGCACCAGAAACTGGGAAACCATTGGGAGATGGAATTATGGAATTTGGAATTCCCAGTTCAGACTGACACCAAACAGCACCAGAAACAGGGAAAGGATTGGGAGACAGAACCATGGAATTCTGGAATCCAGGTGGAATTCCCAGTTCAGACTGACACCAAACCAAAACCGGAAAGCCGCTGGAGATGGAACAATGGAATTCCAGAATCCAGGTGGAATTCCCAGTTCAGACCGACACCAAACAGCACCAGAAACAGGGAAACCATTGGGAGATGGAATTATGGAATTCTGGAATTCCCAATTCAGACTGACCCAAACAGCACCAGAAACAGGGAAAGGATTGGGAGACGGGATCATGGAATTCCAGAATCTGGATGGAATTCCCAGTTCAGAACCGACACCAAACCAGAAACTGGAAAAGGATTTGGAGAATGATCATGGAATTCTGGAATCATGGAATCCTGGAATCTGGATGGAATCTGGATGGAATTCCCATTTCAGACCGACACCAAACCGGAACTGGAAAATCATTGGAATTCCACAAAATTCTGGAATCCCCCTTGGAATTCCCAGTTCAGACTGGGACACCAAACACAAACAGGAAAATCACTGGGAAATGGAATGATGGAATTCCAGAATCCAGGTGGAATTCCCAGTTCAAACTGGGACACCAAACAGCACCAGAAACTGGGAAAGGACTTGGAGATGGAATCCTGGAATTCTGGAATTTGGATGGAATTCCCAGTTCAGACTGGGACACCAAGCAGGAACAGGGAAACCATTGGGATACAAAATTATGGAATTCTGGAATTTGGATGGAATTCCCAGTTCTGACTGACCCCAAACAGGAATTAGAAAACTACTGGGAGACAGAACCATGGAATTCTGGAATCCAGGTGGAATTCCCAGTTCAGACTGACACCAAACCAAAACCGGAAAGCCGCTGGAGATGGAATTATGGAATTCCAGAATCCAGGTGGAATTCCCAGTTCAGACCGACACCAAGCAACATCAGAAACAGGGAAAGGATTGGGAGATGGAATTATGGAATTCTGGAATTCCCAGTACTGGCTGGGACACCAAACAGCACCAGAAACTGGGAAAGGACTTGGAGATGGAATCCTGGAATCCTGGAATTTGGAAGGAATTCCCAGTTCAGACTGGGACACAAAACAGCACCAGAAACTGGGAAACGCTTGGGAGATGGAATTATGGAATTCTGGAATTCCCAGTTCAGACTGGGACACCAAACAGCACCAGAAACTGGGAAAGGACTTGGAGATGGAATCCTGGAATCCTGGAATTTGGATGGAATTCCCAGTTCTGACCGACACCAAGCAACAACAGAACGTGGGAAACCATTGGGAGATGGAATTATGGAATTCTGGAATTCCCAGTTCAGACTGACACCAAACAGCACCAGAAACTGGGAAAGGACTTGGAGATGGAATCCTGGAATTCTGGAATTTGGAAGGAATTCCCAGTTCAGACTGACACCAAACTTAAATCGGATAGCCGCTGAAGATGGAACAATGGAATTCCAGAATCCAGGTGGAATTCCCAGTTCAGACTGACCCAAACAGCACCAGAAACAGGGAAAGGATTGGGAGATGGAATTATGGAATTCTGGAATTCCCAGTTCAGACTGACCCAAACAGCACCAGAAACAGGGAAAGGACTTGGAGATGGAATTCTGGAATTCTGGAATCCAGGTGGAATTCCCAGTTCAGACTGACACCAAACCAAAATCGGAAAGCCGCTGGAGATGGAACAATGGAATTCCAGAATCCAGGTGGAATTCCCAGTTCAGACCGACACCAAACAGCACCAGAAACAGGGAAAGGATTGGGAGATGGAATTATGGAATTCTGGAATTCCCAGTTCAGACTGGGACACCAAACAGCACCAGAAACAGGGAAAGGATTGGGAGACGGGATCATGGAATTCCAGAATCTGGATGGAATTCCCAGTTCAGAACCGACACCAAACCAGAAACTGGAAAAGGATTTGGAGAATGATCATGGAATTCTGGAATCATGGAATCCTGGAATCTGGATGGAATCTGGATGGAATTCCCATTTCAGACCGACACCAAACCGGAACTGGAAAATCATTGGAATTCCACAAAATTCTGGAATCCCCCTTGGAATTCCCAGTTCAGACTGGGACACCAAACACAAACAGGAAAATCACTGGGAAATGGAATGATGGAATTCCAGAATCCAGGTGGAATTCCCAGTTCAAACTGGGACACCAAACAGCACCAGAAACTGGGAAAGGACTTGGAGATGGAATCCTGGAATTCTGGAATTTGGATGGAATTCCCAGTTCTGACTGACCCCAAACAGGAATTAGAAAACTACTGGGAGACAGAAGCATGGAATTCTGGAATCCAGGTGGAATTCCCTGTTCAGACCGACACCAAGCAACATCAGAAACAGGGAAAGGATTGGGAGATGGAATTATGGAATTCTGGAATTCCCAGTTCTGACTGGGACACAAAACAGCACCAGAAACAGGGAAACCCTTGGGAGATGGAATTATGGAATTCTGGAATTCCCAGTTCAGACTGACCCAAACAGCACCAGAAACAGGGAAAGGATTGGGAGACGGGATCATGGAATTCCAGAATCTGGATGGAATTCCCAGTTCAGAACCGACAGCAAACCAGAAACTGGAAAAGGATTTGGAGAATGATCATGGAATTCTGGAATCATGGAATCCTGGAATCTGGATGGAATCTGGATGGAATTCCCATTTCAGACCGACACCAAACCGGAACTGGAAAATCATTGGAATTCCACAAAATTCTGGAATCCCCCTTGGAATTCCCAGTTCAGACTGGGACACCAAACACAAACAGGAAAATCACTGGGAAATGGAATGATGGAATTCCAGAATCCAGGTGGAATTCCCAGTTCAAACTGGGACACCAAACAGCACCAGAAACTGGGAAAGGACTTGGAGATGGTGTCCTGGGTTGACTATATGATGCTTTTATCCCCAATCGTCTCATTCTGTTTATGTTGAATAATAATAAGTTTTGTACCTTTAAGAGTGTTACAGAGAGTGAAGGGGGAGAGAGAGAAGAAGCGCGCAGTTTGTTTTTCAGACACTGCACTCCACTCCTCCACATTCCTGCTCCTGACTGTGTTGTCTGCGGACAGACAGCGGGACAGAGAGCTCTTCTTTTGCTTTTTAGTTAGTGTTAGCTAGCTGAGGCAAAGAAGTTCCCTGGACTGTTTTTTCCCTTTTTCTTTGGACCTCTTGGAACTGCTCTGGACTGAACACCCAGGAGAGCACCGGCAGCTGCAGCTGTGGCCCACCGGGCCGGCCCTGGCCTGCGACAATTCCAGCACTGAGAGACTGATCAGAGACTGAGTGAGCTGCTGCTTGAACCCGGGGTTTTCTCAGTTTGTCATCTCTTTTAGAGTGGCAAGGGGTCTCATTGTTTTGATACTGTTTTGGTCGTATTGTTTAATAAACAGGGGGGTTTTTTTCCACCTTTCTCCAAGGAGGTATTTTTCTTTCCTCCCGGACCAGTTGAGGGGGGAGGAGCCGATTGGATCTGCTTTTCCCACCGGAGCTCCTTTGGGGGGATTCTTCCCCAAACTTGCTCTAAACCTGGACAAATACATGAATTGGCGCCCAACGCGCGGCTGGAAAATGTGGAAAAAAGCCCTATTAATTGTGTGTCTGTTGTTGTTAAAGCAGTTAGTAGACATGATGCTTGGACCCCTGATGTCTCTGGTTGTGAAAGCCTCTGTATGGCTCTGGGCTCTAGACCTTTTTGAGGTTTCAATACCTTTCTGGTCATTAGGATTATTGTCCTTAACAAGTAATTTTTACGGTAGAGGGGTACGGATTGGAATAGCTGTTGTGCTGGCCCTGGTGATAATGATTTATAAAGCGTTCAAAAAGATACTGACCTCTGTTTACAGCATGTATGGTTTATGGTTTCTTCATCCTACCCTGCATCCCAATTCCAGTGGTATGTTTTGGGAATTTATTAGTAACTATACTCAGTCTGTTAGAGGTGGAGCTAAGAATGAGACTTTCCAGCCTTCCCTTTCCCTCTTCTCCTTTGGATCGGTTATGTCACTTTTTGAGAATGTTCAGTTTCCCCTGAATGTTAAAGAGACCATCTTTCTGGTATTTAATTTGGTAAGTCTTCTCTATATGGTCTGCAGCTTCTCTAGATTGAGGGCTGAGATTTCTAGACGGGCTGATGAGACCCCTGACTCAGGAGTAAACCCTGGTGTGGAAAATCCTAAGTGGTGTGGGAAATGGGAGGATATGGGCGAAATCCTGAAGGAATTCTCTGACCCTATAGTGTGGGATTTTCCCCATGAACAAATTCAGAACCCAGCTGAGGTGGGGAAATATCTGAAAGAGAAGTACCAGGATGAGCCTAAGGAGAGGAAGGTCATTGCAGTGAGCTGGGCCCTGGCATATGCTTATCGCACACTGCTAGATACTCTAGGGCAGCAGACAGAGGCAGGGGGGCAGGGAGATAAATCAGCAACTGTCCCGGTGGCTCAGGCTGCAGCTAACACTCCAGGCTCGAAGCCAGCAGCCAAACCCATGGCTATTGCTACCAGCACTAGAAGTGGGAAATGCACAGCCAAGACCAATCGACCAGTGGATGATGATGATGATGATGATGAAGGAGAAGGAACCTCAGTGCCCCCTGACGTAAAGTCAGGAGTCAAAGCAGCAGATGCAAGATCAGATGCCAATACTGAGTCCTTCTCCCTGAAGGACCTTCGTGGCCTACGGAAGGATTACACTCGAAGGTCTGATGAATCCATAATTAGTTGGCTGGTCCGTCTCTGGGATGCTGCAGGCGAGGCTACCGTTTTGGATGGCACTGAAGCCAGGCATTTGGGATCCCTGTCACAGGATACTGTCATAGACCAAGGAATGATGAGGGGGGCTAACTCTCAGAGCCTCTGGGAACGAGTCCTAAGAAGTGTAGCAGAAAGATACCTGTGTGCAGACGATCTCTATATGCAGCAGACTCAGTGGAAGACAATAGAGCAAGGGATCCAACGCCTGAGAGAAATGGCCGTGGCAGAGATTATCTTCTCAGATGATGTAACAACTAGGAACCCAGACTTAGTACCATGCACGTCTGTGATGTGGCGAAAACTCGTACGACTCGGGCCACAAGAATATGCCTCTGCCTTAGCCATCATGAAGAGGGATGAGAGGGGTGAGACTGTGCTTGACATGGCAAGGAAGCTCCGAGCATATGCAGATGCTGTACATGGCCCAACACATGCCAGAATCGCAGCAGTGGAAACACGTCTTCAAAAATTAGAGGACAAGATAGAGGAGGGTCACAAGAAACTGAGGGAGGAGATTAAAGAGAGCTTTCTCCAAATCTCGGCGGTACAGATCAGAGGTTCTGGTACCCAACGCAGACGTTCCCCAGACGGCGAGAGAAGGTACATCCCACGAGCTGAGCTGTGGTTCTATTTGCGTGATTGTGGAGAAGACATGAGGAGATGGCATAGACAACCTACCTCTGCTCTGGCACAACGGGTGAGACAACTGAAGATTCAGAGAGGAAGTTCCAAAAGGGAAGCAGCTCCAGTGGCCAGTAACCGAACTGTCACATATGATGATAATGACAATATTTTTGATCCCCTTGAAGGAACCTCCAAGACATATGCCCAGGGAAAGAAGGATAACCAGGCTTAGAGGGGCCCTGCCTCTAGCCAGGTAGAGGCTGGGGAAAACCGTGTTTTTTGGACTGTGTGGATTCGTTGGCCTGGCACATATGAACCACAAGAATACAAAGCTTTGGTTGACACTGGTGCACAATGCACATTAATCCCATCAAGACATGTGGGGACAGAGTCTGTTTCTATTGCTGGTGTGACAGGGGGATCCCAGGATTTCACTTTGGTAGAAGCTGAGGTGAGCCTGACTGGAAATGAGTGGAAGAAACACTCTATTGTGACTGGCCCAGAGGCCCCATGTATTTTGGGCATAGACTACCTTCGAAGTGGGTATTTCAAAGACCCAAAGGGACTCAGATGGGCATTTGGAATAGCTGCTGTAGAGACAGAGGGTGTCAAGCAGTTGAACAGCTTGCCTGGACTGTCAGACAGCCCATCTGCAGTAGGTCTCCTGAAGGTGGAAGAGCAACGAGTGCCAATTGCCACCTCAACAGTGCACCGCCGACAGTACCGAACGAATCGAGATGCTGTGATCCCCATCCATAAGATGATCCGAGAGCTGGAGAGCCAAGGGGTGGTCAGCAAGACCCACTCACCCTTCAACAGCCCCATCTGGCCTGTGCGAAAATCTGAAGGAGAATGGAGATTGACTGTGGACTATCGTGCATTGAATGAAGTGACCCCACCCCTGAGCGCTGCTGTGCCGGACATGCTGGAACTCCAGTACGAGCTGGAGTCCAAGGCAGCAAGGTGGTACGCCACTATAGACATTGCCAATGCATTTTTCTCCATTCCTCTGGCAGCAGAATGCAGGCCTCAGTTTGCTTTCACCTGGAGAGGCGTGCAGTACACCTGGAACCGATTGCCCCAGGGGTGGAAGCACAGCCCCACCATCTGCCATGGACTGATCCAGGCTGCACTGGAAAAGGGTGAGGCTCCAGAACATCTGCAATATATTGATGACATCATTGTGTGGGGGAAGACAGCAGCAGAGGTGTTCGAGAAAGGGGAGAAAATTATCCAGATTCTCCTAAAAGCTGGCTTCGCCATCAAGAAGAACAAAGTCAAGGGACCTGCTCAAGAGATCCAGTTTCTGGGAGTGAAGTGGCAAGACGGACGGCGTCAGATTCCCACCGATGTCATCAACAAGATCACAGCAATGTCTCCACCCACCAATAAGAAAGAGACACAAGCTTTCCTAGGCGCCATAGGTTTTTGGAGGATGCATATTCCCGAATACAGTCAGATCGTGAGCCCTCTCTACCTGGTCACCCGTAAGAAGAACACTTTCCACTGGGGCCCAGAGCAGCAACAAGCCTTTGCACAGATCAAGCAGGAGATTGCTCATGCAGTAGCCCTTGGCCCAGTCAGGACAGGACCAGAGGTGAAGAATGTGCTCTACTCTGCAGCCGGGAACCATGGCTTGTCCTGGAGCCTTTGGCAGAAGGTGCCTGAGGAGACTCGGGGTCGACCACTGGGATTTTGGAGTCGAAGCTACAGAGGGTCTGAAGCCAACTATACTCCAACAGAGAAAGAAATCCTGGCTGCCTATGAAGGAGTCCAGGCTGCTTCGGAGGTAATAGGCACTGAAGCACAACTCCTCCTGGCACCCCGACTACCCGTGCTGGGGTGGATGTTCAAAGGCAAGGTTCCTTCCACTCACCATGCCACCAGTGCTACATGGAGCAAGTGGATTGCTCTCATCACTCAGCGCGCCCATATAGGTAAACTGAATCGCCCTGGGATTTTGGAGGTCATTACAAATTGGCCCGAAGGTGAAAACTTTGGTCTCTCTGATGAAGGGGAACAAGAAGAGACACGAGCCGAAGAAGCTCCACCATACAACCAACTGCCAGCAGAAGATACACAATACGCTCTCTTTACTGATGGGTCGTGCCGCATTGTGGGAATGAACCGGAAGTGGAAAGCAGCTGTATGGAGCCCCACACGGCAGGTGGCAGAGGCCACTGAAGGAGAAGGTGGATCAAGCCAACTTGCTGAACTCAAAGCTGTTCAACTGGCCCTGGACATTGCTGAGAGAGAGAAGTGGCCAAAGCTCTACCTTTATACTGATTCATGGATGGTAGCCAATGCTCTGTGGGGATGGCTGGAGAGGTGGAAAAAGGCTAACTGGCAACGTAGAGGAAAGCCAATTTGGGCTGCTGAAGAGTGGAAAGACATTGCTACCAGGGTAGGGAAGCTGCCTGTGAAGGTCCGCCATGTAGATGCCCATGTACCCAAGAGTAGAGCTAATGAGGAGCACCAAAACAATGATCAGGTAGACCAAGCCGCAAAGATAGGGGTGTCCAAAATAGACCTAGATTGGGAACATAAAGGAGAGTTATTCTTAGCTCGGTGGGCCCATGATGCCTCAGGCCACCAGGGCAGAGATGCCACCTATAAGTGGGCACGAGACCGAGGGGTGGATCTAACCATGGACAGTATCTCTCAGGTTATCCATGACTGTGAGACGTGTGCTGCCATCAAGCAGGCCAAGCGACTGAAGCCCCTCTGGTACGGTGGGCGGTGGTCCAAGTACAAGTATGGGGAGGCCTGGCAGATTGACTACATCACACTGCCCCAGACACGCCAGGGCAAGCGCTACGTGCTGACCATGGTGGAGGCCACCACTGGATGGCTGGAAACCTACCCTGTGCC
Organism: Zonotrichia albicollis; assembly: GCF_047830755.1. Taxonomy (NCBI): domain Eukaryota; kingdom Metazoa; phylum Chordata; class Aves; order Passeriformes; family Passerellidae; genus Zonotrichia; species Zonotrichia albicollis. Next base: position 1,209,645 of record NW_027428460.1, on the reverse strand, counting down.
TCATGCTACAGCCCGGAACACCATCCTGGGCCTGGAAAAGCAAGTTCTGTGGAGACATGGCACCCCTGAGAGGATTGAGTCAGACAATGGGACTCATTTCAAGAACAGCCTTGTCAACACCTGGGCTAGGGAACATGGCATTGAGTGGGTGTACCATATCCCCTACCATGCACCAGCTGCAGGCAAAGTGGAGAGGTACAATGGACTGTTAAAAACCACATTGAAAGCATTAGGTGGGGGATCTTTCAAGAACTGGGATCAGCATCTGGCAAAAGCCACCTGGTTAGTTAACACCCGAGGCTCTACTAACCGAGTCGGCCCTGCCCAATCTGAGCCTTTGCAGAGAGTAGATGGAGACAAAGTCCCAGTGGTACATGTCAGAGGTTTGTTAGGGAAGGCTGTGTGGATCAATTCTGCCTCGAGTACAGACAAACCCATTCGTGGGGTTGTCTTTGCTCAGGGACCAGGTTGCACATGGTGGATAATGCAAAAAGATGGAAGAACACGATGTGTACCTCAGGGAGACCTGATTGTTGCATAAAACCTGTATAACTATCACTGTTTCCTGAATGTTATTACCATTGTCTGTGTATAGTTGTATAATGGATGTATCATGTATGTACTTGTAGAGTTAGAATTTATATTAGTTTTAGTAGTAAGCAGACGATATGGGGATAAGGGGTGGAATGTCCTGGGTTGACTATATGATGCTTTTATCCCCAATCGTCTCATTCTGTTTATGTTGAATAATAATAAGTTTTGTACCTTTAAGAGTGTTACAGAGAGTGAAGGGGGAGAGAGAAGAAGCGCGCAGTTTGTTTTTCAGACACTGCACTCACTCCTCCACATTCCTGCTCCTGACTGTGTTGTCTGCGGACAGACAGCGGGACAGAGAGCTCTTCTTTTGCTTTTTAGTTAGTGTTAGCTAGCTGAGGCAAAGAAGTTCCCTGGACTGTTTTTTCCCTTTTTCTTTGGACCTCTTGGAACTGCTCTGGACTGAACACCCAGGAGAGCACCGGCAGCTGCAGCTGTGGCCCACCGGGCCGGCCCTGGCCTGCGACAATTCCAGCACTGAGAGACTGATCAGAGACTGAGTGAGCTGCTGCTTGAACCCGGGGTTTTCTCAGTTTGTCATCTCTTTTAGAGTGGCAAGGGGTCTCATTGTTTTGATACTGTTTTGGTCGTATTGTTTAATAAACAGGGGGGTTTTTTTCCACCTTTCTCCAAGGAGGTATTTTTCTTTCCTCCCGGACCAGTTGAGGGGGGAGGGGCCGATTGGATCTGCTTTTCCCACTGGAGCTCCTTTGGGGGGATTCTTCCCCAAACTTGCTCTAAACCTGGACAGATGGAATCCTGGAATTCTGGAATTTGGATGGAATTCCCAGTTCAGAGTGGGACACCAAGCAGGAACAGGGAAACCATTGGGATACAAAATTATGGAATTCTGGAATTTGGATGGAATTCCCAGTTCTGACTGACCCCAAACAGGAATTAGAAAACTACAGGGCGACAGAACCATGGAATTCTGGAATCCAGGTGGAATTCCCAGTTCAGACTGACACCAAACCAAAACCGGAAAGCCGCTGGAGATGGAATTATGGAATTCCAGAATCCAGGTGGAATTCCCAGTTCAGACAGACACCAAGCAACATCAGAAACAGGGAAAGGATTGGGAGATGGAATTATGGAATTCTGGAATTCCCAGTTCTGACTGGGACACCAAAAAGCACCAGAAACTGGGAAAGGATTGGGAGATGGAATTATGGAATTCTGGAATTCCCAGTTCTGACTGGGACACCAAACAGCACCAGAAACTGGGAAAGGACTTGGAGATGGAATCCTGGAATCCTGGAATTCCCAGTTCTGACTGGGACACCAAACAGCACCAGAAACTGGGAAAGGACTTGGAGATGGAATCCTGGAATCCTGGAATTTGGATGGAATTCCCAGTTCTGACCGACACCAAGCAACAACAGAAACTGGGAAACCATTGGGAGATGGAATTATGGAATTCTGGAATTCCCAGTTCAGACTGACACCAAACAGCACCAGAAACTGGGAAAGGACTTGGAGATGGAATCCTGGAATTCCAGAATCCAGTTGGAATTCCCAGTTCAGACTGACACCAAACAGCACCAGAAACTGGGAAAGGACTTGGAGATGGAATCCTGGAATTCCAGAATCCAGTTGGAATTCCCAGTTCAGACTGACACCAAACAGCACCAGAAACTGGGAAAGGACTTGGAGATGGAATCCTGGAATTCCAGAATCCAGTTGGAATTCCCAGTTCAGACCGACACCAAACAGCACCAGAAACAGGGAAACCATTGGGAGATGGAATTATGGAATTCTGGAATTCCCAGTTCAGACTGACCCAAACAGCACCAGAAACAGGGAAAGGATTGGGAGACGGGATCATGGAATTCCAGAATCTGGATGGAATTCCCAGTTCAGAACCGACACCAAACCAGAAACTGGAAAAGGATTTGGAGAATGATCATGGAATTCTGGAATCATGGAATCCTGGAATCTGGATGGAATCTGGATAGAATTCCCATTTCAGACCGACACCAAACCGGAACTGGAAAATCATTGGAATTCCACAAAATTCTGGAATCCCCCTTGGAATTCCCAGTTCAGACTGGGACACCAAACACAAACAGGAAAATCACTGGGAAATGGAATTATGGAATTCCAGAATCCAGGTGGAATTCCCAGTTCAGACTGGGACACCAAACAGCACCAGAAACTGGGAAAGGACTTGGAGATGGAATCCTGGAATTCTGGAATTTGGATGGAATTCCCAGTTCAGACTGGGACACCAAGCAGGAACAGGGAAACCATTGGGATACAAAATTATGGAATTCTGGAATTTGGATGGAATTCCCAGTTCTGACTGACCCCAAACAGGAATTAGAAAACTACTGGGAGACAGAACCATGGAATTCTGGAATCCAGGTGGAATTCCCAGTTCAGACTGACACCAAACCAAAACTGGAAAGCCGCTGGAGATGGAATTATGGAATTCCAGAATCCAGGTGGAATTCCCAGTTCAGACCGACACCAAGCAACATCAGAAACTGGGAAAGGATTGGGAGATGGAATTATGGAATTCTGGAATTCCCAGTTCAGACTGGGACACCAAACAGCACCAGAAACTGGGAAAGGACTTGGAGATGGAATCCTGGAATCCTGGAATTTGGATGGAATTCCCAGTTCTGACCGACACCAAGCAACAACAGAAACTGGGAAACCATTGGGAGATGGAATTATGGAATTCTGGAATTCCCAGTTCAGACTGACACCAAACAGCACCAGAAACTGGGAAAGGACTTGGAGATGGAATCCTGGAATTCTGGAATCCAGGTGGAATTCCCAGTTCAGACTGACACCAAACAGCACCAGAAACTGGGAAAGGACTTGGAGATGGAATCCTGGAATTCTGGAATCCAGGTGGAATTCCCAGTTCAGACTGACACCAAACCAAAATGGGAAAGACGCTGGAGATGGAATCCTGGAATTCCAGAATCCAGGTGGAATTCCCAGTTCAGACCGACACCAAACAGCACCAGAAGCAGGGAAAGGATTGGGGGATGGAATTATGGAATTCTGGAATTCCCAGTTCAGACTGACCCAAACAGCACCAGAAACTGGGAAAGGATTGGGAGACGGGATCACGGAATTCCAGAATCTGGATGGAATTCCCAGTTCAGAACCGACACCAAACCAGAAACTGGAAAAGGATTTGGAGAACGATCATGGAATTCTGGAATCATGGAATCCTGGAATCTGGATGGAATCTGGATGGAATTCCCATTTCAGACCGACACCAAACCGGAACTGGAAAATCATTGGAATTCCACAAAATTCTGGAATCCCCCTTGGAATTCCCAGTTCAGACTGGGACACCAAACACAAACAGGAAAATCACTGGGAAATGGAATTATGGAATTCCAGAATCCAGGTGGAATTCCCAGTTCAGACTGGGACACCAAACAGCACCAGAAACTGGGAAAGGACTTGGAGATGGAATCCTGGAATTCTGGAATTTGGATGGAATTCCCAGTTCAGACTGGGACACCAAGCAGGAACAGGGAAACCATTGGGATACAAAATTATGGAATTCTGGAATTTGGATGGAATTCCCAGTTCTGACTGACCCCAAACAGGAATTAGAAAACTACTGGGAGACAGAACCATGGAATTCTGGAATCCAGGTGGAATTCCCAGTTCAGACTGACACCAAACCAAAACCGGAAAGCCGCTGGAGATGGAATCCTGGAATTCTGGAATCCAGGTGGAATTCCCAGTTCAGACCGACACCAAGCAACATCAGAAACAGGGAAAGGATTGGGAGATGGAATTATGGAATTCTGGAATTCCCAGTCCTGACTGGGACACCAAACAGCACCAGAAACTGGGAAAGGACTTGGAGATGGAATCCTGGAATTCTGGAATCCAGGTGGAATTCCCAGTTCAGACCGACACCAAACAGCACCAGAAACAGGGAAAGCATTGGGAGATAGAATTATGGAATTCTGGAATTCCCAGTTCAGACTGACCCAAACAGCACCAGAAACAGGGAAGCCATTGGGAGATGGAATTCTGGAATTCTGGAATCCATGTAGAATTCCCAGTTCAGACTGACACCAAACCAAAATCGGAAAGCCGCTGGAGATGGAATCCTGGAATTCCAGAATCCAGGTGGAATTCCCAGTTCAGACCGACACCAAACAGCACCAGAAACAGGGAAACCATTGGGAGATGGAATTATGGAATTCTGGAATTCCCAGTTCAGACTGACCCAAACAGCACCAGAAACAGGGAAAGGATTGGGAGACGGGATCACGGAATTCCAGAATCTGGATGGAATTCCCAGTTCAGAACCGACACCAAACCAGAAACTGGAAAAGGATTTGGAGAACGATCATGGAATTCTGGAATCATGGAATCCTGGAATCTGGATGGAATCTGGATGGAATTCCCATTTCAGACCGACACCAAACCGGAACTGGAAAATCATTGGAATTCCACAAAATTCTGGAATCCCCCTTGGAATTCCCAGTTCAGATTGGGACACCAAACACAAACAGGAAAATCACTGGGAAATGGAATTATGGAATTCCAGAATCCAGGTGGAATTCCCAGTTCAAACTGGGACACCAAACAGCACCAGAAACTGGGAAAGGACTTGGAGATGGAATCCTGGAATTCTGGAATTTGGATGGAATTCCCAGTTCTGACTGACCCCAAAAAGGGATTAGAAAACTACTGGGAGACAGAACCATGGAATTCTGGAATCCAGGTGGAATTCCCAGTTCAGACTGACACCAAACCAAAACCGGAAAGCCGCTGGAGATGGAATTATGGAATTCCAGAATCCAGGTGGAATTCCCAGTTCAGACCGACACCAAGCAACATCAGAAACAGGGAAAGGATTGGGAGATGGAATTATGGAATTCTGGAATTCCCAGTCCTGACTGGGACACCAAACAGCACCAGAAACTGGGAAACCCTTGGGAGATGGAATTATGGAATTCTGGAATTCCCAGTTCAGACTGGGACACCAAACAGCACCAGAAACTGGGAAAGGACTTGGAGATGGAATCCTGGAATTCTGGAATTTGGATGGAATTCCCAGTTCTGACCGACACCAAGCAACAACAGAAACTGGGAAACCATTGGGAGATGGAATTATGGAATTCTGGAATTCCCAGTTCAGACTGACACCAAACAGCACCAGAAACTGGGAAAGGACTTGGAGATGGAATCCTGGAATTCTGGAATCCAGGTGGAATTCCCAGTTCAGACTGACACCAAACCAAAATCGGAAAGCCGCTGGAGATGGAACAATGGAATTCCAGAATCCAGGTGGAATTCCCAGTTCAGACTGACACCGAACAGCACCAGAAACAGGGAAAGGATTGGGAGATGGAATTATGGAATTCTGGAATTCCCAGTTCAGACTGACCCAAACAGCACCAGAAACAGGGAAGCCATTGGGAGATGGAATTCTGGAATTCTGGAATCCAGGTGGAATTCCCAGTTCAGACTGATACCAAACCAAAACCGGAAAGCCGCTGGAGATGGAACAATGGAATTCCAGAATCCAGGTGGAATTCCCAGTTCAGACTGACACCAAACAGCACCAGAAACAGGGAAACCATTGGGAGATGGAATTATGGAATTCTGGAATTCCCAGTTCAGACTGACCCAAACAGCACCAGAAACTGGGAAAGGATTGGGAGACGGGATCACGGAATTCCAGAATCTGGATGGAATTCCCAGTTCAGAACCGACACCAAACCAGAAATTGGAAAAGGATTTGGAGAACGATCATGGAATTCTGGAATCATGGAATCCTGGAATCTGGATGGAATCTGGATGGAATTCCCATTTCAGACCGACACCAAACCGGAACTGGAAAATCATTGGAATTCCACAAAATTCTGGAATCCCCCTTGGAATTCCCAGTTCAGACTGGGACACCAAACACAAACAGGAAAATCACTGGGAAATGGAATTATGGAATTCCAGAATCCAGGTGGAATTCCCAGTTCAGACTGGGACACCAAACAGCACCAGAAACTGGGAAAGGACTTGGAGATGGAATCCTGGAATTCTGGAATTTGGATGGAATTCCCAGTTCTGACTGACCCCAAACAGGAATTAGAAAACTACTGGGAGACAGAACCATGGAATTCTGGAATCCAGGTGGAATTCCCAGTTCAGACTGACACCAAACCAAAACCGGAAAGCCGCTGGAGATGGAATTATGGAATTCCAGAATCCAGGTGGAATTCCCAGTTCAGACCGACACCAAGCAACATAAGAAACAGGGAAAGGATTGGGAGATGGAATTATGGAATACTGGAATTCCCAATTCTGACTGGGACACCAAACAGCACCAGAAACTGGGAAACCCTTGGGAGATGGAATTATGGAATTCTGGAATTCCCAGTTCAGACTGGGACACCAAACAGCACCAGAAACTGGGAAAGGATTGGGAGATGGAATTATGGAATTCTGGAATTCCCAGTTCTGACTGGGACACCAAACAGCACCAGAAACTGGGAAAGGACTTGGAGATGGAATCCTGGAATCCTGGAATTTGGATGGAATTCCCAGTTCTGACCGACACCAAGCAACAACAGAAACTGGGAAACCATTGGGAGATGGAATTATGGAATTCTGGAATTCCCAGTTCAGACTGACACCAAACAGCACCAGAAACTGGGAAAGGACTTGGAGATGGAATCCTGGAATTCCAGAATCCAGTTGGAATTCCCAGTTCAGACCGACACCAAACAGCACCAGAAACAGGGAAACCATTGGGAGATGGAATTATGGAATTCTGGAATTCCCAGTTCAGACTGACCCAAACAGCACCAGAAACTGGGAAAGGATTGGGAGACGGGATCATGGAATTCCAGAATCTGGATGGAATTCCCAGTTCAGAACCGACACCAAACCAGAAACTGGAAAAGGATTTGGAGAATGATCATGGAATTCTGGAATCATGGAATCCTGGAATCTGGATGGAATCTGGATAGAATTCCCATTTCAGACCGACACCAAACCGGAACTGGAAAATCATTGGAATTCCACAAAATTCTGGAATCCCCCTTGGAATTCCCAGTTCAGACTGGGACACCAAACACAAACAGGAAAATCACTGGGAAATGGAATTATGGAATTCCAGAATCCAGGTGGAATTCCCAGTTCAGACTGGGACACCAAACAGCACCAGAAACTGGGAAAGGACTTGGAGATGGAATCCTGGAATTCTGGAATTTGGATGGAATTCCCAGTTCAGACTGGGACACCAAGCAGGAACAGGGAAACCATTGGGATACAAAATTATGGAATTCTGGAATTTGGATGGAATTCCCAGTTCTGACTGACCCCAAACAGGAATTAGAAAACTACTGGGAGACAGAACCATGGAATTCTGGAATCCAGGTGGAATTCCCAGTTCAGACTGACACCAAACCAAAACTGGAAAGCCGCTGGAGATGGAATTATGGAATTCCAGAATCCAGGTGGAATTCCCAGTTCAGACTGGGACACAAAACAGCACCAGAAACTGGGAAAGGATTGGGAGATGGAATTATGGAATTCTGGAATTCCCAGTTCAGACTGGGACACCAAACAGCACCAGAAACTGGGAAAGGACTTGGAGATGGAATCCTGGAATCCTGGAATTTGGATGGAATTCCCAGTTCTGACCGACACCAAGCAACAACAGAAACTGGGAAACCATTGGGAGATGGAATTATGGAATTCTGGAATTCCCAGTTCAGACTGACACCAAACAGCACCAGAAACTGGGAAAGGACTTGGAGATGGAATCCTGGAATTCTGGAATCCAGGTGGAATTCCCAGTTCAGACTGACACCAAACAGCACCAGAAACTGGGAAAGGACTTGGAGATGGAATCCTGGAATTCCAGAATCCAGTTGGAATTCCCAGTTCAGACCGACACCAAACAGCACCAGAAACAGGGAAACCATTGGGAGATGGAATTATGGAATTCTGGAATTCCCAGTTCAGACTGGGACACCAAACAGCACCAGAAACAGGGAAAGGATTGGGAGACGGGATCATGGAATTCCAGAATCTGGATGGAATTCCCAGTTCAGAACCGACACCAAACCAGAAACTGGAAAAGGATTTGGAGAATGATCATGGAATTCTGGAATCATGGAATCCTGGAATCTGGATGGAATCTGGATGGAATTCCCATTTCAGACCGACACCAAACCGGAACTGGAAAATCATTGGAATTCCACAAAATTCTGGAATCCCCCTTGGAATTCCCAGTTCAGACTGGGACACCAAACACAAACAGGAAAATCACTGGGAAATGGAATGATGGAATTCCAGAATCCAGGTGGAATTCCCAGTTCAGACTGGGACACCAAACAGCACCAGAAACTGGGAAAGGACTTGGAGATGGAATCCTGGAATTCTGGAATTTGGATGGAATTCCCAGTTCAGACTGGGACACCAAGCAGGAACAGGGAAACCATTGGGATACAAAATTATGGAATTCTGGAATTTGGATGGAATTCCCAGTTCTGACTGACCCCAAACAGGAATTAGAAAACTACTGGGAGACAGAACCATGGAATTCTGGAATCCAGGTGGAATTCCCAGTTCAGACTGACACCAAACCAAAACCGGAAAGCCGCTGGAGATGGAATCCTGGAATTCTGGAATCCAGGTGGAATTCCCAGTTCAGACCGACACCAAGCAACATCAGAAACAGGGAAAGGATTGGGAGATGGAATTATGGAATTCTGGAATTCCCAGTCCTGACTGGGACACCAAACAGCACCAGAAACTGGGAAACCCTTGGGAGATGGAATTATGGAATTCTGGAATTCCCAGTTCAGACTGACACCAAACAGCACCAGAAACTGGGAAAGGACTTGGAGATGGAATCCTGGAATTCTGGAATCCAGGTGGAATTCCCAGTTCAGACTGACACCAAACCAAAATCGGAAAGCCGCTGGAGATGGAATCCTGGAAGTCCAGAATCCAGGTGGAATTCCCAGTTCAGACTGACACCAAACAGCACCAGAAACAGGGAAACCATTGGGAGATAGAATTATGGAATTCTGGAATTCCCAGTTCAGACTGACCCAAACAGCACCAGAAACAGGGAAGCCATTGGGAGATGGAATCCTGGAATTCCAGAATCCAGTTGGAATTCCCAGTTCAGACTGACACCAAACCAAAACCGGAAAGCCGCTGGAGATGGAATCCTGGAATTCCAGAATCCAGGTGGAATTCCCAGTTCAGACCGACACCAAACAGCACCAGAAACAGGGAAACCATTGGGAGATGGAATTATGGAATTCTGGAATTCCCAGTTCAGACTGACCCAAACAGCACCAGAAACAGGGAAAGGATTGGGAGACGGGATCACGGAATTCCAGAATCTGGATGGAATTCCCACTTCAGAACCGACACCAAACCAGAAACTGGAAAAGGATTTGGAGAACGATCATGGAATTCTGGAATCATGGAATCCTGGAATCTGGATGGAATCTGGATGGAATTCCCATTTCAGACCGACACCAAACCGGAACTGGAAAATCATTGGAATTCCACAAAATTCTGGAATCCCCCTTGGAATTCCCAGTTCAGACTGGGACACCAAACACAAACAGGAAAATCACTGGGAAATGGAATTATGGAATTCCAGAATCCAGGTGGAATTCCCAGTTCAAACTGGGACACCAAACAGCACCAGAAACTGGGAAAGGACTTGGAGATGGAATCCTGGAATTCTGGAATTTGGATGGAATTCCCAGTTCTGACTGACCCCAAAAAGGGATTAGAAAACTACTGGGAGACAGAACCATGGAATTCTGGAATCCAGGTGGAATTCCCAGTTCAGACTGACACCAAACCAAAACCGGAAAGCCGCTGGAGATGGAATTATGGAATTCCAGAATCCAGGTGGAATTCCCAGTTCAGACCGACACCAAACAGCATCAGAAACAGGGAAAGGATTGGGAGATGGAATTATGGAATTCTGGAATTCCCAGTTCTGACTGGGACACAAAACAGCACCAGAAACGGGGAAACCCTTGGGAGATGGAATTATGGAATTCTGGAATTCCCAGTTCAGACTGGGACACCAAACAGCACCAGAAACTGGGAAAGGACTTGGAGATGGAATCCTGGAATCCTGGAATTTGGATGGAATTCCCAGTTCTGACCGACACCAAGCAACAACAGAAACTGGGAAACCATTGGGAGATGGAATTATGGAATTCTGGAATTCCCAGTTCAAACTGAGACACCAAACAGCACCAGAAACTGGGAAAGGACTTGGAGATGGAATCCCGGAATCCTGGAATTTGGATGGAATTCCCAGTTCTGACCGACACCAAGCAACAACAGAAACTGGGAAACCATTGGGAGATGGAATTATGGAATTCTGGAATTCCCAGTTCAGACTGACACCAAACAGCACCAGAAACTGGGAAAGGACTTGGAGATGGAATCCTGGAATTCTGGAATCCAGGTGGAATTCCCAGTTCAGACTGACACTAAACCAAAATCGGAAAGACGCTGGAGATGGAATCCTGGAATTCCAGAATCCAGTTGGAATTCCCAGTTCAGACTGACACCAAACAGCACCAGAAACAGGGAAAGGATTGGGAGATGGAATTATGGAATTCTGAAATTCCCAGTTCAGACTGGGACACCAAACAGCACCAGAAACATGGAAAGGATTGGGAGACGGGATCATGGAATTCCAGAATCTGGATGGAATTCCCAGTTCAGAACCGACACCAAACCAGAAACTGGAAAAGGATTTGGAGAACGATCATGGAATTCTGGAATCATGGAATCCTGGAATCTGGATGGAATCTGGATGGAATTCCCATTTCAGACCGACACCAAACCGGAACTGGAAAATCATTGGAATTCCACAAAATTCTGGAATCCCCCTTGGAATTCCCAGTTCAGACTGGGACACCAAACACAAACAGGAAAATCACTGGGAAATGGAATTTTGGAATTCCAGAATCCAGGTGGAATTCCCAGTTCAAACTGGGACACCAAGCAGGAACAGGGAAACCATTGGGATACAAAATTATGGAATTCTGGAATTTGGATGGAATTCCCAGTTCTGACTGACCCCAAACAGGAATTAGAAAACTACTGGGAGACAGAACCATGGAATTCTGGAATCCAGGTGGAATTCCCAGTTCAGACTGACACCAAACCAAAACCGGAAAGCCGCTGGAGATGGAATTATGGAATTCCAGAATCCAGGTGGAATTCCCAGTTCAGACTGACACCAAACCAAAACCGGAAAGCCGCTGGAGATGGAATTATGGAATTCCAGAATCCAGGTGGAATTCCCAGTTCAGACCGACACCAAACAGCATCAGAAACAGGGAAAGGATTGGGAGATGGAATTATGGAATTCTGGAATTCCCAGTTCTGACTGGGACACCAAACAGCACCAGAAACTGGGAAAGGACTTGGAGATGGAATCCTGGATTCCTGGAATTTGGATGGAATTCCCAGTTGTGACCGACACCAAGCAACAACAGAAACTGGGAAACCATTGGGAGATGGAATTATGGAATTCTGGAATTCCCAGTTCAGACTGACACCAAACAGCACCAGAAACTGGGAAAGGACTTGGAGATGGAATCCTGGAATTCTGGAATCCAGGTGGAATTCCCAGTTCAGACTGACACCAAACCAAAATCGGAAAGCCGCTGGAGATGGAATCCTGGAATTCCAGAATCCAGGTGGAATTCCCAGTTCGGACCGACACCAAACAGCACCAGAAACAGGGAAACCATTGGGAGATGGAATTATGGAATTCTGGAATTCCCAGTTCAGACTGGGACACCAAACAGCACCAGAAACATGGAAAGGATTGGGAGACGGGATCATGGAATTCCAGAATCTGGATGGAATTCCCACTTCAGAACCGACACCAAACCAGAAACTGGAAAAGGATTTGGAGAATGATCATGGAATTCTGGAACCATGGAATCCTGGAATCTGGATGGAATCTGGATGGAATTCCCATTTCAGACCGACACCAAACCGGAACTGGAAAATCATTGGAATTCCACAAAATTCTGGAATCCCCCTTGGAATTCCCAGTTCAGACTGGGACACCAAACACAAACAGGAAAATCACTGGGAGATGGAATTATGGAATTCCAGAATCCAGGTGGAATTCCCAGTTCAGACTGGGACACCAAACAGCACCAGAAACTGGGAAAGGACTTGGAGATGGAATCCTGGAATCCTGGAATTTGGATGGAATTCCCAGTTCAGACTGGGACACCAAGCAGGAACAGTGAAACCATTGGGATACAAAATTATGGAATTCTGGAATTTGGATGGAATTCCCAGTTCTGACTGACCCCAAACAGGAATTAGAAAACTACTGGGAGACAGAACCATGGAATTCTGGAATCCAGGTGGAATTCCCAGTTCAGACTGACACCAAACCAAAACCGGAAAGCCGCTGGAGATGGAATTATGCAATTCCAGAATCCAGGTGGAATTCCCAGTTCAGACCGACACCAAACAGCATCAGAAACAGGGAAAGGATTGGGAGATGGAATTATGGAATTCTGGAATTCCCAGTTCTGACTGGGACACAAAACAGCACCAGAAACTGGGAAACCCTTGGGAGATGGAATTATGGAATTCTGGAATTCCCAGTTCAGACTGGGACACCAAACAGCACCAGAAACTGGGAAAGGACTTGGAGATGGAATCCTGGAATCCTGGAATTTGGATGGAATTCCCAGTTCTGACCGACACCAAGCAACAACAGAAACTGGGAAACCATTGGGAGATGGAATTATGGAATTCTGGAATTCCCAGTTCAAACTGGGACACCAAACAGCACCAGAAACTGGGAAAGGACTTGGAGATGGAATCCTGGAATTCTGGAATCCAGGTGGAATTCCCAGTTCAGACTGACACCAAACCAAAACTGGAAAGCCGCTGGAGATGGAACCCTGGAATTCCAGAATCCAGTTGGAATTCCCAGTTCAGACTGACCCAAACAGCACCAGAAACAGGGAAAGGATTGGGAGACAGAACCATGGAATTCTGGAATCCAGGTGGAATTCCCAGTTCAGACTGACACCAAACCAAAATGGGAAAGCCGCTGGAGATGGAACAATGGAATTCCAGAATCCAGGTGGAATTCCCAGTTCAGACTGACACCAAACAGCACCAGAAACAGGGAAGGGATTGGGAGAAGGAATTATGGAATTCTAGAATTCCCAGTTCAGACTGACCCAAACAGCACCAGAAACAGGGAAAGGATTGGGAGACGGGATCATGGAATTCCAGAATCTGGATGGAATTCCCACTTCAAAACCGACACCAAACCAGAAACTGGAAAAGGATTTGGAGAATGATCATGGAATTCTGGAATCATGGAATCCTGGAATCTGGATGGAATCTGGATGGAATTCCCATTTCAGACCGACACCAAACCGAAACTGGAAAATCATTGGAATTCCACAAAATTCTGGAATCCCCCTTGGAATTCCCAGTTCAGACTGGGACACCAAACACAAACAGGAAAATCACTGGGAGATGGAATTATGGAATTCCAGAATCCAGGTGGAATTCCCAGTTCAAACTGGGACACCAAAAAGCACCAGAAACTGGGAAAGGACTTGGAGATGGAATCCTGGAATCCTGGAATTTGGATGGAATTCCCAGTTCAGACTGGGACACCAAGCAGGAACAGGGAAACCATTGGGATACAAAATTATGGAATTCTGGAATTTGGATGGAATTCCCAGTTCTGACTGACCCCAAACAGGAATTAGAAAACTACTGGGAGACAGAACCATGGAATTCTGGAATCCAGGTGGAATTCCCAGTTCAGACTGACACCAAACCAAAACCGGAAAGCCGCTGGAGATGGAATTATGGAATTCCAGAATCCAGGTGGAATTCCCAGTTCAGACCGACACCAAACAGCATCAGAAACAGGGAAAGGATTGGGAGATGGAATTATGGAATTCTGGAATTCCCAGTTCTGACTGGGACACAAAACAGCACCAGAAACGGGGAAACCCTTGGGAGATGGAATTATGGAATTCTGGAATTCCCAGTTCAGACTGGGACACCAAACAGCACCAGAAACTGGGAAAGGACTTGGAGATGGAATCCTGGAATCCTGGAATTTGGATGGAATTCCCAGTTCTGACCGACACCAAGCAACAACAGAAACTGGGAAACCATTGGGAGATGGAATTATGGAATTCTGGAATTCCCAGTTCAAACTGAGACACCAAACAGCACCAGAAACTGGGAAAGGACTTGGAGATGGAATCCCGGAATCCTGGAATTTGGATGGAATTCCCAGTTCTGACCGACACCAAGCAACAACAGAAACTGGGAAACCATTGGGAGATGGAATTATGGAATTCTGGAATTCCCAGTTCAGACTGACCCAAACAGCACCAGAAACTGGGAAAGGACTTGGAGATGGAATCCTGGAATTCTGGAATCCAGGTGGAATTCCCAGTTCAGACTGACACCAAACCAAAATCGGAAAGCCGCTGGAGATGGAACAATGGAATTCCAGAATCCAGGTGGAATTCCCAGTTCAGACCGACACCAAACAGCACCAGAAACAGGGAAACCATTGGGAGATGGAATTATGGAATTCTGGAATTCCCAGTTCAGACTGACACCAAACAGCACCAGAAACTGGGAAAGGACTTGGAGATGGAATCCTGGAATTCCAGAATCCAGGTAGAATTCCCAGTTCAGACTGACACCAAACCAAAATCGGAAAGACGCTGGAGATGGAATCCTGGAATTCCAGAATCCAGTTGGAATTCCCAGTTCAGACTGACACCAAACAGCACCAGAAACAGGGAAACCATTGGGAGATGGAATTATGGAATTCTGGAATTCCCAGTTCCGACTGGGACACCAAACAGCACCAGAAACATGGAAAGGATTGGGAGACGGGATCATGGAATTCCAGAATCTGGATGGAATTCCCAGTTCAGAACCGACACCAAACCAGAAACTGGAAAAGGATTTGGAGAATGATCATGGAATTCTGGAATCATGGAATCCTGGAATCTGGATGGAATCTGGATGGAATTCCCATTTCAGACCGACACCAAACCGGAACTGGAAAATCATTGGAATTCCACAAAATTCTGGAATCCCCCTTGGAATTCCCAGTTCAGACTGGGACACCAAACACAAACAGGAAAATCACTGGGAGATGGAATTATGGAATTCCAGAATCCAGGTGGAATTCCCAGTTCAAACTGGGACACCAAACAGCACCAGAAACTGGGAAAGGACTTGGAGATGGAATCCTGGAATCCTGGAATTTGGATGGAATTCCCAGTTCAGACTGGGACACCAAGCAGGAACAGTGAAACCATTGGGATACAAAATTATGGAATTCTGGAATTTGGATGGAATTCCCAGTTCTGACTGACCCCAAACAGGAATTAGAAAACTACTGGGAGACAGAACCATGGAATTCTGGAATCCAGGTGGAATTCCCAGTTCAGACTGACACCAAAGCAAAACCGGAAAGCCGCTGGAGATGGAATTATGGAATTCCAGAATCCAGGTGGAATTCCCAGTTCAGACCGACACCAAACAGCATCAGAAACAGGGAAAGGATTGGGAGATGGAATTCTGGAATTCCCAGTTCTGACTGGGACACAAAACAGCACCAGAAACGGGGAAACCCTTGGGAGATGGAATTATGGAATTCTGGAATTCCCAGTTCAGACTGGGACACCAAACAGCACCAGAAACTGGGAAAGGACTTGGAGATGGAATCCTGGAATCCTGGAATTTGGATGGAATTCCCAGTTCTGACCGACACCAAGCAACAACAGAAACTGGGAAACCATTGGGAGATGGAATTATGGAATTCTGGAATTCCCAGTTCAGACTGACACCAAACAGCACCAGAAACTGGGAAAGGACTTGGAGATGGAATCCTGGAATCCTGGAATTTGGATGGAATTCCCAGTTCTGACTGACACCAAGCGACAACAGAAATTGGGAAACCATTGGGAGATGGAATTATGGAATTCTGGAATTCCCAGTTCAGTCTGACCCCAAACAGCACCAGAAACTGGGAAAGGACTTGGAGATGGAATCCTGGAATTCTGGAATCCAGGTGGAATTCCCAGTTCAGACTGACACCAAACCAAAACCGGAAAGCCGCTGGAGATGGAATTATGGAATTCCAGAATCCAGGTGGAATTCCCAGTTCAGACCGACACCAAACAGCATCAGAAACAGGGAAAGGATTGGGAGATGGAATTATGGAATTCTGGAATTCCCAGTTCAGACTGGGACACCAAACAGCACCAGAAACTGGGAAAGGACTTGGAGATGGAATCCTGGAATCCTGGAATTTGGATGGAATTCCCAGTTCTGACCGACACCAAGCAACAACAGAAACTGGGAAACCATTGGGAGATGGAATTATGGAATTCTGGAATTCCCAGTTCAGACTGACACCAAACAGCACCAGAAACTGGGAAAGGACTTGGAGATGGAATCCTGGAATTCTGGAATCCAGGTGGAATTCCCAGTTCAGACTGACACCAAACCAAAATCGGAAAGCCGCTGGAGATGGAATCCTGGAATTCCAGAATCCAGTTGGAATTCACAGTTCAGACTGACAGCAAACAGCACCAGAAACTGGGAAACCATTGGGAGATGGAATTATGGAATTCTGGAATTCCCAGTTCAGACTGACCCAAACAGCACCAGAAACAGGGAAAGGATTGGGAGACAGAACCATGGAATTCTGGAATCCAGGTGGAATTCCCAGTTCAGACTGACACCAAACCAAAATGGGAAAGCCGCTGGAGATGGAACAATGGAATTCCAGAATCCAGGTGGAATTCCCAGTTCAGACTGACACCAAACAGCACCAGAAACAGGGAAGGGATTGGGAGATGGAATTATGGAATTCTAGATTTCCCAGTTCAGACTGACCCAAACAGCACCAGAAACAGGGAAAGGATTGGGAGACGGGATCATGGAATTCCAGAATCTGGATGGAATTCCCACTTCAGAACCGACACCAAACCAGAAACTGGAAAAGGATTTGGAGAATGATCATGGAATTCTGGAATCATGGAATCCTGGAATCTGGATGGAATCTGGATGGAATTCCCATTTCAGACCGACACCAAACCGGAACTGGAAAATCATTGGAATTCCACAGAATTCTGGAATCCCCCTTGGAATTCCCAGTTCAGACTGGGACACCAAACACAAACAGGAAAATCACTGGGAGATGGAATTATGGAATTCCAGAATCCAGGTGGAATTCCCAGTTCAAACTGGGACACCAAACAGCACCAGAAACTGGGAAAGGACTTGGAGATGGAATCCTGGAATCCTGGAATTTGGATGGAATTCCCAGTTCAGACTGGGACACCAAACGCAAACAGGAAAATCACTGGGAAATGGAATTTTGGAATTCCAGAATCCAGGTGGAATTCCCAGTTCAAACTGGGACACCAAGCAGGAACAGGGAAACCATTGGGATACAAAATTTTGGAATTCTGGAATTTGGATGGAATTCCCAGTTCTGACTGACCCCAAACAGGAATTAGAAAACTACTGGGAGACAGAACCATGGAATTCTGGAATCCAGGTGGAATTCCCAGTTCAGACTGACACCAAACCAAAACCGGAAAGCCGCTGGAGATGGAATTATGGAATTCCAGAATCCAGGTGGAATTCCCAGTTCAGACTGACACCAAACCAAAACCGGAAAGCCGCTGGAGATGGAATTATGGAATTCCAGAATCCAGGTGGAATTCCCAGTTCAGACCGACACCAAACAGCATCAGAAACAGGGAAAGGATTGGGAGATGGAATTATGGAATTCTGGAATTCCCAGTTCTGACTGGGACACAAAACAGCACCAGAAACGGGGAAACCCTTGGGAGATGGAATTATGGAATTCTGGAATTCCCAGTTCAGACTGGGACACCAAACAGCACCAGAAACTGGGAAAGAACTTGGAGATGGAATCCTGGAATCCTGGAATTTGGATGGAATTCCCAGTTCTGACCGACACCAAGCAACAACAGAAACTGGGAAACCCTTGGGAGATGGAATTATGGAATTCTGGAATTCCCAGTTCAGACTGGGACACCAAACAGCACCAGAAACTGGGAAACCCTTGGGAGATGGAATTATGGAATTCTGGAATTCCCAGTTCAGACTGGGACACCAAACAGCACCAGAAACTGGGAAAGGACTTGGAGATGGAATCCTGGAATCCTGGAATTTGGATGGAATTCCCAGTTCTGACCGACACCAAGCAACAAGAGAAACTGGGAAACCATTGGGAGATGGAATTATGGAATTCTGGAATTCCCAGTTCAGACTGACACCAAACAGCACCAGAAACTGGGAAAGGACTTGGAGATGGAATTCTGGAATTCTGGAATCCAGGTGGAATTCCCAGTTCAGACTGACACCAAACCAAAATCGGAAAGCCGCTGGAGATGGAATCCTGGAATTCCAGAATCCAGGTGGAATTCCCAGTTCAGACCGACACCAAACAGCACCAGAAACAGGGAAACCATTGGGAGATGGAATTATGGAATTCTGGAATTCCCAGTTCAGACTGGGACACCAAACAGCACCAGAAACAGAGAAAGGATTGGGAGACAGGATCAAGGAATTCCAGAATCTGGATGGAATTCCCAGTTCAGAACCAACACCAAACCAGAAACTGGAAAAGGATTTGGAGAATGATCATGGAATTCTGGAATCATGGAATCCTGGAATCTGGATGGAATCTGGATGGAATTCCCATTTCAGACCGACACCAAACCGGAACTGGAAAATCATTGGAATTCCACAAAATTCTGGAATCCCCCTTGGAATTCCCAGTTCAGACTGGGACACCAAACACAAACAGGAAAATCACTGGGAAATGGAATGATGGAATTCCAGAATCCAGGTGGAATTCCCAGTTCAAACTGGGACACCAAACAGCACCAGAAACTGGGAAAGGACTTGGAGATGGAATCCTGGAATTCTGGAATTTGGATGGAATTCCCAGTTCAGACTGGGACACCAAGCAGGAACAGGGAAACCATTGGGATACAAAATTATGGAATTCTGGAATTTGGATGGAATTCCCAGTTCTGACTGACCCCAAACAGGAATTAGAAAACTACTGGGAGACAGAACCATGGAATTCTGGAATCCAGGTGGAATTCCCAGTTCTGACTGACACCAAAGCAAAACCGGAAAGCCACTGGAGATGGAATTATGGAATTCCAGAATCCAGGTGGAATTCCCAGTTCAGACTGACACCAAGCAACATCAGAAACAGGGAAAACATTGGGAGATGGAATTAAGGAATTCTGGAATTCCCAGTTCAGACTGGGACACAAAACAGCACCAGAAACTGGGAAACCCTTGGGAGAGGGAATTATGGAATTCTGGAATTCCCAGTTCAGACTGGGACACCAAACAGCACCAGAAACTGGGAAACGACTTGGAGATGGAATCCTGGAATCCTGGAATTTGGATGGAATTCCCAGTTCTGACCGACACCAAGCAACAACAGAAACTGGGAAACCCTTGGGAGATGGAATTATGGAATTCTGGAATTCCCAGTTCAGACTGACACCAAACAGCACCAGAAACTGGGAAAGGACTTGGAGATGGAATCCTGGAATTCTGGAATCCAGGTGGAATTCCCAGTTCAGACTGACACCAAACCAAAATCGGAAAGCCGCTGGAGATGGAATCCTGGAATTCCAGAATCCAGGTGGAATTCCCAGTTCAGACTGACACCAAACAGCACCAGAAACAGGGAAAGGATTGGGAGATGGAATTATGGAATTCTGGAATTCCCAGTTCCGACTGGGACACCAAACAGCACCAGAAACAGGGAAAGGATTGGGAGACGGGATCATGGAATTCCAGAATCTGGATGGAATTCCCAGTTCAGAACCGACACCAAACCAGAAACTGGAAAAGGATTTGGAGAATGATCATGGAATTCTGGAATCATGGAATCCTGGAATCTGGATGGAATCTGGATGGAATTCCCATTTCAGACCGACACCAAACCGGAACTGGAAAATCATTGGAATTCCACAGAATTCTGGAATCCCCCTTGGAATTCCCAGTTCAGACTGGGACACCAAACACAAACAGGAAAATCACTGGGAAATGGAATTATGGAATTCCAGAATCCAGGTGGAATTCCCAGTTCAAACTGGGACACCAAACAGCACCAGAAACTGGGAAAGGACTTGGAGATGGAATCCTGGAATTCTGGAATTTGGATGGAATTCCCAGTTCAGACTGGGACACCAAGCAGGAACAGGGAAACCATTGGGATACAAAATTATGGAATTCTGGAATTTGGATGGAATTCCCAGTTCTGACTGACCCCAAACAGGAATTAGAAAACTACTGGGAGACAGAACCATGGAATTCTGGAATCCAGGTGGAATTCCCAGTTCAGACTGACACCAAACCAAAACCGGAAAGCCGCTGGAGATGGAATTATGGAATTCCAGAATCCAGGTGGAATTCCCAGTTCAGACCGACACCAAGCAACATCAGAAACAGGGAAAGGATTGGGAGATGGAATTAAGGAATTCTGGAATTCCCAGTTCAGACTGGGACACCAAACAGCACCAGAAACTGGGAAACCCTTGGGAGATGGAATTATGGAATTCTGGAATTCCCAGTTCAGACTGGGACACCAAACAGCACCAGAAACTGGGAAAGGACTTGGAGATGGAATCCTGGAATCCTGGAATTTGGATGGAATTCCCAGTTCTGACCGACACCAAGCAACAACAGAAACTGGGAAACCCTTGGGAGATGGAATTATGGAATTCTGGAATTCCCAGTTCAGACTGACACCAAACAGCACCAGAAACTGGGAAAGGACTTGGAGATGGAATCCTGGAATTCTGGAATCCAGGTGGAATTCCCAGTTCAGACTGACACCAAACCAAAATCGGAAAGCCGCTGGAGATGGAATCCTGGAATTCCAGAATCCAGGTGGAATTCCCAGTTCAGACCGACACCAAACAGCACCAGAAACAGGGAAAGGATTGGGAGATGGAATTATGGAATTCTGGAATTCCCAGTTCAGACTGACCCAAACAGCACCAGAAACAGGGAAAGGATTGGGAGACGGGATCATGGAATTCCAGAATCTGGATGGAATTCCCAGTTCAGAACCGACACCAAACCAGAAACTGGAAAAGGATTTGGAGAATGATCATGGAATTCTGGAATCATGGAATCCTGGAATCTGGATGAAATCTGGATGGAATTCCCATTTCAGACCGACACCAAACCGGAACTGGAAAATCATTGGAATTCCACAAAATTCTGGAAACCCCCTTGGAATTCCCAGTTCAGACTGGGACACCAAACACAAACAGGAAAATCACTGGGAAATGGAATTACGGAATTCCAGAATCCAGGTGGAATTCCCAGTTCAAACTGGGACACCAAACAGCACCAGAAACTGGGAAAGGACTTGGAGATGGAATCCTGGTATTCTGGAATTTGAATGGAACTCCCAGTTCAGACTGGGACACCAAGCAGGAACAGGGAAACCATTGGGATACAAAATTATGGAATTCTGGAATTTGGATGGAATTCCCAGTTCTGACTGACCCCAAACAGGAATTAGAAAACTACTGGGAGACAGAACCATGGAATTCTGGAATCCAGGTGGAATTCCCAGTTCAGACTGACACCAAACCAAAACCGGAAAGCCGCTGGAGATGGAATTATGGAATTCCAGAATCCAGGTGGAATTCCCAGTTCAGACCGACACCAAGCAACATCAGAAACAGGGAAAGGATTGGGAGATGGAATTATGGAATTCTGGAATTCCCAGTTCTGACTGGGACACAAAACAGCACCAGAAACTGGGAAACGCTTGGGAGATGGAATTATGGAATTCTGGAATTCCCAGTTCAGACTGATACACCAAACAGCACCAGAAACTGGGAAACGACTTGGAGATGGAATCCTGGAATCCTGGAATTTGGATGGAATTCCCAGTTCTGACCGACACCAAGCAACAACAGAAACTGGGAAACCATTGGGAGATGGAATTATGGAATTCTGGAATTCCCAGTTCAGACTGACACCAAACAGCACCAGAAACTGGGAAAGGACTTGGAGATGGAATCCTGGAATTCTGGAATCCAGGTGGAATTCCCAGTTCAGACTGACACCAAACCAAAATCGGAAAGCCGCTGGAGATGGAATCCTGGAATTCCAGAATCCAGGTGGAATTCCCAATTCAGACCGACACCAAACAGCACCAGAAACAGGGAAAGGATTGGGAGATGGAATTATGGAATTCTGGAATTCCCAGTTCAGACTGGGACACCAAACAGCACCAGAAACAGGGAAAGGATTGGGAGACGGGATCATGGAATTCCAGAATCTGGATGGAATTCCCAGTTCAGAACCGACACCAAACCAGAAACTGGAAAAGGATTTGGAGAATGATCATGGAATTCTGGAATCATGGAATCCTGGAATCTGGATGGAATCTGGATGGAATTCCCATTTCAGACCGACACCAAACCAGAACTGGAAAATCATTGGAATTCCACAAAATTCTGGAATCCCCCTTGGAATTCCCAGTTCAGACTGGGACACCAAACACAAACAGGAAAATCACTGGGAAATGGAATGATGGAATTCCAGAATCCAGGTGGAATTCCCAGTTCAAACTGGGACACCAAACAGCACCAGAAACTGGGAAAGGACTTGGAGATGGAATCCTGGAATTCTGGAATTTGGATGGAACTCCCAGTTCAGACTGGGACACCAAGCAGGAACAGGGAAACCATTGGGATACAAAATTATGGAATTCTGGAATTTGGATGGAATTCCCAGTTCTGACTGACCCCAAACAGGAATTAGAAAACTACTGGGAGACAGAACCATGGAATTCTGGAATCCAGGTGGAATTCCCAGTTCAGACTGACACCAAACCAAAACCGGAAAGCCGCTGGAGATGGAATTATGGAATTCCAGAATCCAGGTGGAATTCCCAGTTCAGACCGACACCAAGCAACATCAGAAACAGGGAAAGGATTGGGAGATGGAATTAAGGAATTCTGGAATTCCCAGTTCAGACTGGGACACCAAACAGCACCAGAAACTGGGAAACGCTTGGGAGATGGAATTATGGAATTCTGGAATTCCCAGTTCAGACTGGGACACCAAACAGCACCAGAAACTGGGAAAGGACTTGGAGATGGAATCCTGGAATCCTGGAATTTGGATGGAATTCCCAGTTCTGACCGACACCAAGCAACAACAGAAACTGGGAAACCCTTGGGAGATGGAATTATGGAATTCTGGAATTCCCAGTTCAGACTGACACCAAACAGCACCAGAAACTGGGAAAGGACTTGGAGATGGAATCCTGGAATTCTGGAATCCAGGTGGAATTCCCAGTTCAGACTGACACCAAACCAAAATCGGAAAGCCGCTGGAGATGGAATCCTGGAATTCCAGAATCCAGGTGGAATTCCCAGTTCAGACCGACACCAAACAGCACCAGAAACAGGGAAAGGATTGGGAGATGGAATTATGGAATTCTGGAATTCCCAGTTCAGACTGACCCAAACAGCACCAGAAACAGGGAAAGGATTGGGAGACGGGATCATGGAATTCCAGAATCTGGATGGAATTCCCAGTTCAGAACCGACACCAAACCAGAAACTGGAAAAGGATTTGGAGAATGATCATGGAATTCTGGAATCATGGAATCCTGGAATCTGGATGAAATCTGGATGGAATTCCCATTTCAGACCGACACCAAACCGGAACTGGAAAATCATTGGAATTCCACAAAATTCTGGAAACCCCCTTGGAATTCCCAGTTCAGACTGGGACACCAAACACAAACAGGAAAATCACTGGGAAATGGAATTACGGAATTCCAGAATCCAGGTGGAATTCCCAGTTCAAACTGGGACACCAAACAGCACCAGAAACTGGGAAAGGACTTGGAGATGGAATCCTGGTATTCTGGAATTTGAATGGAACTCCCAGTTCAGACTGGGACACCAAGCAGGAACAGGGAAACCATTGGGATACAAAATTATGGAATTCTGGAATTTGGATGGAATTCCCAGTTCTGACTGACCCCAAACAGGAATTAGAAAACTACTGGGAGACAGAACCATGGAATTCTGGAATCCAGGTGGAATTCCCAGTTCAGACTGACACCAAACCAAAACCGGAAAGCCGCTGGAGATGGAATTATGGAATTCCAGAATCCAGGTGGAATTCCCAGTTCAGACCGACACCAAGCAACATCAGAAACAGGGAAAGGATTGGGAGATGGAATTATGGAATTCTGGAATTCCCAGTTCTGACTGGGACACAAAACAGCACCAGAAACTGGGAAACGCTTGGGAGATGGAATTATGGAATTCTGGAATTCCCAGTTCAGACTGATACACCAAACAGCACCAGAAACTGGGAAACGACTTGGAGATGGAATCCTGGAATCCTGGAATTTGGATGGAATTCCCAGTTCTGACCGACACCAAGCAACAACAGAAACTGGGAAACCATTGGGAGATGGAATTATGGAATTCTGGAATTCCCAGTTCAGACTGACACCAAACAGCACCAGAAACTGGGAAAGGACTTGGAGATGGAATCCTGGAATTCTGGAATCCAGGTGGAATTCCCAGTTCAGACTGACACCAAACCAAAATCGGAAAGCCGCTGGAGATGGAATCCTGGAATTCCAGAATCCAGGTGGAATTCCCAGTTCAGACCGACACCAAACAGCACCAGAAACAGGGAAAGGATTGGGAGATGGAATTATGGAATTCTGGAATTCCCAGTTCAGACTGGGACACCAAACAGCACCAGAAACAGGGAAAGGATTGGGAGACGGGATCATGGAATTCCAGAATCTGGATGGAATTCCCAGTTCAGAACCGACACCAAACCAGAAACTGGAAAAGGATTTGGAGAATGATCATGGAATTCTGGAATCATGGAATCCTGGAATCTGGATGGAATCTGGATGGAATTCCCATTTCAGACCGACACCAAACCAGAACTGGAAAATCATTGGAATTCCACAAAATTCTGGAATCCCCCTTGGAATTCCCAGTTCAGACTGGGACACCAAACACAAACAGGAAAATCACTGGGAAATGGAATTATGGAATTCCAGAATCCAGGTGGAATTCCCAGTTCAAACTGGGACACCAAACAGCACCAGAAACTGGGAAAGGACTTGGAGATGGAATCCTGGAATTCTGGAATTTGGATGGAACTCCCAGTTCAGACTGGGACACCAAGCAGGAACAGGGAAACCATTGGGATACAAAATTATGGAATTCTGGAATTTGGATGGAATTCCCAGTTCTGACTGACCCCAAACAGGAATTAGAAAACTACTGGGAGACAGAACCATGGAATTCTGGAATCCAGGTGGAATTCCCAGTTCAGACTGACACCAAACCAAAACCGGAAAGCCGCTGGAGATGGAATTATGGAATTCCAGAATCCAGGTGGAATTCCCAGTTCAGACCGACACCAAGCAACATCAGAAACAGGGAAAGGATTGGGAGATGGAATTATGGAATTCTGGAATTCCCAGTTCTGACTGGGATACAAAACAGCACCAGAAACTGGGAAACCCTTGGGAGATGGAATTATGGAATTCTGGAATTCCCAGTTCAGACTGGGACACCAAACAGCACCAGAAACTGGGAAAGGACTTGGAGATGGAATCCTGGAATCCTGGAATTTGGATGGAATTCCCAGTTCTGACCGACACCAAGCAACATCAGAAACTGGGAAACCATTGGGAGATGGAATTATGGAATTCTGGAATTCCCAGTTCAGACTGGGACACCAAACAGCACCAGAAACTGGGAAAGGACTTGGAGATGGAATCCTGGAATCCTGGAATTTGGATGGAATTCCCAGTTCAGACCGACACCAAGCAACATCAGAAACAGGGAAAGGATTGGGAGATGGAATTATGGAATTCTGGAATTCCCAGTTCAGACTGACACCAAACAGCACCAGAAACTGGGAAAGGACTTGGAGATGGAATCCTGGAATTCTGGAATCCAGGTGGAATTCCCAGTTCAGACTGACACCAAACCAAAATCGGAAAGCCGCTGGAGATGGAACAATGGAATTCCAGAATCCAGGTGGAATTCCCAGTTCAGACCGACACCAAACAGCACCAGAAACAGGGAAAGGATTGGGAGGTGGAATTCTGGAAATCTGGAATTCCCAGTTCAGACTGACCCAAACAGCACCAGAAACAGGGAAAGGATTGGGAGATGGAATTATGGAATTCTGGAATTCCCAGTTCAGACTGGGACACCAAACAGCACCAGAAACAGGGAAAGGATTGGGAGACGGGATCATGGAATTCCAGAATCTGGATGGAATTCCCAGTTCAGAACCGACACCAAACCAGAAACTGGAAAAGGATTTGGAGAATGATCATGGAATTCTGGAATCATGGAATCCTGGAATCTGGATGAAATCTGGATGGAATTCCCATTTCAGACCGACACCAAACCGGAACTGGAAAATCATTGGAATTCCACAAAATTCTGGAATCTCCCTTGGAATTCCCAGTTCAGACTGGGACACCAAACACAAACAGGAAAATCACTGGGAAATGGAATTATGGAATTCCAGAATCCAGGTGGAATTCCCAGTTGAAACTGGGACACCAAACAGCACCAGAAACTGGGAAAGGACTTGGAGATGGAATCCTGGAATTCTGGAATTTGGATGGAATTCCCAGTTCAGACTGGGACACCAAGCAGGAACAGGGAAACCATTGGGATACAAAATTATGGAATTCTGGAATTTGGATGGAATTCCCAGTTCTGACTGACCCCAAACAGGAATTAGAAAACTACTGGGAGACAGAACCATGGAATTCTGGAATCCAGGTGGAATTCCCAGTTCAGACTGACACCAAACCAAAACCGGAAAGCCGCTGGAGATGGAATTATGGAATTCCAGAATCCAGGTGGAATTCCCAGTTCAGACCGACACCAAGCAACATCAGAAACAGGGAAAGGATTGGGAGATGGAATTATGGAATTCTGGAATTCCCAGTTCAGACTGGGACACCAAACAGCACCAGAAACTGGGAAAGGACTTGGAGATGGAATCCTGGAATCCTGGAATTTGGATGGAATTCCCAGTTCTGACCGACACCAAGCAACAACAGAAACTGGGAAACCCTTGGGAGATGGAATTATGGAATTCTGGAATTCCCAGTTGAAACTGGGACACCAAACAGCACCAGAAACTGGGAAAGGACTTGGAGATGGAATCCTGGAATCCTGGAATTTGGATGGAATTCCCAGTTCAGACTGACACCAAACCAAAATCGGAAAGCCGCTGGAGATGGAACAATGGAATTCCAGAATCCAGGTGGAATTCCCAGTTCAGACCGACACCAAACAGCACCAGAAACAGGGAAACCATTGGGAGGTGGAATTATGGAATTCTGGAATTCCCAGTTCAGACTGACCCAAACAGCACCAGAAACAGGGAAACCATTGGGAGATGGAATTATGGAATTCTGGAATTCCCAGTTCAGTCTGACCCAAACACCACCAGAAACAGGGAAAGGATTGGGAGATGGAATTATGGAATTCTGGAATTCCCAGTTCAGACTGGGACACCAAACAGCACCAGAAACAGGGAAAGGATTGGGAGACGGGATCATGGAATTCCAGAATCTGGATGGAATTCCCAGTTCAGAACCGACACCAAACCAGAAACTGGAAAAGGATTTGGAGAATGATCATGGAATTCTGGAATCATGGAATCCTGGAATCTGGATGAAATCTGGATGGAATTCCCATTTCAGACCGACACCAAACCGGAACTGGAAAATCATTGGAATTCCACAAAATTCTGGAATCTCCCTTGGAATTCCCAGTTCAGACTGGGACACCAAACACAAACAGGAAAATCACTGGGAAATGGAATTATGGAATTCCAGAATCCAGGTGGAATTCCCAGTTCAAACTGGGACACCAAACAGCACCAGAAACTGGGAAAGGACTTGGAGATGGAATCCTGGAATCCTGGAATTTGGATGGAATTCCCAGTTCAGACTGGGACACCAAGCAGGAACAGGGAAACCATTGGGATACAAAATTATGGAATTCTGGAATTTGGATGGAATTCCCAGTTCTGACTGACCCCAAACAGGAATTAGAAAACTACTGGGAGACAGAACCATGGAATTCTGGAATCCAGGTGGAATTCCCAGTTCTGACTGACACCAAAGCAAAACCGGAAAGCCGCTGGAGATGGAATTATGGAATTCCAGAATCCAGGTGGAATTCCCAGTTCAGACCGACACCAAGCAACATCAGAAACAGGGAAAGGATTGGGAGATGGAATTAAGGAATTCTGGAATTCCCAGTTCAGACTGGGACACCAAACAGCACCAGAAACTGGGAAACCCTTGGGAGATGGAATTATGGAATTCTGGAATTCCCAGTTCAGACTGGGACACCAAACAGCACCAGAAACTGGGAAAGGACTTGGAGATGGAATCCAGGAATTCTGGAATTTGGATGGAATTCCCAGTTCTGACCGACACCAAGCAACAACAGAAACTGGGAAATCATTGGGAGATGGAATTATGGAATTCTGGAATTCCCAGTTCAAACTGTGACACCAAACAGCACCAGAAACTGGGAAAGGACTTGGAGATGGAATCCTGGAATTCTGGAATCCAGGTGGAATTCCCAGTTCAGACTGACACCAAACCAAAACCGGAAAGCCGCTGGAGATGGAACAATGGAATTCCAGAATCCAGGTGGAATTCCCAGTTCAGACTGACACCAAACAGCACCAGAAACAGGGAAACCATTGGGAGATGGAATTATGGAATTCTGGAATTCCCAGTTCAGACTGACCCAAACAGCACCAGAAACAGGGAAAGGATTGGGAGACGGGATCATGGAATTCCAGAATCTGGATGGAATTCCCAGTTCAGAACCGACACCAAACCAGAAACTGGAAAAGGATTTGGAGAATGATCATGGAATTCTGGAATCATGGAATCCTGGAATCTGGGTGGAATCTGGATGGAATTCCCATTTCAGACCGACACCAAACCGGAACTGGAAAATCATTGGAATTCCACAAAATTCTGGAATCCCCCTTGGAATTCCCAGTTCAGACTGGGACACCAAACACAAACAGGAAAATCACTGGGAAATGGAATTATGGAATTCCAGAATCCAGGTGGAATTCCCAGTTCAAACTGGGACACCAAACAGCACCAGAAACTGGGAAAGGACTTGGAGATGGAATCCTGGAATTCTGGAATTTGGATGGAATTCCCAGTTCAGACTGGGACACCAAGCAGGAACAGGGAAACCATTGGGATACAAAATTATGGAATTCTGGAATTTGGATGGAATTCCCAGTTCTGACTGACCCCAAACAGGAATTAGAAAACTACTGGGAGACAGAACCATGGAATTCTGGAATCCAGGTGGAATTCCCAGTTCAGACTGACACCAAACCAAAACCGGAAAGCCGCTGGAGATGGAATTATGGAATTCCAGAATCCAGGTGGAATTCCCAGTTCAGACCGACACCAAGCAACATCAGAAACAGGGAAAGGATTGGGAGATGGAATTATGGAATTCTGGAATTCCCAGTTCTGACTGGGACACAAAACAGCACCAGAAACTGGGAAACGCTTGGGAGATGGAATTATGGAATTCTGGAATTCCCAGTTGAAACTGGGACACCAAACAGCACCAGAAACTGGGAAAGGACTTGGAGATGGAATCCTGGAATCCTGGAATTTGGATGGAATTCCCAGTTCTGACCGACACCAAGCAACAACAGAAACTGGGAAACCATTGGGAGATGGAATTATGGAATTCTGGAATTCCCAGTTCAGACTGACACCAAACAGCACCAGAAACTGGGAAAGGACTTGGAGATGGAATCCTGGAATTCTGGAATCCAGGTGGAATTCCCAGTTCAGACTGACACCAAACCAAAATCGGAAAGCCGCTGGAGATGGAATCCTGGAATTCCAGAATCCAGGTGGAATTCCCAGTTCAGACCGACACCAAACAGCACCAGAAACAGGGAAAGGATTGGGAGATGGAATTATGGAATTCTGGAATTCCCAGTTCAGACTGGGACACCAAACAGCACCAGAAACAGGGAAAGGATTGGGAGACGGGATCATGGAATTCCAGAATCTGGATGGAATTCCCAGTTCAGAACCGACACCAAACCAGAAACTGGAAAAGGATTTGGAGAATGATCATGGAATTCTGGAATCATGGAATCCTGGAATCTGGATGGAATCTGGATGGAATTCCCATTTCAGACCGACACCAAACCGGAACTGGAAAATCATTGGAATTCCACAAAATTCTGGAATCCCCCTTGGAATTCCCAGTTCAGACTGGGACACCAAACACAAACAGGAAAATCACTGGGAAATGGAATTATGGAATTCCAGAATCCAGGTGGAATTCCCAGTTCAAACTGGGACACCAAACAGCACCAGAAACTGGGAAAGGACTTGGAGATGGAATCCTGGAATTCTGGAATTTGGATGGAACTCCCAGTTCAGACTGGGACACCAAGCAGGAACAGGGAAACCATTGGGATACAAAATTATGGAATTCTGGAATTTGGATGGAATTCCCAGTTCTGACTGACCCCAAACAGGAATTAGAAAACTACTGGGAGACAGAACCATGGAATTCTGGAATCCAGGTGGAATTCCCAGTTCAGACTGACACCAAACCAAAACCGGAAAGCCGCTGGAGATGGAATTATGGAATTCCAGAATCCAGGTGGAATTCCCAGTTCAGACCGACACCAAGCAACATCAGAAACAGGGAAAGGATTGGGAGATGGAATTATGGAATTCTGGAATTCCCAGTTCTGACTGGGATACAAAACAGCACCAGAAACTGGGAAACCCTTGGGAGATGGAATTATGGAATTCTGGAATTCCCAGTTCAGACTGGGACACCAAACAGCACCAGAAACTGGGAAAGGACTTGGAGATGGAATCCTGGAATCCTGGAATTTGGATGGAATTCCCAGTTCTGACCGACACCAAGCAACAACAGAAACTGGGAAACCATTGGGAGATGGAATTATGGAATTCTGGAATTCCCAGTTCAGACTGGGACACCAAACAGCACCAGAAACTGGGAAAGGACTTGGAGATGGAATCCTGGAATCCTGGAATTTGGATGGAATTCCCAGTTCAGACCGACACCAAGCAACATCAGAAACAGGGAAAGGATTGGGAGATGGAATTATGGAATTCTGGAATTCCCAGTTCAGACTGACACCAAACAGCACCAGAAACTGGGAAAGGACTTGGAGATGGAATCCTGGAATTCTGGAATCCAGGTGGAATTCCCAGTTCAGACTGACACCAAACCAAAATCGGAAAGCCGCTGGAGATGGAATCCTGGAATTCCAGAATCCAGGTGGAATTCCCAGTTCAGACCGACACCAAACAGCACCAGAAACAGGGAAACCATTGGGAGATGGAATTATGGAATTCTGGAATTCCCAGTTCAGTCTGACCCAAACACCACCAGAAACAGGGAAAGGATTGGGAGATGGAATTATGGAATTCTGGAATTCCCAGTTCAGACTGGGACACCAAACAGCACCAGAAACAGGGAAAGGATTGGGAGACGGGATCATGGAATTCCAGAATCTGGATGGAATTCCCAGTTCAGAACCGACACCAAACCAGAAACTGGAAAAGGATTTGGAGAATGATCATGGAATTCTGGAATCATGGAATCCTGGAATCTGGATGAAATCTGGATGGAATTCCCATTTCAGACCGACACCAAACCGGAACTGGAAAATCATTGGAATTCCACAAAATTCTGGAATCTCCCTTGGAATTCCCAGTTCAGACTGGGACACCAAACACAAACAGGAAAATCACTGGGAAATGGAATTATGGAATTCCAGAATCCAGGTGGAATTCCCAGTTCAAACTGGGACACCAAACAGCACCAGAAACTGGGAAAGGACTTGGAGATGGAATCCTGGAATTCTGGAATTTGGATGGAATTCCCAGTTCAGACTGGGACACCAAGCAGGAACAGGGAAACCATTGGGATACAAAATTATGGAATTCTGGAATTTGGATGGAATTCCCAGTTCTGACTGACCCCAAACAGGAATTAGAAAACTACTGGGAGACAGAACCATGGAATTCTGGAATCCAGGTGGAATTCCCAGTTCAGACTGACACCAAAGCAAAACCGGAAAGCCGCTGGAGATGGAATTATGGAATTCCAGAATCCAGGTGGAATTCCCAGTTCAGACCGACACCAAGCAACATCAGAAACAGGGAAACGATTGGGAGATGGAATTAAGGAATTCTGGAATTCCCAGTTCAGACTGGGACACCAAACAGCACCAGAAACTGGGAAACCCTTGGGAGATGGAATTATGGAATTCTGGAATTCCCAGTTCAGACTGGGACACCAAACAGCACCAGAAACTGGGAAAGGACTTGGAGATGGAATCCTGGAATTCTGGAATTTGGATGGAATTCCCAGTTCTGACCGACACCAAGCAACAACAGAAACTGGGAAACCATTGGGAGATGGAATTATGGAATTCTGGAATTCCCAGTTCAGACTGACACCAAACAGCACCAGAAACTGGGAAAGGACTTGGAGATGGAATCCTGGAATTCTGGAATCCAGGTGGAATTCCCAGTTCAGACTGACACCAAACCAAAACCGGAAAGCCGCTGGAGATGGAACAATGGAATTCCAGAATCCAGGTGGAATTCCCAGTTCAGACTGACACCAAACAGCACCAGAAACTGGGAAAGGACTTGGAGATGGAATCCTGGAATTCTGGAATTTGGATGGAACTCCCAGTTCAGACTGGGACACCAAGCAGGAACAGGGAAACCATTGGGATACAAAATTATGGAATTCTGGAATTTGGATGGAATTCCCAGTTCTGACTGACCCCAAACAGGAATTAGAAAACTACTGGGAGACAGAACCATGGAATTCTGGAATCCAGGTGGAATTCCCAGTTCAGACTGACACCAAACCAAAACCGGAAAGCCGCTGGAGATGGAATTATGGAATTCCAGAATCCAGGTGGAATTCCCAGTTCAGACCGACACCAAGCAACATCAGAAACAGGGAAAGGATTGGGAGATGGAATTATGGAATTCTGGAATTCCCAGTTCTGACTGGGATACAAAACAGCACCAGAAACTGGGAAACCCTTGGGAGATGGAATTATGGAATTCTGGAATTCCCAGTTCAGACTGGGACACCAAACAGCACCAGAAACTGGGAAAGGACTTGGAGATGGAATCCTGGAATCCTGGAATTTGGATGGAATTCCCAGTTCTGACCGACACCAAGCAACAACAGAAACTGGGAAACCATTGGGAGATGGAATTATGGAATTCTGGAATTCCCAGTTCAGACTGGGACACCAAACAGCACCAGAAACTGGGAAAGGACTTGGAGATGGAATCCTGGAATCCTGGAATTTGGATGGAATTCCCAGTTCAGACCGACACCAAGCAACATCAGAAACAGGGAAAGGATTGGGAGATGGAATTATGGAATTCTGGAATTCCCAGTTCAGACTGACACCAAACAGCACCAGAAACTGGGAAAGGACTTGGAGATGGGATCCTGGAATTCTGGAATCCAGGTGGAATTCCCAGTTCAGACTGACACCAAACCAAAATCGGAAAGCCGCTGGAGATGGAATCCTGGAATTCCAGAATCCAGGTGGAATTCCCAGTTCAGACTGACACCAAACAGCACCAGAAACAGGGAAACCATTGGGAGATGGAATTATGGAATTCTGGAATTCCCAGTTCAGTCTGACCCAAACACCACCAGAAACAGGGAAAGGATTGGGAGATGGAATTATGGAATTCTGGAATTCCCAGTTCAGACTGGGACACCAAACAGCACCAGAAACAGGGAAAGGATTGGGAGACGGGATCATGGAATTCCAGAATCTGGATGGAATTCCCAGTTCAGAACCGACACCAAACCAGAAACTGGAAAAGGATTTGGAGAATGATCATGGAATTCTGGAATCATGGAATCCTGGAATCTGGATGAAATCTGGATGGAATTCCCATTTCAGACCGACACCAAACCGGAACTGGAAAATCATTGGAATTCCACAAAATTCTGGAATCTCCCTTGGAATTCCCAGTTCAGACTGGGACACCAAACACAAACAGGAAAATCACTGGGAAATGGAATTATGGAATTCCAGAATCCAGGTGGAATTCCCAGTTCAAACTGGGACACCAAACAGCACCAGAAACTGGGAAAGGACTTGGAGATGGAATCCTGGAATTCTGGAATTTGGATGGAATTCCCAGTTCAGACTGGGACACCAAGCAGGAACAGGGAAACCATTGGGATACAAAATTATGGAATTCTGGAATTTGGATGGAATTCCCAGTTCTGACTGACCCCAAACAGGAATTAGAAAACTACTGGGAGACAGAACCATGGAATTCTGGAATCCAGGTGGAATTCCCAGTTCAGACTGACACCAAAGCAAAACCGGAAAGCCGCTGGAGATGGAATTATGGAATTCCAGAATCCAGGTGGAATTCCCAGTTCAGACCGACACCAAGCAACATCAGAAACAGGGAAACGATTGGGAGATGGAATTAAGGAATTCTGGAATTCCCAGTTCAGACTGGGACACCAAACAGCACCAGAAACAGGGAAACCATTGGGAGATGGAATTATGGAATTCTGGAATTCCCAGTTCAGACTGGGACACCAAACAGCACCAGAAACTGGGAAAGGACTTGGAGATGGAATCCTGGAATTCTGGAATTTGGATGGAATTCCCAGTTCTGACCGACACCAAGCAACAACAGAAACTGGGAAACCATTGGGAGATGGAATTATGGAATTCTGGAATTCCCAGTTCAGACTGACACCAAACAGCACCAGAAACTGGGAAAGGACTTGGAGATGGAATCCTGGAATTCTGGAATCCAGGTGGAATTCCCAGTTCAGACTGACACCAAACCAAAACCGGAAAGCCGCTGGAGATGGAACAATGGAATTCCAGAATCCAGGTGGAATTCCCAGTTCAGACTGACACCAAACAGCACCAGAAACAGGGAAAGGATTGGGAGACGGGATCATGGAATTCCAGAATCTGGATGGAATTCCCAGTTCAGAACCAACACCAAACCAGAAACTGGAAAAGGATTTGGAGAATGATCATGGAATTCTGGAATCATGGAATCCTGGAATCTGGGTGGAATCTGGATGGAATTCCCATTTCAGACCGACACCAAACCGGAACTGGAAAATCATTGGAATTCCACAAAATTCTGGAATCCCCCTTGGAATTCCCAGTTCAGACTGGGACACCAAACACAAACAGGAAAATCACTGGGAAATGGAATTATGGAATTCCAGAATCCAGGTGGAATTCCCAGTTCAAACTGGGACACCAAACAGCACCAGAAACTGGGAAAGGACTTGGAGATGGAATCCTGGAATTCTGGAATTTGGATGGAACTCCCAGTTCAGACTGGGACACCAAGCAGGAACAGGGAAACCATTGGGATACAAAATTATGGAATTCTGGAATTTGGATGGAATTCCCAGTTCTGACTGACCCCAAACAGGAATTAGAAAACTACTGGGAGACAGAACCATGGAATTCTGGAATCCAGGTGGAATTCCCAGTTCAGACTGACACCAAACCAAAACCGGAAAGCCGCTGGAGATGGAATTATGGAATTCCAGAATCCAGGTGGAATTCCCAGTTCAGACCGACACCAAGCAACATCAGAAACAGGGAAAGGATTGGGAGATGGAATTATGGAATTCTGGAATTCCCAGTTCTGACTGGGATACAAAACAGCACCAGAAACTGGGAAACCCTTGGGAGATGGAATTATGGAATTCTGGAATTCCCAGTTCAGACTGGGACACCAAACAGCACCAGAAACTGGGAAAGGACTTGGAGATGGAATCCTGGAATCCTGGAATTTGGATGGAATTCCCAGTTCTGACCGACACCAAGCAACAACAGAAACTGGGAAACCATTGGGAGATGGAATTATGGAATTCTGGAATTCCCAGTTCAGACTGGGACACCAAACAGCACCAGAAACTGGGAAAGGACTTGGAGATGGAATCCTGGAATCCTGGAATTTGGATGGAATTCCCAGTTCTGACCGACACCAAGCAACATCAGAAACAGGGAAAGGATTTGGAGATGGAATTATGGAATTCTGGAATTCCCAGTTCAGACTGACACCAAACAGCACCAGAAACTGGGAAAGGACTTGGAGATGGAATCCTGGAATTCTGGAATCCAGGTGGAATTCCCAGTTCAGACTGACACCAAACCAAAATCGGAAAGCCGCTGGAGATGGAATCCTGGAATTCCAGAATCCAGGTGGAATTCCCAGTTCAGACCGACACCAAACAGCACCAGAAACAGGGAAACCATTGGGAGGTGGAATTATGGAATTCTGGAATTCCCAGTTCAGACTGACCCAAACAGCACCAGAAACAGGGAAACCATTGGGAGATGGAATTATGGAATTCTGGAATTCCCAGTTCAGACTGGGACACCAAACAGCACCAGAAACAGGGAAAGGATTGGGAGACGGGATCATGGAATTCCAGAATCTGGATGGAATTCCCAGTTCAGAACCGACACCAAACCAGAAACTGGAAAAGGATTTGGAGAATGATCATGGAATTCTGGAATCATGGAATCCTGGAATCTGGATGAAATCTGGATGGAATTCCCATTTCAGACCGACACCAAACCGGAACTGGAAAATCATTGGAATTCCACAAAATTCTGGAATCTCCCTTGGAATTCCCAGTTCAGACTGGGACACCAAACACAAACAGGAAAATCACTGGGAAATGGAATTATGGAATTCCAGAATCCAGGTGGAATTCCCAGT
Organism: Zonotrichia albicollis; assembly: GCF_047830755.1. NCBI lineage: Eukaryota > Metazoa > Chordata > Aves > Passeriformes > Passerellidae > Zonotrichia > Zonotrichia albicollis. Next base: position 1,172,063 of record NW_027428460.1, on the reverse strand, counting down.
TCAAACTGGGACACCAAACAGCACCAGAAACTGGGAAAGGACTTGGAGATGGAATCCTGGAATTCTGGAATTTGGATGGAATTCCCAGTTCAGACTGGGACACCAAGCAGGAACAGGGAAACCATTGGGATACAAAATTATGGAATTCTGGAATTTGGATGGAATTCCCAGTTCTGACTGACCCCAAACAGGAATTAGAAAACTACTGGGAGACAGAACCATGGAATTCTGGAATCCAGGTGGAATTCCCAGTTCAGACTGACACCAAAGCAAAACCGGAAAGCCGCTGGAGATGGAATTATGGAATTCCAGAATCCAGGTGGAATTCCCAGTTCAGACCGACACCAAGCAACATCAGAAACAGGGAAACGATTGGGAGATGGAATTAAGGAATTCTGGAATTCCCAGTTCAGACTGGGACACCAAACAGCACCAGAAACTGGGAAACCCTTGGGAGATGGAATTATGGAATTCTGGAATTCCCAGTTCAGACTGGGACACCAAACAGCACCAGAAACTGGGAAAGGACTTGGAGATGGAATCCTGGAATTCTGGAATTTGGATGGAATTCCCAGTTCTGACCGACACCAAGCAACAACAGAAACTGGGAAACCATTGGGAGATGGAATTATGGAATTCTGGAATTCCCAGTTCAGACTGACACCAAACAGCACCAGAAACTGGGAAAGGACTTGGAGATGGAATCCTGGAATTCTGGAATCCAGGTGGAATTCCCAGTTCAGACTGACACCAAACCAAAACCGGAAAGCCGCTGGAGATGGAACAATGGAATTCCAGAATCCAGGTGGAATTCCCAGTTCAGACTGACACCAAACAGCACCAGAAACAGGGAAAGGATTGGGAGACGGGATCATGGAATTCCAGAATCTGGATGGAATTCCCAGTTCAGAACCAACACCAAACCAGAAACTGGAAAAGGATTTGGAGAATGATCATGGAATTCTGGAATCATGGAATCCTGGAATCTGGGTGGAATCTGGATGGAATTCCCATTTCAGACCGACACCAAACCGGAACTGGAAAATCATTGGAATTCCACAAAATTCTGGAATCCCCCTTGGAATTCCCAGTTCAGACTGGGACACCAAACACAAACAGGAAAATCACTGGGAAATGGAATTATGGAATTCCAGAATCCAGGTGGAATTCCCAGTTCAAACTGGGACACCAAACAGCACCAGAAACTGGGAAAGGACTTGGAGATGGAATCCTGGAATTCTGGAATTTGGATGGAACTCCCAGTTCAGACTGGGACACCAAGCAGGAACAGGGAAACCATTGGGATACAAAATTATGGAATTCTGGAATTTGGATGGAATTCCCAGTTCTGACTGACCCCAAACAGGAATTAGAAAACTACTGGGAGACAGAACCATGGAATTCTGGAATCCAGGTGGAATTCCCAGTTCAGACTGACACCAAACCAAAACCGGAAAGCCGCTGGAGATGGAATTATGGAATTCCAGAATCCAGGTGGAATTCCCAGTTCAGACCGACACCAAGCAACATCAGAAACAGGGAAAGGATTGGGAGATGGAATTAAGGAATTCTGGAATTCCCAGTTCTGACTGGGATACAAAACAGCACCAGAAACTGGGAAACCCTTGGGAGATGGAATTATGGAATTCTGGAATTCCCAGTTCAGACTGGGACACCAAACAGCACCAGAAACTGGGAAAGGACTTGGAGATGGAATCCTGGAATCCTGGAATTTGGATGGAATTCCCAGTTCTGACCGACACCAAGCAACAACAGAAACTGGGAAACCATTGGGAGATGGAATTATGGAATTCTGGAATTCCCAGTTCAGACTGGGACACCAAACAGCACCAGAAACTGGGAAAGGACTTGGAGATGGAATCCTGGAATCCTGGAATTTGGATGGAATTCCCAGTTCTGACCGACACCAAGCAACATCAGAAACAGGGAAAGGATTTGGAGATGGAATTATGGAATTCTGGAATTCCCAGTTCAGACTGACACCAAACAGCACCAGAAACTGGGAAAGGACTTGGAGATGGAATCCTGGAATTCTGGAATCCAGGTGGAATTCCCAGTTCAGACTGACACCAAACCAAAATCGGAAAGCCGCTGGAGATGGAATCCTGGAATTCCAGAATCCAGGTGGAATTCCCAGTTCAGACCGACACCAAACAGCACCAGAAACAGGGAAACCATTGGGAGGTGGAATTATGGAATTCTGGAATTCCCAGTTCAGACTGACCCAAACAGCACCAGAAACAGGGAAAGGATTGGGAGATGGAATTATGGAATTCTGGAATTCCCAGTTCAGACTGGGACACCAAACAGCACCAGAAACAGGGAAAGGATTGGGAGACGGGATCATGGAATTCCAGAATCTGGATGGAATTCCCAGTTCAGAACCGACACCAAACCAGAAACTGGAAAAGGATTTGGAGAATGATCATGGAATTCTGGAATCATGGAATCCTGGAATCTGGATGAAATCTGGATGGAATTCCCATTTCAGACCGACACCAAACCGGAACTGGAAAATCATTGGAATTCCACAAAATTCTGGAATCTCCCTTGGAATTCCCAGTTCAGACTGGGACACCAAACACAAACAGGAAAATCACTGGGAAATGGAATTATGGAATTCCAGAATCCAGGTGGAATTCCCAGTTCAAACTGGGACACCAAACAGCACCAGAAACTGGGAAAGGACTTGGAGATGGAATCCTGGAATTCTGGAATTTGGATGGAATTCCCAGTTCAGACTGGGACACCAAGCAGGAACAGGGAAACCATTGGGATACAAAATTATGGAATTCTGGAATTTGGATGGAATTCCCAGTTCTGACTGACCCCAAACAGGAATTAGAAAACTACTGGGAGACAGAACCATGGAATTCTGGAATCCAGGTGGAATTCCCAGTTCAGACTGACACCAAAGCAAAACCGGAAAGCCGCTGGAGATGGAATTATGGAATTCCAGAATCCAGGTGGAATTCCCAGTTCAGACCGACACCAAGCAACATCAGAAACAGGGAAACGATTGGGAGATGGAATTAAGGAATTCTGGAATTCCCAGTTCAGACTGGGACACCAAACAGCACCAGAAACTGGGAAACCCTTGGGAGATGGAATTATGGAATTCTGGAATTCCCAGTTCAGACTGGGACACCAAACAGCACCAGAAACTGGGAAAGGACTTGGAGATGGAATCCTGGAATTCTGGAATTTGGATGGAATTCCCAGTTCTGACCGACACCAAGCAACAACAGAAACTGGGAAACCATTGGGAGATGGAATTATGGAATTCTGGAATTCCCAGTTCAGACTGACACCAAACAGCACTAGAAACTGGGAAAGGACTTGGAGATGGAATCCTGGAATTCTGGAATCCAGGTGGAATTCCCAGTTCAGACTGACACCAAACCAAAACCGGAAAGCCGCTGGAGATGGAACAATGGAATTCCAGAATCCAGGTGGAATTCCCAGTTCAGACTGACACCAAACAGCACCAGAAACAGGGAAAGGATTGGGAGATGGAATTATGGAATTCTGGAATTCCCAGTTCAGACTGACCCAAACAGCACCAGAAACAGGGAAAGGATTGGGAGACGGGATCATGGAATTCCAGAATCTGGATGGAATTCCCAGTTCAGAACCAACACCAAACCAGAAACTGGAAAAGGATTTGGAGAATGATCATGGAATTCTGGAATCATGGAATCCTGGAATCTGGGTGGAATCTGGATGGAATTCCCATTTCAGACCGACACCAAACCGGAACTGGAAAATCATTGGAATTCCACAAAATTCTGGAATCCCCCTTGGAATTCCCAGTTCAGACTGGGACACCAAACACAAACAGGAAAATCACTGGGAAATGGAATTATGGAATTCCAGAATCCAGGTGGAATTCCCAGTTCAAACTGGGACACCAAACAGCACCAGAAACTGGGAAAGGACTTGGAGATGGAATCCTGGAATTCTGGAATTTGGATGGAATTCCCAGTTCAGACTGGGACACCAAGCAGGAACAGGGAAACCATTGGGATACAAAATTATGGAATTCTGGAATTTGGATGGAATTCCCAGTTCTGACTGACCCCAAACAGGAATTAGAAAACTACTGGGAGACAGAACCATGGAATTCTGGAATCCAGGTGGAATTCCCAGTTCAGACTGACACCAAACCAAAACCGGAAAGCCGCTGGAGATGGAATTATGGAATTCCAGAATCCAGGTGGAATTCCCAGTTCAGATCGACACCAAGCAACATCAGAAACAGGGAAAGGATTGGGAGATGGAATTATGGAATTCTGGAATTCCCAGTTCTGACTGGGACACCAAACAGCACCAGAAACTGGGAAAGGACTTGGAGATGGAATCCTGGAATCCTGGAATTTGGATGGAATTCCCAGTTCTGACCGACACCAAGCAACAACAGAAACTGGGAAACCATTGGGAGATGGAATTATGGAATTCTGGAATTCCCAGTTCAGACTGACACCAAACAGCACCAGAAACTGGGAAAGGACTTGGAGATGGAATCCTGGAATTCTGGAATCCAGGTGGAATTCCCAGTTCAGACTGACACCAAACCAAAATCGGAAAGCCGCTGGAGATGGAATCCTGGAATTCCAGAATCCAGGTGGAATTCCCAGTTCAGACTGACACCAAACAGCACCAGAAACAGGGAAACCATTGGGAGATGGAATTATGGAATTCTGGAATTCCCAGTTCAGACTGACCCAAACAGCACCAGAAACAGGGAAAGGATTGGGAGACGGGATCATGGAATTCCAGAATCTGGATGGAATTCCCAGTTCAGAACCGACACCAAACCAGAAACTGGAAAAGGATTTGGAGAATGATCATGGAATTCTGGAATCATGGAATCCTGGAATCTGGATGAAATCTGGATGGAATTCCCATTTCAGACCGACACCAAACCGGAACTGGAAAATCATTGGAATTCCACAAAATTCTGGAATCCCCCTTGGAATTCCCAGTTCAGACTGGGACACCAAACACAAACAGGAAAATCACTGGGAAATGGAATTATGGAATTCCAGAATCCAGGTGGAATTCCCAGTTCAAACTGGGACACCAAACAGCACCAGAAACTGGGAAAGGACTTGGAGATGGAATCCTGGAATTCTGGAATTTGGATGGAACTCCCAGTTCAGACTGGGACACCAAGCAGGAACAGGGAAACCATTGGGATACAAAATTATGGAATTCTGGAATTTGGATGGAATTCCCAGTTCTGACTGACCCCAAACAGGAATTAGAAAACTACAGGGAGACAGCACCATGGAATTCTGGAATCCAGGTGGAATTCCCAGTTCAGACTGACACCAAACCAAAACCGGAAAGCCGCTGGAGATGGAATTATGGAATTCCAGAATCCAGGTGGAATTCCCAGTTCAGACCGACACCAAGCAACATCAGAAACTGGGAAAGGATTGGGAGGCAGAATTATGGAATTCTGGAATTCCCAGTTCTGACTGGGACACAAAACAGCACCAGAAACTGGGAAACGCTTGGGAGATGGAATTATGGAATTCTGGAATTCCCAGTTCAGACTGGGACACCAAACAGCACCAGAAACTGGGAAACGACTTGGAGATGGAATCCTGGAATCCTGGAATTTGGATGGAATTCCCAGTTCTGACCGACACCAAGCAACAACAGAAACTGGGAAACCATTGGGAGATGGAATTATGGAATTCTGGAATTCCCAGTTCAGACTGACACCAAACAGCACCAGAAACTGGGAAAGGACTTGGAGATGGAATCCTGGAATTCTGGAATCCAGGTGGAATTCCCAGTTCAGACTGACACCAAACCAAAATCGGAAAGCCGCTGGAGATGGAATCCTGGAATTCCAGAATCCAGGTGGAATTCCCAGTTCAGACCGACACCAAACAGCACCAGAAACAGGGAAACCATTGGGAGATGGAATTATGGAATTCTGGAATTCCCAGTTCAGACTGGGACACCAAACAGCACCAGAAACAGGGAAAGGATTGGGAGACGGGATCATGGAATTCCAGAATCTGGATGGAATTCCCAGTTCAGAACCGACACCAAGCAACATCAGAAACAGGGAAAGGATTGGGAGATGGAATTATGGAATTCTGGAATTCCCAGTTCTGACTGGGACACCAAACAGCACCAGAAACTGGGAAAGGACTTGGAGATGGAATCCTGGAATCCTGGAATTTGGATGGAATTCCCAGTTCTGACCGACACCAAGCAACAACAGAAACTGGGAAACCATTGGGAGATGGAATTATGGAATTCTGGAATTCCCAGTTCAGACTGACACCAAACAGCACCAGAAACTGGGAAAGGACTTGGAGATGGAATCCTGGAATTCTGGAATCCAGGTGGAATTCCCAGTTCAGACTGACACCAAACCAAAATCGGAAAGCCGCTGGAGATGGAATCCTGGAATTCCAGAATCCAGGTGGAATTCCCAGTTCAGACCGACACCAAACAGCACCAGAAACAGGGAAACCATTGGGAGATGGAATTATGGAATTCTGGAATTCCCAGTTCAGACTGACCCAAACAGCACCAGAAACAGGGAAAGGATTGGGAGACGGGATCATGGAATTCCAGAATCTGGATGGAATTCCCAGTTCAGAACCGACACCAAACCAGAAACTGGAAAAGGATTTGGAGAATGATCATGGAATTCTGGAATCATGGAATCCTGGAATCTGGATGAAATCTGGATGGAATTCCCATTTCAGACCGACACCAAACCGGAACTGGAAAATCATTGGAATTCCACAAAATTCTGGAAACCCCCTTGGAATTCCCAGTTCAGACTGGGACACCAAACACAAACAGGAAAATCACTGGGAAATGGAATTACGGAATTCCAGAATCCAGGTGGAATTCCCAGTTCAAACTGGGACACCAAACAGCACCAGAAACTGGGAAAGGACTTGGAGATGGAATCCTGGAATTCTGGAATTTGGATGGAACTCCCAGTTCAGACTGGGACACCAAGCAGGAACAGGGAAACCATTGGGATACAAAATTATGGAATTCTGGAATTTGGATGGAATTCCCAGTTCTGACTGACCCCAAACAGGAATTAGAAAACTACTGGGAGACAGAACCATGGAATTCTGGAATCCAGGTGGAATTCCCAGTTCAGACTGACACCAAACCAAAACCGGAAAGCCGCTGGAGATGGAATTATGGAATTCCAGAATCCAGGTGGAATTCCCAGTTCAGACCGACACCAAGCAACATCAGAAACAGGGAAAGGATTGGGAGATGGAATTATGGAATTCTGGAATTCCCAGTTCAGACTGGGACACAAAACAGCACCAGAAACTGGGAAACCCTTGGGAGATGGAATTATGGAATTCTGGAATTCCCAGTTCAGACTGGGACACCAAACAGCACCAGAAACTGGGAAAGGACTTGGAGATGGAATCCTGGAATCCTGGAATTTGGATGGAATTCCCAGTTCTGACCGACACCAAGCAACAACAGAAACTGGGAAACCATTGGGAGATGGAATTATGGAATTCTGGAATTCCCAGTTCAGACTGACACCAAACAGCACCAGAAACAGGGAAAGGATTGGGAGATGGAATTATGGAATTCTGGAATTCCCAGTTCCGACTGGGACACCAAACAGCACCAGAAACAGGGAAAGGATTGGGAGACGGGATCATGGAATTCCAGAATCTGGATGGAATTCCCAGTTCAGAACCGACACCAAACCAGAAACTGGAAAAGGATTTGGAGAATGATCATGGAATTCTGGAATCATGGAATCCTGGAATCTGGATGGAATCTGGATGGAATTCCCATTTCAGACCGACACCAAACCAGAACTGGAAAATCATTGGAATTCCACAAAATTCTGGAATCCCCCTTGGAATTCCCAGTTCAGACTGGGACACCAAACACAAACAGGAAAATCACTGGGAAATGGAATTATGGAATTCCAGAATCCAGGTGGAATTCCCAGTTCAAACTGGGACACCAAACAGCACCAGAAACTGGGAAAGGACTTGGAGATGGAATCCTGGAATTCTGGAATTTGGATGGAACTCCCAGTTCAGACTGGGACACCAAGCAGGAACAGGGAAACCATTGGGATACAAAATTATGGAATTCTGGAATTTGGATGGAATTCCCAGTTCTGACTGACCCCAAACAGGAATTAGAAAACTACTGGGAGACAGAACCATGGAATTCTGGAATCCAGGTGGAATTCCCAGTTCAGACTGACACCAAACCAAAACCGGAAAGCCGCTGGAGATGGAATTATGGAATTCCAGAATCCAGGTGGAATTCCCAGTTCAGACCGACACCAAGCAACATCAGAAACAGGGAAAGGATTGGGAGATGGAATTATGGAATTCTGGAATTCCCAGTTCTGACTGGGATACAAAACAGCACCAGAAACTGGGAAACCCTTGGGAGATGGAATTATGGAATTCTGGAATTCCCAGTTCAGACTGGGACACCAAACAGCACCAGAAACTGGGAAAGGACTTGGAGATGGAATCCTGGAATCCTGGAATTTGGATGGAATTCCCAGTTCTGACCGACACCAAGCAACAACAGAAACTGGGAAACCATTGGGAGATGGAATTATGGAATTCTGGAATTCCCAGTTCAGACTGGGACACCAAACAGCACCAGAAACTGGGAAAGGACTTGGAGATGGAATCCTGGAATCCTGGAATTTGGATGGAATTCCCAGTTCAGACCGACACCAAGCAACATCAGAAACAGGGAAAGGATTGGGAGATGGAATTATGGAATTCTGGAATTCCCAGTTCAGACTGACACCAAACAGCACCAGAAACTGGGAAAGGACTTGGAGATGGAATCCTGGAATTCTGGAATCCAGGTGGAATTCCCAGTTCAGACTGACACCAAACCAAAATCGGAAAGCCGCTGGAGATGGAACAATGGAATTCCAGAATCCAGGTGGAATTCCCAGTTCAGACCGACACCAAACAGCACCAGAAACAGGGAAACCATTGGGAGGTGGAATTATGGAATTCTGGAATTCCCAGTTCAGACTGACCCAAACAGCACCAGAAACAGGGAAACCATTGGGAGATGGAATTATGGAATTCTGGAATTCCCAGTTCTGACTGGGACACCAAACAGCACCAGAAACAGGGAAAGGATTGGGAGACGGGATCATGGAATTCCAGAATCTGGATGGAATTCCCAGTTCAGAACCGACACCAAACCAGAAACTGGAAAAGGATTTGGAGAATGATCATGGAATTCTGGAATCATGGAATCCTGGAATCTGGATGAAATCTGGATGGAATTCCCATTTCAGACCGACACCAAACCGGAACTGGAAAATCATTGGAATTCCACAAAATTCTGGAATCTCCCTTGGAATTCCCAGTTCAGACTGGGACACCAAACACAAACAGGAAAATCACTGGGAAATGGAATTATGGAATTCTGGAATTCCCAGTTCAGACTGGGACACCAAACAGCACCAGAAACTGGGAAACCCTTGGGAGATGGAATTATGGAATTCTGGAATTCCCAGTTCAGACTGGGACACCAAACAGCACCAGAAACTGGGAAAGGACTTGGAGATGGAATCCTGGAATTCTGGAATTTGGATGGAATTCCCAGTTCTGACCGACACCAAGCAACAACAGAAACTGGGAAACCATTGGGAGATGGAATTATGGAATTCTGGAATTCCCAGTTCAGACTGACACCAAACAGCACCAGAAACTGGGAAAGGACTTGGAGATGGAATCCTGGAATTCTGGAATCCAGGTGGAATTCCCAGTTCAGACTGACACCAAACCAAAACCGGAAAGCCGCTGGAGATGGAACAATGGAATTCCAGAATCCAGGTGGAATTCCCAGTTCAGACTGACACCAAACAGCACCAGAAACAGGGAAAGGATTGGGAGATGGAATTATGGAATTCTGGAATTCCCAGTTCAGACTGACCCAAACAGCACCAGAAACAGGGAAAGGATTGGGAGACGGGATCATGGAATTCCAGAATCTGGATGGAATTCCCAGTTCAGAACCAACACCAAACCAGAAACTGGAAAAGGATTTGGAGAATGATCATGGAATTCTGGAATCATGGAATCCTGGAATCTGGATGGAATCTGGATGGAATTCCCATTTCAGACCGACACCAAACCGGAACTGGAAAATCATTGGAATTCCACAAAATTCTGGAATCCCCCTTGGAATTCCCAGTTCAGACTGGGACACCAAACACAAACAGGAAAATCACTGGGAAATGGAATTATGGAATTCCAGAATCCAGGTGGAATTCCCAGTTCAAACTGGGACACCAAACAGCACCAGAAACTGGGAAAGGACTTGGAGATGGAATCCTGGAATTCTGGAATTTGGATGGAATTCCCAGTTCAGACTGGGACACCAAGCAGGAACAGGGAAACCATTGGGATACAAAATTATGGAATTCTGGAATTTGGATGGAATTCCCAGTTCTGACTGACCCCAAACAGGAATTAGAAAACTACTGGGAGACAGAACCATGGAATTCTGGAATCCAGGTGGAATTCCCAGTTCAGACTGACACCAAACCAAAACCGGAAAGCCGCTGGAGATGGAATTATGGAATTCCAGAATCCAGGTGGAATTCCCAGTTCAGACCGACACCAAGCAACATCAGAAACAGGGAAAGGATTGGGAGATGGAATTATGGAATTCTGGAATTCCCAGTTCAGACTGGGACACCAAACAGCACCAGAAACAGGGAAAGGATTGGGAGACGGGATCATGGAATTCCAGAATCTGGATGGAATTCCCAGTTCAGAACCGACACCAAACCAGAAACTGGAAAAGGATTTGGAGAATGATCATGGAATTCTGGAATCATGGAATCCTGGAATCTGGATGAAATCTGGATGGAATTCCCATTTCAGACCGACACCAAACCGGAACTGGAAAATCATTGGAATTCCACAAAATTCTGGAATCCCCCTTGGAATTCCCAGTTCAGACTGGGACACCAAACACAAACAGGAAAATCACTGGGAAATGGAATTACGGAATTCCAGAATCCAGGTGGAATTCCCAGTTCAAACTGGGACACCAAACAGCACCAGAAACTGGGAAAGGACTTGGAGATGGAATCCTGGAATTCTGGAATTTGGATGGAACTCCCAGTTCAGACTGGGACACCAAGCAGGAACAGGGAAACCATTGGGATACAAAATTATGGAATTCTGGAATTTGGATGGAATTCCCAGTTCTGACTGACCCCAAACAGGAATTAGAAAACTACTGGGAGACAGAACCATGGAATTCTGGAATCCAGGTGGAATTCCCAGTTCAGACTGACACCAAAGCAAAACCGGAAAGCCGCTGGAGATGGAATTATGGAATTCCAGAATCCAGGTGGAATTCCCAGTTCAGACCGACACCAAGCAACATCAGAAACAGGGAAAGGATTGGGAGATGGAATTATGGAATTCTGGAATTCCCAGTTCTGACTGGGACACAAAACAGCACCAGAAACTGGGAAACGCTTGGGAGATGGAATTATGGAATTCTGGAATTCCCAGTTCAGACTGGGACACCAAACAGCACCAGAAACTGGGAAACGACTTGGAGATGGAATCCTGGAATCCTGGAATTTGGATGGAATTCCCAGTTCTGACCGACACCAAGCAACAACAGAAACTGGGAAACCATTGGGAGATGGAATTATGGAATTCTGGAATTCCCAGTTCAGACTGACACCAAACAGCACCAGAAACTGGGAAAGGACTTGGAGATGGAATCCTGGAATTCTGGAATCCAGGTGGAATTCCCAGTTCAGACTGACACCAAACCAAAATCGGAAAGCCGCTGGAGATGGAATCCTGGAATTCCAGAATCCAGGTGGAATTCCCAGTTCAGACCGACACCAAACAGCACCAGAAACAGGGAAAGGATTGGGTAATGGAATTATGGAATTCTGGAATTCCCAGTTCAGACTGGGACACCAAACAGCACCAGAAACAGGGAAAGGATTGGGAGACGGGATCATGGAATTCCAGAATCTGGATGGAATTCCCAGTTCAGAACCGACACCAAACCAGAAACTGGAAAAGGATTTGGAGAATGATCATGGAATTCTGGAATCATGGAATCCTGGAATCTGGATGGAATCTGGATGGAATTCCCATTTCAGACCGACACAAAACCAGAACTGGAAAATCATTGGAATTCCACAAAATTCTGGAATCCCCCTTGGAATTCCCAGTTCAGACTGGGACACCAAACACAAACAGGAAAATCACTGGGAAATGGAATTATGGAATTCCAGAATCCAGGTGGAATTCCCAGTTCAAACTGGGACACCAAACAGCACCAGAAACTGGGAAAGGACTTGGAGATGGAATCCTGGAATTCTGGAATTTGGATGGAACTCCCAGTTCAGACTGGGACACCAAGCAGGAACAGGGAAACCATTGGGATACAAAATTATGGAATTCTGGAATTTGGATGGAATTCCCAGTTCTGACTGACCCCAAACAGGAATTAGAAAACTACTGGGAGACAGAACCATGGAATTCTGGAATCCAGGTGGAATTCCCAGTTCAGACCGACACCAAACCATAACCGGAAAGCCGCTGGAGATGGAATTATGGAATTCCAGAATCCAGGTGGAATTCCCAGTTCAGACCGACACCAAGCAACATCAGAAACAGGGAAAGGATTGGGAGATGGAATTATGGAATTCTGGAATTCCCAGTTCTGACTGGGACACCAAACAGCACCAGAAACTGGGAAAGGACTTGGAGATGGAATCCTGGAATCCTGGAATTTGGATGGAATTCCCAGTTCTGACCGACACCAAGCAACAACAGAAACTGGGAAACCATTGGGAGATGGAATTATGGAATTCTGGAATTCCCAGTTCAGACTGACACCAAACAGCACCAGAAACTGGGAAAGGACTTGGAGATGGAATCCTGGAATTCTGGAATCCAGGTGGAATTCCCAGTTCAGACTGACACCAAACCAAAATCGGAAAGCCGCTGGAGATGGAATCCTGGAATTCCAGAATCCAGGTGGAATTCCCAGTTCAGACCGACACCAAACAGCACCAGAAACAGGGAAAGGATTGGGAGACGGGATCATGGAATTCCAGAATCTGGATGGAATTCCCAGTTCAGAACCGACACCAAACCAGAAACTGGAAAAGGATTTGGAGAATGATCATGGAATTCTGGAATCATGGAATCCTGGAATCTGGATGAAATCTGGATGGAATTCCCATTTCAGACCGACACCAAACCGGAACTGGAAAATCATTGGAATTCCACAAAATTCTGGAAACCCCCTTGGAATTCCCAGTTCAGACTGGGACACCAAACACAAACAGGAAAATCACTGGGAGATGGAATTACGGAATTCCAGAATCCAGGTGGAATTCCCAGTTCAAACTGGGACACCAAACAGCACCAGAAACTGGGAAAGGACTTGGAGATGGAATCCTGGAATTCTGGAATTTGGATGGAACTCCCAGTTCAGACTGGGACACCAAGCAGGAACAGGGAAACCATTGGGATACAAAATTATGGAATTCTGGAATTTGGATGGAATTCCCAGTTCTGACTGACCCCAAACAGGAATTAGAAAACTACTGGGAGACAGAACCATGGAATTCTGGAATCCAGGTGGAATTCCCAGTTCAGACTGACACCAAACCAAAACCGGAAAGCCGCTGGAGATGGAATTATGGAATTCCAGAATCCAGGTGGAATTCCCAGTTCAGACCGACACCAAGCAACATCAGAAACAGGGAAAGGATTGGGAGATGGAATTATGGAATTCTGGAATTCCCAGTTCTGACTGGGACACAAAACAGCACCAGAAACTGGGAAACGCTTGGGAGATGGAATTATGGAATTCTGGAATTCCCAGTTCAGACTGACACCAAACAGCACCAGAAACTGGGAAAGGACTTGGAGATGGAATCCTGGAATTCTGGAATCCAGGTGGAATTCCCAGTTCAGACTGACACCAAACCAAAACCGGAAAGCCGCTGGAGATGGAATCCTGGAATTCCAGAATCCAGGTGGAATTCCCAGTTCAGACCGACACCAAACAGCACCAGAAACAGGGAAACCATTGGGAGATGGAATTATGGAATTCTGGAATTCCCAGTTCAGACTGACCCAAACAGCACCAGAAACAGGGAAAGGATTGGGAGACGGGATCATGGAATTCCAGAATCTGGATGGAATTCCCAGTTCAGAACCAACACCAAACCAGAAACTGGAAAAGGATTTGGAGAATGATCATGGAATTCTGGAATCATGGAATCCTGGAATCTGGGTGGAATCTGGATGGAATTCCCATTTCAGACCGACACCAAACCGGAACTGGAAAATCATTGGAATTCCACAAAATTCTGGAATCCCCCTTGGAATTCCCAGTTCAGACTGGGACACCAAACACAAACAGGAAAATCACTGGGAAATGGAATTATGGAATTCCAGAATCCAGGTGGAATTCCCAGTTCAAACTGGGACACCAAACAGCACCAGAAACTGGGAAAGGACTTGGAGATGGAATCCTGGAATTCTGGAATTTGGATGGAATTCCCAGTTCAGACTGGGACACCAAGCAGGAACAGGGAAACCATTGGGATACAAAATTATGGAATTCTGGAATTTGGATGGAATTCCCAGTTCTGACTGACCCCAAACAGGAATTAGAAAACTACTGGGAGACAGAACCATGGAATTCTGGAATCCAGGTGGAATTCCCAGTTCAGACTGACACCAAACCAAAACCGGAAAGCCGCTGGAGATGGAATTATGGAATTCCAGAATCCAGGTGGAATTCCCAGTTCAGATCGACACCAAGCAACATCAGAAACAGGGAAAGGATTGGGAGATGGAATTATGGAATTCTGGAATTCCCAGTTCTGACTGGGACACCAAACAGCACCAGAAACTGGGAAAGGACTTGGAGATGGAATCCTGGAATCCTGGAATTTGGATGGAATTCCCAGTTCTGACCGACACCAAGCAACAACAGAAACTGGGAAACCATTGGGAGATGGAATTATGGAATTCTGGAATTCCCAGTTCAGACTGACACCAAACAGCACCAGAAACTGGGAAAGGACTTGGAGATGGAATCCTGGAATTCTGGAATCCAGGTGGAATTCCCAGTTCAGACTGACACCAAACCAAAATCGGAAAGCCGCTGGAGATGGAATCCTGGAATTCCAGAATCCAGGTGGAATTCCCAGTTCAGACTGACACCAAACAGCACCAGAAACAGGGAAACCATTGGGAGATGGAATTATGGAATTCTGGAATTCCCAGTTCTGACTGGGACACCAAACAGCACCAGAAACTGGGAAAGGACTTGGAGATGGAATCCTGGAATCCTGGAATTTGGATGGAATTCCCAGTTCTGACCGACACCAAGCAACAACAGAAACTGGGAAACCATTGGGAGATGGAATTATGGAATTCTGGAATTCCCAGTTCAGACTGACACCAAACAGCACCAGAAACTGGGAAAGGACTTGGAGATGGAATCCTGGAATTCTGGAATCCAGGTGGAATTCCCAGTTCAGACTGACACCAAACCAAAATCGGAAAGCCGCTGGAGATGGAATCCTGGAATTCCAGAATCCAGGTGGAATTCCCAGTTCAGACTGACACCAAACAGCACCAGAAACAGGGAAACCATTGGGAGATGGAATTATGGAATTCTGGAATTCCCAGTTCAGACTGACCCAAACAGCACCAGAAACAGGGAAAGGATTGGGAGACGGGATCATGGAATTCCAGAATCTGGATGGAATTCCCAGTTCAGAACCGACACCAAACCAGAAACTGGAAAAGGATTTGGAGAATGATCATGGAATTCTGGAATCATGGAATCCTGGAATCTGGATGAAATCTGGATGGAATTCCCATTTCAGACCGACACCAAACCGGAACTGGAAAATCATTGGAATTCCACAAAATTCTGGAATCCCCCTTGGAATTCCCAGTTCAGACTGGGACACCAAACACAAACAGGAAAATCACTGGGAAATGGAATTATGGAATTCCAGAATCCAGGTGGAATTCCCAGTTCAAACTGGGACACCAAACAGCACCAGAAACTGGGAAAGGACTTGGAGATGGAATCCTGGAATTCTGGAATTTGGATGGAACTCCCAGTTCAGACTGGGACACCAAGCAGGAACAGGGAAACCATTGGGATACAAAATTATGGAATTCTGGAATTTGGATGGAATTCCCAGTTCTGACTGACCCCAAACAGGAATTAGAAAACTACAGGGAGACAGCACCATGGAATTCTGGAATCCAGGTGGAATTCCCAGTTCAGACTGACACCAAACCAAAACCGGAAAGCCGCTGGAGATGGAATTATGGAATTCCAGAATCCAGGTGGAATTCCCAGTTCAGACCGACACCAAGCAACATCAGAAACTGGGAAAGGATTGGGAGGCAGAATTATGGAATTCTGGAATTCCCAGTTCTGACTGGGACACAAAACAGCACCAGAAACTGGGAAACGCTTGGGAGATGGAATTATGGAATTCTGGAATTCCCAGTTCAGACTGGGACACCAAACAGCACCAGAAACTGGGAAACGACTTGGAGATGGAATCCTGGAATCCTGGAATTTGGATGGAATTCCCAGTTCTGACCGACACCAAGCAACAACAGAAACTGGGAAACCATTGGGAGATGGAATTATGGAATTCTGGAATTCCCAGTTCAGACTGACACCAAACAGCACCAGAAACTGGGAAAGGACTTGGAGATGGAATCCTGGAATTCTGGAATCCAGGTGGAATTCCCAGTTCAGACTGACACCAAACCAAAATCGGAAAGCCGCTGGAGATGGAATCCTGGAATTCCAGAATCCAGGTGGAATTCCCAGTTCAGACCGACACCAAACAGCACCAGAAACAGGGAAACCATTGGGAGATGGAATTATGGAATTCTGGAATTCCCAGTTCAGACTGGGACACCAAACAGCACCAGAAACAGGGAAAGGATTGGGAGACGGGATCATGGAATTCCAGAATCTGGATGGAATTCCCAGTTCAGAACCGACACCAAGCAACATCAGAAACAGGGAAAGGATTGGGAGATGGAATTATGGAATTCTGGAATTCCCAGTTCTGACTGGGACACCAAACAGCACCAGAAACTGGGAAAGGACTTGGAGATGGAATCCTGGAATCCTGGAATTTGGATGGAATTCCCAGTTCTGACCGACACCAAGCAACAACAGAAACTGGGAAACCATTGGGAGATGGAATTATGGAATTCTGGAATTCCCAGTTCAGACTGACACCAAACAGCACCAGAAACTGGGAAAGGACTTGGAGATGGAATCCTGGAATTCTGGAATCCAGGTGGAATTCCCAGTTCAGACTGACACCAAACCAAAATCGGAAAGCCGCTGGAGATGGAATCCTGGAATTCCAGAATCCAGGTGGAATTCCCAGTTCAGACCGACACCAAACAGCACCAGAAACAGGGAAACCATTGGGAGATGGAATTATGGAATTCTGGAATTCCCAGTTCAGACTGACCCAAACAGCACCAGAAACAGGGAAAGGATTGGGAGACGGGATCATGGAATTCCAGAATCTGGATGGAATTCCCAGTTCAGAACCGACACCAAACCAGAAACTGGAAAAGGATTTGGAGAATGATCATGGAATTCTGGAATCATGGAATCCTGGAATCTGGATGAAATCTGGATGGAATTCCCATTTCAGACCGACACCAAACCGGAACTGGAAAATCATTGGAATTCCACAAAATTCTGGAAACCCCCTTGGAATTCCCAGTTCAGACTGGGACACCAAACACAAACAGGAAAATCACTGGGAAATGGAATTACGGAATTCCAGAATCCAGGTGGAATTCCCAGTTCAAACTGGGACACCAAACAGCACCAGAAACTGGGAAAGGACTTGGAGATGGAATCCTGGAATTCTGGAATTTGGATGGAACTCCCAGTTCAGACTGGGACACCAAGCAGGAACAGGGAAACCATTGGGATACAAAATTATGGAATTCTGGAATTTGGATGGAATTCCCAGTTCTGACTGACCCCAAACAGGAATTAGAAAACTACTGGGAGACAGAACCATGGAATTCTGGAATCCAGGTGGAATTCCCAGTTCAGACTGACACCAAACCAAAACCGGAAAGCCGCTGGAGATGGAATTATGGAATTCCAGAATCCAGGTGGAATTCCCAGTTCAGACCGACACCAAGCAACATCAGAAACAGGGAAAGGATTGGGAGATGGAATTATGGAATTCTGGAATTCCCAGTTCAGACTGGGACACAAAACAGCACCAGAAACTGGGAAACCCTTGGGAGATGGAATTATGGAATTCTGGAATTCCCAGTTCAGACTGGGACACCAAACAGCACCAGAAACTGGGAAAGGACTTGGAGATGGAATCCTGGAATCCTGGAATTTGGATGGAATTCCCAGTTCTGACCGACACCAAGCAACAACAGAAACTGGGAAACCATTGGGAGATGGAATTATGGAATTCTGGAATTCCCAGTTCAGACTGACACCAAACAGCACCAGAAACAGGGAAAGGATTGGGAGATGGAATTATGGAATTCTGGAATTCCCAGTTCCGACTGGGACACCAAACAGCACCAGAAACAGGGAAAGGATTGGGAGACGGGATCATGGAATTCCAGAATCTGGATGGAATTCCCAGTTCAGAACCGACACCAAACCAGAAACTGGAAAAGGATTTGGAGAATGATCATGGAATTCTGGAATCATGGAATCCTGGAATCTGGATGGAATCTGGATGGAATTCCCATTTCAGACCGACACCAAACCAGAACTGGAAAATCATTGGAATTCCACAAAATTCTGGAATCCCCCTTGGAATTCCCAGTTCAGACTGGGACACCAAACACAAACAGGAAAATCACTGGGAAATGGAATTATGGAATTCCAGAATCCAGGTGGAATTCCCAGTTCAAACTGGGACACCAAACAGCACCAGAAACTGGGAAAGGACTTGGAGATGGAATCCTGGAATTCTGGAATTTGGATGGAACTCCCAGTTCAGACTGGGACACCAAGCAGGAACAGGGAAACCATTGGGATACAAAATTATGGAATTCTGGAATTTGGATGGAATTCCCAGTTCTGACTGACCCCAAACAGGAATTAGAAAACTACTGGGAGACAGAACCATGGAATTCTGGAATCCAGGTGGAATTCCCAGTTCAGACTGACACCAAACCAAAACCGGAAAGCCGCTGGAGATGGAATTATGGAATTCCAGAATCCAGGTGGAATTCCCAGTTCAGACCGACACCAAGCAACATCAGAAACAGGGAAAGGATTGGGAGATGGAATTATGGAATTCTGGAATTCCCAGTTCTGACTGGGATACAAAACAGCACCAGAAACTGGGAAACCCTTGGGAGATGGAATTATGGAATTCTGGAATTCCCAGTTCAGACTGGGACACCAAACAGCACCAGAAACTGGGAAAGGACTTGGAGATGGAATCCTGGAATCCTGGAATTTGGATGGAATTCCCAGTTCTGACCGACACCAAGCAACAACAGAAACTGGGAAACCATTGGGAGATGGAATTATGGAATTCTGGAATTCCCAGTTCAGACTGGGACACCAAACAGCACCAGAAACTGGGAAAGGACTTGGAGATGGAATCCTGGAATCCTGGAATTTGGATGGAATTCCCAGTTCAGACCGACACCAAGCAACATCAGAAACAGGGAAAGGATTGGGAGATGGAATTATGGAATTCTGGAATTCCCAGTTCAGACTGACACCAAACAGCACCAGAAACTGGGAAAGGACTTGGAGATGGAATCCTGGAATTCTGGAATCCAGGTGGAATTCCCAGTTCAGACTGACACCAAACCAAAATCGGAAAGCCGCTGGAGATGGAACAATGGAATTCCAGAATCCAGGTGGAATTCCCAGTTCAGACCGACACCAAACAGCACCAGAAACAGGGAAACCATTGGGAGGTGGAATTATGGAATTCTGGAATTCCCAGTTCAGACTGACCCAAACAGCACCAGAAACAGGGAAACCATTGGGAGATGGAATTATGGAATTCTGGAATTCCCAGTTCTGACTGGGACACCAAACAGCACCAGAAACAGGGAAAGGATTGGGAGACGGGATCATGGAATTCCAGAATCTGGATGGAATTCCCAGTTCAGAACCGACACCAAACCAGAAACTGGAAAAGGATTTGGAGAATGATCATGGAATTCTGGAATCATGGAATCCTGGAATCTGGATGAAATCTGGATGGAATTCCCATTTCAGACCGACACCAAACCGGAACTGGAAAATCATTGGAATTCCACAAAATTCTGGAATCTCCCTTGGAATTCCCAGTTCAGACTGGGACACCAAACACAAACAGGAAAATCACTGGGAAATGGAATTATGGAATTCTGGAATTCCCAGTTCAGACTGGGACACCAAACAGCACCAGAAACTGGGAAACCCTTGGGAGATGGAATTATGGAATTCTGGAATTCCCAGTTCAGACTGGGACACCAAACAGCACCAGAAACTGGGAAAGGACTTGGAGATGGAATCCTGGAATTCTGGAATTTGGATGGAATTCCCAGTTCTGACCGACACCAAGCAACAACAGAAACTGGGAAACCATTGGGAGATGGAATTATGGAATTCTGGAATTCCCAGTTCAGACTGACACCAAACAGCACCAGAAACTGGGAAAGGACTTGGAGATGGAATCCTGGAATTCTGGAATCCAGGTGGAATTCCCAGTTCAGACTGACACCAAACCAAAACCGGAAAGCCGCTGGAGATGGAACAATGGAATTCCAGAATCCAGGTGGAATTCCCAGTTCAGACTGACACCAAACAGCACCAGAAACAGGGAAAGGATTGGGAGATGGAATTATGGAATTCTGGAATTCCCAGTTCAGACTGACCCAAACAGCACCAGAAACAGGGAAAGGATTGGGAGACGGGATCATGGAATTCCAGAATCTGGATGGAATTCCCAGTTCAGAACCAACACCAAACCAGAAACTGGAAAAGGATTTGGAGAATGATCATGGAATTCTGGAATCATGGAATCCTGGAATCTGGATGGAATCTGGATGGAATTCCCATTTCAGACCGACACCAAACCGGAACTGGAAAATCATTGGAATTCCACAAAATTCTGGAATCCCCCTTGGAATTCCCAGTTCAGACTGGGACACCAAACACAAACAGGAAAATCACTGGGAAATGGAATTATGGAATTCCAGAATCCAGGTGGAATTCCCAGTTCAAACTGGGACACCAAACAGCACCAGAAACTGGGAAAGGACTTGGAGATGGAATCGTGGAATTCTGGAATTTGGATGGAATTCCCAGTTCAGACTGGGACACCAAGCAGGAACAGGGAAACCATTGGGATACAAAATTATGGAATTCTGGAATTTGGATGGAATTCCCAGTTCTGACTGACCCCAAACAGGAATTAGAAAACTACTGGGAGACAGAACCATGGAATTCTGGAATCCAGGTGGAATTCCCAGTTCAGACTGACACCAAACCAAAACCGGAAAGCCGCTGGAGATGGAATTATGGAATTCCAGAATCCAGGTGGAATTCCCAGTTCAGACCGACACCAAGCAACATCAGAAACAGGGAAAGGATTGGGAGATGGAATTATGGAATTCTGGAATTCCCAGTTCAGACTGGGACACCAAACAGCACCAGAAACAGGGAAAGGATTGGGAGACGGGATCATGGAATTCCAGAATCTGGATGGAATTCCCAGTTCAGAACCGACACCAAACCAGAAACTGGAAAAGGATTTGGAGAATGATCATGGAATTCTGGAATCATGGAATCCTGGAATCTGGATGAAATCTGGATGGAATTCCCATTTCAGACCGACACCAAACCGGAACTGGAAAATCATTGGAATTCCACAAAATTCTGGAATCCCCCTTGGAATTCCCAGTTCAGACTGGGACACCAAACACAAACAGGAAAATCACTGGGAAATGGAATTACGGAATTCCAGAATCCAGGTGGAATTCCCAGTTCAAACTGGGACACCAAACAGCACCAGAAACTGGGAAAGGACTTGGAGATGGAATCCTGGAATTCTGGAATTTGGATGGAACTCCCAGTTCAGACTGGGACACCAAGCAGGAACAGGGAAACCATTGGGATACAAAATTATGGAATTCTGGAATTTGGATGGAATTCCCAGTTCTGACTGACCCCAAACAGGAATTAGAAAACTACTGGGAGACAGAACCATGGAATTCTGGAATCCAGGTGGAATTCCCAGTTCAGACTGACACCAAAGCAAAACCGGAAAGCCGCTGGAGATGGAATTATGGAATTCCAGAATCCAGGTGGAATTCCCAGTTCAGACCGACACCAAGCAACATCAGAAACAGGGAAAGGATTGGGAGATGGAATTATGGAATTCTGGAATTCCCAGTTCTGACTGGGACACAAAACAGCACCAGAAACTGGGAAACGCTTGGGAGATGGAATTATGGAATTCTGGAATTCCCAGTTCAGACTGGGACACCAAACAGCACCAGAAACTGGGAAACGACTTGGAGATGGAATCCTGGAATCCTGGAATTTGGATGGAATTCCCAGTTCTGACCGACACCAAGCAACAACAGAAACTGGGAAACCATTGGGAGATGGAATTATGGAATTCTGGAATTCCCAGTTCAGACTGACACCAAACAGCACCAGAAACTGGGAAAGGACTTGGAGATGGAATCCTGGAATTCTGGAATCCAGGTGGAATTCCCAGTTCAGACTGACACCAAACCAAAATCGGAAAGCCGCTGGAGATGGAATCCTGGAATTCCAGAATCCAGGTGGAATTCCCAGTTCAGACCGACACCAAACAGCACCAGAAACAGGGAAAGGATTGGGTAATGGAATTATGGAATTCTGGAATTCCCAGTTCAGACTGGGACACCAAACAGCACCAGAAACAGGGAAAGGATTGGGAGACGGGATCATGGAATTCCAGAATCTGGATGGAATTCCCAGTTCAGAACCGACACCAAACCAGAAACTGGAAAAGGATTTGGAGAATGATCATGGAATTCTGGAATCATGGAATCCTGGAATCTGGATGGAATCTGGATGGAATTCCCATTTCAGACCGACACAAAACCAGAACTGGAAAATCATTGGAATTCCACAAAATTCTGGAATCCCCCTTGGAATTCCCAGTTCAGACTGGGACACCAAACACAAACAGGAAAATCACTGGGAAATGGAATTATGGAATTCCAGAATCCAGGTGGAATTCCCAGTTCAAACTGGGACACCAAACAGCACCAGAAACTGGGAAAGGACTTGGAGATGGAATCCTGGAATTCTGGAATTTGGATGGAACTCCCAGTTCAGACTGGGACACCAAGCAGGAACAGGGAAACCATTGGGATACAAAATTATGGAATTCTGGAATTTGGATGGAATTCCCAGTTCTGACTGACCCCAAACAGGAATTAGAAAACTACTGGGAGACAGAACCATGGAATTCTGGAATCCAGGTGGAATTCCCAGTTCAGACCGACACCAAACCATAACCGGAAAGCCGCTGGAGATGGAATTATGGAATTCCAGAATCCAGGTGGAATTCCCAGTTCAGACCGACACCAAGCAACATCAGAAACAGGGAAAGGATTGGGAGATGGAATTATGGAATTCTGGAATTCCCAGTTCTGACTGGGACACCAAACAGCACCAGAAACTGGGAAAGGACTTGGAGATGGAATCCTGGAATCCTGGAATTTGGATGGAATTCCCAGTTCTGACCGACACCAAGCAACAACAGAAACTGGGAAACCATTGGGAGATGGAATTATGGAATTCTGGAATTCCCAGTTCAGACTGACACCAAACAGCACCAGAAACTGGGAAAGGACTTGGAGATGGAATCCTGGAATTCTGGAATCCAGGTGGAATTCCCAGTTCAGACTGACACCAAACCAAAATCGGAAAGCCGCTGGAGATGGAATCCTGGAATTCCAGAATCCAGGTGGAATTCCCAGTTCAGACCGACACCAAACAGCACCAGAAACAGGGAAAGGATTGGGAGACGGGATCATGGAATTCCAGAATCTGGATGGAATTCCCAGTTCAGAACCGACACCAAACCAGAAACTGGAAAAGGATTTGGAGAATGATCATGGAATTCTGGAATCATGGAATCCTGGAATCTGGATGAAATCTGGATGGAATTCCCATTTCAGACCGACACCAAACCGGAACTGGAAAATCATTGGAATTCCACAAAATTCTGGAAACCCCCTTGGAATTCCCAGTTCAGACTGGGACACCAAACACAAACAGGAAAATCACTGGGAGATGGAATTACGGAATTCCAGAATCCAGGTGGAATTCCCAGTTCAAACTGGGACACCAAACAGCACCAGAAACTGGGAAAGGACTTGGAGATGGAATCCTGGAATTCTGGAATTTGGATGGAACTCCCAGTTCAGACTGGGACACCAAGCAGGAACAGGGAAACCATTGGGATACAAAATTATGGAATTCTGGAATTTGGATGGAATTCCCAGTTCTGACTGACCCCAAACAGGAATTAGAAAACTACTGGGAGACAGAACCATGGAATTCTGGAATCCAGGTGGAATTCCCAGTTCAGACTGACACCAAACCAAAACCGGAAAGCCGCTGGAGATGGAATTATGGAATTCCAGAATCCAGGTGGAATTCCCAGTTCAGACCGACACCAAGCAACATCAGAAACAGGGAAAGGATTGGGAGATGGAATTATGGAATTCTGGAATTCCCAGTTCTGACTGGGACACAAAACAGCACCAGAAACTGGGAAACGCTTGGGAGATGGAATTATGGAATTCTGGAATTCCCAGTTCAGACTGACACCAAACAGCACCAGAAACTGGGAAAGGACTTGGAGATGGAATCCTGGAATTCTGGAATCCAGGTGGAATTCCCAGTTCAGACTGACACCAAACCAAAATCGGAAAGCCGCTGGAGATGGAATCCTGGAATTCCAGAATCCAGGTGGAATTCCCAGTTCAGACCGACACCAAACAGCACCAGAAACAGGGAAAGGATTGGGAGATGGAATTATGGAATTCTGGAATTCCCAGTTCCGACTGGGACACCAAACAGCACCAGAAACAGGGAAAGGATTGGGAGACGGGATCATGGAATTCCAGGATCTGGATGGAATTCCCAGTTCAGAACCGACACCAAACCAGAAACTGGAAAAGGATTTGGAGAATGATCATGGAATTCTGGAATCATGGAATCCTGGAATCTGGATGGAATCTGGATGGAATTCCCATTTCAGACCGACACAAAACCGGAACTGGAAAATCATTGGAATTCCACAAAATTCTGGAATCCCCCTTGGAATTCCCAGTTCAGACTGGGACACCAAACACAAACAGGAAAATCACTGGGAAATGGAATTATGGAATTCCAGAATCCAGGTGGAATTCCCAGTTCAAACTGGGACACCAAACAGCACCAGAAACTGGGAAAGGACTTGGAGATGGAATCCTGGAATTCTGGAATTTGGGTGGAATTCCCAGTTCTGACTGACCCCAAACAGGAATTAGAAACCTACTGGGAGACAGAACCATGGAATTCTGGAATCCAGGTGGAATTCCCAGTTCAGACCGACACCAAGCAACATCAGAAACAGGGAAAGGATTGGGAGATGGAATTATGGAATTCTGGAATTCCCAGTTCTGACTGGGACACCAAACAGCACCAGAAACTGGGAAAGGATTGGGAGACGGGATCCTGGAATCCTGGAATTTGGATGGAATTCCCAGTTCTGACCGACACCAAGCAACAACAGAAACTGGGAAACCATTGGGAGATGGAATTATGGAATTCTGGAATTCCCAGTTCAGACTGACACCAAACAGCACCAGAAACTGGGAAAGGACTTGGAGATGGAATCCTGGAATTCTGGAATCCAGGTGGAATTCCCAGTTCAGACTGACACCAAACCAAAATCGGAAAGCTGCTGGAGATGGAATCCTGGAATTCCAGAATCCAGGTGGAATTCCCAGTTCAGACCGACACCAAACAGCACCAGAAACAGGGAAACCATTGGGAGATGGAATTCTGGAATTCTGGAATTCCCAGTTCAGACTGACCCAAACAGCACCAGAAACTGGGAAAGGATTGGGAGACGGGATCATGGAATTCCAGAATCTGGATGGAATTCCCAGTTCAGAACCGACACCAAACCAGAAACTGGAAAAGGATTTGGAGAATGATCATGGAATTCTGGAATCATGGAATCCTGGAATCTGGATGGAATCTGGATGGAATTCCCATTTCAGACCGACACCAAACCGGAACTGGAAAATCATTGGAATTCCACAAAATTCTGGAATCCCCCTTGGAATTCCCAGTTCAGACTGGGACACCAAACACAAACAGGAAAATCACTGGGAAATGGAATTATGGAATTCCAGAATCCAGGTGGAATTCCCAGTTGAAACTGGGACACCAAACAGCACCAGAAACTGGGAAAGGACTTGGAGATGGAATCCTGGAATCCTGGAATTTGGATGGAATTCCCAGTTCAGACTGGGACACCAAGCAGGAACAGGGAAACCATTGGGATACAAACTTATGGAATTCTGGAATTTGGATGGAATTCCCAGTTCTGACTGACCCCAAACAGGAATTAGAAAACTACTGGGAGACAGAACCATGGAATTCTGGAATCCAGGTGGAATTCCCAGTTCAGACTGACACCAAAGCAAAACCGGAAAGCCGCTGGAGATGGAATTATGGAATTCCAGAATCCAGGTGGAATTCCCAGTTCAGACCGACACCAAACAGCACCAGAAACTGGGAAACGCTTGGGAGATGGAATTATGGAATTCTGGAATTCCCAGTTCAGACTGGGACACCAAACAGCACCAGAAACTGGGAAAGGACTTGGAGATGGAATCCTGGAATCCTGGAATTTGGATGGAATTCCCAGTTCTGACCGACACCAAGCAACAACAGAAACTGGGAAACCATTGGGAGATGGAATTATGGAATTCTGGAATTCCCAGTTCAGACTGACACCAAACAGCACCAGAAACTGGGAAAGGACTTGGAGATGGAATCCTGGAATTCTGGAATCCAGGTGGAATTCCCAGTTCTGACCGACACCAAACAAAAATCGGAAAGCCGCTGGAGATGGAACAATGGAATTCCAGAATCCAGGTGGAATTCCCAGTTCAGACCGACACCAAACAGCACCAGAAACAGGGAAACCATTGGGAGATGGAATTATGGAATTCTGGAATCCAGGTGGAATTCCCAGTTCAGACCGACACCAAACAGCACCAGAAACAGGGAAAGGATTGGGAGATGGAATTATGGAATTCTGGAATTCCCAGTTCAGACTGGGACCCAAAACAGCACCAGAAACAGGGAAAGGATTGGGAGACGGGATCATGGAATTCCAGAATCTGGATGGAATTCCCAGTTCAGAACCGACACCAAACCAGAAACTGGAAAAGGATTTGGAGAATGATCATGGAATTCTGGAATCATGGAATCCTGGAATCTGGATGGAATCTGGATGGAATTCCCATTTCAGACCGACACCAAACCGGAACTGGAAAATCATTGGAATTCCACAAAATTCTGGAATCCCCCTTGGAATTCCCAGTTCAGACTGGGACACCAAACACAAACAGGAAAATCACTGGGAAATGGAATTATGGAATTCCAGAATCCAGGTGGAATTCCCAGTTCAAACTGGGACACCAAACAGCACCAGAAACTGGGAAAGGACTTGGAGATGGAATCCTGGAATTCTGGAATTTGGATGGAATTCCCAGTTCTGACTGACCCCAAACAGGAATTAGAAAACTACTGGGAGACAGAACCATGGAATTCTGGAATCCAGGTGGAATTCCCAGTTCAGACTGACACCAAACCAAAACCGGAAAACCGCTGGAGATGGAATTATGGAATTCCAGAATCCAGGTGGAATTCCCAGTTCAGACCGACACCAAGCAACATCAGAAACAGGGAAAGGATTGGGAGATGGAATTATGGAATTCTGGAATTCCCAGTTCTGACTGGGACACCAAACAGCACCAGAAACTGGGAAAGGACTTGGAGATGGAATCCTGGAATCCTGGAATTCCCAGTTCAGACTGGGACACCAAACAGCACCAGAAACTGGGAAAGGACTTGGAGATGGAATCCTGGAATCCTGGAATTTGGATGGAATTCCCAGTTCTGACCGACACCAAGCAACAACAGAAACTGGGAAACCATTGGGAGATGGAATTATGGAATTCTGGAATTCCCAGTTCAGACTGGGACACCAAACAGCACCAGAAACTGGGAAAGGACTTGGAGATGGAATCCTGGAATTCTGGAATCCAGGTGGAATTCCCAGTTCAGACTGACACCAAACCAAAATCGGAAAGCCGCTGGAGATGGAATCCTGGAATTCCAGAATCCAGGTGGAATTCCCAGTTCAGACCGACACCAAACAGCACCAGAAACAGGGAAACCATTGGGAGATGGAATTATGGAATTCTGGAATTCCCAGTTCAGACTGACCCAAACAGCACCAGAAACAGGGAAAGGATTGGGAGACGGGATCATGGAATTCCAGAATCTGGATGGAATTCCCAGTTCAGAACCGACAGCAAACCAGAAACTGGAAAAGGATTTGGAGAATGATCATGGAATTCAGGAATCATGGAATCCTGGAATCTGGATGGAATCTGGATGGAATTCCCATTTCAGACCGACACCAAACCGGAACTGGAAAATCATTGGAATTCCACAAAATTCTGGAATCCCCCTTGGAATTCCCAGTTCAGACTGGGACACCAAACACAAACAGGAAAATCACTGGGAAATGGAATTATGGAATTCCAGAATCCAGGTGGAATTCCCAGTTGAAACTGGGACACCAAACAGCACCAGAAACTGGGAAAGGACTTGGAGATGGAATCCTGGAATTCTGGAATTTGGATGGAATTCCCAGTTCAGACTGGGACACCAAGCAGGAACAGGGAAACCATTGGGATACAAAATTATGGAATTCTGGAATTTGGATGGAATTCCCAGTTCTGACTGACCCCAAACAGGAATTAGAAAACTACTGGGAGACAGAACCATGGAATTCTGGAATCCAGGTGGAATTCCCAGTTCAGACTGACACCAAACCAAAACCGGAAAGCCGCTGGAGATGGAATTATGGAATTCCAGAATCCAGGTGGAATTCCCAGTTCAGACCGACACCAAGCAACATAAGAAACAGGGAAAGGATTGGGAGATGGAATTATGGAATACTGGAATTCCCAGTTCTGACTGGGACACAAAACTGCACCAGAAACAGGGAAACCCTTGGGAGATGGAATTATGGAATTCTGGAATTCCCAGTTCAGACTGGGACACCAAACAGCACCAGAAACTGGGAAAGGACTTGGAGATGGAATCCTGGAATCCTGGAATTTGGATGGAATTCCCAGTTCTGACCGACACCAAGCAACAACAGAAACTGGGAAACCATTGGGAGATGGAATTATGGAATTCTGGAATTCCCAGTTCAGACTGACCCCAAACAGCACCAGAAACTGGGAAAGGACTTGGAGATGGAATCCTGGAATTCTGGAATCCAGGTGGAATTCCCAGTTCAGACTGACACCAAACCAAAACCGGAAAGCCGCTGGAGATGGAACAATGGAATTCCAGAATCCAGGTGGAATTCCCAGTTCAGACAGACACCAAGCAACATCAGAAACAGGGAAAGGATTGGGAGATGGAATTCTGGAATTCTGGAATTCCCAGTTCTGACTGGGACCCAAAATAGCACCAGAAACTGGGAAACCCTTGGGAGATGGAATTATGGCATTCTGGAATTCCCAGTTCAGACTGGTACACCAAACAGCACCAGAAACAGGGAAAGGATTGGGAGACGGGATCATGGAATTCCAGAATCTGGATGGAATTCCCAGTTCAGAACCGACACCAAACCAGAAACTGGAAAAGGATTTGGAGAATGATCATGGAATTCTGGAATCATGGAATCCTGGAATCTGGATGGAATCTGGATGGAATTCCCATTTCAGACCGACACCAAACCGGAACTGGAAAATCATTGGAATTCCACAAAATTCTGGAAGCCCCCTTGGAATTCCCAGTTCAGACTGGGACACCAAACACAAACAGGAAAATCACTGGGAAATGGAATTATGGAATTCCAGAATCCAGGTGGAATTCCCAGTTCAGACTGGGACACCAAAAAGCACCAGAAACTGGGAAAGGACTTGGAGATGGAATCCTGGAATTCTGGAATTTGGATGGAATTCCCAGTTCTGACTGACCCCAAACAGGAATTAGAAAACTACTGGGAGACAGAACCATGGAATTCCAGAATCCAGGTGGAATTCCCAGTTCAGACTGACACCAAACCAAAACCGGAAAGCCGCTGGAGATGGAATTATGGAATTCCAGAATCCAGGTGGAATTCCCAGTTCAGACCGACACCAAGCAACATCAGAAACAGGGAAAGGATTGGGAGATGGAATTATGGAATTCTGGAATTCCCAGTTCTGACTGGGACACCAAACAGCACCAGAAACTGGGAAAGGACTTGGAGATGGAATCCTGGAATCCTGGAATTTGGATGGAATTCCCAGTTCAGACAGGGACACCAAGCAGGAACAGGGAAACCATTGGGATACAAAATTATGGAATTCTGGAATTTGGATGGAATTCCCAGTTCTGACTGACCCCAAACAGGAATTAGAAAACTACTGGGAGACAGAACCATGGAATTCTGGAATCCAGGTGGAATTCCCAGTTCAGACTGACACCAAAGCAAAACCGGAAAGCCGCTGGAGATGGAATTATGGAATTCCAGAATCCAGGTGGAATTCCCAGTTCAGACCGACACCAAGCAACATAAGAAACAGGGAAAGGATTGGGAGATGGAATTATGGAATTCTGGAATTCCCAGCTCTGACTGGGACACAAAACAGCACCAGAAACTGGGAAACCCTTGGGAGATGGAATTATGGAATTCTGGAATTCCCAGTTCAGACTGACACCAAACAGCACCAGAAACTGGGAAAGGACTTGGAGATGGAATCCTGGAATTCTGGAATCCAGGTGGAATTCCCAGTTCAGACTGACACCAAACCAAAATCGGAAAGCCGCTGGAGATGGAATCCTGGAATTCCAGAATCCAGGTGGAATTCCCAGTTCAGACCGACACCAAGCAACATCAGAAACAGTGAAAGGATTGGGAGATGGAATTCTGGAATTCTGGAATCCAGGTGGAATTCCCAGTTCAGACCGACACCAAACAGCACCAGAAACAGGGAAACCATTGGGAGATGGAATTATGGAATTCTGGAATTCCCAGTTCAGACTGACCCAAACAGCACCAGAAACAGGGAAACCATTGGGAGATGGAATCCTGGAATTCCAGAATCCAGGTGGAATTCCCTTTTCAGACCGACACCAAACAGCACCAGAAACAGGGAAACCATTGGGAGATGGAATTATGGAATTCCAGAATCCAGGTGGAATTCCCAGTACAGACCGACACCAAACAGAACCAGAAACAGGGAAACCATTGGGAGATGGAATTATGGAATTCTGGAATTCCCAGTTCAGACTGACCCAAACAGCACCAGAAACAGGGAAAGGATTGGGAGATGGAATTCTGGAATTCTGGAATTCCCAGTTCTGACTGGGACACAAAACAGCACCAGAAACTTGGAAACCCTTGGGAGATGGAATTATGGAATTCTGGAATTCCCAGTTCAGACTGACCCAAACAGCACCAGATACAGGGAAAGGATTGGGAGCTGGAATCATGGAATTCCAGGATCTGGATGGAATTCCCATTTCAGAACCGACACCAAACCAGAAACTGGAAAAGGATTTGGAGAATGATCATGGAATTCTGGAATCATGGAATCCTGGAATCTGGATGGAATCTGGATGGAATTCCCATTTCAGACCGACACCAAACCGGAACTGGAAAATCATTGGAATTCCACAAAATTCTGGAATCCCCCTTGGAATTCCCAGTTCAGACTGGGACACCAAACACAAACAGGAAAATCACTGGGAAATGGAATTATGGAATTCCAGAATCCAGGTGGAATTCCCAGTTCAAACGGGGACACCAAACAGCACCAGAAACTGGGAAAGGACTTGGAGATGGAATCCTGGAATTCTGGAATTTGGATGGAATTCCCAGTTCAGACTGGGACACCAAGCAGGAACAGGGAAACCATTGGGATACAAAATTATGGAATTCTGGAATTTGGATGGAATTCCCAGTTCTGACTGACCCCAAACAGGAATTGGAAAACTACTGGGAGACAGAACCATGGAATTCTGGAATCCAGGTGGAATTCCCAGTTCAGACTGACACCAAACCAAAACTGGAAAGCCGCTGGAGATGGAATTATGGAATTCCAGAATCCAGGTGGAATTCCCAGTTCAGACCGACACCAAGCAACATCAGAAACAGGGAAAGGATTGGGAGATGGAATTATGGAATTCTGGAATCCAGGTGGAATTCCCAGTTCAGACCGACACCAAACAGCACCAGAAACAGGGAAAGGATTGGGAGATGGAATTATGGAATTCTGGAATTCCCAGTTCAGACTGGGACACCAAACAGCACCAGAAACTGGGAAAGGACTTGGAGATGGAATCCTGGAATTCTGGAATTTGGTTGGAATTCCCAGTTCTGACCGACACCAAGCAACAACAGAAACTGGGAAACCCTTGGGAGATGGAATTATGGAATTCTGGAATTCCCAGTTCAGACTGACCCAAACAGCACCAGAAACTGGGAAAGGATTGGGACACGGGATCATGGAATTCCAGAATCTGGATGGAATTCCCATTTCAGACCGACAGCAAACCAGAAACTGGAAAAGGATTTGGAGAATGATCATGGATTTCTTTAATCATGGAATCCTGGAATCTGGATGGAATCTGGATGGAATTCCCATTTCAGACCGACACTAAACTGGAACTGGAAAATCATTGGAATTCCACAAAATTCTGGAATCCCCCTTGGAATTCCCAGTTCAGACTAGGACACCAAACACAAACAGGAAAATCACTGGGAAATGGAATTATGGAATTCCAGAATCCAGGTGGAATTCCCAGTTCAAACTGGGACACCAAACAGCACCAGAAACTGGGAAAGGACTTGGAGATGGAATCCTGGAATTCTGGAATTTGGATGGAATTCCCAGTTCAGACTGGGACACCAAGCAGGAACAGGGAAACCATTGGGATACAAAATTATGGAATTCTGGAATTTGGATGGAATTCCCAGTTCTGACTGACCCCAAACAGGAATTAGAAAACTACTGGGAGACAGAACCATGGAATTCTGGAATCCAGGTGGAATTCCCAGTTCAGACTGACACCAAACCAAAACCGGAAAGCCGCTGGAGATGGAATTATGGAATTCCAGATTCCAGGTGGAATTCCCAGTTCAGACCGACACCAAGCAACATCAGAAACTGGGAAAGGATTGGGAGATGGAATTATGGAATTCTGGAATTCCCAGTTCTGACTGGGACACCAAACAGCACCAGAAACTGGGAAAGGACTTGGAGATGGAATCCTGGAATCCTTGAATTCCCAGTTCAGACTGGGACACCAAACAGCACCAGAAACTGGGAAAGGACTTGGAGATGGAATCCTGGAATCCTGGAATTTGGATGGAATTCCCAGTTCTGACCGACACCAAGCAACAACAGAAACTGGGAAACCATTGGGAGATGGAATTATGGAATTCTGGAATTCCCAGTTCAGACTGACACCAAACAGCACCAGAAACTGGGAAAGGACTTGGAGATGGAATCCTGGAATTCTGGAATCCAGGTGGAATTCCCACTTCAGACTGACACCAAACCAAAACCGGAAAGCCGCTGGAGATGGAACAATGGAATTCCAGAATCCAGGTGGAATTCCCAGTTCAGACTGACACCAAACAGCACCAGAAACTGGGAAAGGACTTGGAGATGGAATCCTGGAATACTGGAATCCAGGTGGAATTCCCAGTTCAGACCAACACAAACAGCACCAGAAGCAGGGAAATCATTGGGAGATGGAATTATGGAATTCTGGAATTCCCAGTTCAGACTGACCCAAACAGCACCAGAAACAGGGAAAGGATTGGGAGACGGGATCATGGAATTCCAGAATCTGGATGGAATTCCCAGTTCAGAACCGACACCAAACCAGAAACTGGAAAAGGATTTGGAGAATGATCATGGAATTCTGGAATCATGGAATCCTGGAATCTGGATGGAATCTGGATGGAATTCCCATTTCAGACCGACACCAAACCGGAACTGGAAAATCATTGGAATTCCACAAAATTCTGGAATCCCCCTTGGAATTCCCAGTTCAGACTGTGACACCAAACACAAACAGGAAAATCACTGGGAAATGGAATGATGGAATTCCAGAATCCAGGTGGAATTCCCAGTTCAGACTGGGACACCAAACAGCACCAGAAACTGGGAAAGGACTTGGAGATGGAATCCTGGAATTCTGGAATTTGGATGGAATTCCCTGTTCAGACTGGGACACCAAGCAGGAACAGGGAAACCATTGGGATACAAAATTATGGAATTCTGGAATTTGGATGGAATTCCCAGTTCTGACTGACCCCAAACAGGAATTAGAAAACTACTGGGAGACAGAACCATGGAATTCTGGAATCCAGGTGGAATTCCCAGTTCAGACTGACACCAAAGCAAAACCGGAAAGCCGCTGGAGATGGAATTATGGAATTCCAGAATCCAGGTGGAATTCCCAGTTCAGACCGACACCAAGCAACATCAGAAACAGGGAAAGGATTGGGAGATGGAATTATGGAATTCTGGAATTCCCAATTCAGACTGACCCAAACAGTACCAGAAACAGGGAAAGGACTTGGAGATGGAATCATGGAATTCTGGAATCCAGGTGGAATTCCCAGTTCAGACCGACACCAAACAGCACCAGAAACAGGGAAACCATTGGGAGATGGAATTCTGGAAATCTGGAATTCCCAGTTCAGACTGGGACACAAAACAGCAGCAGAAACAGGGAAACCCTTGGGAGATGGAATTATGGAATTCTGGAATTCCCATTTCAGACTGGGACACCAAACAGCACCAGAAACTGGGAAAGGACTTGGAGATGGAATCCTGGAATTCTGGAATTTGGATGGAATTCCCAGTTCAGACTGGGACACCAAGCAGGAACAGGGAAACCATTGGGATACAAAATTATGGAATTCTGGAATTTGGATGGAATTCCCAGTTCTGACTGACCCCAAACAGGAATTAGAAAACTACTGGGAGACAGAACCATGGAATTCTGGAATCCAGGTGGAATTCCCAGTTCAGACCGACACCAAACCAAAACCGGAAAGCCGCTGGAGATGGAATTATGGAATTCCAGATTCCAGGTGGAATTCCCAGTTCAGACCGACACCAAGAAACATCAGAAACAGGGAAAGGATTGGGAGATGGAATTATGGAATTCTGGAATTCCCAGTTCTGACTGGGACACCAAACAGCACCAGAAACTGGGAAACCCTTGGGAGATGGAATTATGGAATTCTGGAATTCCCAGTTCAGACTGGGACACCAAGCAACACCAGAAACTGGGAAAAGACTTGGAGATGGAATCCTGGAATCCTGGAATTTGGATGGAATTCCCAGTTCTGACCGACACCAAGCAACAACGGAAACTGGGAATCCCTTGGGAGATGGAATTATGGAATTCTGGAATTCCCAGTTCAGACTGACACCAAACAGCACCAGAAACTGGGAAAGGACTTGGAGATGGAATCCTGGAATTCTGGAATCCAGGTGGAATTCCCAGTTCAGACTGACACCAAACCAAAATCGGAAAGCCGCTGGAGATGGAATCCTGGAATTCCAGAATCCAGGTGGAATTCCCAGTTCAGACCGACACCAAACAGCACCAGAAACAGGAAAGGATTGGGAGATGGAATTATGGAATTCTGGAATTCCCAGTTCAGACTGACCCAAACAGCACCAGAAACTGGGAAAGGATTGGGAGACGGGATCATGGAATTCCAGAATCTGGATGGAATTCCCAGTTCAGAACCGACACCAAACCAGAAACTGGAAAAGGATTTGGAGAATGATCATGGAATTCTGGAATCATGGAATCCTGGAATCTGGATGGAATCTGGATGGAATTCCCATTTCAGACCGACACCAAAGCGGAACTGGAAAATCATTGGAATTCCACAAAATTCTGGAATCCCCCTTGGAATTCCCAGTTCAGACTGGGACACCAAACACAAACAGGAAAATCACTGGGAAATGGAATGATGGAATTCCAGAATCCAGGTGGAATTCCCAGTTCAAACTGGGACACCAAACAGCACCAGAAACTGGGAAAGGACTTGGAGATGGAATTATGGAATTCTGGAATCCAGGTGGAATTCCCAGTTCAGACTGGGACACCAAGCAGGAACAGGGAAACCATTGGGATACAAAATTATGGAATTCTGGAATTTGGATGGAATTCCCAGTTCTGACTGACCCCAAACAGGAATTAGAAAACTACTGGGAGACAGAACCATGGAATTCTGGAATCCAGGTGGAATTCCCAGTTCAGACTGACACCAAACCAAAACCGGAAAGCCGCTGGAGATGGAATTATGGAATTCCAGAATCCAGGTGGAATTCCCAGTTCAGACCGACACCAAGCAACATCAGAAACAGGGAAAGGATTGGGAGATGGAATTATGGAATTCTGGAATTCCCAGTTCTGACTGGGACACCAAACAGCACCAGAAATTGGGAAACGCTTGGGAGATGGAATCCTGGAATCCTGGAATTCCCAGTTCAGACTGGGACACCAAACAGCACCAGAAACTGGGAAAGGACTTGGAGATGGAATCCTGGAATCCTGGAATTTGGATGGAATTCCCAGTTCTGACCGACACCAAGCAACAACAGAAACTGGGAAACCCTTGGGAGATGGAATTATGGAATTCTGGAATTCCCAGTTCAGACTGACACCAAACAGCACCAGAAACTGGGAAAGGACTTGGAGATGGAATCCTGGAATTCCAGAATCCAGGTGGAATTCCTAGTTCAGACCGACACCAAACAGCACCAGAAACAGGGAAACCATTGGGAGATGGAATTATGGAATTCTGGAATTCCCAGTTCAGACTGGGACACCAAACAGCACCAGAAACAGGGAAAGGATTGGGAGACGGGATCATGGAATTCCAGAATCTGGATGGAATTCCCAGTTCAGAACCGACACCAAACCAGAAACTGGAAAAGGATTTGGAGAATGATCATGGAATTCTGGAATCATGGAATCCTGGAATCTGGATGGAATCTGGATGGAATTCCCATTTCAGACCGACACCAAACCGGAACTGGAAAATCATTGGAATTCCACAAAATTCTGGAATCCCCCTTGGAATTCCCAGTTCAGACTGGGACACCAAACACAAACAGGAAAATCACTGGGAAATGGAATGATGGAATTCCAGAATCCAGGTAGAATTCCCAGTTCAAACTGGGACACCAAACAGCACCAGAAACTGGGAAAGGACTTGGAGATGGAATCCTGGAATTCTGGAATTTGGATGGAATTCCCAGTTCAGACTGGGACACCAAGCAGGAACAGGGAAACCATTGGGATACAAAATTATGGAATTCTGGAATTTGGATGGAATTCCCAGTTCAGACTGACCCCAAACAGGAATTAGAAAACTACTGGGAGACAGAACCATGGAATTCTGGAATCCAGGTGGAATTCCCAGTTCAGACTGACACCAAACCAAAACCGGAAAGCCGCTGGAGATGGAATTATGGAATTCCAGAATCCAGGTGGAATTCCCAGTTCAGACCGACACCAAGCAACATCAGAAACAGGGAACGGATTGGGAGATGGAATTATGGAATTCTGGAATTCCCAGTTCTGACTGGGACACCAAACAGCACCAGAAACTGGGAAAGGACTTGGAGATGGAATCCTGGAATCCTGGAATTCCCAGTTCAGACTGGGACACCAAACAGCACCAGAAACTGGGAAAGGACTTGGAGATGGAATCCTGGAATCCTGGAATTTGGATGGAATTCCCAGTTCTGACCGACACCAAGCAACAACAGAAACTGGGAAACCATTGGGAGATGGAATTATGGAATTCTGGAATTCCCAGTTCAGACTGACACCAAACCAAAATCGGAAAGCCGCTGGAGATGGAATCCTGGAATTCCAGAATCCAGGTGGAATTCCCAGTTCAGACCGACACCAAACAGCACCAGAAACAGGGAAACCATTGGGAGATGGAATTATGGAATTCTGGAATTCCCAGTTCAGACTGACCCAAACAGCACCAGAAACAGGGAAAGGATTGGGAGACGGGATCATGGAATTCCAGAATCTGGATGGAATTCCCAGTTCAGAACCGACACCAAACCAGAAACTGGAAAAGGATTTGGAGAATGATCATGGAATTCTGGAATCATGGAATCCTGGAATCTGGATGGAATCTGGATGGAATTCCCATTTCAGACCGACACCAAACCGGAACTGGAAAATCATTGGAATTCCACAAAATTCTGGAATCCCCCTTGGAATTCCCAGTTCAGACTGGGACACCAAACACAAACAGGAAAATCACTGGGAAATGGAATGATGGAATTCCAGAATCCAGGTGGAATTCCCAGTTCAAACTGGGACACCAAACAGCACCAGAAACTGGGAAAGGACTTGGAGATGGAATCCTGGAATTCTGGAATTTGGATGGAATTCCCAGTTCAGACTGGGACACCAAGCAGGAACAGGGAAACCATTGGGATACAAAATTATGGAATTCTGGAATTTGGATGGAATTCCCAGTTCTGACTGACCCCAAACAGGAATTAGAAAACTACTGGGAGACAGAACCATGGAATTCTGGAATCCAGGTGGAATTCCCAGTTCAGACTGACACCAAACCAAAACCGGAAAGCCGCTGGAGATGGAATTATGGAATTCCAGAATCCAGGTGGAATTCCCAGTTCAGACCGACACCAAGCAACATCAGAAACAGGGAAAGGATTGGGAGATGGAATTATGGAATTCTGGAATTCCCAGTTCTGACTGGGACACAAAACAGCACCAGAAACTGGGAAAGGACTTGGAGATGGAATCCTGGAATCCTGGAATTTGGATGGAATTCCCAGTTCTGACCGACACCAAGCAACAACAGAAACTGGGTAACCCTTGGGAGATGGAATTATGGAATTCTGGAATTCCCAGTTCAGACTGACCCCAAACAGCACCAGAAACTGGGAAAGGACTTGGAGATGGAATCCTGGAATTCTGGAATCCAGGTGGAATTCCCAGTTCAGACTGACACCAAACCAAAACCGGAAAGCCGCTGGAGATGGAACAATGGAATTCCAGAATCCAGGTGGAATTCCCAGTTCAGACCGACACCAAGCAACATCAGAAACAGGGAAAGGATTGGGAGATGGAATTCTGGAATTCTGGAATTCCCAGTTCAGACTGACCCAAACAGCACCAGAAACTGGGAAACCCTTGGGAGATGGAATTATGGAATTCTGGAATTCCCAGTTCAGACTGACACCAAACAGCACCAGAAACAGGGAAACCATTGGGAGATGGAATTATGGAATTCTGGAATTCCCAGTTCAGACTGACCCAAACAGCACCAGAAACAGGGAAAGGATTGGGAGACGGGATCATGGAATTCCAGAATCTGGATGGAATTCCCAGTTCAGAACCGACACCAAACCAGAAACTGGAAAAGGATTTGGAGAATGATCATGGAATTCTGGAATCATGGAATCCTGGAATCTGGATGGAATCTGGATGGAATTCCCATTTCAGACCGACACCAAACCGGAACTGGAAAATCATTGGAATTCCACAAAATTCTGGAATCCCCCTTGGAATTCCCAGTTCAGACTGGGACACCAAACACAAACAGGAAAATCACTGGGAAATGGAATGATGGAATTCCAGAATCCAGGTGGAATTCCCAGTTCAAACTGGGACACCAAACAGCACCAGAAACTGGGAAAGGACTTGGAGATGGAATCCTGGAATTCTGGAATTTGGATGGAATTCCCAGTTCAGACTGGGACACCAAGCAGGAACAGGGAAACCATTGGGATACAAAATTATGGAATTCTGGAATTTGGATGGAATTCCCAGTTCTGACTGACCCCAAACAGGAATTAGAAAACTACTGGGAGACAGAACCATGGAATTCTGGAATCCAGGTGGAATTCCCAGTTCAGACTGACACCAAACCAAAACCGGAAAGCCGCTGGAGATGGAATTATGGAATTCCAGAATCCAGGTGGAATTCCCAGTTCAGACCGACACCAAGCAACATCAGAAACAGGGAAAGGATTGGGAGATGGAATTATGGAATTCTGGAATTCCCAGTTCTGACTGGGACACAAAACAGCACCAGAAACTGGGAAAGGACTTGGAGATGGAATCCTGGAATCCTGGAATTTGGATGGAATTCCCAGTTCTGACCGACACCAAGCAACAACAGAAACTGGGTAACCCTTGGGAGATGGAATTATGGAATTCTGGAATTCCCAGTTCAGACTGACCCCAAACAGCACCAGAAACTGGGAAAGGACTTGGAGATGGAATCCTGGAATTCTGGAATCCAGGTGGAATTCCCAGTTCAGACTGACACCAAACCAAAATCGGAAAGCCGCTGGAGATGGAATCCTGGAATTCCAGAATCCAGGTGGAATTCCCAGTTCAGACCGACACCAAACAGCACCAGAAACAGGGAAACCATTGGGAGATGGAATTATGGAATTCTGGAATCCAGGTGGAATTCCCAGTTCAGACTGACACCAAACCAAAACCGGAAAGCCGCTGGAGATGGAACAATGGAATTCCAGAATCCAGGTGGAATTCCCAGTTCAGACCGACACCAAGCAACATCAGAAACAGGGAAAGGATTGGGAGATGGAATTCTGGAATTCTGGAATTCCCAGTTCAGACTGACCCAAACAGCACCAGAAACTGGGAAACCCTTGGGAGATGGAATTATGGAATTCTGGAATTCCCAGTTCAGACTGACACCAAACAGCACCAGAAACAGGGAAACCATTGGGAGATGGAATTATGGAATTCTGGAATTCCCAGTTCAGACTGACCCAAACAGCACCAGAAACAGGGAAAGGATTGGGAGACGGGATCATGGAATTCCAGAATCTGGATGGAATTCCCAGTTCAGAACCGACACCAAACCAGAAACTGGAAAAGGATTTGGAGAATGATCATGGAATTCTGGAATCATGGAATCCTGGAATCTGGATGGAATCTGGATGGAATTCCCATTTCAGACCGACACCAAACCGGAACTGGAAAATCATTGGAATTCCACAAAATTCTGGAATCCCCCTTGGAATTCCCAGTTCAGACTGGGACACCAAACACAAACAGGAAAATCACTGGGAAATGGAATGATGGAATTCCAGAATCCAGGTGGAATTCCCAGTTGAAACTGGGACACCAAACAGCACCAGAAACTGGGAAAGGACTTGGAGATGGAATCCTGGAATTCTGGAATTTGGATGGAATTCCCAGTTCAGACTGGGACACCAAGCAGGAACAGGGAAACCATTGGGATACAAAATTATGGAATTCTGGAATTTGGATGGAATTCCCAGTTCTGACTGACCCCAAACAGGAATTAGAAAACTACTGGGAGACAGAACCATGGAATTCTGGAATCCAGGTGGAATTCCCAGTTCAGACTGACACCAAACCAAAACCGGAAAGCCGCTGGAGATGGAATTATGGAATTCCAGAATCCAGGTGGAATTCCCAGTTCAGACCGACACCAAGCAACATCAGAAACAGGGAAAGGATTGGGAGATGGAATTATGGAATTCTGGAATTCCCAGTTCTGACTGGGACACCAAACAGAACCAGAAACTGGGAAACCCTTGGGAGATGGAATTATGGAATTCTGGAATTCCCAGTTCAGACTGGGACACCAAACAGCACCAGAAACTGGGAAAGGACTTGGAGATGGAATCCTGGAATCCTGGAATTTGGATGGAATTCCCAGTTCTGACCGACACCAAGCAACCACAGAAACTGGGAAACCATTGGGAGATGGAATTATGGAATTCTGGAATTCCCAGTTCAAACTGGGACACCAAACAGCACCAGAAACTGGGAAAGGACTTGGAGATGGAATCCTGGAATCCTGGAATTTGGATGGAATTCCCAGTTCTGACCGACACCAGGCAACAACAGAAACTGGGAAACCATTGGGAGATGGAATTCTGGAATTCTGGAATCCAGGTGGAATTCCCAGTTCAGACTGACACCAAACCAAAACCGGAAAGCCGCTGGAGATGGAACAATGGAATTCCAGAATCCAGGTGGAATTCCCAGTTCAGACCGACACCAAACAGCACCAGAAACAGGGAAACCATTGGGAGATGGAATTATGGAATTCTGGAATTCCCAGTTCAGACTGACCCAAACAGCACCAGAAACAGGGAAAGGATTGGGAGACGGGATCATGGAATTCCAGAATCTGGATGGAATTCCCAGTTCAGAACCGACACCAAACCAGAAACTGGAAAAGGATTTGGAGAATGATCATGGAATTCTGGAATCATGGAATCCTGGAATCTGGATGGAATCTGGATGGAATTCCCATTTCAGACCGACACCAAACCGGAACTGGAAAATCATTGGAATTCCACAAAATTCTGGAATCCCCCTTGGAATTCCCAGTTCAGACTGGGACACCAAACACAAACAGGAAAATCACTGGGAAATGGAATGATGGAATTCCAGAATCCAGGTGGAATTCCCAGTTCAAACTGGGACACCAAACAGCACCAGAAACTGGGAAAGGACTTGGAGATGGAATCCTGGAATTCTGGAATTTGGATGGAATTCCCAGTTCAGACTGGGACACCAAGCAGGAACAGGGAAACCATTGGGATACAAAATTATGGAATTCTGGAA
This sequence comes from Zonotrichia albicollis, assembly GCF_047830755.1. NCBI lineage: Eukaryota > Metazoa > Chordata > Aves > Passeriformes > Passerellidae > Zonotrichia > Zonotrichia albicollis. Next base: position 1,128,959 of record NW_027428460.1, on the reverse strand, counting down.
TTTGGATGGAATTCCCAGTTCTGACTGACCCCAAACAGGAATTAGAAAACTACTGGGAGACAGAACCATGGAATTCTGGAATCCAGGTGGAATTCCCAGTTCAGACTGACACCAAACCAAAACCGGAAAGCCGCTGGAGATGGAATTATGGAATTCCAGAATCCAGGTGGAATTCCCAGTTCAGACCGACACCAAGCAACATCAGAAACAGGGAAAGGATTGGGAGATGGAATTATGGAATTCTGGAATTCCCAGTTTTGACTGGGACACAAAACAGCACCAGAAACTGGGAAACCCTTGGGAGATGGAATTATGGAATTCTGGAATTCCCAGTTCAGACTGGGACACCAAACAGCACCAGAAACTGGGAAAGGACTTGGAGATGGAATCCTGGAATCCTGGAATTTGGATGGAATTCCCAGTTCTGACAGACACCAAGCAACAACAGAAACAGGGAAACCATTGGGAGATGGAATTATGGATTTCTGGAATTCCCAGTTCAGACTGACACCAAACAGCACCAGAAACTGGGAAAGGACTTGGTGATGGAATCCTGGAATTCTGGAATTTGGATGGTATTCCCAGTTCAGACTGACACCAAACCAAAATGGGAAAGCCGCTGGAGATGGAATCCTGGAATTCCAGAATCCAGGTGGAATTCCCAGTTCAGACCGACACCAAACAGCACCAGAAACAGGGAAACCATTGGGAGATGGAATTATGGAATTCTGGAATTCCCAGTTCAGACTGACCCAAACAGCACCAGAAACAGGGAAAGGATTGGGAGACGGGATCATGGAATTCCAGAATCTGGATGGAATTCCCAGTTCAGAACCGACACCAAACCAGAAACTGGAAAAGGATTTGGAGAATGATCATGGAATTCTGGAATCATGGAATCCTGGAATCTGGATGGAATCTGGATGGAATTCCCATTTCAGACCGACACCAAACCGGAACTGGAAAATCATTGGAATTCCACAAAATTCTGGAATCCCCCTTGGAATTCCCAGTTCAGACTGGGACACCAAACACAAACAGGAAAATCACTGGGAAATGGAATGATGGAATTCCAGAATCCAGGTGGAATTCCCAGTTCAAACTGGGACACCAAACAGCACCAGAAACTGGGAAAGGACTTGGAGATGGAATCCTGGAATTCTGGAATTTGGATGGAATTCCCAGTTCAGACTGGGACACCAAGCAGGAACAGGGAAACCATTGGGATACAAAATTATGGAATTCTGGAATTTGGATGGAATTCCCAGTTCAGACTGACCCCAAACGAGAATTAGAAAACTACTGGGAGACAGAACCATGGAATTCTGGAATCCAGGTGGAATTCCCAGTTGAGACTGACACCAAACCAAAACCGGAAAGCCGCTGGAGATGGAATTATGGAATTCCAGAATCCAGGTGGAATTCCCAGTTCTGACCGACACCAAGCAACAACAGAAACTGGGAAACCATTGGGAGATGGAATTATGGAATTCTGGAATTCCCAGTTCAGACTGACACCAAACAGCACCAGAAACTGGGAAAGGATTTGGAGATGGAATCCTGGAATTCTGGAATCCAGGTGGAATTCCCAGTTCAGACTGACACCAAACCAAAATCGGAAAGCCGCTGGAGATGGAATCCTGGAATTCCAGAATCCAGGTGGAATTCCCAGTTCTGACCGACACCAAGCAACAACAGAAACAGGGAAACCATTGGGAGATGGAATTATGGAATTCTGGAATTCCCAGTTCAGACTGACCCAAACAGCACCAGAAACAGGGAAACCATTGGGAGATGGAATTATGGAATTCTGGAATTCCCAGTTCAGACCGACACCAAACAGCACCAGAAACAGGGAAACCATTGGGAGATGGAATTATGGAATTCTGGAATTCCCAGTTCAGACTGACCCAAACAGCACCAGAAACAGGGAAAGGATTGGGAGACGGGATCATGGAATTCCAGAATCTGGATGGAATTCCCAGTTCAGAAGCGACACCAAACCAGAAACTGGAAAAGGATTTGGAGAATGATCATGGAATTCTGGAATCATGGAATCCTGGAATCTGGATGGAATCTGGATGGAATTCCCATTTCAGACCGACACCAAACCGGAACTGGAAAATCATTGGAATTCCACAAAATTCTGGAATCCCCCTTGGAATTCCCAGTTCAGACTGGGACACCAAACACAAACAGGAAAATCACTGGGAAATGGAATGATGGAATTCCAGAATCCAGGTGGAATTCCCAGTTCAAACTGGGACACCAAACAGCACCAGAAACTGGGAAAGGACTTGGAGATGGAATCCTGGAATTCTGGAATTTGGATGGAATTCCCAGTTCAGACTGGGACACCAAGCAGGAACAGGGAAACCATTGGGATACAAAATTATGGAATTCTGGAATTTGGATGGAATTCCCAGTTCTGACTGACCCCAAACAGGAATTAGAAAACTACTGGGAGACAGAACCATGGAATTCTGGAATCCAGGTGGAATTCCCAGTTCAGACTGACACCAAAGCAAAACCGGAAAGCCGCTGGAGATGGAATTATGGAATTCCAGAATCCAGGTGGAATTCCCAGTTCAGACCGACACCAAGCAACATCAGAAACAGGGAAAGGATTGGGAGATGGAATTATGGAATTCTGGAATTCCCAGTTCAGACTGGGACACCAAACAGCACCAGAAACTGGGAAAGGACTTGGAGATGGAATCGTGGAATCCTGGAATTTGGATGGAATTCCCAGTTCTGACCGACACCAAGCAACCACAGAAACTGGGAAACCATTGGGAGATGGAATTATGGAATTCTGGAATTCCCAGTTCAAACTGGGACACCAAACAGCACCAGAAACTGGGAAAGGACTTGGAGATGGAATCCTGGAATCCTGGAATTTGGATGGAATTCCCAGTTCTGACCGACACCAGGCAACAACAGAAACTGGGAAACCATTGGGAGATGGAATTATGGAATTCTGGAATTCCCAGTTCAGACTGACACCAAACAGCACCAGAAACAGGGAAAGGATTGGGAGACAGAACCATGGAATTCTGGAATCCAGGTGGAATTCCCAGTTCAGACTGACACCAAACCAAAACCGGAAAGCCGCTGGAGATGGAACAATGGAATTCCAGAATCCAGGTGGAATTCCCAGTTCAGACCGACACCAAACAGCACCAGAAACAGGGAAACCCTTGGGAGATGGAATTATGGAATTCTGGAATTCCCAGTTCAGACTGACCCAAACAGCACCAGAAACAGGGAAAGGATTGGGAGACGGGATCATGGAATTCCAGAATCTGGATGGAATTCCCAGTTCAGAACCGACACCAAACCAGAAACTGGAAAAGGATTTGGAGAATGATCATGGAATTCTGGAATCATGGAATCCTGGAATCTGGATGGAATTCCCATTTCAGACCGACACCAAACCGGAACTGGAAAATCATTGGAATTCCACAAAATTCTGGAATCCCCCTTGGAATTCCCAGTTCAGACTGGGACACCAAACACAAACAGGAAAATCACTGGGAAATGGAATGATGGAATTCCAGAATCCAGGTGGAATTCCCAGTTCAAACTGGGACACCAAACAGCACCAGAAACTGGGAAAGGACTTGGAGATGGAATCCTGGAATTCTGGAATTTGGATGGAATTCCCAGTTCAGACTGGGACACCAAGCAGGAACAGGGAAACCATTGGGATACAAAATTATGGAATTCTGGAATTTGGATGGAATTCCCAGTTCTGACTGACCCCAAACAGGAATTAGAAAACTACTGGGAGACAGAACCATGGAATTCTGGAATCCAGGTGGAATTCCCAGTTCAGACTGACACCAAACCAAAACCGGAAAGCCGCTGGAGATGGAATTATGGAATTCCAGAATCCAGGTGGAATTCCCAGTTCAGACCGACACCAAGCAACATCAGAAACAGGGAAACCATTGGGAGATGGAATTAAGGAATTCTGGAATTCCCAGTTCAGACTGGGACACCAAACAGCACCAGAAACTGGGAAAGGACTTGGAGATGGAATCCTGGAATCCTGGAATTTGGAAGGAATTCCCAGTTCAGACTGGGACACAAAACAGCACCAGAAACTGGGAAACGCTTGGGAGATGGAATTATGGAATTCTGGAATTCCCAGTTCAGACTGGGACACCAAACAGCACCAGAAACTGGGAAAGGACTTGGAGATGGAATCCTGGAATCCTGGAATTTGGATGGAATTCCCAGTTCTGACCGACACCAAGCAACAACAGAACCTGGGAAACGCTTGGGAGATGGAATTATGGAATTCTGGAATTCCCAGTTCAGACTGACACCAAACAGCACCAGAAACTGGGAAAGGACTTGGAGATGGAATCCTGGAATTCTGGAATCCAGGTGGAATTCCCAGTTCAGACTGACACCAAACCAAAATCGGAAAGCCGCTGAAGATGGAACAATGGAATTCCAGAATCCAGGTGGAATTCCCAGTTCAGACTGACACCAAACAGCACCAGAAACAGGGAAACCATTGGGAGATGGAATTATGGAATTCTGGAATTCCCAGTTCAGACTGACACCAAACAGCACCAGAAACAGGGAAAGGACTTGGAGATGGAATTCTGGAATTCTGGAATCCAGGTGGAAATCCCAGTTCAGACTGACACCAAACCAAAACCGGAAAGCCGCTGGAGATGGAACAATGGAATTCCAGAATCCAGGTGGAATTCCCAGTTCAGACCGACACCAAACTGCACCAGAAACAGGGAAACCATTGGGAGATGGAATTATGGAATTCTGGAATTCCCAGTTCAGACTGGGACACCAAACAGCACCAGAAACAGGGAAAGGATTGGGAGACGGGATCATGGAATTCCAGAATCTGGATGGAATTCCCAGTTCAGAACCGACAGCAAACCAGAAACTGGAAAAGGATTTGGAGAATGATCATGGAATTCTGGAATCATGGAATCCTGGAATCTGGATGGAATCTGGATGGAATTCCCATTTCAGACCGACACCAAACCGGAACTGGAAAATCATTGGAATTCCACAAAATTCTGGAATCCCCCTTGGAATTCCCAGTTCAGACTGGGACACCAAACACAAACAGGAAAATCACTGGGAAATGGAATGATGGAATTCCAGAATCCAGGTGGAATTCCCAGTTCAAACTGGGACACCAAACAGCACCAGAAACTGGGAAAGGACTTGGAGATGGAATCCTGGAATTCTGGAATTTGGATGGAATTCCCAGTTCTGACTGACCCCAAACAGGAATTAGAAAACTACTGGGAGCCAGAACCATGGAATTCTGGAATCCAGGTGGAATTCCCAGTTCAGACTGACACCAAACCAAAACCGGAAAGCCGCTGGAGATGGAATTATGGAATTCCAGAATCCAGGTGGAATTCCCAGTTCAGACCGACACCAAGCAACATCAGAAACAGGGAAAGGATTGGGAGATGGAATTATGGAATTCTGGAATTCCCAGTTCAGACTGGGACACCAAACAGCACCAGAAACTGGGAAAGGACTTGGGAGATGGAATTAAGGAATTCTGGAATTCCCAGTTCTGACTGGGACACCAAGCAACACCAGAAACTGGGAAACCCTTGGGAAATGGAATTAAGGAATTCTGGAATTCCCAGTTCTGACTGGGACACCAAACAGCACCAGAAACTGGGAAAGGACTTGGAGATGGAATCCTGGAATCCTGGAATTTGGATGGAATTCCCAGTTCTGACCGACACCAAGCAACAACAGAAACTGGGAAACCATTGGGAGATGGAATTATGGATTTCTGGAATTCCCAGTTCAGACTGGGACACCAAACAGCACCAGAAACTGGGAAAGGACTTGGAGATGGAATCCTGGAATTCTGGAATCCAGGTGGAATTCCCAGTTCAGACTGACACCAAACCAAAATCGGAAAGCCGCTGGAGATGGAATCCTGGAATTCCAGAATCCAGGTGGAATTCCCAGTTCAGACCGACACCAAACAGCACCAGAAACAGGGAAACCATTGGGAGATGGAATTATGGAATTCTGGAATTCCCAGTTCAAATTGGGACACCAAACAGCACCAGAAACAGGGAAAGGATTGGGAGACGGGATCATGGAATTCCAGAATCTGGATGGAATTCCCAGTTCAGAACCGACAGCAAACCAGAAACTGGAAAAGGATTTGGAGAATGATCATGGAATTCTGGAATCATGGAATCCTGGAATCTGGATGGAATCTGGATGGAATTCCCATTTCAGACCGACACCAAACCGGAACTGGAAAATCATTGGAATTCCACAAAATTCTGGAATCCCCCTTGGAATTCCCAGTTCAGACTGGGACACCAAACACAAACAGGAAAATCACTGGGAAATGGAATGATGGAATTCCAGAATCCAGGTGGAATTCCCAGTTCAAACTGGGACACCAAACAGCACCAGAAACTGGGAAAGGACTTGGAGATGGAATCCTGGAATTCTGGAATTTGGATGGAATTCCCAGTTCAGACTGGGACACCAAGCAGGAACAGGGAAACCATTGGGATACAAAATTATGGAATTCTGGAATTTGGATGGAATTCCCAGTTCTGACTGACCCCAAACAGGAATTAGAAAACTACTGAGAGACAGAACCATGGAATTCTGGAATCCAGGTGGAATTCCCAGTTCAGACTGACACCAAAGCAAAACCGGAAAGCCGCTGGAGATGGAATTATGGAATTCCAGAATCCAGGTGGAATTCCCAGTTCAGACCGACACCAAGCAACATCAGAAACAGGGAAAGGATTGGGAGATGGAATTATGGAATTCTGGAATTCCCAGTTCTGACTGGGACACCAAACAGCACCAGAAACTGGGAAAGGACTTGGAGATGGAATCCTGGAATCCTGGAATTTGGATGGAATTCCCAGTTCTGACAGACACCAAGCAACAACAGAAACAGGGAAACCATTGGGAGATGGAATTATGGATTTCTGGAATTCCCAGTTCAGACTGACACCAAACAGCACCAGAAACTGGGAAAGGACTTGGAGATGGAATCCTGGAATTCTGGAATTTGGATGGTATTCCCAGTTCAGACTGACACCAAACCAAAATGGGAAAGCCGCTGGAGATGGAATTATGGAATTCCAGAATCCAGGTGGAATTCCCAGTTCAGACCGACACCAAACAGCACCAGAAACAGGGAAACCATTGGGAGATGGAATTATGGAATTCTGGAATTCCCAGTTCAGACTGACCCAAACAGCACCAGAAACAGGGAAAGGATTGGGAGACGGGATCATGGAATTCCAGAATCTGGATGGAATTCCCAGTTCAGAACCGACAGCAAACCAGAAACTGGAAAAGGATTTGGAGAATGATCATGGAATTCTGGAATCATGGAATCCTGGAATCTGGATGGAATCTGGATGGAATTCCCATTTCAGACCGACACCAAAGCGGAACTGGAAAATCATTGGAATTCCACAAAATTCTGGAATCCCCCTTGGAATTCCCAGTTCAGACTGGGACACCAAACACAAACAGGAAAATCACTGGGAAATGGAATGATGGAATTCCAGAATCCAGGTGGAATTCCCAGTTCAAACTGGGACACCAAACAGCACCAGAAACTGGGAAAGGACTTGGAGATGGAATCCTGGAATTCTGGAATTTGGATGGAATTCCCAGTTCAGACTGGGACACCAAGCAGGAACAGGGAAACCATTGGGATACAAAATTATGGAATTCTGGAATTTGGATGGAATTCCCAGTTCTGACTGACCCCAAACAGGAATTAGAAAACTACTGGGAGACAGAACCATGGAATTCTGGAATCCAGGTGGAATTCCCAGTTCAGACTGACACCAAACCAAAACCGGAAAGCCGCTGGAGATGGAATTATGGAATTCCAGAATCCAGGTGGAATTCCCAGTTCTGACCGACACCAAGCAACAACAGAAACTGGGAAACCATTGGGAGATGGAATTATGGAATTCTGGAATTCCCAGTTCAGACTGACACCAAACAGCACCAGAAACTGGGAAAGGATTTGGAGATGGAATCCTGGAATTCTGGAATCCAGGTGGAATTCCCAGTTCAGACTGACACCAAACCAAAATCGGAAAGCTGCAGGAGATGGAATCCTGGAATTCCAGAATCCAGGTGGAATTCCCAGTTCTGACCGACACCAAGCAACAACAGAAACAGGGAAACCATTGGGAGATGGAATTATGGAATTCTGGAATTCCCAGTTCAGACTGACCCAAACAGCACCAGAAACAGGGAAACCACTGGGAGATGGAATTATGGAATTCTGGAATTCCCAGTTCAGACCGACACCAAACAGCACCAGAAACTGGGAAACCATTGGGAGATGGAATTATAGAATTCTGGAATTCCCAGTTCAGACTGACCCAAACAGCACCAGAAACAGGGAAAGGATTGGGAGACGGGATCATGGAATTCCAGAATCTGGATGGAATTCCCAGTTCAGAACCGACACCAAACCAGAAACTGGAAAAGGATTTGCAGAATGATCATGGAATTCTGGAATCATGGAATCCTGGAATCTGGATGGAATCTGGATGGAATTCCCATTTCAGACCGACACCAAACCGGAACTGGAAAATCATTGGAATTCCACAAAATTCTGGAATCCCCCTTGGAATTCCCAGTTCAGACTGGGACACCAAACACAAACAGGAAAATCACTGGGAAATGGAATGATGGAATTCCAGAATCCAGGTGGAATTCCCAGTTCAAACTGGGACACCAAACAGCACCAGAAACTGGGAAAGGACTTGGAGATGGAATCCTGGAATTCTGGAATTTGGATGGAATTCCCAGTTCAGACTGGGACACCAAGCAGGAACAGGGAAACCATTGGGATACAAAATTATGGAATTCTGGAATTTGGATGGAATTCCCAGTTCTGACTGACCCCAAACAGGAATTAGAAAACTACTGGGAGACAGAACCATGGAATTCTGGAATCCAGGTGGAATTCCCAGTTCAGACTGACACCAAACCAAAACCGGAAAGCCGCTGGAGATGGAATTATGGAATTCCAGAATCCAGGTGGAATTCCCAGTTCAGACCGACACCAAGCAACATCAGAAACAGGGAAAGGATTGGGAGATGGAATTATGGAATTCTGGAATTCCCAGTTCTGACTGGGACACCAAACAGAACCAGAAACTGGGAAACCCTTGGGAGATGGAATTATGGAATTCTGGAATTCCCAGTTCAGACTGGGACACCAAACAGCACCAGAAACTGGGAAAGGACTTGGAGATGGAATCCTGGAATCCTGGAATTTGGATGGAATTCCCAGTTCTGACCGACACCAGGCAACAACAGAAACTGGGAAACCATTGGGAGATGGAATTATGGAATTCTGGAATTCCCAGTTCAGACTGACACCAAACAGCATCAGAAACTGGGAAAGGACTTGGAGATGGAATCCTGGAATTCTGGAATCCAGGTGGAATTCCCAGTTCAGACTGACACCAAACCAAAATGGGAAAGCCGCTGGAGATGGAATCCTGGAATTCCAGAATCCAGTTGGAATTCCCAGTTCAGACTGACACCAAACAGCACCAGAAACTGGGAAACCATTGGGAGATGGAATTATGGAATTCTGGAATTCCCAGTTCAGACTGACACCAAACAGCACCAGAAACAGGGAAAGGATTGGGAGACAGAACCATGGAATTCTGGAATCCAGGTGGAATTCCCAGTTCAGACTGACACCAAACCAAAACCGGAAAGCCGCTGGAGATGGAACAATGGAATTCCAGAATCCAGGTGGAATTCCCAGTTCAGACCGACACCAAACAGCACCAGAAACAGGGAAACCATTGGGAGATGGAATTATGGAATTCTGGAATTCCCAGTTCAGACTGACCCAAACAGCACCAGAAACAGGGAAAGGATTGGGAGACGGGATCATGGAATTCCAGAATCTGGATGGAATTCCCAGTTCAGAACCGACACCAAACCAGAAACTGGAAAAGGATTTGGAGAATGATCATGGAATTCTGGAATCATGGAATCCTGGAATCTGGATGGAATCTGGATGGAATTCCCATTTCAGACCGACACCAAACCGGAACTGGAAAATCATTGGAATTCCACAAAATTCTGGAATCCCCCTTGGAATTCCCAGTTCAGACTGGGACACCAAACACAAACAGGAAAATCACTGGGAAATGGAATGATGGAATTCCAGAATCCAGGTGGAATTCCCAGTTCAAACTGGGACACCAAACAGCACCAGAAACTGGGAAAGGACTTGGAGATGGAATCCTGGAATTCTGGAATTTGGATGGAATTCCCAGTTCAGACTGGGACACCAAGCAGGAACAGGGAAACCATTGGGATACAAAATTATGGAATTCTGGAATTTGGATGGAATTCCCAGTTCTGACTGACCCCAAACAGGAATTAGAAAACTACTGGGAGACAGAACCATGGAATTCTGGAATCCAGGTGGAATTCCCAGTTCAGACTGACACCAAAGCAAAACCGGAAAGCCGCTGGAGATGGAATTATGGAATTCCAGAATCCAGGTGGAATTCCCAGTTCAGACCGACACCAAGCAACATCAGAAACAGGGAAACCATTGGGAGATGGAATTAAGGAATTCTGGAATTCCCAGTTCTGACTGGGACACCAAACAGCACCAGAAACTGGGAAAGGACTTGGAGATGGAATCCTGGAATCCTGGAATTTGGAAGGAATTCCCAGTTCAGACTGGGACACAAAACAGCACCAGAAACTGGGAAACGCTTGGGAGATGGAATTATGGAATTCTGGAATTCCCAGTTCATACTGGGACACCAAACAGCACCAGAAACTGGGAAAGGACTTGGAGATGGAATCCTGGAATCCTGGAATTTGGATGGAATTCCCAGTTCTGACCGACACCAAGCAACAACAGAACCTGGGAAACGCTTGGGAGATGGAATTATGGAATTCTGGAATTCCCAGTTCAGACTGACACCAAACAGCACCAGAAACTGGGAAAGGACTTAAAGATGGAATCCTGGAATTCTGGAATCCAGGTGGAATTCCCAGTTCAGACTGATACCAAACCAAAATCGGAAAGCCGCTGAAGATGGAACAATGGAATTCCAGAATCCAGGTGGAATTCCCAGTTCAGACTGACACCAAACAGCACCAGAAACAGGGAAACCATTGGGAGATGGAATTATGGAATTCTGTCATTCCCAGTTCAGACTGACCCAAACAGCACCAGAAACTGGGAAAGGATTGGGAGATGGAATTATGGAATTCTGGAATTCCCAGTTCAGACCGACACCAAACAGCACCAGAAACAGGGAAAGGACTTGGAGATGGAATTCTGGAATTCTGGAATCCAGGTGGAATTCCCAGTTCAGACTGACACCAAACCAAAACCGGAAAGCCGCTGGAGATGGAATTCTGGAATTCCAGAATCCGGGTGGAATTCCCAGTTCAGACCGACACCAAACTGCACCAGAAACAGGGAAAGGATTGGGAGATGGAATTATGGAATTCTGGAATTCCCAGTTCAGACTGGGACACCAAACAGCACCAGAAACAGGGAAAGGATTGGGAGACGGGATCATGGAATTCCAGAATCTGGATGGAATTCCCAGTTCAGAACCGACAGCAAACCAGAAACTGGAAAAGGATTTGGAGAATGATCATGGAATTCTGGAATCATGGAATCCTGGAATCTGGATGGAATCTGGATGGAATTCCCATTTCAGACCGACACCAAACCGGAACTGGAAAATCATTGGAATTCCACAAAATTCTGGAATCCCCCTTGGAATTCCCAGTTCAGACTGGGACACCAAACACAAACAGGAAAATCACTGGGAAATGGAATGATGGAATTCCAGAATCCAGGTGGAATTCCCAGTTCAAACTGGGACACCAAACAGCACCAGAAACTGGGAAAGGACTTGGAGATGGAATCCTGGAATTCTGGAATTTGGACGGAATTCCCAGTTCTGACTGACCCCAAACAGGAATTAGAAAACTACTGGGAGACAGAACCATGGAATTCTGGAATCCAGGTGGAATTCCCAGTTCAGACCGACACCAAGCAACATCAGAAACAGGGAAAGGATTGGGAGATGGAATTATGGAATTCTGGAATTCCCAGTTCTGACTGGGACACAAAACAGCACCAGAAACAGGGAAACCCTTGGGAGATGGAATTATGGAATTCTGGAATTCCCAGTTCAGACTGACCCAAACAGCACCAGAAACAGGGAAAGGATTGGGAGACGGGATCATGGAATTCCAGAATCTGGATGGAATTCCCAGTTCAGAACCGACAGCAAACCAGAAACTGGAAAAGGATTTGGAGAATGATCATGGAATTCTGGAATCATGGAATCCTGGAATCTGGATGGAATCTGGATGGAATTCCCATTTCAGACCGACACCAAACCGGAACTGGAAAATCATTGGAATTCCACAAAATTCTGGAATCCCCCTTGGAATTCCCAGTTCAGACTGGGACACCAAACACAAACAGGAAAATCACTGGGAAATGGAATGATGGAATTCCAGAATCCAGGTGGAATTCCCAGTTCAAACTGGGACACCAAACAGCACCAGAAACTGGGAAAGGACTTGGAGATGGTGTCCTGGGTTGACTATATGATGCTTTTATCCCCAATCGTCTCATTCTGTTTATGTTGAATAATAATAAGTTTTGTACCTTTAAGAGTGTTACAGAGAGTGAAGGGGGAGAGAGAGAAGAAGCGCGCAGTTTGTTTTTCAGACACTGCACTCCACTCCTCCACATTCCTGCTCCTGACTGTGTTGTCTGCAGACAGACAGCGGGACAGAGAGCTCTTCTTTTGCTTTTTAGTTAGTGTTAGCTAGCTGAGGCAAAGAAGTTCCCTGGACTGTTTTTTCCCTTTTTCTTTGGACCTCTTGGAACTGCTCTGGACTGAACACCCAGGAGAGCACCGGCAGCTGCAGCTGTGGCCCACCGGGCCGGCCCTGGCCTGCGACAATTCCAGCACTGAGAGACTGATCAGAGACTGAGTGAGCTGCTGCTTGAACCCGGGGTTTTCTCAGTTTGTCATCTCTTTTAGAGTGGCAAGGGGTCTCATTGTTTTGATACTGTTTTGGTCGTATTGTTTAATAAACAGGGGGGTTTTTTTCCACCTTTCTCCAAGGAGGTATTTTTCTTTCCTCCCGGACCAGTTGAGGGGGGAGGAGCCGATTGGATCTGCTTTTCCCACCGGAGCTCCTTTGGGGGGATTCTTCCCCAAACTTGCTCTAAACCTGGACAAATACATGAATTGGCGCCCAACGCGCGGCTGGAAAATGTGGAAAAAAGCCCTATTAATTGTGTGTCTGTTGTTGTTAAAGCAGTTAGTAGACATGATGCTTGGACCCCTGATGTCTCTGGTTGTGAAAGCCTCTGTATGGCTCTGGGCTCTAGACCTTTTTGAGGTTTCAATACCTTTCTGGTCATTAGGATTATTGTCCTTAACAAGTAATTTTTACGGTAGAGGGGTACGGATTGGAATAGCTGTTGTGCTGGCCCTGGTGATAATGATTTATAAAGCGTTCAAAAAGATACTGACCTCTGTTTACAGCATGTATGGTTTATGGTTTCTTCATCCTACCCTGCATCCCAATTCCAGTGGTATGTTTTGGGAATTTATTAGTAACTATACTCAGTCTGTTAGAGGTGGAGCTAAGAATGAGACTTTCCAGCCTTCCCTTTCCCTCTTCTCCTTTGGATCGGTTATGTCACTTTTTGAGAATGTTCAGTTTCCCCTGAATGTTAAAGAGACCATCTTTCTGGTATTTAATTTGGTAAGTCTTCTCTATATGGTCTGCAGCTTCTCTAGATTGAGGGCTGAGATTTCTAGACGGGCTGATGAGACCCCTGACTCAGGAGTAAACCCTGGTGTGGAAAATCCTAAGTGGTGTGGGAAATGGGAGGATATGGGCGAAATCCTGAAGGAATTCTCTGACCCTATAGTGTGGGATTTTCCCCATGAACAAATTCAGAACCCAGCTGAGGTGGGGAAATATCTGAAAGAGAAGTACCAGGATGAGCCTAAGGAGAGGAAGGTCATTGCAGTGAGCTGGGCCCTGGCATATGCTTATCGCACACTGCTAGATACTCTAGGGCAGCAGACAGAGGCAGGGGGGCAGGGAGATAAATCAGCAACTGTCCCGGTGGCTCAGGCTGCAGCTAACACTCCAGGCTCGAAGCCAGCAGCCAAACCCATGGCTGTTGCTACCAGCACTAGAAGTGGGAAATGCACAGCCAAGACCAATCGACCAGTGGATGATGATGATGATGATGATGAAGGAGAAGGAACCTCAGTGCCCCCTGACGTAAAGTCAGGAGTCAAAGCAGCAGATGCAAGATCAGATGCCAATACTGAGTCCTTCTCCCTGAAGGACCTTCGTGGCCTACGGAAGGATTACACTCGAAGGTCTGATGAATCCATAATTAGTTGGCTGGTCCGTCTCTGGGATGCTGCAGGCGAGGCTACCGTTTTGGATGGCACTGAAGCCAGGCATTTGGGATCCCTGTCACAGGATACTGTCATAGACCAAGGAATGATGAGGGGGGCTAACTCTCAGAGCCTCTGGGAACGAGTCCTAAGAAGTGTAGCAGAAAGATACCTGTGTGCAGACGATCTCTATATGCAGCAGACTCAGTGGAAGACAATAGAGCAAGGGATCCAACGCCTGAGAGAAATGGCCGTGGTTGAGATTATCTTCTCAGATGATGTAACAACTAGGAACCCAGACTTAGTACCATGCACGTCTGTGATGTGGCGAAAACTCGTACGACTCGGGCCACAAGAATATGCCTCTGCCTTAGCCATCATGAAGAGGGATGAGAGGGGTGAGACTGTGCTTGACATGGCAAGGAAGCTCCGAGCATATGCAGATGCTGTACATGGCCCAACACATGCCAGAATCGCAGCAGTGGAAACACGTCTTCAAAAATTAGAGGACAAGATAGAGGAGGGTCACAAGAAACTGAGGGAGGAGATTAAAGAGAGCTTTCTCCAAATCTCGGCGGTACAGATCAGAGGTTCTGGTACCCAACGCAGACGTTCCCCAGACGGCGAGAGAAGGTACATCCCACGAGCTGAGCTGTGGTTCTATTTGCGTGATTGTGGAGAAGACATGAGGAGATGGCATAGACAACCTACCTCTGCTCTGGCACAACGGGTGAGACAACTGAAGATTCAGAGAGGAAGTTCCAAAAGGGAAGCAGCTCCAGTGGCCAGTAACCGAACTGTCACATATGATGATAATGACAATATTTTTGATCCCCTTGAAGGAACCTCCAAGACATATGCCCAGGGAAAGAAGGATAACCAGGCTTAGAGGGGCCCTGCCTCTAGCCAGGTAGAGGCTGGGGAAAACCGTGTTTTTTGGACTGTGTGGATTCGTTGGCCTGGCACATCGGAACCACAAGAATACAAAGCTTTGGTTGACACTGGTGCACAATGCACATTAATCCCATCAAGACATGTGGGGACAGAGTCTGTTTCTATTGCTGGTGTGACAGGGGGATCCCAGGATTTCACTTTGGTAGAAGCTGAGGTGAGCCTGACTGGAAATGAGTGGAAGAAACACTCTATTGTGACTGGCCCAGAGGCCCCATGTATTTTGGGCATAGACTACCTTCGAAGTGGGTATTTCAAAGACCCAAAGGGACTCAGATGGGCATTTGGAATAGCTGCTGTAGAGACAGAGGGTGTCAAGCAGTTGAACAGCTTGCCTGGACTGTCAGACAGCCCATCTGCAGTAGGTCTCCTGAAGGTGGAAGAGCAACGAGTGCCAATTGCCACCTCAACAGTGCACCGCCGACAGTACCGAACGAATCGAGATGCTGTGATCCCCATCCATAAGATGATCCGAGAGCTGGAGAGCCAAGGGGTGGTCAGCAAGACCCACTCACCCTTCAACAGCCCCATCTGGCCTGTGCGAAAATCTGAAGGAGAATGGAGATTGACTGTGGACTATCGTGCATTGAATGAAGTGACCCCACCCCTGAGCGCTGCTGTGCCGGACATGCTGGAACTCCAGTACGAGCTGGAGTCCAAGGCAGCAAGGTGGTACGCCACTATAGACATTGCCAATGCATTTTTCTCCATTCCTCTGGCAGCAGAATGCAGGCCTCAGTTTGCTTTCACCTGGAGAGGCGTGCAGTACACCTGGAACCGATTGCCCCAGGGGTGGAAGCACAGCCCCACCATCTGCCATGGACTGATCCAGGCTGCACTGGAAAAGGGTGAGGCTCCAGAACATCTGCAATATATTGATGACATCATTGTGTGGGGGAAGACAGCAGCAGAGGTGTTCGAGAAAGGGGAGAAAATTATCCAGATTCTCCTAAAAGCTGGCTTCGCCATCAAGAAGAACAAAGTCAAGGGACCTGCTCAAGAGATCCAGTTTCTGGGAGTGAAGTGGCAAGACGGACGGCGTCAGATTCCCACCGATGTCATCAACAAGATCACAGCAATGTCTCCACCCACCAATAAGAAAGAGACACAAGCTTTCCTAGGCGCCATAGGTTTTTGGAGGATGCATATTCCCGAATACAGTCAGATCGTGAGCCCTCTCTACCTGGTCACCCGTAAGAAGAACACTTTCCACTGGGGCCCAGAGCAGCAACAAGCCTTTGCACAGATCAAGCAGGAGATTGCTCATGCAGTAGCCCTTGGCCCAGTCAGGACAGGACCAGAGGTGAAGAATGTGCTCTACTCTGCAGCCGGGAACCATGGCTTGTCCTGGAGCCTTTGGCAGAAGGTGCCTGAGGAGACTCGGGGTCGACCACTGGGATTTTGGAGTCGAAGCTACAGAGGGTCTGAAGCCAACTATACTCCAACAGAGAAAGAAATCCTGGCTGCCTATGAAGGAGTCCAGGCTGCTTCGGAGGTAATAGGCACTGAAGCACAACTCCTCCTGGCACCCCGACTACCCGTGCTGGGGTGGATGTTCAAAGGCAAGGTTCCTTCCACTCACCATGCCACCAGTGCTACATGGAGCAAGTGGATTGCTCTCATCACTCAGCGCGCCCATATAGGTAAACTGAATCGCCCTGGGATTTTGGAGGTCATTACAAATTGGCCCGAAGGTGAAAACTTTGGTCTCTCTGATGAAGGGGAACAAGAAGAGACACGAGCTGAAGAAGCTCCACCATACAACCAACTGCCAGCAGAAGATACACAATACGCTCTCTTTACTGATGGGTCGTGCCGCATTGTGGGAATGAACCGGAAGTGGAAAGCAGCTGTATGGAGCCCCACACGGCAGGTGGCAGAGGCCACTGAAGGAGAAGGTGGATCAAGCCAACTTGCTGAACTCAAAGCTGTTCAACTGGCCCTGGACATTGCTGAGAGAGAGAAGTGGCCAAAGCTCTACCTTTATACTGATTCATGGATGGTAGCCAATGCTCTGTGGGGATGGCTGGAGAGGTGGAAAAAGGCTAACTGGCAACGTAGAGGAAAGCCAATTTGGGCTGCTGAAGAGTGGAAAGACATTGCTACCAGGGTAGGGAAGCTGCCTGTGAAGGTCCGCCATGTAGATGCCCATGTACCCAAGAGTAGAGCTAATGAGGAGCACCAAAACAATGATCAGGTAGACCAAGCCGCAAAGATAGGGGTGTCCAAAATAGACCTAGATTGGGAACATAAAGGAGAGTTATTCTTAGCTCGGTGGGCCCATGATGCCTCAGGCCACCAGGGCAGAGATGCCACCTATAAGTGGGCACGAGACCGAGGGGTGGATCTAACCATGGACAGTATCTCTCAGGTTATCCATGACTGTGAGACGTGTGCTGCCATCAAGCAGGCCAAGCGACTGAAGCCCCTCTGGTACGGTGGGCGGTGGTCCAAGTACAAGTATGGGGAGGCCTGGCAGATTGACTACATCACACTGCCCCAGACACGCCAGGGCAAGCGCTACGTGCTGACCATGGTGGAGGCCACCACTGGATGGCTGGAAACCTACCCTGTGCCTCATGCTACGGCCCGGAACACCATCCTGGGCCTGGAAAAGCAAGTTCTGTGGAGACATGGCACCCCTGAGAGGATTGAGTCAGACAATGGGACTCATTTCAAGAACAGCCTTGTCAACACCTGGGCTAGGGAACATGGCATTGAGTGGGTGTACCATATCCCCTACCATGCACCAGCTGCAGGCAAAGTGGAGAGGTACAATGGACTGTTAAAAACCACATTGAAAGCATTAGGTGGGGGATCTTTCAAGAACTGGGATCAGCATCTGGCAAAAGCCACCTGGTTAGTTAACACCCGAGGCTCTACTAACCGAGTCGGCCCTGCCCAATCTGAGCCTTTGCAGAGAGTAGATGGAGACAAAGTCCCAGTGGTACATGTCAGAGGTTTGTTAGGGAAGGCTGTGTGGATCAATTCTGCCTCGAGTACAGACAAACCCATTCGTGGGGTTGTCTTTGCTCAGGGACCAGGTTGCACATGGTGGATAATGCAAAAAGATGGAAGAACACGATGTGTACCTCAGGGAGACCTGATTGTTGCATAAAACCTGTATAACTATCACTGTTTCCTGAATGTTATTACCATTGTCTGTGTATAGTTGTATAATGGATGTATCATGTATGTACTTGTAGAGTTAGAATTTATATTAGTTTTAGTAGTAAGCAGACGATATGGGGATAAGGGGTGGAATGTCCTGGGTTGACTATATGATGCTTTTATCCCCAATCGTCTCATTCTGTTTATGTTGAATAATAATAAGTTTTGTACCTTTAAGAGTGTTACAGAGAGTGAAGGGGGAGAGAGAAGAAGCGTGCAGTTTGTTTTTCAGACACTGCACTCACTCCTCCACATTCCTGCTCCTGACTGTGTTGTCTGCGGACAGACAGCGGGACAGAGAGCTCTTCTTTTGCTTTTTAGTTAGTGTTAGCTAGCTGAGGCAAAGAAGTTCCCTGGACTGTTTTTTCCCTTTTTCTTTGGACCTCTTGGAACTGCTCTGGACTGAACACCCAGGAGAGCACCGGCAGCTGCAGCTGTGGCCCACCGGGCCGGCCCTGGCCTGCGACAATTCCAGCACTGAGAGACTGATCAGAGACTGAGTGAGCTGCTGCTTGAACCAGGGGTTTTCTCAGTTTGTCATCTCTTTTAGAGTGGCAAGGGGTCTCATTGTTTTGATACTGTTTTGGTCGTATTGTTTAATAAACAGGGGGGTTTTTTTCCACCTTTCTCCAAGGAGGTATTTTTCTTTTCCTCCCGGACCAGTTGAGGGGGGAGGAGCCGATTGGATCTGCTTTTCCCACCGGAGCTCCTTTGGGGGGATTCTTCCCCGAACTTGCTCTAAACCTGGACAGATGGAATCCTGGAATTCTGGAATTTGGATGGAATTCCCAGTTCAGACTGGGACACCAAGCAGGAACAGGGAAACCATTGGGATACAAAATTATGGAATTCTGGAATTTGGATGGAATTCCCAGTTCTGACTGACCCCAAACAGGAATTAGAAAACTACAGGGCGACAGAACCATGGAATTCTGGAATCCGGGTGGAATTCCCAGTTCAGACTGACACCAAACCAAAACCGGAAAGCCGCTGGAGATGGAATGATGGAATTCCAGAATCCAGGTGGAATTCCCAGTTCAGACCGACACCAAGCAACATCGGAAACAGGGAAAGGATTGGGAGATGGAATTATGGAATTCTGGAATTCCCAGTTCAGACTGGGACACCAAACAGCACCAGAAACTGGGAAAGGATTGGGAGATGGAATTATGGAATTCTGGAATTCCCAGTTCTGACTGGGACACCAAACAGCACCAGAAACTGGGAAACCCTTGGGAGATGGAATTATGGAATTCTGGAATTCCCAGTTCTGACTGGGACACCAAACAGCACCAGAAACTGGGAAAGGACTTGGAGATGGAATCCTGGAATCCTGGAATTTGGATGGAATTCCCAGTTCTGACCGACACCAAGCAACAACAGAAACTGGGAAACCATTGGGAGATGGAATTATGGAATTCTGGAATTCCCAGTTCAGACTGACACCAAACAGCACCAGAAACTGGGAAAGGACTTGGAGATGGAATCCTGGAATTCTGGAATCCAGGTGGAATTCCCAGTTCAGACTGACACCAAACAGCACCAGAAACTGGGAAAGGACTTGGAGATGGAATCCTGGAATTCCAGAATCCAGTTGGAATTCCCAGTTCAGACCGACACCAAACAGCACCAGAAACAGGGAAACCATTGGGAGATGGAATTATGGAATTCTGGAATTCCCAGTTCAGACTGACCCAAACAGCACCAGAAACAGGGAAAGGATTGGGAGACGGGATCATGGAATTCCAGAATCTGGATGGAATTTCCAGTTCAGAACCGACACCAAACAGCACCAGAAACAGGGAAACCATTGGGAGATGGAATTATGGAATTCTGGAATTCCCAGTTCAGACTGGGACACCAAGCAGGAACAGGGAAACAATTGGGATACAAAATTATGGAATTCTGGAATTTGGATGGAATTCCCAGTTCTGACTGACCCCAAACAGGAATTAGAAAACTACTGGGAGACAGAACCATGGAATTCTGGAATCCAGGTGGAATTCCCAGTTCAGACTGACACCAAACCAAAACCGGAAAGCCGCTGGAGATGGAATTATGGAATTCCAGAATCCAGGTGGAATTCCCAGTTCAGACCGACACCAAGCA
Organism: Zonotrichia albicollis; assembly: GCF_047830755.1. Taxonomy (NCBI): domain Eukaryota; kingdom Metazoa; phylum Chordata; class Aves; order Passeriformes; family Passerellidae; genus Zonotrichia; species Zonotrichia albicollis. The sequence goes on along the minus strand of NW_027428460.1, from coordinate 1,108,251 downwards.
ACATCAGAAACAGGGAAAGGATTGGGAGATGGAATTATGGAATTCTGGAATTCCCAGTTCAGACTGACCCAAACAGCACCAGAAACAGGGAAACCATTGGGAAATGGAATTATGGAATTCTGGAATTCCCAGTTCAGACTGACCCAAACAGCACCAGAAACAGGGAAAGGATTGGGAGACGGGATCATGGAATTCCAGAATCTGGATGGAATTCCCACTTCAGAACCGACACCAAACCAGAAACTGGAAAAGGATTTGGAGAATGATCATGGAATTCTGGAACCATGGAATCCTGGAATCTGGATGGAATCTGGATGGAATTCCCATTTCAGACCGACACCAAACCGGAACTGGAAAATCATTGGAATTCCAGAAAATTCTGGAATCCCCCTTGGAATTCCCAGTTCAGACTGGGACACCAAACACAAACAGGAAAATCACTGGGAAATGGAATTATGGAATTCCAGAATCCAGGTGGAATTCCCAGTTCAAACTGGGACACCAAACAGCACCAGAAACTGGGAAAGGACTTGGAGATGGAATCCTGGAATCCTGGAATTTGGATGGAATTCCCAGTTCTGACCGACACCAAGCAACAACAGAAGCTGGGAAACCCTTGGGAGATGGAATTATGGAATTCTGGAATTCCCAGTTCAGACTGGGACACCAAACAGCACCAGAAACTGGGAAAGGACTTGGAGATGGAATCCTGGAATTCTGGAATCCAAGTGGAATTCCCACTTCAGACCGACACCAAACAGCACCACAAACAGGGAAAGGATTGGGAGACGGGATCATGGAATTCCAGAATCTGGATGGAATTCCCAGTTCAGAACCGACACCAAACCAGAAACTGGAAAAGGATTTGGAGAATGATCATGGAATTCTGGAATCATGGAATCCTGGAATCTGGATGGAATCTGGATGGAATTCCCATTTCAGACCGACACCAAACCGGAACTGGAAAATCATTGGAATTCCACAAAATTCTGGAAGCCCCCTTGGAATTCCCAGTTCAGACTGGGACACCAAACACAAACAGGAAAATCACTGGGAAATGGAATTATGGAATTCCAGAATCCAGGTGGAATTCCCAGTTCAAACTGGGACACCAAACAGCACCAGAAACTGGGAAAGGACTTGGAGATGGAATCCTGGAATTCTGGAATTTGGATGGAATTCCCAGTTCTGACTGGGACACCAAGCAGGAACAGGGAAACCATTGGGATACAAAATTATGGAATTCTGGAATTTGGATGGAATTCCCAGTTCTGACTGACCCCAAACAGGAATTAGAAAACTACTGGGAGACAGAACCATGGAATTCTGGAATCCAGGTGGAATTCCCAGTTCAGACTGACACCAAACCAAAACCGGAAAGCCGCTGGAGATGGAATTATGGAATTCTGGAATCCAGGTGGAATTCCCAGTTCAGACCGACACCAAGCAACATCAGAAACAGGGAAAGGATTGGGAGATGGAATTATGGAATTCTGGAATTCCCAGTTCTGACTGGGACACCAAACAGCACCAGAAACTGGGAAAGGACTTGGAGATGGAATCCTGGAATCCTGGAATTTGGATGGAATTCCCAGTTCTGACCGACACCAAGCAACAACAGAAACAGGGAAACCATTGGGAGATGGAATTATGGAATTCTGGAATTCCCAGTTCAGACTGACACCAAACAGCACCAGAAACTGGGAAAGGACTTGGAGATGGAATCCTGGAATTCTGGAATCCAGGTGGAATTCCCAGTTCAGACTGACACCAAACCAAAATCGGAAAGCCGCTGGAGATGGAATCCTGGAATTCCAGAATCCAGGTGGAATTCCCAGTTCAGACCGACACCAAACAGCACCACAAACAGGGAAGCCATTGGGAGGTGGAATTATGGAATTCTGGAATTCCCAGTTCAGACTGACCCAAACAGCACCAGAAACAGGGAAAGGATTGGGAGACGGGATCATGGAATTCCAGAATCTGGATGGAATTCCCAGTTCAGAACCGACACCAAACCAGAAACTGGAAAAGGATTTGGAGAATGATCATGGAATTCTGGAATCATGGAATCCTGGAATCTGGATGGAATCTGGATGGAATTCCCATTTCAGACCGACACCAAAGCGGAACTGGAAAATCATTGGAATTCCACAAAATTCTGGAATCCCCCTTGGAATTCCCAGTTCAGACTGGGACACCAAACACAAACAGGAAAATCACTGGGAAATGGAATTATGGAATTCCAGAATCCAGGTGGAATTCCCAGTTCAGACCGACACCAAGCAACAACAGAAACTGGGAAACCATTGGGAGATGGAATTATGGAATTCTGGAATTCCCAGTTCAGACTGACACCAAACAGCACCAGAAACTGGGAAAGGATTTGGAGATGGAATACTGGAATTCTGGAATCCAGGTGGAATTCCCAGTTCAGACTGACACCAAACCAAAATCGGAAAGCCGCTGCAGATGGAATCCTGGAATTCTGGAATCCAGGTGGAATTCCCAGTTCAGACCGACACCAAACAGCACCAGAAACAGGGAAAGGATTGGGAGATGGAATTATGGAATTCTGGAATTCCCAGTTCAGACTGACCCAAACAGCACCAGAAACAGGGAAACCCTTGGGAAATGGAATTATGGAATTCTGGAATTCCCAGTTCAGACTGACCCAAACAGCACCAGAAACAGGGAAACCATTGGGAAATGGAATTATGGAATTCTGGAATTCCCAGTTCAGACTGGGACACCAAACAGCACCAGAAACAGGGAAAGGATTGGGAGACGGGATCATGGAATTCCAGAATCTGGATGGAATTCCCAGTTCAGAACCGACACCAAACCAGAAACTGGAAAAGGATTTGGAGAATGATCATGGAATTCTGGAACCATGGAATCCTGGAATCTGGATGGAATCTGGATGGAATTCCCATTTCAGACCGACACCAAACCGGAACTGGAAAATCATTGGAATTCCACAAAATTCTGGAATCCCCCTTGGAATTCCCAGTTCAGACTGGGACACCAAACACAAACAGGAAAATCACTGGGAAATGGAATGATGGAATTCCAGAATCCAGGTGGAATTCCCAGTTCAAACTGGGACACCAAACAGCACCAGAAACTGGGAAAGGACTTGGAGATGGAATCCTGGAATTCTGGAATTTGGATGGAATTCCCAGTTCTGACTGGGACACCAAGCAGGAACAGGGAAACCATTGGGATACAAAATTATGGAATTCTGGAATTTGGATGGAATTCCCAGTTCTGACTGACCCCAAACAGGAATTAGAAAACTACTGGGAGACAGAACCATGGAATTCTGGAATCCAGGTGGAATTCCCAGTTCAGACTGACACCAAACCAAAACCGGAAAGCCGCTGGAGATGGAATTATGGAATTCCAGAATCCAGGTGGAATTCCCAGTTCAGACCGACACCCAACAACATCAGAAACAGGGAAAGGATTGGGAGATGGAATTATGGAATTCTGGAATTCCCAGTTCAGACTGGGACACCAAACAGCACCAGAAACTGGGAAACCCTTGGGAGATGGAATTATGGAATTCTGGAATTCCCAGTTCATACTGGGACACCAAACAGCACCAGAAACTGGGAAAGGACTTGGAGATGGAATCCTGGAATCCTGGAATTTGGATGGAATTCCCAGTTCTGACCGACACCAAGCAACCACAGAAACTGGGAAAACATTGGGAGATGGAATTATGGAATTCTGGAATTCCCAGTTCAAACTGGGACACCAAACAGCACCAGAAACTGGGAAAGGACTTGGAGATGGAATCCTGGAATCCTGGAATTTGGATGGAATTCCCAGTTCTGACCGACACCAGGCAACAAGTAAAACTGGGAAACCATTGGGAGATGGAATTATGGAATTCTGGAATTCCCAGTTCAGACTGACACCAAACAGCATCAGAAACTGGGAAAGGACTTGGAGATGGAATCCTGGAATTCTGGAATCCAGGTGGAATTCCCAGTTCAGACTGACACCAAACCAAAATCGGAAAGCCGCTGGAGATGGAATCCTGGAATTCCAGAATCCAGTTGGAATTCCCAGTTCAGACTGACACCAAACAGCACCAGAAACTGGGAAATCATTGGGAGATGGAATTATGGAATTCTGGAATTCCCAGTTCAGACTGACACCAAACAGCACCAGAAACTGGGAAAGGACTTGGAGATGGAATCCTGGAATTCTGGAATCCAAGTGGAATTCCCACTTCAGACCGACACCAAACAGCACCAGAAACAGGGAAAGGATTGGGAGACGGGATCATGGAATTCCAGAATCTGGATGGAATTCCCAGTTCAGAACCGACACCAAACCAGAAACTGGAAAAGGATTTGGAGAATGATCATGGAATTCTGGAATCATGGAATCCTGGAATCTGGATGGAATCTGGATGGAATTCCCATTTCAGACCGACACCAAACCGGAACTGGAAAATCATTGGAATTCCACAAAATTCTGGAATCCCCCTTGGAATTCCCAGTTCAGACTGGGACACCAAACACAAACAGGAAAATCACTGGGAAATGGAATGATGGAATTCCAGAATCCAGGTGGAATTCCCAGTTCAAACTGGGACACCAAACAGCACCAGAAACTGGGAAAGGACTTGGAGATGGAATCCTGGAATTCTGGAATTTGGATGGAATTCCCAGTTCTGACTGGGACACCAAGCAGGAACAGGGAAACCATTGGGATACAAAATTATGGAATTCTGGAATTTGGATGGAATTCCCAGTTCTGACTGACCCCAAACAGGAATTAGAAAACTACTGGGAGACAGAACCATGGAATTCTGGAATCCAGGTGGAATTCCCAGTTCAGACTGACACCAAACCAAAACCGGAAAGCCGCTGGAGATGGAATTATGGAATTCTGGAATCCAGGTGGAATTCCCAGTTCAGACCGACACCAAGCAACATCAGAAACAGGGAAAGGATTGGGAGATGGAATTATGGAATTCTGGAATTCCCAGTTCAGACTGGGACACCAAACAGCACCAGAAACTGGGAAAGGACTTGGAGATGGAATCCTGGAATCCTGGAATTTGGATGGAATTCCCAGTTCTGACCGACACCAAGCAACAACAGAAACAGGGAAACCATTGGGAGGTGGAATTATGGAATTCTGGAATTCCCAGTTCAGACTGACACCAAACAGCACCAGAAACAGGGAAAGGATTGGGAGATGGAATCATGGAATTCTGGAATTCCCAGTTCAGACTGACCCAAACAGCACCAGAAACAGGCAAAGGATTGGGAGACAGGATCATGGAATTCCAGAATCCGGATGGAATTCCCAGTTCAGAACCGACACCAAACCAGAAACTGGAAAAGGATTTGGAGAATGATCATGGAATTCTGGAATCATGGAATCCTGGAATCTGGATGGAATCTGGATGGAATTCCCATTTCAGACCGACACCAAACCGGAACTGGAAAATCATTGGAATTCCACAAAATTCTGGAATCCCCCTTGGAATTCCCAGTTCAGACTGGGACACCAAACACAAACAGGAAAATCACTGGGAAATGGAATGATGGAATTCCAGAATCCAGGTGGAATTCCCAGTTCAAACTGGGACACCAAACAGCACCAGAAACTGGGAAAGGACTTGGAGATGGAATCCTGGAATTCTGGAATTTGGATGGAATTCCCAGTTCAGACTGGGACACCAAGCAGGAACAGGGAAACCATTGGGATACAAAATTATGGAATTCTGGAATTTGGATGGAATTCCCAGTTCTGACTGACCCCAAACAGGAATTAGAAAACTACTGGGAGACAGAACCATGGAATTCTGGAATCCAGGTGGAATTCCCAGTTCAGACTGACACCAAACCAAAACCGGAAAGCCGCTGGAGATGGAATTATGGAATTCCAGAATCCAGGTGGAATTCCCAGTTCAGACCGACACCAAGCAACATCAGAAACAGGGAAAGGATTGGGAGATGGAATTAAGGAATTCTGGAATTCCCAGTTCTGACTGGGACACCAAACAGCACCAGAAACTGGGAAAGGACTTGGAGATGGAATCCTGGAATCCTGGAATTTGGAAGGAATTCCCAGTTCTGACCGACACCAAGCAACAACAGAAACAGGGAAACCATTGGGAGGTGGAATTATGGAATTCTGGAATTCCCAGTTCAGACTGACACCAAACAGCACCAGAAACAGGGAAAGGATTGGGAGATGGAATCATGGAATTCTGGAATTCCCAGTTCAGACTGACCCAAACAGCACCAGAAACAGGCAAAGGATTGGGAGACAGGATCATGGAATTCCAGAATCCGGATGGAATTCCCAGTTCAGAACCGACACCAAACCAGAAACTGGAAAAGGATTTGGAGAATGATCATGGAATTCTGGAATCATGGAATCCTGGAATCTGGATGGAATCTGGATGGAATTCCCATTTCAGACCGACACCAAACCGGAACTGGAAAATCATTGGAATTCCACAAAATTCTGGAATCCCCCTTGGAATTCCCAGTTCAGACTGGGACACCAAACACAAACAGGAAAATCACTGGGAAATGGAATGATGGAATTCCAGAATCCAGGTGGAATTCCCAGTTCAAACTGGGACACCAAACAGCACCAGAAACTGGGAAAGGACTTGGAGATGGAATCCTGGAATTCTGGAATTTGGATGGAATTCCCAGTTCTGACTGGGACACCAAGCAGGAACAGGGAAACCATTGGGATACAAAATTATGGAATTCTGGAATTTGGATGGAATTCCCAGTTCTGACTGACCCCAAACAGGAATTAGAAAACTACTGGGAGACAGAACCATGGAATTCTGGAATCCAGGTGGAATTCCCAGTTCAGACTGACACCAAACCAAAACCGGAAAGCCGCTGGAGATGGAATTATGGAATTCCAGAATCCAGGTGGAATTCCCAGTTCAGACCGACACCCAACAACATCAGAAACAGGGAAAGGATTGGGAGATGGAATTATGGAATTCTGGAATTCCCAGTTCAGACTGGGACACCAAACAGCACCAGAAACTGGGAAACCCTTGGGAGATGGAATTATGGAATTCTGGAATTCCCAGTTCATACTGGGACACCAAACAGCACCAGAAACTGGGAAAGGACTTGGAGATGGAATCCTGGAATCCTGGAATTTGGATGGAATTCCCAGTTCTGACCGACACCAAGCAACCACAGAAACTGGGAAAACATTGGGAGATGGAATTATGGAATTCTGGAATTCCCAGTTCAAACTGGGACACCAAACAGCACCAGAAACTGGGAAAGGACTTGGAGATGGAATCCTGGAATCCTGGAATTTGGATGGAATTCCCAGTTCTGACCGACACCAGGCAACAAGAGAAACTGGGAAACCATTGGGAGATGGAATTATGGAATTCTGGAATTCCCAGTTCAGACTGACACCAAACAGCATCAGAAACTGGGAAAGGACTTGGAGATGGAATCCTGGAATTCTGGAATCCAGGTGGAATTCCCAGTTCAGACTGACACCAAACCAAAATCGGAAAGCCGCTGGAGATGGAATCCTGGAATTCCAGAATCCAGTTGGAATTCCCAGTTCAGACTGACACCAAACAGCACCAGAAACTGGGAAATCATTGGGAGATGGAATTATGGAATTCTGGAATTCCCAGTTCAGACTGACACCAAACAGCACCAGAAACTGGGAAAGGACTTGGAGATGGAATCCTGGAATTCTGGAATCCAAGTGGAATTCCCACTTCAGACCGACACCAAACAGCACCAGAAACAGGGAAAGGATTGGGAGACGGGATCATGGAATTCCAGAATCTGGATGGAATTCCCAGTTCAGAACCGACACCAAACCAGAAACTGGAAAAGGATTTGGAGAATGATCATGGAATTCTGGAATCATGGAATCCTGGAATCTGGATGGAATCTGGATGGAATTCCCATTTCAGACCGACACCAAACCGGAACTGGAAAATCATTGGAATTCCACAAAATTCTGGAATCCCCCTTGGAATTCCCAGTTCAGACTGGGACACCAAACACAAACAGGAAAATCACTGGGAAATGGAATGATGGAATTCCAGAATCCAGGTGGAATTCCCAGTTCAAACTGGGACACCAAACAGCACCAGAAACTGGGAAAGGACTTGGAGATGGAATCCTGGAATTCTGGAATTTGGATGGAATTCCCAGTTCTGACTGGGACACCAAGCAGGAACAGGGAAACCATTGGGATACAAAATTATGGAATTCTGGAATTTGGATGGAATTCCCAGTTCTGACTGACCCCAAACAGGAATTAGAAAACTACTGGGAGACAGAACCATGGAATTCTGGAATCCAGGTGGAATTCCCAGTTCAGACTGACACCAAACCAAAACCGGAAAGCCGCTGGAGATGGAACAATGGAATTCCAGAATCCAGGTGGAATTCCCAGTTCAGACCGACACCAAACAGCACCAGAAACAGGGAAACCATTGGGAGATGGAATTATGGAATTCTGGAATTCCCAGTTCAGACTGACCCAAACAGCACCAGAAACAGGGAAAGGATTGGGAGACGGGATCATGGAATTCCAGAATCTGGATGGAATTCCCAGTTCAGAACCGACACCAAACCAGAAACTGGAAAAGGATTTGGAGAATGATCATGGAATTCTGGAATCATGGAATCCTGGAATCTGGATGGAATTCCCATTTCAGACCGACACCAAACCGGAACTGGAAAATCATTGGAATTCCACAAAATTCTGGAATCCCCCTTGGAATTCCCAGTTCAGACTGGGACACCAAACACAAACAGGAAAATCACTGGGAAATGGAATTATGGAATTCCAGAATCCAGGTGGAATTCCCAGTTCAAACTGGGACACCAAACAGCACCAGAAACTGGGAAAGGACTTGGAGATGGAATCCTGGAATTCTGGAATTTGGATGGAATTCCCAGTTCTGACTGACCCCAAACAGGAATTAGAAAACTACTGGGAGACAGAACCATGGAATTCTGGAATCCAGGTGGAATTCCCAGTTCAGACCGACACCAAGCAACATCAGAAACAGGGAAAGATTGGGAGATGGAATTATGGAATTCTGGAATTCCCAGTTCTGACTGGGACACAAAACAGCACCAGAAACAGGGAAACCATTGGGAGATGGAATCCTGGAATTCTGGAACTCCCAGTTCAGACTGACCCAAACAGCACCAGAAACAGGGAAAGGATTGGGAGACGGGATCATGGAATTCCAGAATCTGGATGGAATTCCCACTTCAGAACCGACACCAAACCAGAAACTGGAAAAGGATTTGGAGAATGATCATGGAATTCTGGAATCATGGAATCCTGGAATCTGGATGGAATCTGGATGGAATTCCCATTTCAGACCGACACCAAACCGGAACTGGAAAATCATTGGAATTCCACAAAATTCTGGAATCCCCCTTGGAATTCCCAGTTCAGACTGGGACACCAAACACAAACAGGAAAATCACTGGGAAATGGAATGATGGAATTCCAGAATCCAGGTGGAATTCCCAGTTCAAACTGGGACACCAAACAGCACCAGAAACTGGGAAAGGACTTGGAGATGGTGTCCTGGGTTGACTATATGATGCTTTTATCCCCAATCGTCTCATTCTGTTTATGTTGAATAATAAGTTTTGTACCTTTAAGAGTGTTACAGAGAGTGAAGGGGGAGAGAGAGAAGAAGCGCGCAGTTTGTTTTTCAGACACTGCACTCCACTCCTCCACATTCCTGCTCCTGACTGTGTTGTCTGCAGACAGACAGCGGGACAGAGAGCTCTTCTTTTGCTTTTTAGTTAGTGTTAGCTAGCTGAGGCAAAGAAGTTCCCTGGACTGTTTTTTCCCTTTTTCTTTGGACCTCTTGGAACTGCTCTGGACTGAACACCCAGGAGAGCACCGGCAGCTGCAGCTGTGGCCCACCGGGCCGGCCCTGGCCTGCGACAATTCCAGCACTGAGAGACTGATCAGAGACTGAGTGAGCTGCTGCTTGAACCCGGGGTTTTCTCAGTTTGTCATCTCTTTTAGAGTGGCAAGGGGTCTCATTGTTTTGATACTGTTTTGGTCGTATTGTTTAATAAACAGGGGGGTTTTTTTCCACCTTTCTCCAAGGAGGTATTTTTCTTTCCTCCCGGACCAGTTGAGGGGGGAGGAGCCGATTGGATCTGCTTTTCCCACCGGAGCTCCTTTGGGGGGATTCTTCCCCAAACTTGCTCTAAACCTGGACAAATACATGAATTGGCGCCCAACGCGCGGCTGGAAAATGTGGAAAAAAGCCCTATTAATTGTGTGTCTGTTGTTGTTAAAGCAGTTAGTAGACATGATGCTTGGACCCCTGATGTCTCTGGTTGTGAAAGCCTCTGTATGGCTCTGGGCTCTAGACCTTTTTGAGGTTTCAATACCTTTCTGGTCATTAGGATTATTGTCCTTAACAAGTAATTTTTACGGTAGAGGGGTACGGATTGGAATAGCTGTTGTGCTGGCCCTGGTGATAATGATTTATAAAGCGTTCAAAAAGATACTGACCTCTGTTTACAGCATGTATGGTTTATGGTTTCTTCATCCTACCCTGCATCCCAATTCCAGTGGTATGTTTTGGGAATTTATTAGTAACTATACTCAGTCTGTTAGAGGTGGAGCTAAGAATGAGACTTTCCAGCCTTCCCTTTCCCTCTTCTCCTTTGGATCGGTTATGTCACTTTTTGAGAATGTTCAGTTTCCCCTGAATGTTAAAGAGACCATCTTTCTGGTATTTAATTTGGTAAGTCTTCTCTATATGGTCTGCAGCTTCTCTAGATTGAGGGCTGAGATTTCTAGACGGGCTGATGAGACCCCTGACTCAGGAGTAAACCCTGGTGTGGAAAATCCTAAGTGGTGTGGGAAATGGGAGGATATGGGCGAAATCCTGAAGGAATTCTCTGACCCTATAGTGTGGGATTTTCCCCATGAACAAATTCAGAACCCAGCTGAGGTGGGGAAATATCTGAAAGAGAAGTACCAGGATGAGCCTAAGGAGAGGAAGGTCATTGCAGTGAGCTGGGCCCTGGCATATGCTTATCGCACACTGCTAGATAGTGTCGGGCAGCAGACAGAGGCAGGGGGGCAGGGAGATAAATCAGCAACTGTCCCGGTGGCTCAGGCTGCAGCTAACACTCCAGGCTCGAAGCCAGCAGCCAAACCCATGGCTGTTGCTACCAGCACTAGAAGTGGGAAATGCACAGCCAAGACCAATCGACCAGTGGATGATGATGATGATGATGATGAAGGAGAAGGAACCTCAGTGCCCCCTGACGTAAAGTCAGGAGTCAAAGCAGCAGATGCAAGATCAGATGCCAATACTGAGTCCTTCTCCCTGAAGGACCTTCGTGGCCTACGGAAGGATTACACTCGAAGGTCTGATGAATCCATAATTAGTTGGCTGGTCCGTCTCTGGGATGCTGCAGGCGAGGCTACCGTTTTGGATGGCACTGAAGCCAGGCATTTGGGATCCCTGTCACAGGATACTGTCATAGACCAAGGAATGATGAGGGGGGCTAACTCTCAGAGCCTCTGGGAACGAGTCCTAAGAAGTGTAGCAGAAAGATACCTGTGTGCAGACGATCTCTATATGCAGCAGACTCAGTGGAAGACAATAGAGCAAGGGATCCAACGCCTGAGAGAAATGGCCGTGGTTGAGATTATCTTCTCAGATGATGTAACAACTAGGAACCCAGACTTAGTACCATGCACGTCTGTGATGTGGCGAAAACTCGTACGACTCGGGCCACAAGAATATGCCTCTGCCTTAGCCATCATGAAGAGGGATGAGAGGGGTGAGACTGTGCTTGACATGGCAAGGAAGCTCCGAGCATATGCAGATGCTGTACATGGCCCAACACATGCCAGAATCGCAGCAGTGGAAACACGTCTTCAAAAATTAGAGGACAAGATAGAGGAGGGTCACAAGAAACTGAGGGAGGAGATTAAAGAGAGCTTTCTCCAAATCTCGGCGGTACAGATCAGAGGTTCTGGTACCCAACGCAGACGTTCCCCAGACGGCGAGAGAAGGTACATCCCACGAGCTGAGCTGTGGTTCTATTTGCGTGATTGTGGAGAAGACATGAGGAGATGGCATAGACAACCTACCTCTGCTCTGGCACAACGGGTGAGACAACTGAAGATTCAGAGAGGAAGTTCCAAAAGGGAAGCAGCTCCAGTGGCCAGTAACCGAACTGTCACATATGATGATAATGACAATATTTTTGATCCCCTTGAAGGAACCTCCAAGACATATGCCCAGGGAAAGAAGGATAACCAGGCTTAGAGGGGCCCTGCCTCTAGCCAGGTAGAGGCTGGGGAAAACCGTGTTTTTTGGACTGTGTGGATTCGTTGGCCTGGCACATATGAACCACAAGAATACAAAGCTTTGGTTGACACTGGTGCACAATGCACATTAATCCCATCAAGACATGTGGGGACAGAGTCTGTTTCTATTGCTGGTGTGACAGGGGGATCCCAGGATTTCACTTTGGTAGAAGCTGAGGTGAGCCTGACTGGAAATGAGTGGAAGAAACACTCTATTGTGACTGGCCCAGAGGCCCCATGTATTTTGGGCATAGACTACCTTCGAAGTGGGTATTTCAAAGACCCAAAGGGACTCAGATGGGCATTTGGAATAGCTGCTGTAGAGACAGAGGGTGTCAAGCAGTTGAACAGCTTGCCTGGACTGTCAGACAGCCCATCTGCAGTAGGTCTCCTGAAGGTGGAAGAGCAACGAGTGCCAATTGCCACCTCAACAGTGCACCGCCGACAGTACCGAACGAATCGAGATGCTGTGATCCCCATCCATAAGATGATCCGAGAGCTGGAGAGCCAAGGGGTGGTCAGCAAGACCCACTCACCCTTCAACAGCCCCATCTGGCCTGTGCGAAAATCTGAAGGAGAATGGAGATTGACTGTGGACTATCGTGCATTGAATGAAGTGACCCCACCCCTGAGCGCTGCTGTGCCGGACATGCTGGAACTCCAGTACGAGCTGGAGTCCAAGGCAGCAAGGTGGTACGCCACTATAGACATTGCCAATGCATTTTTCTCCATTCCTCTGGCAGCAGAATGCAGGCCTCAGTTTGCTTTCACCTGGAGAGGCGTGCAGTACACCTGGAACCGATTGCCCCAGGGGTGGAAGCACAGCCCCACCATCTGCCATGGACTGATCCAGGCTGCACTGGAAAAGGGTGAGGCTCCAGAACATCTGCAATATATTGATGACATCATTGTGTGGGGGAAGACAGCAGCAGAGGTGTTCGAGAAAGGGGAGAAAATTATCCAGATTCTCCTAAAAGCTGGCTTCGCCATCAAGAAGAACAAAGTCAAGGGACCTGCTCAAGAGATCCAGTTTCTGGGAGTGAAGTGGCAAGACGGACGGCGTCAGATTCCCACCGATGTCATCAACAAGATCACAGCAATGTCTCCACCCACCAATAAGAAAGAGACACAAGCTTTCCTAGGCGCCATAGGTTTTTGGAGGATGCATATTCCCGAATACAGTCAGATCGTGAGCCCTCTCTACCTGGTCACCCGTAAGAAGAACACTTTCCACTGGGGCCCAGAGCAGCAACAAGCCTTTGCACAGATCAAGCAGGAGATTGCTCATGCAGTAGCCCTTGGCCCAGTCAGGACAGGACCAGAGGTGAAGAATGTGCTCTACTCTGCAGCCGGGAACCATGGCTTGTCCTGGAGCCTTTGGCAGAAGGTGCCTGAGGAGACTCGGGGTCGACCACTGGGATTTTGGAGTCGAAGCTACAGAGGGTCTGAAGCCAACTATACTCCAACAGAGAAAGAAATCCTGGCTGCCTATGAAGGAGTCCAGGCTGCTTCGGAGGTAATAGGCACTGAAGCACAACTCCTCCTGGCACCCCGACTACCCGTGCTGGGGTGGATGTTCAAAGGCAAGGTTCCTTCCACTCACCATGCCACCAGTGCTACATGGAGCAAGTGGATTGCTCTCATCACTCAGCGCGCCCATATAGGTAAACTGAATCGCCCTGGGATTTTGGAGGTCATTACAAATTGGCCCGAAGGTGAAAACTTTGGTCTCTCTGATGAAGGGGAACAAGAAGAGACATGAGCTGAAGAAGCTCCACCATACAACCAACTGCCAGCAGAAGATACACAATACGCTCTCTTTACTGATGGGTCGTGCCGCATTGTGGGAATGAACCGGAAGTGGAAAGCAGCTGTATGGAGCCCCACACGGCAGGTGGCAGAGGCCACTGAAGGAGAAGGTGGATCAAGCCAACTTGCTGAACTCAAAGCTGTTCAACTGGCCCTGGACATTGCTGAGAGAGAGAAGTGGCCAAAGCTCTACCTTTATACTGATTCATGGATGGTAGCCAATGCTCTGTGGGGATGGCTGGAGAGGTGGAAAAAGGCTAACTGGCAACGTAGAGGAAAGCCAATTTGGGCTGCTGAAGAGTGGAAAGACATTGCTACCAGGGTAGGGAAGCTGCCTGTGAAGGTCCGCCATGTAGATGCCCATGTACCCAAGAGTAGAGCTAATGAGGAGCACCAAAACAATGATCAGGTAGACCAAGCCGCAAAGATAGGGGTGTCCAAAATAGACCTAGATTGGGAACATAAAGGAGAGTTATTCTTAGCTCGGTGGGCCCATGATGCCTCAGGCCACCAGGGCAGAGATGCCACCTATAAGTGGGCACGAGACCGAGGGGTGGATCTAACCATGGACAGTATCTCTCAGGTTATCCATGACTGTGAGACGTGTGCTGCCATCAAGCAGGCCAAGCGACTGAAGCCCCTCTGGTACAGTGGGCGGTGGTCCAAGTACAAGTATGGGGAGGCCTGGCAGATTGACTCCATCACACTGCCCCAGACACGCCAGGGCAAGCGCTACGTGCTGACCATGGTGGAGGCCACCACTGGATGGCTGGAAACCTACCCTGTGCCTCATGCTACAGCCCGGAACACCATCCTGGGCCTGGAAAAGCAAGTTCTGTGGAGACATGGCACCCCTGAGAGGATTGAGTCAGACAATGGGACTCATTTCAAGAACAGCCTTGTCAACACCTGGGCTAGGGAACATGGCATTGAGTGGGTGTACCATATCCCCTACCATGCACCAGCTGCAGGCAAAGTGGAGAGGTACAATGGACTGTTAAAAACCACATTGAAAGCATTAGGTGGGGGATCTTTCAAGAACTGGGATCAGCATCTGGCAAAAGCCACCTGGTTAGTTAACACCCGAGGCTCTACTAACCGAGTCGGCCCTGCCCAATCTGAGCCTTTGCAGAGAGTAGATGGAGACAAAGTCCCAGTGGTACATGTCAGAGGTTTGTTAGGGAAGGCTGTGTGGATCAATTCTGCCTCGAGTACAGACAAACCCATTCGTGGGGTTGTCTTTGCTCAGGGACCAGGTTGCACATGGTGGATAATGCAAAAAGATGGAAGAACACGATGTGTACCTCAGGGAGACCTGATTGTTGCATAAAACCTGTATAACTATCACTGTTTCCTGAATGTTATTACCATTGTCTGTGTATAGTTGTATAATGGCTGTATCATGTATGTACTTGTAGAGTTAGAATTTATATTAGTTTTAGTAGTAAGCAGACGATATGGGGATAAGGGGTGGAATGTCCTGGGTTGACTATATGATGCTTTTATCCCCAATCGTCTCATTCTGTTTATGTTGAATAATAATAAGTTTTGTACCTTTAAGAGTGTTACAGAGAGTGAAGGGGGAGAGAGAAGAAGCGCACAGTTTGTTTTTCAGACACTGCACTCACTCCTCCACATTCCTGCTCCTGACTGTGTTGTCTGCGGACAGACAGCGGGACAGAGAGCTCTTCTTTTGCTTTTTAGTTAGTGTTAGCTAGCTGAGGCAAAGAAGTTCCCTGGACTGTTTTTTCCCTTTTTCTTTGGACCTCTTGGAACTGCTCTGGACTGAACACCCAGGAGAGCACCGGCAGCTGCAGCTGTGGCCCACCGGGCCGGCCCTGGCCTGCGACAATTCCAGCACTGAGAGACTGATCAGAGACTGAGTGAGCTGCTGCTTGAACCCGGGGTTTTCTCAGTTTGTCATCTCTTTTAGAGTGGCAAGGGGTCTCATTGTTTTGATACTGTTTTGGTCGTATTGTTTAATAAACAGGGGGGTTTTTTTCCACCTTTCTCCAAGGAGGTATTTTTCTTTTCCTCCCGGACCAGTTGAGGGGGGAGGGGCCGATTGGATCTGCTTTTCCCACAGGAGCTCCTTTGGGGGGATTCTTCCCCGAACTTGCTCTAAACCTGGACAGATGGAATCCTGGAATTCTGGAATTTGGATGGAATTCCCAGTTCAGACTGGGACACCAAGCAGGAACAGGGAAACCATTGGGATACAAAATTATGGAATTCTGGAATTTGGATGGAATTCCCAGTTCTGACTGACCCCAAACAGGAATTAGAAAACTACTGGGAGACAGAACCATGGAATTCTGGAATCCAGGTGGAATTCCCAGTTCAGACTGACACCAAACCAAAACCGGAAAGCCGCTGGAGATGGAATTATGGAATTCCAGAATCCAGGTGGAATTCCCAGTTCAGACCGACACCAAGCAACATCGGAAACAGGGAAAGGATTGGGAGATGGAATTATGGAATTCTGGAATTCCCAGTTCAGACTGGGACACCAAACAGCACCAGAAACTGGGAAAGGATTGGGGGATGGAATTATGGAATTCTGGAATTCCCAGTTCAGACTGGGACACCAAACAGCACCAGAAACTGGGAAAGGATTGGGAGATGGAATTATGGAATTCTGGAATTCCCAGTTCTGACTGGGACACCAAACAGCACCAGAAACTGGGAAAGGACTTGGAGATGGAATCCTGGAATCCTGGAATTTGGATGGAATTCCCAGTTCTGACCGACACCAAGCAACAACAGAAACTGGGAAACCCTTGGGAGATGGAATTATGGAATTCTGGAATTCCCAGTTCAGACTGACACCAAACAGCACCAGAAACTGGGAAAGGACTTGGAGATGGAATCCTGGAATTCTGGAATCCAGGTGGAATTCCCAGTTCAGACTGACACCAAACCAAAATCGGAAAGCCGCTGGAGATGGAATCCTGGAATTCCAGAATCCAGGTGGAATTCCCAGTTCAGACCGACACCAAACAGCACCAGAAACAGGGAAACCATTGGGAGATGGAATTATGGAATTCTGGAATTCCCAGTTCAGACTGACCCAAACAGCACCAGAAACAGGGAAAGGATTGGGAGACGGGATCATGGAATTCCAGAATCTGGATGGAATTCCCAGTTCAGAACCGACACCAAACCAGAAACTGGAAAAGGATTTGGAGAATGATCATGGAATTCTGGAATCATGGAATCCTGGAATCTGGATGGAATCTGGATGGAATTCCCATTTCAGACCGACACCAAACCGGAACTGGAAAATCATTGGAATTCCACAAAATTCTGGAATCCCCCTTGGAATTCCCAGTTCAGACTGGGACACCAAACACAAACAGGAAAATCACTGGGAAATGGAATGATGGAATTCCAGAATCCAGGTGGAATTCCCAGTTCAAACTGGGACACCAAACAGCACCAGAAACTGGGAAAGGACTTGGAGATGGAATCCTGGAATTCTGGAATCCACGTGGAATTCCCAGTTCAGACTGGGACACCAAGCAGGAACAGGGAAACCATTGGGATACAAAATTATGGAATTCTGGAATTTGGATGGAATTCCCAGTTCTGACTGACCCCAAACAGGAATTAGAAAACTACTGGGAGACAGAACCATGGAATTCTGGAATCCAGGTGGAATTCCCAGTTCAGACTGACACCAAACCAAAACCGGAAAGCCGCTGGAGATGGAATTATGGAATTCCAGAATCCAGGTGGAATTCCCAGTTCAGACCGACACCAAGCAACATCAGAAACAGGGAAAGGATTGGGAGATGGAATTATGGAATTCTGGAATTCCCAGTTCAGACTGGGACACCAAACAGCACCAGAAACTGGGAAACCCTTGGGAGATGGAATTATGGAATTCTGGAATTCCCAGTTCAGACTGGGACACCAAACAGCACCAGAAACTGGGAAAGGACTTGGAGATGGAATCCTGGAATCCTGGAATTTGGATGGAATTCCCAGTTCTGACCGACACCAAGCAACCACAGAAACTGGGAAACCATTGGGAGATGGAATTATGGAATTCTGGAATTCCCAGTTCAAACTGGGACACCAAACAGCACCAGAAACTGGGAAAGGACTTGGAGATGGAATCCTGGAATCCTGGAATTTGGATGGAATTCCCAGTTCTGACCGACACCAGGCAACAACAGAAACTGGGAAACCATTGGGAGATGGAATTATGGAATTCTGGAATTCCCAGTTCAGACTGACACCAAACAGCATCAGAAACTGGGAAAGGACTTGGAGATGGAATCCTGGAATTCTGGAATCCAGGTGGAATTCCCAGTTCAGACTGACACCAAACCAAAATCGGAAAGCCGCTGGAGATGGAACAATGGAATTCCAGAATCCAGGTGGAATTCCCAGTTCAGACTGACACCAAACAGCACCAGAAACAGGGAAACCATTGGGAGATGGAATTATGGAATTCTGGAATTCCCAGTTCAGACTGACACCAAACAGCACCAGAAACAGGGAAAGGATTGGGAGACAGAACCATGGAATTCTGGAATCCAGGTGGAATTCCCAGTTCAGACTGACACCAAACCAAAACCGGAAAGCCGCTGGAGATGGAACAATGGAATTCCAGAATCCAGGTGGAATTCCCAGTTCAGACCGACACCAAACAGCACCAGAAACAGGGAAACCATTGGGAGATGGAATTATGGAATTCTGGAATTCCCAGTTCAGACTGACCCAAACAGCACCAGAAACAGGGAAAGGATTGGGAGACGGGATCATGGAATTCCAGAATCTGGATGGAATTCCCAGTTCAGAACCGACACCAAACCAGAAACTGGAAAAGGATTTGGAGAATGATCATGGAATTCTGGAATCATGGAATCCTGGAATCTGGATGGAATTCCCATTTCAGACCGACACCAAACCGGAACTGGAAAATCATTGGAATTCCACAAAATTCTGGAATCCCCCTTGGAATTCCCAGTTCAGACTGGGACACCAAACACAAACAGGAAAATCACTGGGAAATGGAATTATGGAATTCCAGAATCCAGGTGGAATTCCCAGTTCAAACTGGGACACCAAACAGCACCAGAAACTGGGAAAGGACTTGGAGATGGAATCCTGGAATTCTGGAATTTGGATGGAATTCCCAGTTCTGACTGACCCCAAACAGGAATTAGAAAACTACTGGGAGACAGAACCATGGAATTCTGGAATCCAGGTGGAATTCCCAGTTCAGACCGACACCAAGCAACATCAGAAACAGGGAAAGATTGGGAGATGGAATTATGGAATTCTGGAATTCCCAGTTCTGACTGGGACACAAAACAGCACCAGAAACAGGGAAACCATTGGGAGATGGAATCCTGGAATTCTGGAACTCCCAGTTCAGACTGACCCAAACAGCACCAGAAACAGGGAAAGGATTGGGAGACGGGATCATGGAATTCCAGAATCTGGATGGAATTCCCACTTCAGAACCGACACCAAACCAGAAACTGGAAAAGGATTTGGAGAATGATCATGGAATTCTGGAATCATGGAATCCTGGAATCTGGATGGAATCTGGATGGAATTCCCATTTCAGACCGACACCAAACCGGAACTGGAAAATCATTGGAATTCCACAAAATTCTGGAATCCCCCTTGGAATTCCCAGTTCAGACTGGGACACCAAACACAAACAGGAAAATCACTGGGAAATGGAATGATGGAATTCCAGAATCCAGGTGGAATTCCCAGTTCAAACTGGGACACCAAACAGCACCAGAAACTGGGAAAGGACTTGGAGATGGTGTCCTGGGTTGACTATATGATGCTTTTATCCCCAATCGTCTCATTCTGTTTATGTTGAATAATAAGTTTTGTACCTTTAAGAGTGTTACAGAGAGTGAAGGGGGAGAGAGAGAAGAAGCGCGCAGTTTGTTTTTCAGACACTGCACTCCACTCCTCCACATTCCTGCTCCTGACTGTGTTGTCTGCAGACAGACAGCGGGACAGAGAGCTCTTCTTTTGCTTTTTAGTTAGTGTTAGCTAGCTGAGGCAAAGAAGTTCCCTGGACTGTTTTTTCCCTTTTTCTTTGGACCTCTTGGAACTGCTCTGGACTGAACACCCAGGAGAGCACCGGCAGCTGCAGCTGTGGCCCACCGGGCCGGCCCTGGCCTGCGACAATTCCAGCACTGAGAGACTGATCAGAGACTGAGTGAGCTGCTGCTTGAACCCGGGGTTTTCTCAGTTTGTCATCTCTTTTAGAGTGGCAAGGGGTCTCATTGTTTTGATACTGTTTTGGTCGTATTGTTTAATAAACAGGGGGGTTTTTTTCCACCTTTCTCCAAGGAGGTATTTTTCTTTCCTCCCGGACCAGTTGAGGGGGGAGGAGCCGATTGGATCTGCTTTTCCCACCGGAGCTCCTTTGGGGGGATTCTTCCCCAAACTTGCTCTAAACCTGGACAAATACATGAATTGGCGCCCAACGCGCGGCTGGAAAATGTGGAAAAAAGCCCTATTAATTGTGTGTCTGTTGTTGTTAAAGCAGTTAGTAGACATGATGCTTGGACCCCTGATGTCTCTGGTTGTGAAAGCCTCTGTATGGCTCTGGGCTCTAGACCTTTTTGAGGTTTCAATACCTTTCTGGTCATTAGGATTATTGTCCTTAACAAGTAATTTTTACGGTAGAGGGGTACGGATTGGAATAGCTGTTGTGCTGGCCCTGGTGATAATGATTTATAAAGCGTTCAAAAAGATACTGACCTCTGTTTACAGCATGTATGGTTTATGGTTTCTTCATCCTACCCTGCATCCCAATTCCAGTGGTATGTTTTGGGAATTTATTAGTAACTATACTCAGTCTGTTAGAGGTGGAGCTAAGAATGAGACTTTCCAGCCTTCCCTTTCCCTCTTCTCCTTTGGATCGGTTATGTCACTTTTTGAGAATGTTCAGTTTCCCCTGAATGTTAAAGAGACCATCTTTCTGGTATTTAATTTGGTAAGTCTTCTCTATATGGTCTGCAGCTTCTCTAGATTGAGGGCTGAGATTTCTAGACGGGCTGATGAGACCCCTGACTCAGGAGTAAACCCTGGTGTGGAAAATCCTAAGTGGTGTGGGAAATGGGAGGATATGGGCGAAATCCTGAAGGAATTCTCTGACCCTATAGTGTGGGATTTTCCCCATGAACAAATTCAGAACCCAGCTGAGGTGGGGAAATATCTGAAAGAGAAGTACCAGGATGAGCCTAAGGAGAGGAAGGTCATTGCAGTGAGCTGGGCCCTGGCATATGCTTATCGCACACTGCTAGATACTCTAGGGCAGCAGACAGAGGCAGGGGGGCAGGGAGATAAATCAGCAACTGTCCCGGTGGCTCAGGCTGCAGCTAACACTCCAGGCTCGAAGCCAGCAGCCAAACCCATGGCTGTTGCTACCAGCACTAGAAGTGGGAAATGCACAGCCAAGACCAATCGACCAGTGGATGATGATGATGATGATGATGAAGGAGAAGGAACCTCAGTGCCCCCTGACGTAAAGTCAGGAGTCAAAGCAGCAGATGCAAGATCAGATGCCAATACTGAGTCCTTCTCCCTGAAGGACCTTCGTGGCCTACGGAAGGATTACACTCGAAGGTCTGATGAATCCATAATTAGTTGGCTGGTCCGTCTCTGGGATGCTGCAGGCGAGGCTACCGTTTTGGATGGCACTGAAGCCAGGCATTTGGGATCCCTGTCACAGGATACTGTCATAGACCAAGGAATGATGAGGGGGGCTAACTCTCAGAGCCTCTGGGAACGAGTCCTAAGAAGTGTAGCAGAAAGATACCTGTGTGCAGACGATCTCTATATGCAGCAGACTCAGTGGAAGACAATAGAGCAAGGGATCCAACGCCTGAGAGAAATGGCCGTGGTTGAGATTATCTTCTCAGATGATGTAACAACTAGGAACCCAGACTTAGTACCATGCACGTCTGTGATGTGGCGAAAACTCGTACGACTCGGGCCACAAGAATATGCCTCTGCCTTAGCCATCATGAAGAGGGATGAGAGGGGTGAGACTGTGCTTGACATGGCAAGGAAGCTCCGAGCATATGCAGATGCTGTACATGGCCCAACACATGCCAGAATCGCAGCAGTGGAAACACGTCTTCAAAAATTAGAGGACAAGATAGAGGAGGGTCACAAGAAACTGAGGGAGGAGATTAAAGAGAGCTTTCTCCAAATCTCGGCGGTACAGATCAGAGGTTCTGGTACCCAACGCAGACGTTCCCCAGACGGCGAGAGAAGGTACATCCCACGAGCTGAGCTGTGGTTCTATTTGCGTGATTGTGGAGAAGACATGAGGAGATGGCATAGACAACCTACCTCTGCTCTGGCACAACGGGTGAGACAACTGAAGATTCAGAGAGGAAGTTCCAAAAGGGAAGCAGCTCCAGTGGCCAGTAACCGAACTGTCACATATGATGATAATGACAATATTTTTGATCCCCTTGAAGGAACCTCCAAGACATATGCCCAGGGAAAGAAGGATAACCAGGCTTAGAGGGGCCCTGCCTCTAGCCAGGTAGAGGCTGGGGAAAACCGTGTTTTTTGGACTGTGTGGATTCGTTGGCCTGGCACATATGAACCACAAGAATACAAAGCTTTGGTTGACACTGGTGCACAATGCACATTAATCCCATCAAGACATGTGGGGACAGAGTCTGTTTCTATTGCTGGTGTGACAGGGGGATCCCAGGATTTCACTTTGGTAGAAGCTGAGGTGAGCCTGACTGGAAATGAGTGGAAGAAACACTCTATTGTGACTGGCCCAGAGGCCCCATGTATTTTGGGCATAGACTACCTTCGAAGTGGGTATTTCAAAGACCCAAAGGGACTCAGATGGGCATTTGGAATAGCTGCTGTAGAGACAGAGGGTGTCAAGCAGTTGAACAGCTTGCCTGGACTGTCAGACAGCCCATCTGCAGTAGGTCTCCTGAAGGTGGAAGAGCAACGAGTGCCAATTGCCACCTCAACAGTGCACCGCCGACAGTACCGAACGAATCGAGATGCTGTGATCCCCATCCATAAGATGATCCGAGAGCTGGAGAGCCAAGGGGTGGTCAGCAAGACCCACTCACCCTTCAACAGCCCCATCTGGCCTGTGCGAAAATCTGAAGGAGAATGGAGATTGACTGTGGACTATCGTGCATTGAATGAAGTGACCCCACCCCTGAGCGCTGCTGTGCCGGACATGCTGGAACTCCAGTACGAGCTGGAGTCCAAGGCAGCAAGGTGGTACGCCACTATAGACATTGCCAATGCATTTTTCTCCATTCCTCTGGCAGCAGAATGCAGGCCTCAGTTTGCTTTCACCTGGAGAGGCGTGCAGTACACCTGGAACCGATTGCCCCAGGGGTGGAAGCACAGCCCCACCATCTGCCATGGACTGATCCAGGCTGCACTGGAAAAGGGTGAGGCTCCAGAACATCTGCAATATATTGATGACATCATTGTGTGGGGGAAGACAGCAGCAGAGGTGTTCGAGAAAGGGGAGAAAATTATCCAGATTCTCCTAAAAGCTGGCTTCGCCATCAAGAAGAACAAAGTCAAGGGACCTGCTCAAGAGATCCAGTTTCTGGGAGTGAAGTGGCAAGACGGACGGCGTCAGATTCCCACCGATGTCATCAACAAGATCACAGCAATGTCTCCACCCACCAATAAGAAAGAGACACAAGCTTTCCTAGGCGCCATAGGTTTTTGGAGGATGCATATTCCCGAATACAGTCAGATCGTGAGCCCTCTCTACCTGGTCACCCGTAAGAAGAACACTTTCCACTGGGGCCCAGAGCAGCAACAAGCCTTTGCACAGATCAAGCAGGAGATTGCTCATGCAGTAGCCCTTGGCCCAGTCAGGACAGGACCAGAGGTGAAGAATGTGCTCTACTCTGCAGCCGGGAACCATGGCTTGTCCTGGAGCCTTTGGCAGAAGGTGCCTGAGGAGACTCGGGGTCGACCACTGGGATTTTGGAGTCGAAGCTACAGAGGGTCTGAAGCCAACTATACTCCAACAGAGAAAGAAATCCTGGCTGCCTATGAAGGAGTCCAGGCTGCTTCGGAGGTAATAGGCACTGAAGCACAACTCCTCCTGGCACCCCGACTACCCGTGCTGGGGTGGATGTTCAAAGGCAAGGTTCCTTCCACTCACCATGCCACCAGTGCTACATGGAGCAAGTGGATTGCTCTCATCACTCAGCGCGCCCATATAGGTAAACTGAATCGCCCTGGGATTTTGGAGGTCATTACAAATTGGCCCGAAGGTGAAAACTTTGGTCTCTCTGATGAAGGGGAACAAGAAGAGACATGAGCTGAAGAAGCTCCACCATACAACCAACTGCCAGCAGAAGATACACAATACGCTCTCTTTACTGATGGGTCGTGCCGCATTGTGGGAATGAACCGGAAGTGGAAAGCAGCTGTATGGAGCCCCACACGGCAGGTGGCAGAGGCCACTGAAGGAGAAGGTGGATCAAGCCAACTTGCTGAACTCAAAGCTGTTCAACTGGCCCTGGACATTGCTGAGAGAGAGAAGTGGCCAAAGCTCTACCTTTATACTGATTCATGGATGGTAGCCAATGCTCTGTGGGGATGGCTGGAGAGGTGGAGAAAGGCTAACTGGCAACGTAGAGGAAAGCCAATTTGGGCTGCTGAAGAGTGGAAAGACATTGCTACCAGGGTAGGGAAGCTGCCTGTGAAGGTCCGCCATGTAGATGCCCATGTACCCAAGAGTAGAGCTAATGAGGAGCACCAAAACAATGATCAGGTAGACCAAGCCGCAAAGATAGGGGTGTCCAAAATAGACCTAGATTGGGAACATAAAGGAGAGTTATTCTTAGCTCGGTGGGCCCATGATGCCTCAGGCCACCAGGGCAGAGATGCCACCTATAAGTGGGCACGAGACCGAGGGGTGGATCTAACCATGGACAGTATCTCTCAGGTTATCCATGACTGTGAGACGTGTGCTGCCATCAAGCAGGCCAAGCGACTGAAGCCCCTCTGGTACAGTGGGCGGTGGTCCAAGTACAAGTATGGGGAGGCCTGGCAGATTGACTACATCACACTGCCCCAGACACGCCAGGGCAAGCGCTACGTGCTGACCATGGTGGAGGCCACCACTGGATGGCTGGAAACCTACCCTGTGCCTCATGCTACAGCCCGGAACACCATCCTGGGCCTGGAAAAGCAAGTTCTGTGGAGACATGGCACCCCTGAGAGGATTGAGTCAGACAATGGGACTCATTTCAAGAACAGCCTTGTCAACACCTGGGCTAGGGAACATGGCATTGAGTGGGTGTACCATATCCCCTACCATGCACCAGCTGCAGGCAAAGTGGAGAGGTACAATGGACTGTTAAAAACCACATTGAAAGCATTAGGTGGGGGATCTTTCAAGAACTGGGATCAGCATCTGGCAAAAGCCACCTGGTTAGTTAACACCCGAGGCTCTACTAACCGAGTCGGCCCTGCCCAATCTGAGCCTTTGCAGAGAGTAGATGGAGACAAAGTCCCAGTGGTACATGTCAGAGGTTTGTTAGGGAAGGCTGTGTGGATCAATTCTGCCTCGAGTACAGACAAACCCATTCGTGGGGTTGTCTTTGCTCAGGGACCAGGTTGCACATGGTGGATAATGCAAAAAGATGGAAGAACACGATGTGTACCTCAGGGAGACCTGATTGTTGCATAAAACCTGTATAACTATCACTGTTTCCTGAATGTTATTACCATTGTCTGTGTATAGTTGTATAATGGCTGTATCATGTATGTACTTGTAGAGTTAGAATTTATATTAGTTTTAGTAGTAAGCAGACGATATGGGGATAAGGGGTGGAATGTCCTGGGTTGACTATATGATGCTTTTATCCCCAATCGTCTCATTCTGTTTATGTTGAATAATAATAAGTTTTGTACCTTTAAGAGTGTTACAGAGAGTGAAGGGGGAGAGAGAAGAAGCGCGCAGTTTGTTTTTCAGACACTGCACTCACTCCTCCACATTCCTGCTCCTGACTGTGTTGTCTGCGGACAGACAGCGGGACAGAGAGCTCTTCTTTTGCTTTTTAGTTAGTGTTAGCTAGCTGAGGCAAAGAAGTTCCCTGGACTGTTTTTTCCCTTTTTCTTTGGACCTCTTGGAACTGCTCTGGACTGAACACCCAGGAGAGCACCGGCAGCTGCAGCTGTGGCCCACCGGGCCGGCCCTGGCCTGCGACAATTCCAGCATTGAGAGACTGATCAGAGACTGAGTGAGCTGCTGCTTGAACCAGGGGTTTTCTCAGTTTGTCATCTCTTTTAGAGTGGCAAGGGGTCTCATTGTTTTGATACTGTTTTGGTCGTATTGTTTAATAAACAGGGGGGTTTTTTTCCACCTTTCTCCAAGGAGGTATTTTTCTTTTCCTCCCGGACCAGTTGAGGGGGGAGGGGCCGATTGGATCTGCTTTTCCCACCGGAGCTCCTTTGGGGGGATTCTTCCCCGAACTTGCTCTAAACCTGGACAGATGGAATCCTGGAATTCTGGAATTTGGATGGAATTCCCAGTTCAGACTGGGACACCAAGCAGGAACAGGGAAACCATTGGGATACAAAATTATGGAATTCTGGAATTTGGATGGAATTCCCAGTTCTGACTGACCCCAAACAGGAATTAGAAAACTACTGGGAGACAGAACCATGGAATTCTGGAATCCAGGTGGAATTCCCAGTTCAGACTGACACCAAACCAAAACCGGAAAGCCGCTGGAGATGGAATTATGGAATTCCAGAATCCAGGTGGAATTCCCAGTTCAGACCGACACCAAGCAACATCGGAAACAGGGAAAGGATTGGGAGATGGAATTATGGAATTCTGGAATTCCCAGTTCAGACTGGGACACAAAACAGCACCAGAAACAGGGAAACCATTGGGAGATGGAATTATGGAATTCTGGAATTCCCAGTTCAGACTGGGACACCAAACAGCACCAGAAACTGGGAAAGGATTGGGGGATGGAATTATGGAATTCTGGAATTCCCAGTTCTGACTGGGACACCAAACAGCACCAGAAACTGGGAAACCCTTGGGAGATGGAATTATGGAATTCTGGAATTCCCAGTTCTGACTGGGACACCAAACAGCACCAGAAACTGGGAAAGGACTTGGAGATGGAATCCTGGAATCCTGGAATTTGGATGGAATTCCCAGTTCTGACCGACACCAAGCAACAACAGAAACTGGGAAACCCTTGGGAGATGGAATTATGGAATTCTGGAATTCCCAGTTCAGACTGACACCAAACAGCACCAGAAACTGGGAAAGGACTTGGAGATGGAATCCTGGAATTCTGGAATCCAGGTGGAATTCCCAGTTCAGACTGACACCAAACCAAAATCGGAAAGCCGCTGGAGATGGAATCCTGGAATTCCAGAATCCAGGTGGAATTCCCAGTTCAGACCGACACCAAACAGCACCAGAAACAGGGAAACCATTGGGAGATGGAATTATGGAATTCTGGAATTCCCAGTTCAGACTGACCCAAACAGCACCAGAAACAGGGAAAGGATTGGGAGACGGGATCATGGAATTCCAGAATCTGGATGGAATTCCCAGTTCAGAACCGACACCAAACCAGAAACTGGAAAAGGATTTGGAGAATGATCATGGAATTCTGGAATCATGGAATCCTGGAATCTGGATGGAATCTGGATGGAATTCCCATTTCAGACCGACACCAAACCGGAACTGGAAAATCATTGGAATTCCACAAAATTCTGGAATCCCCCTTGGAATTCCCAGTTCAGACTGGGACACCAAACACAAACAGGAAAATCACTGGGAAATGGAATGATGGAATTCCAGAATCCAGGTGGAATTCCCAGTTCAAACTGGGACACCAAACAGCACCAGAAACTGGGAAAGGACTTGGAGATGGAATCCTGGAATTCTGGAATCCACGTGGAATTCCCAGTTCAGACTGGGACACCAAGCAGGAACAGGGAAACCATTGGGATACAAAATTATGGAATTCTGGAATTTGGATGGAATTCCCAGTTCTGACTGACCCCAAACAGGAATTAGAAAACTACTGGGAGACAGAACCATGGAATTCTGGAATCCAGGTGGAATTCCCAGTTCAGACTGACACCAAACCAAAACCGGAAAGCCGCTGGAGATGGAATTATGGAATTCCAGAATCCAGGTGGAATTCCCAGTTCAGACCGACACCAAGCAACATCAGAAACAGGGAAAGGATTGGGAGATGGAATTATGGAATTCTGGAATTCCCAGTTCAGACTGGGACACCAAACAGCACCAGAAACTGGGAAACCCTTGGGAGATGGAATTATGGAATTCTGGAATTCCCAGTTCAGACTGGGACACCAAACAGCACCAGAAACTGGGAAAGGACTTGGAGATGGAATCCTGGAATCCTGGAATTTGGATGGAATTCCCAGTTCTGACCGACACCAAGCAACCACAGAAACTGGGAAACCATTGGGAGATGGAATTATGGAATTCTGGAATTCCCAGTTCAAACTGGGACACCAAACAGCACCAGAAACTGGGAAAGGACTTGGAGATGGAATCCTGGAATCCTGGAATTTGGATGGAATTCCCAGTTCTGACCGACACCAGGCAACAACAGAAACTGGGAAACCATTGGGAGATGGAATTATGGAATTCTGGAATTCCCAGTTCAGACTGACACCAAACAGCATCAGAAACTGGGAAAGGACTTGGAGATGGAATCCTGGAATTCTGGAATCCAGGTGGAATTCCCAGTTCAGACTGACACCAAACCAAAATCGGAAAGCCGCTGGAGATGGAATCCTGGAATTCCAGAATCCAGTTGGAATTCCCAGTTCAGACTGACACCAAACAGCACCAGAAACTGGGAAACCATTGGGAGATGGAATTATGGAATTCTGGAATTCCCAGTTCAGACTGACACCAAACAGCACCAGAAACAGGGAAAGGATTGGGAGACAGAACCATGGAATTCTGGAATCCAGGTGGAATTCCCAGTTCAGACTGACACCAAACCAAAACCGGAAAGCCGCTGGAGATGGAACAATGGAATTCCAGAATCCAGGTGGAATTCCCAGTTCAGACCGACACCAAACAGCACCAGAAACAGGGAAACCATTGGGAGATGGAATTATGGAATTCTGGAATTCCCAGTTCAGACTGACCCAAACAGCACCAGAAACAGGGAAAGGATTGGGAGACGGGATCATGGAATTCCAGAATCTGGATGGAATTCCCAGTTCAGAACCGACACCAAACCAGAAACTGGAAAAGGATTTGGAGAATGATCATGGAATTCTGGAATCATGGAATCCTGGAATCTGGATGGAATTCCCATTTCAGACCGACACCAAACCGGAACTGGAAAATCATTGGAATTCCACAAAATTCTGGAATCCCCCTTGGAATTCCCAGTTCAGACTGGGACACCAAACACAAACAGGAAAATCACTGGGAAATGGAATTATGGAATTCCAGAATCCAGGTGGAATTCCCAGTTCAAACTGGGACACCAAACAGCACCAGAAACTGGGAAAGGACTTGGAGATGGAATCCTGGAATTCTGGAATTTGGATGGAATTCCCAGTTCTGACTGACCCCAAACAGGAATTAGAAAACTACTGGGAGACAGAACCATGGAATTCTGGAATCCAGGTGGAATTCCCAGTTCAGACCGACACCAAGCAACATCAGAAACAGGGAAAGATTGGGAGATGGAATTATGGAATTCTGGAATTCCCAGTTCTGACTGGGACACAAAACAGCACCAGAAACAGGGAAACCATTGGGAGATGGAATTATGGAATTCTGGAACTCCCAGTTCAGACTGACCCAAACAGCACCAGAAACAGGGAAAGGATTGGGAGACGGGATCATGGAATTCCAGAATCTGGATGGAATTCCCACTTCAGAACCGACACCAAACCAGAAACTGGAAAAGGATTTGGAGAATGATCATGGAATTCTGGAATCATGGAATCCTGGAATCTGGATGGAATCTGGATGGAATTCCCATTTCAGACCGACACCAAACCGGAACTGGAAAATCATTGGAATTCCACAAAATTCTGGAATCCCCCTTGGAATTCCCAGTTCAGACTGGGACACCAAACACAAACAGGAAAATCACTGGGAAATGGAATGATGGAATTCCAGAATCCAGGTGGAATTCCCAGTTCAAACTGGGACACCAAACAGCACCAGAAACTGGGAAAGGACTTGGAGATGGTGTCCTGGGTTGACTATATGATGCTTTTATCCCCAATCGTCTCATTCTGTTTATGTTGAATAATAATAAGTTTTGTACCTTTAAGAGTGTTACAGAGAGTGAAGGGGGAGAGAGAGAAGAAGCGCGCAGTTTGTTTTTCAGACACTGCACTCCACTCCTCCACATTCCTGCTCCTGACTGTGTTGTCTGCAGACAGACAGCGGGACAGAGAGCTCTTCTTTTGCTTTTTAGTTAGTGTTAGCTAGCTGAGGCAAAGAAGTTCCCTGGACTGTTTTTTCCCTTTTTCTTTGGACCTCTTGGAACTGCTCTGGACTGAACACCCAGGAGAGCACCGGCAGCTGCAGCTGTGGCCCACCGGGCCGACCCTGGCCTGCGACAATTCCAGCACTGAGAGACTGATCAGAGACTGAGTGAGCTGCTGCTTGAACCCGGGGTTTTCTCAGTTTGTCATCTCTTTTAGAGTGGCAAGGGGTCTCATTGTTTTGATACTGTTTTGGTCGTATTGTTTAATAAACAGGGGGGTTTTTTTCCACCTTTCTCCAAGGAGGTATTTTTCTTTCCTCCCGGACCAGTTGAGGGGGGAGGAGCCGATTGGATCTGCTTTTCCCACCGGAGCTCCTTTGGGGGGATTCTTCCCCAAACTTGCTCTAAACCTGGACAAATACATGAATTGGCGCCCAACGCGCGGCTGGAAAATGTGGAAAAAAGCCCTATTAATTGTGTGTCTGTTGTTGTTAAAGCAGTTAGTAGACATGATGCTTGGACCCCTGATGTCTCTGGTTGTGAAAGCCTCTGTATGGCTCTGGGCTCTAGACCTTTTTGAGGTTTCAATACCTTTCTGGTCATTAGGATTATTGTCCTTAACAAGTAATTTTTACGGTAGAGGGGTACGGATTGGAATAGCTGTTGTGCTGGCCCTGGTGATAATGATTTATAAAGCGTTCAAAAAGATACTGACCTCTGTTTACAGCATGTATGGTTTATGGTTTCTTCATCCTACCCTGCATCCCAATTCCAGTGGTATGTTTTGGGAATTTATTAGTAACTATACTCAGTCTGTTAGAGGTGGAGCTAAGAATGAGACTTTCCAGCCTTCCCTTTCCCTCTTCTCCTTTGGATCGGTTATGTCACTTTTTGAGAATGTTCAGTTTCCCCTGAATGTTAAAGAGACCATCTTTCTGGTATTTAATTTGGTAAGTCTTCTCTATATGGTCTGCAGCTTCTCTAGATTGAGGGCTGAGATTTCTAGACGGGCTGATGAGACCCCTGACTCAGGAGTAAACCCTGGTGTGGAAAATCCTAAGTGGTGTGGGAAATGGGAGGATATGGGCGAAATCCTGAAGGAATTCTCTGACCCTATAGTGTGGGATTTTCCCCATGAACAAATTCAGAACCCAGCTGAGGTGGGGAAATATCTGAAAGAGAAGTACCAGGATGAGCCTAAGGAGAGGAAGGTCATTGCAGTGAGCTGGGCCCTGGCATATGCTTATCGCACACTGCTAGATACTCTAGGGCAGCAGACAGAGGCAGGGGGGCAGGGAGATAAATCAGCAACTGTCCCGGTGGCTCAGGCTGCAGCTAACACTCCAGGCTCGAAGCCAGCAGCCAAACCCATGGCTGTTGCTACCAGCACTAGAAGTGGGAAATGCACAGCCAAGACCAATCGACCAGTGGATGATGATGATGATGATGATGAAGGAGAAGGAACCTCAGTGCCCCCTGACGTAAAGTCAGGAGTCAAAGCAGCAGATGCAAGATCAGATGCCAATACTGAGTCCTTCTCCCTGAAGGACCTTCGTGGCCTACGGAAGGATTACACTCGAAGGTCTGATGAATCCATAATTAGTTGGCTGGTCCGTCTCTGGGATGCTGCAGGCGAGGCTACCGTTTTGGATGGCACTGAAGCCAGGCATTTGGGATCCCTGTCACAGGATACTGTCATAGACCAAGGAATGATGAGGGGGGCTAACTCTCAGAGCCTCTGGGAACGAGTCCTAAGAAGTGTAGCAGAAAGATACCTGTGTGCAGACGATCTCTATATGCAGCAGACTCAGTGGAAGACAATAGAGCAAGGGATCCAACGCCTGAGAGAAATGGCCGTGGTTGAGATTATCTTCTCAGATGATGTAACAACTAGGAACCCAGACTTAGTACCATGCACGTCTGTGATGTGGCGAAAACTCGTACGACTCGGGCCACAAGAATATGCCTCTGCCTTAGCCATCATGAAGAGGGATGAGAGGGGTGAGACTGTGCTTGACATGGCAAGGAAGCTCCGAGCATATGCAGATGCTGTACATGGCCCAACACATGCCAGAATCGCAGCAGTGGAAACACGTCTTCAAAAATTAGAGGACAAGATAGAGGAGGGTCACAAGAAACTGAGGGAGGAGATTAAAGAGAGCTTTCTCCAAATCTCGGCGGTACAGATCAGAGGTTCTGGTACCCAACGCAGACGTTCCCCAGACGGCGAGAGAAGGTACATCCCACGAGCTGAGCTGTGGTTCTATTTGCGTGATTGTGGAGAAGACATGAGGAGATGGCATAGACAACCTACCTCTGCTCTGGCACAACGGGTGAGACAACTGAAGATTCAGAGAGGAAGTTCCAAAAGGGAAGCAGCTCCAGTGGCCAGTAACCGAACTGTCACATATGATGATAATGACAATATTTTTGATCCCCTTGAAGGAACCTCCAAGACATATGCCCAGGGAAAGAAGGATAACCAGGCTTAGAGGGGCCCTGCCTCTAGCCAGGTAGAGGCTGGGGAAAACCGTGTTTTTTGGACTGTGTGGATTCGTTGGCCTGGCACATATGAACCACAAGAATACAAAGCTTTGGTTGACACTGGTGCACAATGCACATTAATCCCATCAAGACATGTGGGGACAGAGTCTGTTTCTATTGCTGGTGTGACAGGGGGATCCCAGGATTTCACTTTGGTAGAAGCTGAGGTGAGCCTGACTGGAAATGAGTGGAAGAAACACTCTATTGTGACTGGCCCAGAGGCCCCATGTATTTTGGGCATAGACTACCTTCGAAGTGGGTATTTCAAAGACCCAAAGGGACTCAGATGGGCATTTGGAATAGCTGCTGTAGAGACAGAGGGTGTCAAGCAGTTGAACAGCTTGCCTGGACTGTCAGACAGCCCATCTGCAGTAGGTCTCCTGAAGGTGGAAGAGCAACGAGTGCCAATTGCCACCTCAACAGTGCACCGCCGACAGTACCGAACGAATCGAGATGCTGTGATCCCCATCCATAAGATGATCCGAGAGCTGGAGAGCCAAGGGGTGGTCAGCAAGACCCACTCACCCTTCAACAGCCCCATCTGGCCTGTGCGAAAATCTGAAGGAGAATGGAGATTGACTGTGGACTATCGTGCATTGAATGAAGTGACCCCACCCCTGAGCGCTGCTGTGCCGGACATGCTGGAACTCCAGTACGAGCTGGAGTCCAAGGCAGCAAGGTGGTACGCCACTATAGACATTGCCAATGCATTTTTCTCCATTCCTCTGGCAGCAGAATGCAGGCCTCAGTTTGCTTTCACCTGGAGAGGCGTGCAGTACACCTGGAACCGATTGCCCCAGGGGTGGAAGCACAGCCCCACCATCTGCCATGGACTGATCCAGGCTGCACTGGAAAAGGGTGAGGCTCCAGAACATCTGCAATATATTGATGACATCATTGTGTGGGGGAAGACAGCAGCAGAGGTGTTCGAGAAAGGGGAGAAAATTATCCAGATTCTCCTAAAAGCTGGCTTCGCCATCAAGAAGAACAAAGTCAAGGGACCTGCTCAAGAGATCCAGTTTCTGGGAGTGAAGTGGCAAGACGGACGGCGTCAGATTCCCACCGATGTCATCAACAAGATCACAGCAATGTCTCCACCCACCAATAAGAAAGAGACACAAGCTTTCCTAGGCGCCATAGGTTTTTGGAGGATGCATATTCCCGAATACAGTCAGATCGTGAGCCCTCTCTACCTGGTCACCCGTAAGAAGAACACTTTCCACTGGGGCCCAGAGCAGCAACAAGCCTTTGCACAGATCAAGCAGGAGATTGCTCATGCAGTAGCCCTTGGCCCAGTCAGGACAGGACCAGAGGTGAAGAATGTGCTCTACTCTGCAGCCGGGAACCATGGCTTGTCCTGGAGCCTTTGGCAGAAGGTGCCTGAGGAGACTCGGGGTCGACCACTGGGATTTTGGAGTCGAAGCTACAGAGGGTCTGAAGCCAACTATACTCCAACAGAGAAAGAAATCCTGGCTGCCTATGAAGGAGTCCAGGCTGCTTCGGAGGTAATAGGCACTGAAGCACAACTCCTCCTGGCACCCCGACTACCCGTGCTGGGGTGGATGTTCAAAGGCAAGGTTCCTTCCACTCACCATGCCACCAGTGCTACATGGAGCAAGTGGATTGCTCTCATCACTCAGCGCGCCCATATAGGTAAACTGAATCGCCCTGGGATTTTGGAGGTCATTACAAATTGGCCCGAAGGTGAAAACTTTGGTCTCTCTGATGAAGGGGAACAAGAAGAGACATGAGCTGAAGAAGCTCCACCATACAACCAACTGCCAGCAGAAGATACACAATACGCTCTCTTTACTGATGGGTCGTGCCGCATTGTGGGAATGAACCGGAAGTGGAAAGCAGCTGTATGGAGCCCCACACGGCAGGTGGCAGAGGCCACTGAAGGAGAAGGTGGATCAAGCCAACTTGCTGAACTCAAAGCTGTTCAACTGGCCCTGGACATTGCTGAGAGAGAGAAGTGGCCAAAGCTCTACCTTTATACTGATTCATGGATGGTAGCCAATGCTCTGTGGGGATGGCTGGAGAGGTGGAAAAAGGCTAACTGGCAACGTAGAGGAAAGCCAATTTGGGCTGCTGAAGAGTGGAAAGACATTGCTACCAGGGTAGGGAAGCTGCCTGTGAAGGTCCGCCATGTAGATGCCCATGTACCCAAGAGTAGAGCTAATGAGGAGCACCAAAACAATGATCAGGTAGACCAAGCCGCAAAGATAGGGGTGTCCAAAATAGACCTAGATTGGGAACATAAAGGAGAGTTATTCTTAGCTCGGTGGGCCCATGATGCCTCAGGCCACCAGGGCAGAGATGCCACCTATAAGTGGGCACGAGACCGAGGGGTGGATCTAACCATGGACAGTATCTCTCAGGTTATCCATGACTGTGAGACGTGTGCTGCCATCAAGCAGGCCAAGCGACTGAAGCCCCTCTGGTACGGTGGGCGGTGGTCCAAGTACAAGTATGGGGAGGCCTGGCAGATTGACTACATCACACTGCCCCAGACACGCCAGGGCAAGCGCTACGTGCTGACCATGGTGGAGGCCACCACTGGATGGCTGGAAACCTACCCTGTGCCTCATGCTACAGCCCGGAACACCATCCTGGGCCTGGAAAAGCAAGTTCTGTGGAGACATGGCACCCCTGAGAGGATTGAGTCAGACAATGGGACTCATTTCAAGAACAGCCTTGTCAACACCTGGGCTAGGGAACATGGCATTGAGTGGGTGTACCATATCCCCTACCATGCACCAGCTGCAGGCAAAGTGGAGAGGTACAATGGACTGTTAAAAACCACATTGAAAGCATTAGGTGGGGGATCTTTCAAGAACTGGGATCAGCATCTGGCAAAAGCCACCTGGTTAGTTAACACCCGAGGCTCTACTAACCGAGTCGGCCCTGCCCAATCTGAGCCTTTGCAGAGAGTAGATGGAGACAAAGTCCCAGTGGTACATGTCAGAGGTTTGTTAGGGAAGGCTGTGTGGATCAATTCTGCCTCGAGTACAGACAAACCCATTCGTGGGGTTGTCTTTGCTCAGGGACCAGGTTGCACATGGTGGATAATGCAAAAAGATGGAAGAACACGATGTGTACCTCAGGGAGACCTGATTGTTGCATAAAACCTGTATAACTATCACTGTTTCCTGAATGTTATTACCATTGTCTGTGTATAGTTGTATAATGGATGTATCATGTATGTACTTGTAGAGTTAGAATTTATATTAGTTTTAGTAGTAAGCAGACGATATGGGGATAAGGGGTGGAATGTCCTGGGTTGACTATATGATGCTTTTATCCCCAATCGTCTCATTCTGTTTATGTTGAATAATAATAAGTTTTGTACCTTTAAGAGTGTTACAGAGAGTGAACGGGGCAGAGAGAAGAAGCGCGCAGTTTGTTTTTCAGACACTGCACTCCACTCCTCCACATTCCTGCTCCTGACTGTGTTGTCTGCGGACAGACAGCGGGACAGAGAGATCTTCTTTTGCTTTTTAGTTAGTGTTAGCTAGCTGAGGCAAAGAAGTTCCCTGGACTGTTTTTTCCCTTTTTCTTTGGACCTCTTGGAACTGCTCTGGACTGAACACCCAGGAGAGCACCGGCAGCTGCAGCTGTGGCCCACCGGGCCGGCCCTGGCCTGCGACAATTCCAGCACTGAGAGACTGATCAGAGACTGAGTGAGCTGCTGCTTGAACCCGGGGTTTTCTCAGTTTGTCATCTCTTTTAGAGTGGCAAGGGGTCTCATTGTTTTGATACTGTTTTGGTCGTATTGTTTAATAAACAGGGGGGTTTTTTTCCACCTTTCTCCAAGGAGGTATTTTTCTTTCCTCCCGGACCAGTTGAGGGGGGAGGAGCCGATTGGATCTGCTTTTCCCACCGGAGCTCCTTTGGGGGGATTCTTCCCCAAACTTGCTCTAAACCTGGACAGATGGAATCCTGGAATTCTGGAATTTGGATGGAATTCCCAGTTCAGAGTGGGACACCAAGCAGGAACAGGGAAACCATTGGGATACAAAATTATGGAATTCTGGAATTTGGATGGAATTCCCAGTTCTGACTGACCCCAAACAGGAATTAGAAAACTACAGGGCGACAGAACCATGGAATTCTGGAATCCAGGTGGAATTCCCAGTTCAGACTGACACCAAACCAAAACCGGAAAGCCGCTGGAGATGGAATTATGGAATTCCAGAATCCAGGTGGAATTCCCAGTTCTGACCGACACCAAGCAACAACAGAAACTGGGAAACCATTGGGAGATGGAATTATGGAATTCTGGAATTCCCAGTTCAGACTGACACCAAACAGCACCAGAAAGTGGGAAAGGATTTGGAGATGGAATCCTGGAATTCTGGAATCCAGGTGGAATTCCCAGTTCAGACTGACACCAAACCAAAATCGGAAAGCCGCTGGAGATGGAATCCTGGAATTCCAGAATCCAGGTGGAATTCCCAGTTCAGACTGACACCAAACAGCACCAGAAACAGGGAAAGGATTGGGAGATGGAATTATGGAATTCTGGAATTCCCAGTTCAGACTGACCCAAACAGCACCAGAAACAGGGAAAGGATTGGGAGACGGGATCATGGAATTCCAGAATCTGGATGGAATTCCCAGTTCAGACTGACACCAAACCAGAAACTGGAAAAGGATTTGGAGAATGATCATGGAATTCTGGAATCATGGAATCCTGGAATCTGGATGGAATCTGGATGGAATTCCCATTTCAGACCGACACCAAACCGGAACTGGAAAATCATTGGAATTCCACAAAATTCTGGAATCCCCCTTGGAATTCCCAGTTCAGACTGGGACACCAAACACAAACAGGAAAATCACTGGGAAATGGAATGATGGAATTCCAGAATCCAGGTGGAATTCCCAGTTCAAACTGGGACACCAAACAGCACCAGAAACTGGGAAAGGACTTGGAGATGGAATCCTGGAATTCTGGAATTTGGATGGAATTCCCAGTTCAGACAGGGACACCAAGCAGGAACAGGGAAACCATTGGGATACAAAATTATGGAATTCTGGAATTTGGATGGAATTCCCAGTTCTGACTGACCCCAAACAGGAATTAGAAAACTACTGGGAGACAGAACCATGGAATTGTGGAATCCAGGTGGAATTCCCAGTTCAGACTGACACCAAACCAAAACCGGAAAGCCGCTGGAGATGGAATTATGGAATTCCAGAATCCAGGTGGAATTCCCAGTTCAGACCGACACCCAACAACATCAGAAACAGGGAAAGGATTGGGAGATGGAATTATGGAATTCTGGAATTCCCAGTTCAGACTGACCCAAACAGCACCAGAAACAGGGAAACCATTGGGAGATGGAATTATGGAATTCTGGAATTCCCAGTTCAGACTGACCCAAACAGCACCAGAAACAGGGAAAGGATTGGGAGACGGGATCATGGAATTCCAGAATCTGGATGGAATTCCCAGTTCAGAACCGACACCAAACCAGAAACTGGAAAAGGATTTGGAGAATGATCATGGAATTCTGGAATCATGGAATCCTGGAATCTGGATGGAATCTGGATGGAATTCCCATTTCAGACCGACACCAAACCGGAACTGGAAAATCATTGGAATTCCACAAAATTCTGGAATCCCCCTTGGAATTCCCAGTTCAGACTGGGACACCAAACACAAACAGGAAAATCACTGGGAGATGGAATTATGGAATTCCAGAATCCAGGTGGAATTCCCAGTTCAAACTGGGACACCAAACAGCACCAGAAACTGGGAAAGGACTTGGAGATGGAATCCTGGAATTCTGGAATTTGGATGGAATTCCCAGTTCAGACTGGGACACCAAGCAGGAACAGTGAAACCATTGGGATACAAAATTATGGAATTCTGGAATTTGGATGGAATTCCCAGTTCTGACTGACCCCAAACAGGAATTAGAAAACTACTGGGAGACAGAACCATGGAATTCTGGAATCCGGGTGTAATTCCCAATTCAGACTGACACCAAACCAAAACCGGAAAGCCGCTGGAGATGGAATTATGGAATTCCAGAATCCAGGTGGAATTCCCAGTTCAGACCGACACCAATCAACATCAGAAACAGGGAAAGGATTGGGAGATGGAATTATGGATTTCTGGAATTCCCAGTTCTGACTGGGACACAAAACAGCACCAGGAACGGGGAAACGCTTGGGAGATGGAATTATGGAATTCTGGAATTCCCAGTTCAGACTGGGACACCAAACAGCACCAGAAACTGGGAAAGGACTTGGAGATGGAATCCTGGAATCCTGGAATTTGGATGGAATTCCCAGTTCTGACCGACACCAAGCAACAACAGAAACTGGGAAACCCTTGGGAGATGGAATTATGGAATTCTGGAATTCCCAGTTCAGACTGACACCAAACAGCACCAGAAACTGGGAAAGGACTTGGAGATGGAATCCTGGAATTCTGGAATCCAGGTGGAATTCCCAGTTCAGACTGACACCAAACCAAAATGGGAAAGCCGCTGGAGATGGAACCCTGGAATTCCAGAATCCAGTTGGAATTCCCAGTTCAGACTGACCCAAACAGCACCAGAAACAGGGAAAGGATTGGGAGACAGAACCATGGAATTCTGGAATCCAGGTGGAATTCCCAGTTCAGACTGACACCAAACCAAAACCGGAAAGCCGCTGGAGATGGAATTATGGAATTCCAGAATCCAGGTGGAATTCCCAGTTCAGACCGACACCAAGCAACATCAGAAACAGGGAATGGATTGGGAGATGGAATTATGGAATTCTGGAATTCCCAGTTCTGACTGGGACACAAAACAGCACCAGAAACTGGGAAACCCTTGGGAGATGGAATTATGGAATTCTTGAATTCCCAGTTCTGACTGGGACACTAAAGAGCACCAGAAACTGGGAAAGGACTTTGAGATGGAATCCTGGAATTCTGGAATCCAGGTGGAATTCCCAGTTCAGACTGACACCAAACCAAAACCGGAAAGCCGCTGGAGATGGAATTATGGAATTCCAGAATCCAGGTGGAATTCTCAGTTCAGACCGACACCAAACAGCACCAGAAACAGGGAAAGGATTGGGAGATGGAATTATGGAATTCTGGAATTCCCAGTTCAGACTGGGACACCAAACAGCACCAGAAACAGGGAAAGGATTGGGAGACGGGATCATGGAATTCCAGAATCTGGATGGAATTCCCAGTTCAGAACCAACACCAAACCAGAAACTGGAAAAGGATTTGGAGAACGATCATGGAATTCTGGAATCATGGAATCCTGGAATCTGGATGGAATCTGGATGGAATTCCCATTTCAGACCGACACCAAACCGGAACTGGAAAATCATTGGAATTCCACAAAATTCTGGAATCCCCCTTGGAATTCCCAGTTCAGACTGGGACACCAAACACAAACAGGAAAATCACTGGGAAATGGAATTATGGAATTCCAGAATCCAGGTGGAATTCCCAGTTCAAACTGGGACACCAAACAGCACCAGAAACTGGGAAAGGACTTGGAGATGGAATCCTGGAATTCTGGAATTTGGATGGAATTCCCAGTTCAGACTGGGACACCAAGCAGGAACAGGGAAACCATTGGGATACAAAATTATGGAATTCTGGAATTTGGATGGAATTCCCAGTTCTGACTGACCCCAAACAGGAATTAGAAAATTACTGGGAGACAGAACCATGGAATTCTGGAATCCAGGTGGAATTCCCAGTTCAGACTGACACCAAACCAAAACCGGAAAGCCGCTGGAGATGGAATTATGGAATTCCAGAATCCAGGTGGAATTCCCAGTTCAGACCGACACCAAACAACATCAGAAACAGGGAAAGGATTGGGAGATGGAATTATGGAATTCTGGAATTCCCAGTTCAGACTGGGACACCAAACAGCACCAGAAACTGGGAAAGGACTTGGAGATGGAATCCTGGAATCCTGGAATTTGGATGGAATTCCCAGTTCTGACCGACACCAAGCAACAACAGAAACTGGGAAACCATTGAGAGATGGAATTATGGAATTCTGGAATTCCAAGTTCAGACTGACACCAAACAGCACCAGAAACTGGGAAAGGACTTGGAGATGGAATCCTGGAATTCTGGAATCCAGGTGGAATTCCCACTTCAGACTGACACCAAACCAAAATCGGAAAGCCACTGGAGATGGAGCAATGGAATTCCAGAATCCAGGTGGAATTCCCAGTTCAGACTGACACCAAACAGCACCAGAAACAGGGAAACCATTGGGAGATGGAATTATGGAATTCCAGAATCCAGGTGGAATTCCCAGTTCAGACCGACACCAAGCAACATCAGAAACAGGGAAAGGATTGGGAGATGGAATTATGGAATTCTGGAATTCCCAGTTCTGACTGACACCAAACAGCACCAGAAACAGGGAAAGGATTGGGAGATGGAATTCTGGAATTCGGGAATCCAGGTGGAATTCCCAGTTCAGACTGACACCAAACCAAAACCGGAAAGCTGCTGGAGATGGAACAATGGAATTCCAGAATCCAGGTGGAATTCCCAGTTCAGACCGACACCAAACAACACCAGAAACAGGGAAACCATTGGGAGATGGAATTCTGGAATTCTGGAATTCCCAGTTCAGACTGACACCAAACAGCACCAGAAACTGGGAAAGGACTTGGAGATGGAATCCTGGAATTCTGGAATCAAGGTGGAATTCCCAGTTCAGACTGACACCAAACCAAAATCGGAAAGCCGCTGGAGATGGAATCCTGGAATTCCAGAATCCAGGTGGAATTCCCAGTTCTGACTGGGACACCAAACAGCACCAGAAACTGGGAAACCCTTGGGAGAAGGAATTATGGAATTCTGGAATTCCCAGTTCAGACTGGGACACCAAACAGCACCAGAAACTGGGAAAGGACTTGGAGATGGAATCCTGGAATCCTGGAATTTGGATGGAATTCCCAGTTCTGACCGACACCAAGCAACAACAGAAACTGGGAAACCATTGGGTGATGGAATTATGGAATTCTGGAATTCCCAGTTCAGACCGACACCAAACAGCACCAGAAACTGGGAAAGGATTGGGAGATGGAATCCTGGAATTCTGGAATTCCCAGTTCAGACTGGGACACCAAACAGCACCAGAAACAGGGAAAGGATTGGGAGACGGGATCATGGAATTCCAGAATCTGGATGGAATTCCCAGTTCAGAACCGACACCAAACCAGAAACTGGAAAAGGATTTGGAGAATGATCATGGAATTCTGGAATCATGGAATCCTGGAATCTGGATGGAATCTGGATGGAATTCCCATTTCAGACCGACACCGAACCGGAACTGGAAAATCATTGGAATTCCACAAAATTCTGGAATCCCCCTTGGAATTCCCAGTTCAGACTGGGACACCAAACACAAACAGGAAAATCACTGGGAAATGGAATGATGGAATTCCAGAATCCAGGTGGAATTCCCAGTTCAAACGGGGACACCAAACAGCACCAGAAACTGGGAAAGGACTTGGAGATGGAATCCTGGAATTCTGGAATTTGGATGGAATTCCCAGTTCAGACTGGGACACCAAGCAGGAACAGGGAAACCATTGGGATACAAAATTATGGAATTCTGGAATTTGGATGGAATTCCCAGTTCTGACTGACCCCAAACAGGAATTAGAAAACTACTGGGAGACAGAACCATGGAATTCTGGAATCCAGGTGGAATTCCCAGTTCAGACCGACACCAAACAAAAACCGGAAAGCCGCTGGAGATGGAATTATGGAATTCCAGAATCCAGGTGGAATTCCCAGTTCAGACCGACACCAAGCAACATCAGAAACAGGGAAAGGATTGGGAGATGGAATTATGGAATTCTGGAATTCCCAGTTCTGACTGGGACACAAAACAGCACCAGAAACTGGGAAACCCTTGGGAGATGGAATTATGGAATTCTGGAATTCCCAGTTCAGACTGGGACACCAAGCAACACCAGAAACTGGGAAAGGACTTGGAGATGGAATCCTGGAATCCTGGAATTTGGATGGAATTCCCAGTTCAGACCGACACCAAACAGCACCAGAAACAGGAAAGGATTGGGAGATGGAATTATGGAATTCTGGAATTCCCAGTTCAGACTGACCCAAACAGCACCAGAAACTGGGAAAGGATTGGGAGACGGGATCATGGAATTCCAGAATCTGGATGGAATTCCCAGTTCAGAACCGACACCAAACCAGAAACTGGAAAAGGATTTGGAGAATGATCATGGAATTCTGGAATCATGGAATCCTGGAATCTGGATGGAATCTGGATGGAATTCCCATTTCAGACCGACACCAAACCGGAACTGGAAAATCATTGGAATTCCACAAAATTCTGGAATCCCCCTTGGAATTCCCAGTTCAGACTGGGACACCAAACACAAACAGGAAAATCACTGGGAGATGGAATTATGGAATTCCAGAATCCAGGTGGAATTCCCAGTTCAGATTGACCC
Source organism: Zonotrichia albicollis (assembly GCF_047830755.1). NCBI lineage: Eukaryota > Metazoa > Chordata > Aves > Passeriformes > Passerellidae > Zonotrichia > Zonotrichia albicollis. The sequence goes on along the minus strand of NW_027428460.1, from coordinate 1,064,560 downwards.
CAAAAGGCACCAGAAACTGGGAAAGGATTGGGAGATGGAATCCTGGAATTCTGGAATCCAGGTGGAATTCCCAGTTCAGACTGACACCAAACCAAAATCGGAAAGCCGCTGGAGATGGAATCCTGGAATTCCAGAATCCAGGTGGAATTCCCATTTCAGACCGACACCAAACAGCACCAGAAACAGGGAAAGGATTGGGAGATGGAATTATGGAATTCTGGAATTCCCAGTTCAGACTGACCCAAACAGCACCAGAAACAGGGAAAGGATTGGGAGACGGGATCATGGAATTCCAGAATCTGGATGGAATTCCCAGTTCAGAACCGCCACCAAACAGCACCAGAAACAGGGAAACCATTGGGAGATGGAATTATGGAATTCTGGAATTCCCAGTTCAGACTGACCCAAACAGTACCAGAAACAGGGAAAGGACTTGGAGATGGAATCATGGAATTCTGGAATCCAGGTGGAATTCCCGGATCAGACCGACACCAAACAGCACCAGAAACAGGGAAACCATTGGGAGATGGAATTCAGGAATTCTGGAATTCCCAGTTCAGACTGGGACACAAAAGAGCAGCAGAAACAGGGAAACACTTGGGAGATGGAATTATGGAATTCTGGAATTCCCATTTCAGACTGGGACACAAAACAGCACCAGAAACTGGGAAAGGACTTGGAGATGGAATCCTGGAATCCTGGAATTTGGATGGAATTCCCAGTTCTGACCGACACCAAGCAACAACAGAAACTGGGAAACCATTGGGAGATGGAATTATGGAATTCTGGAATTCCCAGTTCAGACTGACACCAAACAGCACCAGAAACTGGGAAAGGACTTGGAGATGGAATCCTGGAATTCTGGAATCCAGGTGGAATTCCCAGTTCAGACTGACACCAAACCAAAACCGGAAAGCCGCTGGAGATGGAATTATGGAATTCCAGAATCCAGGTGGAATTCCCAGTTCAGACCGACACCAAGCAACATCAGAAACAGGGAAACCCTTGGGAGATGGAATTATGGAATTCTGGAATTCCCAGTTCAGACTGGGACACCAAACAGCACCAGAAACTGGGAAAGGACTTGGAGATGGAATCCTGGAATCCTGGAATTTGGATGGAATTCCCAGTTCTGACCGACACCAAGCAACAACAGAAACTGGGAAACCCTTGGGAGATGGAATTATGGAATTCTGGAATTCCCAGTTCAGACTGACACCAAACAGCACCAGAAACTGGGAAAGGACTTGGAGATGGAATCCTGGAATTCTGGAATCCAGGTGGAATTCCCAGTTCAGACTGACACCAAACCAAAATGGGAAAGCCGCTGGAGATGGAACCCTGGAATTCCAGAATCCAGTTGGAATTCCCAGTTCAGACTGACCCAAACAGCACCAGAAACAGGGAAAGGATTGGGAGACAGAACCATGGAATTCTGGAATCCAGGTGGAATTCCCAGTTCAGACTGACACCAAACCAAAACCGGAAAGCCGCTGGAGATGGAATTATGGAATTCCAGAATCCAGGTGGAATTCCCAGTTCAGACCGACACCAAGCAACATCAGAAACAGGGAATGGATTGGGAGATGGAATTATGGAATTCTGGAATTCCCAGTTCAGACTGGGACACAAAACAGCACCAGAAACTGGGAAACCCTTGGGAGATGGAATTATGGAATTCTGGAATTCCCAGTTCTGACTGGGACACTAAAGAGCACCAGAAACTGGGAAAGGACTTTGAGATGGAATCCTGGAATTCTGGAATCCAGGTGGAATTCCCAGTTCAGACTGACACCAAACCAAAACCGGAAAGCCGCTGGAGATGGAATTATGGAATTCCAGAATCCAGGTGGAATTCCCAGTTCAGACCGATACCAAACAGCACCAGAAACAGGGAAAGGATTGGGAGATGGAATTATGGAATTCTGGAATTCCCAGTTCAGACTGGGACACCAAACAGCACCAGAAACAGGGAAAGGATTGGGAGACGGGATCATGGAATTCCAGAATCTGGATGGAATTCCCAGTTCAGAACCAACACCAAACCAGAAACTGGAAAAGGATTTGGAGAACGATCATGGAATTCTGGAATCATGGAATCCTGGAATCTGGATGGAATCTGGATGGAATTCCCATTTCAGACCGACACCAAACCGGAACTGGAAAATCATTGGAATTCCACAAAATTCTGGAATCCCCCTTGGAATTCCCAGTTCAGACTGGGACACCAAACACAAACAGGAAAATCACTGGGAAATGGAATTATGGAATTCCAGAATCCAGGTGGAATTCCCAGTTCAAACTGGGACACCAAACAGCACCAGAAACTGGGAAAGGACTTGGAGATGGAATCCTGGAATTCTGGAATTTGGATGGAATTCCCAGTTCAGACTGGGACACCAAGCAGGAACAGGGAAACCATTGGGATACAAAATTATGGAATTCTGGAATTTGGATGGAATTCCCAGTTCTGACTGACCCCAAACAGGAATTAGAAAACTACTGGGAGACAGAACCATGGAATTCTGGAATCCAGGTGGAATTCCCAGTTCAGACTGACACCAAACCAAAACCGGAAAGCCGCTGGAGATGGAATTATGGAATTCCGGAATCCAGGTGGAATTCCCAGTTCAGACCGACACAAAACAGCATCAGAAACAGGGAAAGGATTGGGAGATGGAATTATGGAATTCTGGAATTCCCAGTTCTGACTGGGACACCAAACAGCACCAGAAACTGGGAAAGGACTTGGAGATGGAATCCTGGAATTCTGGAATCCAGGTGGAATTCCCACTTCAGACTGACACCAAACCAAAATCGGAAAGCCGCTGGAGATGGAACAATGGAATTCCAGAATCCAGGTGGAATTCCCAGTTCAGACTGACACCAAACAGCACCAGAAACAGGGAAACCATTGGGAGATGGAATTATGGAATTCCAGAATCCAGGTGGAATTCCCAGTTCAGACCGACACCAAGCAACATCAGAAACTGGGAAAGGATTGGGAGATGGAATTATGGAATTCTGGAATTCCCAGTTCTGACTGGGACACAAAAGAGCACCAGAAACTGGGAAACCCTTGGGAGATGGAATTATGGAATTCTGGATATCCCAGTTCAGACTGACACCAAACAGCACCAGAAACTGGGAAAGGATTGGGAGATGGAATTCTGGAATTCTGGAATTCCCAGTTCTGACTGACACCAAACAGCACCAGAAACAGGGAAAGGATTGGGAGATGGAATTCTGGAATTCTGGAATCCAGGTGGAATTCCCAGTTCAGACCGACACCAAACAACATCAGAAACAGGGAAACCATTGGGAGATGGAATTATGGAATTCTGGAATTCCCAGTTCAGACTGACCCAAACAGCACCAGAAACAGGGAAACCATTGGGAGATGGAATTATGGAATTCTGGAATTCCCAGTTCAGACTGACCCAAACAGCACCAGAAACAGGGAAAGGATTGGGAGACGGGATCATGGAATTCCAGAATCTGGATGGAATTCCCACTTCAGAACCGACACCAAACCAGAAACTGGAAAAGGATTTGGAGAATGATCATGGAATTCTGGAATCATGGAATCCTGGAATCTGGATGGAATCTGGATGGAATTCCCGTTTCAGACCGACACCAAACCGGAACTGGAAAATCATTGGAATTCCACAAAATTCTGGAATCCCCCTTGGAATTCCCAGTTCAGACTGGGACACCAAACACAAACAGGAAAATCACTGGGAAATGGAATTATGGAATTCCAGAATCCAGGTGGAATTCCCAGTTCAGACCGACACCAAACAGCATCAGAAACAGGGAAAGGATTGGGAGATGGAATTATGGAATTCTGGAATTCCCAGTTCTGACTGGGACACAAAACAGCACCAGAAACGGGGAAACCCTTGGGAGATGGAATTATGGAATTCTGGAATTCCCAGTTCAGACTGGGACACCAAACAGCACCAGAAACTGGGAAAGGACTTGGAGATGGAATCCTGGAATCCTGGAATTTGGATGGAATTCCCAGTTCTGACCGACACCAAGCAACAACAGAAACTGGGAAACCATTGGGAGATGGAATTATGGAATTCTGGAATTCCCAGTTCAGACTGACACCAAACAGCACCAGAAACTGGGAAAGGATTGGGAGATGGAATTATGGAATTCTGGAATCCAGGTGGAATTCCCAGTTCAGACTGACACCAAACCAAAACCGGAAAGCCGCTGGAGATGGAACAATGGAATTCCAGAATCCAGGTGGAATTCCCAGTTCAGACCGACACCAAACAGCACCAGAAACAGGGAAAGGATTGGGAGATGGAATTATGGAATTCTGGAATTCCCAGTTCTGACTGGGACCCAAAACAGCACCAGAAACTGGGAAACCCTTGGGAGATGGAATTATGGAATTCTGGAATTCCCAGTTCAGACTGGGACACCAAACAGCACCAGAAACTGGGAAAGGACTTGGAGATGGAATCCTGGAATCCTGGAATTTGGATGGAATTCCCAGTTCTGACCGACACCAAGCAACAACAGAAACTGGGAAACCATTGGGAGATGGAATTATGGAATTCTGGAATTCCCAGTTCAGACTGACACCAAACAGCACCAGAAACTGGGAAAGGACTTGGAGATGGAATCCTGGAATTCTGGAATCCAGGTGGAATTCCCAGTTCAGACTGACACCAAACCAAAATGGGAAAGACGCTGGATATGGAATCCTGGAATTCTGGAATCCAGGTGGAATTCCCAGTTCAGACTGACCCAAACAGCACCAGAAACAGGGAAACCATTGGGAGATGGAATTATGGAATTCTGGAATTCCCAGTTCAGACTGACCCAAACAGCACCAGAAACAGGGAAAGGATTGGGAGATGGAATTATGGAATTCTGGAATTCCCAGTTCAGACTGGGACACCAAACAGCACCAGAAACAGGGAAAGGATTGGGAGACGGGATCATGGAATTCCAGAATCTGGATGGAATTCCCACTTCAGAACCGACAGCAAACCAGAAACTGGAAAAGGATTTGGAGAATGATCATGGAATTCTGGAATCATGGAATCCTGGAATCTGGATAGAATCTGGATGGAATTCCCATTTCAGACCGACACCAAACCGGAACTGGAAAATCATTGGAATTCCACAAAATTCTGGAATCCCCCTTGGAATTCCCAGTTCAGACTGGGACACCAAACACAAACAGGAAAATCACTGGGAAATGGAATTATGGAATTCCAGAATCCAGGTGGAATTCCCAGTTGAAACTGGGACACCAAACAGCACCAGAAACTGGGAAAGGACTTGGAGATGGAATCCTGGAATTCTGGAATTTGGATGGAATTCCCAGTTCAGACTGGGACACCAAGCAGGAACAGGGAAACCATTGGGATACAAAATTATGGAATTCTGGAATTTGGATGGAATTCCCAGTTCTGACTGACCCCAAACAGGAATTAGAAAACTACTGGGAGACAGAACCATGGAATTCTGGAATCCAGGTGGAATTCCCAGTTCAGACTGACACCAAACCAAAACCGGAAAGCCGCTGGAGATGGAATTATGGAATTCCAGAATCCAGGTGGAATTCCCAGTTCAGACCGACACCAAGCAACATCAGAAACAGGGAAAGGATTGGGAGATGGAATTATGGAATTCTGGAATTCCCAGTTCTGACTGGGACACAAAACAGCACCAGAAACTGGGAAACCCTTGGGAGATGGAATTATGGAATTCTGGAATTCCCAGTTCAGACTGGGACACCAAACAGCACCAGAAACTGGGAAAGGACTTGGAGATGGAATCCTGGAATCCTGGAATTTGGATGGAATTCCCAGTTCTGACCGACACCAAGCAACAACAGAAACTGGGAAACCATTGGGAGATGGAATTATGGAATTCTGGAATTCCCAGTTCAGACTGACACCAAACAGCACCAGAAACTGGGAAAGGACTTGGAGATGGAATCCTGGAATTCTGGAATCCAGGTGGAATTCCCAGTTCTGACCGACACCAAACCAAAATCGGAAAGCCGCTGGAGATGGAATCCTGGAATTCCAGTATCCAGGTGGAATTCCCAGTTCAGACCGACACCAAACAGCACCAGAAACAGGGAAACCATTGGGAGATGGAATTATGGAATTCTGGAATTCCCAGTTCAAGCTGGGACACCAAACAGCACCAGAAACTGGGAAAGGATTGGGAGATGGAATTATGGAATTCTGGAATTCCCAGTTCAGACTGGGACACCAAACAGCACCAGAAACTGGGAAAGGACTTGGAGATGGAATCCTGGAATCCTGGAATTTGGATGGAATTCCCAGTTCTGACCGACACCAAGCAACAACAGAAACTGGGAAACCATTGGGAGATGGAATTATGGAATTCTGGAATTCCCAGTTCAGACTGACACCAAACAGCACCAGAAACTTGGAAAGGATTGGGAGATGGAATCCTGGAATTCCAGAATCCAGGTGGAATTCCCAGTTCAGACTGACACCAAACAGCACCAGAAACAGGGAAACCATTGGGAGATGGAATTATGGAATTCTGGAATCCAGGTGGAATTCCCAGTTCAGACTGACACCAAACAGCACCAGAAACTGGGAAAGGATTGGGAGATGGAATTATGGAATTCTGGAATTCCCAGTTCTGACTGGGACCCAAAACAGCACCAGAAACTGGGAAACCCTTGGGAGATGGAATTATGGAATTCTGGAATTCCCAGTTCAGACTGACACCAAACAGCACCAGAAACTGGGAAAGGACTTGGAGATGGAATCCTGGAATTCTGGAATCCAGGTGGAATTCCCAGTTCAGACTGACACCAAACCAAAATGGGAAAGACGCTGGAGATGGAATCCTGGAATTCCAGAATCCAGGTGGAATTCCCAGTTCAGACTGACACCAAACAGCACCAGAAACAGGGAAACCATTGGGAGATGGAATTATGGAATTCTGGAATTCCCAGTTCAGACTGGGACACCAAACAGCACCAGAAACAGGGAAAGGATTGGGAGACGGGATCATGGAATTCCAGAATCTGGATGGAATTCCCAGTTCAGAACCGACACCAAACCAGAAACTGGAAAAGGATTTGGAGAATGATCATGGAATTCTGGAATCATGGAATCCTGGAATCTGGATGGAATCTGGATGGAATTCCCATTTCAGACCCACACCAAACCGGAACTGGAAAATCATTGGAATTCCACAAAATTCTGGAATCCCCCTTGGAATTCCCAGTTCAGACTGGGACACCAAACACAAACAGGAAAATCACTGGGAAATGGAATGATGGAATTCCAGAATCCAGGTGGAATTCCCAGTTCAAACTGGGACACCAAACAGCACCAGAAACTGGGAAAGGACTTGGAGATGGAATCCTGGAATTCTGGAATTTGGATGGAATTCCCAGTTCAGACTGGGACACCAAGCAGGAACAGGGAAACCATTGGGATACATAATTATGGAATTCTGGATTTTGGATGGAATTCCCAGTTCTGACTGACCCCAAACAGGAATTAGAAAACTACTGGGAGACAGAACCATGGAATTCTGGAATCCAGGTGGAATTCCCAGTTCAGACTGACACCAAACCAAAACCGGAAAGCCGCTGGAGATGGAATTATGGAATTCCAGAATCCAGGTGGAATTCCCAGTTCAGACCGACACCAAGCAACATCAGAAACAGGGAAAGGATTGGGAGATGGAATTATGGAATTCTGGAATTCCCAGTTCTGACTGGGACACAAAACAGCACCAGAAACTGGGAAAGGATTGGGAGATGGAATTATGGAATTCTGGAATTCCCAGTTCTGACTGGGACACCAAACAGCACCAGAAACATGGAAAGGATTGGGAGACGGGATCATGGAATTCCAGAATCTGGATGGAATTCCCAGTTCAGAACCGACACCAAACCAGAAACTGGAAAAGGATTTGGAGAATGATCATGGAATTCTGGAATCATGGAATCCTGGAATCTGGATGGAATCTGGATGGAATTCCCATTTCAGACCGACACCAAACCGGAACTGGAAAATCATTGGAATTCCACAAAATTCTGGAATCCCCCTTGGAATTCCCAGTTCAGACTGGGACACCAAACACAAACAGGAAAATCACTGGGAGATGGAATTATGGAATTCCAGAATCCAGGTGGAATTCCCAGTTCAGACTGGGACACCAAACAGCACCAGAAACTGGGAAAGGACTTGGAGATGGAATCCTGGAATTCTGGAATTTGGATGGAATTCCCAGTTCAGACTGGGACACCAAGCAGGAACAGGGAAACCATTGGGATACAAAATTATGGAATTCTGGAATTTGGATGGAATTCCCAGTTCTGACTGACCCCAAACAGGAATTAGAAAACTACTGGGAGACAGAACCATGGAATTCTGGAATCCAGGTGGAATTCCCAGTTCAGACTGACACCAAAGCAAAACCGGAAAGCCGCTGGAGATGGAATCCTGGAATTCCAGAATCCAGGTGGAATTCCCAGTTCAGACTGACACCAAACCAAAATCGGAAAGCCGCTGGAGATGGAATCTTGGAATTCCAGAATCCAGGTGGAATTCCCAGTTCAGACTGACACCAAACAGCACCAGAAACAGGGAAACCATTGGGAGATGGAATTATGGAATTCTGGAATTCCCAGTTCAGACTGACCCAAACAGCACCAGAAACAGGGAAAGGATTGGGAGACGGGATCATGGAATTCCAGAATCTGGATGGAATTCCCAGTTCAGAACCAACACCAAACCAGAAACTGGAAAAGGATTTGGAGAATGATCATGGAATTCTGGAATCATGGAATCCTGGAATCTGGATGGAATCTGGATGGAATTCCCATTTCAGACCGACACCAAACCGGAACTGGAAAATCATTGGAATTCCACAAAATTCTGGAATCCCCCTTGGAATTCCCAGTTCAGACTGGGACACCAAACACAAACAGGAAAATCACTGGGAAATGGAATGATGGAATTCCAGAATCCAGGTGGAATTCCCAGTTCAAACTGGGACACCAAACAGCACCAGAAACTGGGAAAGGACTTGGAGATGGAATCCTGGAATTCTGGAATTTGGATGGAATTCCCAGTTCAGACTGGGACACCAAGCAGGAACAGGGAAACCATTGGGATACAAAATTATGGAATTCTGGAATTTGGATGGAATTCCCAGTTCTGACTGACCCCAAACAGGAATTAGAAAACTACTGGGAGACAGAACCATGGAATTCTGGAATCCAGGTGGAATTCCCAGTTCAGACTGACACCAAACCAAAACCGGAAAGCCGCTGGAGATGGAATTATGGAATTCCAGAATCCAGGTGGAATTCCCAGTTCAGACCGACACCAAGCAACATCAGAAACAGGGAAAGGATTGGGAGATGGAATTATGGAATTCTGGAATTCCCAGATCTGACTGGGACACAAAACAGCACCAGAAACTGGGAAAGGATTGGGAGATGGAATTATGGAATTCTGGAATTCCCAGTTCTGACTGGGACACCAAACAGCACCAGAAACTGGGAAAGGACTTGGAGATGGAATCCTGGAATCCTGGAATTTGGATGGAATTCCCAGTTCTGACCGACACCAAGCAACAACAGAAACTGGGAAACCATTGGGAGATGGAATTATGGAATTCTGGAATTCCCAGTTCAGACTGACCCCAAACAGCACCAGAAACTGGGAAAGGACTTGGAGATGGAATCCTGGAATTCTGGAATCCAGGTGGAATTCCCAGTTCAGACTGACACCAAACCAAAATCGGAAAGCCGCTGGAGATGGAATCCTGGAATTCCAGAATCCAGGTGGAATTCCCAGTTCAGACCGACACCAAACAGCACCAGAAACAGGGAAACCATTGGGAGATGGAATTATGGAATTCTGGAATTCCCAGTTCAGACTGGGACAAAAAACAGCACCAGAAACAGGGAAAGGATTGGGAGACGGGATCATGGAATTCCAGAATCTGGATGGAATTCCCAGTTCAGAACCGACACCAAACCAGAAACTGGAAAAGGATTTGGAGAATGATCATGGAATTCTGGAATCATGGAATCCTGGAATCTGGATGGAATCTGGATGGAATTCCCATTTCAGACCGACACCAAACCGGAACTGGAAAATCATTGGAATTCCACAAAATTCTGGAATCCCCCTTGGAATTCCCAGTTCAGACTGGGACACCAAACACAAACTGGAAAATCACTGGGAAATGGAATTATGGAATTCCAGAATCCAGGTGGAATTCCCAGTTCAGACAGGGACACCAAGCAGGAACAGTGAAACCATTGGGATACAAAATTATGGAATTCTGGAATTTGGATGGAATTCCCAGTTCTGACTGACCCCAAACAGGAATTAGAAAACTACTGGGAGACAGAACCATGGAATTCTGGAATCCAGGTGGAATTCCCAATTCAAAATGACACCAAAGCAAAACCGGAAAGCCGCTGGAGATGGAATTATGGAATTCCAGAATCCAGGTGGAATTCCCAGTTCAGACCGACACCAAGCAACATCAGAAACAGGGAAAGGATTGGGAGATGGAATTATGGAATTCTGGAATTCCCAGTTCAGACTGGGACACCAAACAGCACCAGAAACTGGGAAAGGACTTGGAGATGGAATCCTGGAATCCTGGAATTTGGATGGAATTCCCAGTTCAGACTGACACCAAACCAAAACCGGAAAGCCGCTGGAGATGGAACAATGGAATTCCAGAATCCAGGTGGAATTCCCAGTTCAGACCGACACCAAAACAGCACCAGAAACAGGGAAAGGATTGGGAGATGGAATTATGGAATTCTGGAATTCCCAGTTCAGACCGACACCAAACAGCACCAGAAACAGGGAAACCATTGGGAGATGGAATTATGGAATTCTGGAATTCCCAGTTCAGACTGACCCAAACAGCACCAGAAACAGGGAAAGGATTGGGAGACGGGATCATGGAATTCCAGAATCTGGATGGAATTCCCAGTTCAGAACCGACACCAAACCAGAAACTGGAAAAGGATTTGGAGAATGATCATGGAATTCTGGAACCATGGAATCCTGGAATCTGGATGGAATCTGGATGGAATTCCCATTTCAGACCGACACCAAACCGGAACTGGAAAATCATTGGAATTCCACAAAATTCTGGAATCCCCCTTGGAATTCCCAGTTCAGACTGGGACACCAAACACAAACAGGAAAATCACTGGGAAATGGAATTATGGAATTCCAGAATCCAGGTGGAATTCCCAGTTCAAACTGGGACACCAAACAGCACCAGAAACTGGGAAAGGACTTGGAGATGGAATCCTGGAATTCTGGAATTTGGATGGAATTCCCAGTTCAGACTGGGACACCAAGCAGGAACAGGGAAACCATTGGGATACAAAATTATGGAATTCTGGAATTTGGATGGAATTCCCAGTTCTGACTGACCCCAAACAGGAATTAGAAAACTACTGGGAGACAGAACCATGGAATTCTGGAATCCAGGTGGAATTCCCAGTTCAGACTGACACCAAACCAAAACCGGAAAGCCGCTGGAGATGGAATCCTGGAATTCCAGAATCCAGGTGGAATTCCCAGTTCAGACCGACACCAAGCAACATAAGAAACAGGGAAAGGATTGGGAGATGGAATTATGGAATTCTGGAATTCCCAGTTCAGACTGGGACACCAAACAGCACCAGAAACTGGGAAAGGACTTGGAGATGGAATCCTGGAATCCTGGAATTTGGATGGAATTCCCAGTTCTGACCGACACCAAGCAACAACAGAAACTGGGAAACCATTGGGAGATGGAATTATGGAATTCTGGAATTCCCAGTTCAGACTGACACCAAACAGCACCAGAAACTGGGAAAGGACTTGGAGATGGAATCCTGGAATTCTGGAATCCAGGTGGAATTCCCAGTTCAGACTGACACCAAACCAAAATGGGAAAGCCGCTGTAGATGGAATCCTGGAATTCCAGAATCCAGGTGGAATTCCCAGTTCAGACTGGCACCAAACAGCACCAGAAACAGGGAAACCATTGGGAGATGGAATTATGGAATTCTGGAATTCCCAGTTCAGACTGGTACACCAAACAGCACCAGAAACAGGGAAAGGATTGGGAGACGGGATCATGGAATTCCAGAATCTGGATGGAATTCCCAGTTCAGAACCGACACCAAACCAGAAACTGGAAAAGGATTTGGAGAATGATCATGGAATTCTGGAATCATGGAATCCTGGAATCTGGATGGAATCTGGATGGAATTCCCATTTCAGACCGACACCAAACCGGAACTGGAAAATCATTGGAATTCCACAAAATTCTGGAATCCCCCTTGGAATTCCCAGTTCAGACTGGGACACCAAACACAAACAGGAAAATCACTGGGAAATGGAATTATGGAATTCCAGAATCCAGGTGGAATTCCCAGTTCAGACTGGGACACCAAACAGCACCAGAAACTGGGAAAGGACTTGGAGATGGAATCCTGGAATTCTGGAATTTGGATGGAATTCCCAGTTCAGACTGGGACACCAAGCAGGAACAGGGAAACCATTGGGATACAAAATTATGGAATTCTGGAATTTGGATGGAATTCCCAGTTCTGACTGACCCCAAACAGGAATTAGAAAACTACTGGGAGACAGAACCATGGAATTCTGGAATCCAGGTGGAATTCCCAGTTCAGACTGACACCAAACCAAAACCGGAAAGCCGCTGGAGATGGAATCCTGGAATTCCAGAATCCAGGTGGAATTCCCAGTTCAGACCGACACCAAGCAACATCAGAAACAGGGAAAGGATTGGGAGATGGAATTATGGAATTCTGGAATTCCCAGTTCCGACTCGGACACCAAACAGCACCAGAAAGTGGGAAACCCTTGGGAGATGGAATTATGGAATTCTGGAATTCCCAGTTCAGACTGGGACACCAAACAGCACCAGAAACTGGGAAAGGACTTGGAGATGGAATCCTGGAATCCTGGAATTTGGATGGAATTCCCAGTTCTGACCGACACCAAGCAACAACAGAAACTGGGAAACCATTGGGAGATGGAATTATGGAATTCTGGAATTCCCAGTTCAGACCGACACCAAACAGCACCAGAATGGTGCAAGAAAATTATCCACTTAAGTACACTTCAATACGTTTTGGGAAAAAGAACTGAAAAAACCCCTAATTGTCTCTTTCTGTAATTCTTTGTCCCAAGGCCTGCTGTGCCCAGACAGAAAATAAGGCATTATCACATGAGTTGCTAGATGGTATTTCCAAGCCTTTGAGCAGCAATTCAATAACTATCTGTGACATATTTCTGATAACCTAAATCCTGGAATTCTGTGACATTCAATTATGAGAAAATATTTCAGCAAAGTTCTGACTTGTGCTACGATTGTGAGAGTAATTTTGCTTATTCTTTGGGGAAGGTTTCAGAACAAAAGTATTCTGGAATTAGCCCATGCTCTGGAGGACAATCTGTCATAATTGACCTATTTTACCTACCCCTGTCCAGGAAATCTGTTTATAATAGGTCGATCATTGTGGATATGTATGTTCTATTCTTTAGTCTTAGATATTGAAAAAGCAACATGTGTTTCATATTATAACCAGACCAGTCGTTCAATATTGTACAACTATCCAAGATCTGATTTTCTTCAACATCCTACCACAGACAACAGGTTGTACAGAAACATGAGCAGCTCACTTTGGTTAAGCTCTCAGCCTAGGAGAAGTGGCATATCACATCAGAAAACAGTTCTGACAGTTTCTACACCTCACATAGACAACCTTCTGCAAACTCATTGTGTATTTGAGCTCCTTTGATTTGATTTTGGAAAGTCTAAATCTAGAGAAGGTTGAGACAAATACACTAAATCTAGCTGCCAGCTAGACCAGCCAATATTTTTCCTTTTGCTTTCACATCCTGGGATTTGGAGAACTGCTTTGCATCAGCATGAAAATAACAATACTACTAGTGGTGCTACAAAAGCTGGCTGAGCAATTCTTTGAGGAGCCATCCCAATTTTTCAGCAGCCACCTCTTAGGATTACCCTTCTTCAGTGCTTGGGATAGTGTTGCAGGAATCCCATTGACATGGGCTAAACAAACTTTGGGACATAACACAGCATCTACCACTACCCAGAGACCACTAAAGAAATTACAGAGAAGGTAAAACTCTCTCAGTTGCAGGCATTTCTCTGACTTAGCCACTGTGTCTTGTATATAAATATACATTTTCATCACTAGAAATTTGGGGAATACCTTCACTATATCAATGCAACGATCAGGCCAAATATAATTTCCTTTTCTTTTTATGAAATATTTTGACAGAACAGGCACAAGAATAACTAGCCATGCAAGTGTATTATGTTACAAAAGAAATCCTTGTTCAGATATTTTTGCTGGAATCGTCCTGTATTGATGGGGCAGAAAATTTGCAATCATGATTGTAGCTGTTGATGAGGTCCTTTGGGAATTAATTTTTCCTGACACAAAATTCCATATGGTTGTATTCAGTGTCTAAGAATAACAATTTTCTGCTAATGTTAGCACTTCTTATTGCAATACATATGGAAAACCAAGGATATTAATTTTTCTTATCAAGATAGGATTTTTCCCTGCATTTTTTCCCCGAAACTATTAATCTAAACATTTTCTTTCCATGAATACTGTCTTCTCCTTTGATCTCCCAAAATATGAGACAGAATTAAAAAAGGGTTCCCAAACACAAAAAAAGTTGATTTGTGTTTGAGACTTTGGAGACAATTCTATCTGCAAACAGTTTAGAAGAGCCCTATAGTGATATTTTTGGACAGAGTTCTACTATTTAGAAACTTTAACAGCTGAGATGGCACAGAGTATAAGTGCAACCAACAGATTAACTAATTTTCAAATAACTTATTCAGTAAAGTGAGGTATAAAGGAGGAGGTGGAATTACGCCTGGAATTGTGACTCAGACCCAACTGCTTTCCTTAATTGATCTTAGGAAGACACAATCATACAAATCTCTGACTCAGCATTAAGGATTTGGCAATCTAGTCTTTAATAAACATAGGATTTTGATGTAATATTATCTCTGAATTCACAGTAAATAGCCAGTTGCATCTGAAACGTGTTTGAGAATTGTAACCTGAGATTCATCTGCTCTGACATCATACTTAGACAAAGCAGGGGCTGTCGATTACAAAAACAAAAGATCTTATCCAATAGGCAGGAGGCCAGGAAAGCTTCCACTGGCACTTTTATTTTATACTGGGACAGCAGGCCTGAGGCCTGAATGAATTTTGCTTTGTGACAAATTGTGTTATTACACTTCCTTGCTCAGCTCAGATCAGCAAACTACACAAATTCTGAATGGGCCCCCTGATAACTTTAGCTACAGGAGAGAGATGAATGTTCAACACACCATGTAGCTCATTACCTGTTCACTGAAGAATAGCAATACTCCTTCTCTTAGGAATATACAAATTAAAAAGCAGGAAATAGGGTTTGAGACTATTTGTTACAGTGTATAGAAGAAAAGCAAAAAACTGCTCATCTAAGTTTTCTATTTTATGCCCAAAAGTCTTAACAAGAAGCAAAATTCTCACTGAGTATTCTTTCCAGCGGAACTGCAGTTAGACAGCTAAATCAGTAATGCAGTATAACGTGGTCATATTAACGTGGTGAGGCAGAAAAGACCATCTGCAGCACCATGAATATGACTAAAATAGAGTGCCAACAAAAAGCCCTGAATAGTGTCTAATGCCAGAAATCGTTATGAATGGTGTTTTTAAGAATTTCAGCATAATTGATAAAAAAGAGAATTATAGTATTTTTTTTCACTTGGGATGCAATAAGCTTTCAAAATTTATTTATAAGCACCTTTACAGCTCAATTCTACATGGATTAAATATATATTTTTTTTTAGCATTCTTCACTAATTTTAGCTGTGAGCAGTTGTAGTGTTCAACCTTGCTTAGTAAGTTAGAAGAAATCTACACACTCCCAAGATTCACTCTGGTGAATATCACTGTGTAGACTGACAATTGGCACTTTTAACTGCTGTTTTAAAGATGCATGACTCTGGTTTATGTAACAGAGATTTCTGTCTATTTTACTGTTGAGTGTATATGCTTGGAGTGATAAATTCAATGCTAAATATTTGGAATTCAACAAATTTTTTCAAAAATTGTCGAGGACAAAAAGTACTATCATTACATAGATTTATATTTTAAAGTAGGGAAAAAAGTTGGAAATAAATCACCTGATTTCTAAACACTAGGATATTATCAATAGTCTCACAGGTTTTTATTTTAGAGTACATTTTTAATTACTTTGATAAAAAGGGTTCTAACAATGAGGTGAGAATGTAAAAAAATTATTCAGACTATTACATGAGATTCAAAGACTTATCCAAGGATGCTGAGTGGCCAAGTGATAAAACAGCAAAAGCAAATTTTTTGCAGACACAATAGTAGAGACTAAATTATCTATTATCAAACAACAAAAAATTTCTTAGCTGTTGCAAAAATATCTTCAATTAGCACAGTTAGAAAAAAAATTCAAAAATGCAATTAAATATTGGTAATTGTAAGGAAGTGAACTAAGGTCAAAACAAAAAGCCATTCTTTCAGTGCATTGATCCCTAAGTCTGGGAGTAGCTCAGTAGTGTAATCCATTGTCCAAAAGGATTACATTAGAAATAAAAAGTAACTGAGAAGAGTGAGAAGGATGCTCAGAGGTACTCAATACAGTTACACAGGCATTCTTCAGCTTGCAGAACAGGTATACAGAGAGCAATTCAGCTGATGCATGAAAAGCTGTAAATATATTAAGACTATATTGAGACTGTAAAAAGGGAATAATTATTAGCTGGTTTCTATAGGAACTAGAACCCTCCCAAAGGCATCAAATGTATAGCAAGTAAGGGAAAGTATTTTTCACAAACATATGCTAAAATTATGGAGTTCAATTGTATAGAATGCTTTGAAGATTAACTACAACCATTTTTTAAAAACACTGAGACAAATTCATAGAAGAAAGGTACACCAAAAATTCAGTTTGTGGTTTGAGCAAAAAACTTCTAGCTTAGGAATTTTCTGAAATTCAGATAGCTAGAAACTGAGTAAATTTATTGAGAGAAATAATACAATGTAATGACTCTAAATAACACAATGTAGTGACTCTTCGTGTATCCACTACTGGAAAGTATCAAGGTCCAACAGTGTGCTAGATGGACCTTTGGTGTCATCTAGTACGGCAGCGTTAGGTCTTAGATAGGTTTATCCTGAGCAGGGTACTCTCACTTTCATTCATTTAGAATTCAAAATACAATTCCATATTCAATACTAAGTATATAGGACATCCATTTTAAAATATTAAATGATTGATCTGGGTCATCTATTGTTTTACAATTACTGTCTGCCATAGGAATAAAAGAAAGACTATTTCAAAACCTGTCAGTATCAAATGATAGATTACAGTGGTAAATATTAATAAATGTTAGGTAGCTACAAATTCTGGCAATTTAAACTGACTGACAAAAAAACCTTTTCCCGAACTGAACTTCTTATCCCAGAAAGAGAGGATAAGAATATACTTTGAAATATTCTCCAATAAATCATTTCACTATTGATTCACTGTTGAAAACATTTATGTAGCAAAGAAATGAGATACAAAAGTTATTAAATAAGTCAAACTGTTTATACAATCATACCTGATCATTTCAAATTTTAAATTGTTTTATTTTGTTAAACTTTCTTTAGCATTGTTTTTCCTAAACTGCTTAATATGTTTTCTGTACTTCTGAGGTCCCCACACCTCCATCTGTGAGTTGTATTACACAAAACCTTACAATATTTGTTATTTAGGTTTGTTTTTTTAGAAGGGCATTCTGTAAATTTTGCAATTTTTCCTCTACAGTTTCTTTCTATGCACCATGTTATACTCCTCCTCTCAGGTACTGACATTTCTTTCCATTACACAAAGTGTTAATTTTCCACACACTCAGGGTAGTCTCTCCTGCCATTCAACACATCAAATCTAACTCAGCCCATCCCATGGGAATGTAAACAATAATTGTATAGGTGCAACTAAAGCTTGAGAGCTGTGTCACTCTTTTTTCTTTGCTTTGCTCCTTTACTTTTCATTTTAAACTTGTTAAAACTGTTTCACCTAATCATCAGTTGTAGGTATTGGAGATGATTTTAGCAAAAGTGATATACAGCTTATTTCTCTGTCCTAAGAAATTAGCCTTGGTATCTTCCTGTTTAACCTGTAGCAAATAAATGCATATATCAGCAGTACATTTATAAGCACATGGAGTTCCACTAGTATTAGAATCCATAAATATCTATTTCAGGATAACAACTACCAAGTAAAGTGTTAGATATATTCTGGCAGTCTTTTACAGATAGATAGATTTTTAATTTAGAAAGGATCATCTGTACCTCATAGCTTTTAAAATAGGCTGTAGAATTAATGCTGCTATTCCCATTCTAAGTTCAAAAACTTAGGTCTAATTGAATTATGAAATCTTTTAACATCCCAACTCTAACAAACTTGGAGTTATATTGTATTTGTATATTTACACATTTCATTACTAAGCATTTTGATTTATTAGAAATGGCTACTATCATTCATTGCAAGTGAAAAAAAAGCTGATTTTAGTGACCAGACACCAATGTGTAACATTTTCTTCTGTTTCTGTGTACTTACATGTAGGCAGACTTTTTGGGCTCCGGCTGCCTGGATTGAGACTTCTGACCTACAGAAAGCAGTCCTTACCCCAGGAAGACCCCGATGCAGTCATAATCGATTCATCCAAGCACAGCGACGACTCAGTGGCAATGAAGCACTTTAAATCACCTACAAAAGAAAGCTGCAGTCCCTCAGAAGTGGATGATACAAAAGCACTGATTCAACACAGTAAATTTTCACCTTTGGTTAATATATCTGGACCTCTTGACCACTCATCACCCAAGCAGCAGTGGGACAGACTTTACCCTGACATGATACAGACAAGCAATCCACTAACCCGTTCCAGATCAAAGGAAAGTATTTGTAGTATACGGAGAGCCTCTTCGGTACATGACACAGAAGGCTTTAATGTCCATCCCAAGAACGTTTTTAGGGACCGTCATGCAAGTGAAGGTATGGTAGAAAGTAATCACTATTCTCTGATGTACTAAAAATGGAATATTTTCAATATTTCATAGTAATAATCATCACTTTGTAAACAAAGCTAAACAGAATGAATCCATGGTGCATTGAAAATACTAAGGGCTCAAATATGCCAGGCTTATGTACACTAAATGTTGTTTTCCATTTTCAAGGAGACTAATGGAATCATGGTGTTGATCTTCTCTATAGGGATATAGCAAATATTGGGGCCAGCATTCCTAAAGCTAATATTGGGGTTTGGGGAGAAAAAAAATCAGGTGATCAAATTATAATTGCATATACTGTTCTCTCCTATACTTACAGGTATTAGATTGTCTTTGATTGTATGAAATCCTACTTCAGAGACTGATAAGTTTATTTCTCTTAAATCTGTAATGTGCAGATTTTACATTCACTGATCCAACACTGAGACATGCTTTTTCTCTCATGCCGAAGAAAGTATCCTCAGCAACTCCATGCTTTGTGTAATGAATAGTGAAATCCTTAGTGAAATGGTGAAATGCTTAGTGTAAACTTCATTTAAGGGTGATTTTCTCCTTGTGCTATTATATTAATTTTTCATTGTAGTAGTTCCCAAATGGTCATTCTTTATCCAGTTATACATCTGTGAAAAGGTGTAAAAATCAGTTTGACTATTAAGTATCTTTTATTACAGTAATAGAAAGCTAATGCATAAATTACCACATAATTTTAATACTTGCCAAATGGAGGAGCAAAATTTTCTATCTCCATTTTATAGAAAAGCTTTTTTCAAATGTTAAGTACTAATGAAAATAATTTCTACTATGAGGAGTCAATAATTCAGTTGAACTCCTAAGGCCTCTCCTGCGATGTGATCATTTACAGTGTAAATGGATAAAACACTCTTACTCTGTTTTCACTTTGCATAAACTACAAAATAGTAGAGAATCAGGCCCTAACTTATGTCATACATAGTCATTCTAGAAAAATTCAGCAGAAGAGAGGATGGCTCTCAGAAAGGCATTAGGATTAGTAACCATCCTTGATATCATCTGCTTACAATCATGTTAGAATTGGACACCATATGCTGAAAAGATGCTTAAATTTATCAAGCAAGTCCTAATTGCCTAACTCAACAGTGAGCCACAAAACCCTATTATTGTTATAAAATTATCCATGCAAGTTAGGCAACCAAGATTCAGCTTAAATCATCTGCTCCAGGCTTGCAGTTTCTGAACAGGGAGAATGCAAAACCCTAAGTACAACAAGTAAAAGTAAACTACAGTCCCAAATGGCTCAACTCTTACCAAAGGAAACATACGGTTAACTTATTTTCCCATTCCATTTTTATTTTGAGTTTTTCTAAATCATTCAAAAACTACTACTCTATCTGAAAATGCAAGTCAGGATTCAATTTTTTCCTACCCCTTCCAGTTCAAAAAATATTAATTGAATCAGTAAAGCAGAATTCTGAAAGAAGAGAATAACATTACTTAGCTTAATACTAACTACAGTAATTTACCTGCAGTCAAATTTTAAGATAATGCAATTGAGAATAGAAATTATTTCATGTGTTAAATTAATTTATGTAGCCTTGTTGTCTATCGCTTTAAAATTATCTTCACTGTGCTCATTATATGCCAAGAGATATTACAGTAAAAATGACAGCTTAGCACTTTAAATTCATTTGAGTGTACTGGATCAAATTCCATTATAAATTTGCCTATATGACAGCAAAAGCAACAGGGCAGGAACTGTGTCCTACACTCACCATCCAAAATGCAGCCAAGCCAGCCTCATCTGAAACACCAGCAATCCAGATTCTGCAGACAGGTGCAGGTTCAGAAATGTTATTGTCTTCAGAAAGTGGACTCAGCAAGATCACTGCAGCCTTCTGAAACAGCAGCAGGCTTAAGAGCCCAGTTTAGCCTAATCTCCAGCACTGCTACAGATGCCTGTCCCACGAAGGCACTGGGCTGGGAGGAACTAAACAGCTACGGTCCAGAGGGCCCAGGCTGATGTGCTGTGCTGCCCGGTGCTCGGGAAGCTGAGGAGAAGCCGGCGAGGCCGCAGGTCTGGCAAGGCCCAGCGCCATGACCGACCCCCCGTGCAGGCCGCGGCCTCTGTCCAGAGCAGCGCTGACCACTCTCCACAGGCTGCTGTGGCACAGCCTCAGCTCAGAGGTGGCCTGTGAGCCCAGCCAAAGGAGGTGAATGTCTGTGTGAGCCCAAAGCACATCTGAGAGCTGGTAACCTGGGCACAGCAGGTGGCACCAGGAGGAAGGCATCATTCCCTGCCAGACCCGCCTCACACCCTCAGAGCCGCAGGGCACAACACAAGGGGACGGTGCCTTGTGGATCACATTATTATCATGTGAACCAGCGTGGCACCTACCTCTGCACCTGTGTGGCTCCTTTAAAATAGTGATAACAGCAGCAATTATAATATTCTACTGAAAAGGTTTGATCTCACAAGAGGATTCAGGGCCAGGTGAGCCTGTGAGGACAGAAAGCTTAGCCAATGTTTCCTTGTGAAAAGGCACCTAAGAGCTGAAGAAAGGTTTAAGGTGTATCTTTCTCCAGCACTTGCTCAGAGGGGCATGGCTTGGGCTGCTGCCATGGCAAAGACATGATTCCTCATATGTGTGTAGGCAGACATGGGGGGCCTGGGGGGTCTGTGCTGGGCCTCCTGTGCAGCCCCCCATGCCATGCACCAACCCTGCACTCCTGCCTCAGCTTCTCTCAGTTATGTGGGACTAATTATTTCTTCCTGGCACTTTTGCCAAGAAATATTTTTTTCTTGCAGCCCACTGCCAGACATGTGGAGAAAGAATTTTGTCATGTTTCTATTAAGGCAAGTTAGATAAAGCCAGTCCTACTGCCTGATGATCTACTCCAGACACTTTGACACATTATCTCAATCATTGGAGTGATTTCACCTTCACTGGAAGTCTTCGTAATACAGTCAAGGAGGTGCAACAATATTTCAATTCAAATCATGCACACTTTGAAGCTGTATTTTCTGCTTTTTCTGGTGTAGATTTTAGTTGTCTTTTCTTGTCTTTTTCTCCACTTTTAATATGCTGAAAACCAGACAATGGTCGCAATGTCAAAGGTAAAGTATACATCTAGACTGTACCTTCCAGTGTTTCAATCAGCCACACTTTTTGGCATGTTACTTTGCCTGCTGTATGAAATGTTCAAATGCAACACTCTCATGTGACCAAGTGCTAGCTCTACTACATAAATTATATTTGTTAAACACATAGTTACTCATGTAACTCTTGTCTCAAAACACTAACTATAAATCACTGGAAAAAGTGAAGGCCTTTAACAGTTAAACAGCCTTTTGATTTCATTATCTGCTAATTTAAAAAAAGAAAGGGAGGGAGGTAGAAACATATCTTAGTTACATAACTCAGTGCTGTTGTCCTTAAGCAGTCAAAACTTCTGTTGAAGCTACCAGGAGTTTTACCTGCAAAAGGATGTGTGATTGTATGAGGACATTAGCAAAAGATCCATTGTTACAAGGTACTCAGTTTTCAGTTAACTCTCTCAAAAATAAATAACTGATAATCAGGACACTTGTGGAAGTATCTTCACTTATTCCTCTTTTGTCTCTTTAAAACTAGTTTCACGTTCCTGGATGGCAGGGGGTATGGTTTCAAGCTTCCTGTAGCATCAAAATGTGCATGCATGAACTTCATTGCCAATTTCCTGTTTAAATAATATTTAGTGCAATTTGAAAACTGTTTCTTTTCACCAGCATTGAGCTATATGTTTTAGAAGCAATTTGAACATAATCTGTAAATTACTTCCTCCATTTCTGAAGATCACTTACTAAAGTGTTCAGTTTAATTGCCATATTTGTATTTGTGGGAGGACTGGTTTGTGACTTCATGCATGATGCAAAAAGTGTGTGTACCTGGTAAAATCTCTCCAAACTGCATGCAGTGCATGACATAGGTTCTGTAAAACAATTTGTGGACTACAAAAATCATTGCATTTGCTTCATGTGTATGTTGGCAAAATCTTGGGGGGAAAAGATGCAGTTTCTGTGCTGCTCAATAATTTTTCTAAATGCATTTACTGCTGGTGAAAGATGATGAATTGGCAGCTCAGGAGAGTGAAATAATTTCTCAATGCATTGTGTAAGCACGGACAGTGAAATCCTACCATCAAAATGGGGAATTCAAGCTTAACCTGATTCTCCTTTTTGGCTAGGCAGAAGCAAGTCCTTCTCCCGGCTTATTCAGTTCTCTGCCTGTCTGTTGAAACTGTCAATCAGGGTGCCAATTAGTATCAATTGTGATTGTGATTTGTTATGGCCCCCTTTTCCTGTGCCCTGCTATGACAATATAGCAATGGCCCACTGGCTATCAAGTATCAGCTCAATTTCTGGCAGCCTGGGCTGTTCTTAAACTAATACTGTCTTTCAATCAATTACCATTGACAATGAGGTGCATTATGCTTTGCACCACTTTCTAGAGCAAAAGATGGTGGGGGAAAAGAAGCAAGGTTCTATTCTCTTGTGCAATGAGCTTAAGCCTAATATCATGCTCTAGAGCATGAGTATTAGGTAGCAAAAGAGAGAATAATCCCCTTTGGAATGGAAGTGATAAAAGATGTAAATCCCAGAAACCAAAAGTTCAATGCAATTTAAGTATCTACAAAGTTACTAATAAAACAAAATCTTGCCTACTATCTAATCGCAGATTTGCCTAAGCTATTTTAGTTTCCTCTTACATTTGAATTCCTAAGGTATGAAGAATCGTGCTGATCTGACCAACTGATTCAAGGTTTTAACTTGAAATCCTGCTTACATCTAAACTGATTCAATACTCAGAAACTGTTGCTCAAGCTAACAGGGAAGCAGGGCTGGAAAACTCTAGTGTGACCACATGTCCATTAGCACACACCAGCCAGATTAGTCACTTCACTGGTTCGTGAGGAGATTGTGTGCCCTGATATATTTTGAGCACTAATTTTTAGTAGACTCATATAGATGATGTGATAGAGTCAGGTCCCACCTGGGCAAAAAGGCATTTAAATATAGTATCACAGTCCCTTGGTGGTGCCCTCAGTAGCAGGCTTTTTTACCATTCCTTGCAGATGAAAGGTAGCGCTTTCTTCCCTTTTCCTGTGAATCTGTTCCACAAAAAAATATACTAGGAGAAAAAGAAGGACTGTTTTGCAGTTTAATGGTTAGAGAACTCAGGCACAAACTCTTTTTTGTACCCAAAATTTTAGTTTAGAGCATCATGCCCTCCCTTGTCATCTTAAATTCCTTTCTGCACAGTGGCAAAATTTGAAATGGAGTAATAGAGATTTTCTATCTGTGGTCCAGATTAGCATGCAATTATTATGAGTTTAGGAGAAAGAAAACATGTATAGATCCTTAAAAGCTTCAAAAGAAAATGAAATGTCTTCTTCTTCAACAAGCATTTGAAGCCAGGTGTGATGGAAAATCAGCCCCCACTTAAAGAATTTTGAAAAAAAATATCAACACAGCATAAAGCATTTCGCTGCAGCCATCCCCAAGCAGCTGGTGGCTTTGAATTTCATTCTTTCTCACATTGCAAGTAAAATCAACTCTTCCACTGTTGACTTTGCAATTTACCCCATAGGCCTAATCCAACCCATTGACTGTCCCTGAATCAACATACACATTCTTGTTTTCCTCTCAGGAAGACAAAAGAAAACCTCAAAAAGAAGAAAAAGAGAAAAGCATCAGACTGTTGCCTTTAATAGAATTAAGGCAACCTTAAATAAAATTCTCAGGCGGATCTAAGAAATACCCTTCAATCTCACTCTTTATGTACATTACTACCAACTGCAAGACCTGGATTTTTTTTCCTAAATACCTAAGAGGATTTAGTTCTCACTGTCTAAACATCTTTATAGTACTTTTTCCAATATTATGCATTGCAAGGAAAAGCAACTTTTCCTCGCAATGAATACTTTTGTCTTCCCAATGACTTATGATGACAGTACAAAACAAGTATTCTGATCATTCATATTGCTTTTTTGTTCAAACAACTCTGTCTGTAATGAAAAGAATAATTATAAAGAATATGTACCTCATAAGTATGTAAATTCTATATAGTTTTAATGATACACTAAAATAGTATAAGAAGGTTTTATATACTTTGTTGATATTCTTTCTACCTATACTTTATATAGGTTATATAAGTATATACAGCATCCCTATAGTTTCCTATATTTTATTTGCAATGACAATTGAAGAAACATGTTTTCATTTCAATTTTCCAGTTTCTTTGAACTATCATGTGAGCGTGAGCAAGGTAGAGATGTGATAATAGAGCCTTTGCTAATTCCAGGCACTCTTACATAATCATGTGCCCTATTTCCGCTCTCATAAACAAATGAGCATATAGACTTTATATTCAGCCAGAACTATAATAAGAGCTCACCAGAATTCCTAGTAAAATGAAAATAATTAAGGATAGATGCATTATGCAATTTGGAATCCATCAACTTTCCAAAAAATATAGAGGGTTATATGTAAAGAAAATGTCATATTCATAGCCAATATTAGATTTCAATCTTATTAGTAAAAGAGTTATTTTTAAAATGTAAATAAATTTTATTATTAACAACTAGTATACAGAAAATTAGTTTTTAATCACCCTTTTAACATATCCCACCTAAATATTAATGATAATTTATTTCCTTCAATTTCCCAGATACTAAATATATGTTCTGATTTTTCAGGGCCTTTTAATCATATCAAGTCAAGTCTGTTGGGATCCACATCGGATTCAAATCTCAACAAATACAGTACAATCAACAAAATTCCTCAACTCACACTGAACTTTTCAGATATCAAAAGTGAAAAAAAATCTTCATCTCCTCCTTCTTCAGAGAAAGCAATTATTGCACCTAAGGTGAAAGACCGAACGCACAATGTAACAGAAAAAGTTACACAGGTAAGGTAATACATGTTATTTTAGCTCATTTTCTTTTTTTTTTTTTTTTTTTCCACTGTATTCGAGAGATTCTTACTCTTTTAATGAGTGGCTTGGCTATCTCCAGACTAATTTGAAGGCTTTAAAACATTATGTAATTTACCTTCCATTCAGTTGTTTATGAGGTAGTCTACAACATCAGATGGTACTGCTAACAAACAAAACTCTTCTGCTCCCTATTTTTTAATGGAAAAGAAATCTAGTATGCACCACGTGTCCCAAATAAGACCATTAATTTCAGTGATTCCTGTCATTCATAAATGTTAGTTTCATTCTTCATAATTTTTTCTCAACATTATGAATTGCTGATTAGTTATGGTACAACATGATAACAAATGGTAGGTGATTGTGCCACTGTATCATAATTATATCTCATAATTTCTGTTCAAGTTCTTTGGCTTTTTGTAATGCTCTTTCTTATTGGTATATTTTTCCATATCTGTGCTTCCATAAGGCTGTCAAAATGAAAAGCACACACCTTTGGACTGGATGTGCAATATATCTTGTGAACAAGGCCTATAATTGAAGCAAAATTTAAAATAATTTTAAATAGCGGTTTCTTCACTCTAAAACAGATGCAGTGCCCTCTGAAGTCAAAGGAAATTTTTAGCTAATTTCAATATTATTTCATTTGTGTTACAATCTTATATGGAGAGTGACAGGGACAGGCGAGGAATGTGGAACATACTGAAAAAATACCGAGAGATGACAGTATCCCAAATAACATTTATAAGGTCAGTAGGCAGAGGGTTGGCCCTTAAATGCCTAGACGGACTAAAAGAGGCAAAAAGTGCTTTACAGTAGAATGCAGATAGATATTCCATACGGAAGATCTTGCCAAGAGTATATTTGGACGTAGAATCATAGAATGATAGAAATTAAGACCAACATGTCCAACCATTAACCCAGCATGGACAAGTCCACGACTAAATCATGTCCCCAAGTGCTGACCAGACTGCAGCTTCCCTGCATTGGTGCTTTGCCAGACAGAGTCCATGTTCCTACTCCCTTTGTCAGTATAAAAAGGGATGTATTGTACACCCTCCTAAAGAAATAGAGATAAAAGTTCTATCATTTCTATTTTGAGATCAGTTAGTGCCTAAAAAGTAATTGGATTTTTATCTTTCATATATTTTGTCTTTAATAGCTAGCTTGAATCCGCAGCCATTGTCCTTTCTTCTGTGGTCAGTTTTGAAAGATATAATCTCTTCTGGATCCATTTTGATATGTTTTAAATTATTCATAATAGTTATATATAGAAATCTTTTCATAGATAATACAGCAAAAAGTCAA
Source organism: Zonotrichia albicollis (assembly GCF_047830755.1). NCBI lineage: Eukaryota > Metazoa > Chordata > Aves > Passeriformes > Passerellidae > Zonotrichia > Zonotrichia albicollis. The sequence goes on along the minus strand of NW_027428460.1, from coordinate 1,037,140 downwards.
GTTACATAAAAAAGACTAATTTTTATAAGTTATATAAGCATGAGACAAGGTAGGTTTTTCAGGGGTGTTTTTTATTAGTTTTTTGGGTTTGTTTTTTTTTTGTTTGTTTTTGTTTTTTGAATTCTGACTGGCTAATTAGTGCCAGAGTGCTGAGCTTCTGCATTCTACTGATGCTGTTGAGGGTGGAAGGTAGGGCAGAAGGTTTTTTTTTAAATCTATGTTTATTCTCCAAATAATTTAGATTTTATAAAAAATCCAATGGAAATGGCATGGATCAGCTAATCTATCAATGAAAATTGATACCTACTAAATTCAAAATTAAATTTGAAATGCTCTATAAAATCTTTACACTTCAAAAAAGCCTTCCAATTTAATTTGACATTGGTTTATGTCCTTCGGTAGAACAATCTCAGCCACTGTGCAGAGCACAATTTGCATAGCAAACTTTGATGCCATATCATTCATTATGATTGGAAATAGTTCCCTGCAGCTGCTGCTTTTTCTGTTATTACATTCACTTATCAATATTTTTAGTTGCTGCTGCATTCTAAATGGTAGAATTAGGTACAGGTAGAAGCTCTTAGGAGGTATAAATAAATGTAGGTCTATAGTGTTACAGTGGTCAAGGATCTAGTTAACTAGAGATTCATTAATTAGATTAGAAATAGACATTTAGAAGATTTAAGTGGCTAGTTTTAGTCCTGTTTATGTTTCTATTCTCAGTGATTTTAATATATTTTGTTAGAGTCAGCTCTTTGAAGCTTCTGCTTCATGTCTGAATATAAATTTATTTGTAAGTCTGTTCTTGGGCCATAGATCCATCAGGAATCTATCTGCAGAACACTGCAAAAGTGGGCTTGGAAGATATGAGCAGAGTGTTGAGAATATAATATGGTGGAAATGTTAGGAAATGTTAAAGGAGGTAGTAAAAATATGCTCATGCTGGCACAGTCTCTGATAAGGAAATCTGCCAAACAGCATCAAAAATACGCAGAGGGCAATATGACCTATTTAATCTATGGGGCAATATCAGTAAAAGAGCAAATGAGTATAAAACAGCCATGGTAAGTTCAAAGATCACCCTTAATTATAGTTATGACATTCTGAAACAGTCTTCTAATGAAAGAAGTTAGGGCAGCAATTCTAAGTGTTGCTAGAAAGACCCTGAGGATGTAGTGGAGGGGTACATAAGATGCTGCATTTTCTGGAATTGCAGGACTGGATGACATGAAAGGTCACCTATTGTACCATTCAAATATACATCCATCCATCTCTCCCTTTGTAGTCATATTTTCTATCTTTCTCCCTTTCCTAAGTTTTGCTGAGAAATGTGATCCTGATGTTAAAATCTGACAATTCAACTACTGTGGCTCCTCATGGTGCAATGCAAAATATACCAGTGAGCTTTTCTGTTGGATATGCAGCCTGGATTCTCTCTCATTCTCTCTCAACAGTTATAAATCAAGTATCAGCATCACAGAATGCAACAAATTCTTTCCAAAGACAACAGCTGTATAACTTCTTTAATATCCGCAAGCTGGGGATGTAATTTGGGTCTTTAAGAGAGTGAAAAAGGAAAGGATGGCACATAGCCACCTTCAGAGGGAAGAGGAAGAATAATGAATAAAATAAATAAATGAGTCGTTGGCCACTGTGTTTAGAGGAAGTGCTGCACTTTGAGAAAACATTTAAAGAGGAGTAAGATACTTTAGTAAAAAGATTTTAGTGGAATAAATTAGAAATAGAAAGTAGAATAAAGTTTAGACAATTATTTTAGAAGAAAGAGGAGATGCTGTGGGACAGTAGTTTATACTTTGAGAGAAAAACCTGGGTTATACATTCTACAGCAAGAAACCTTCCAATACTGTTTTTCTACTTAACAGGAGGGTTCAGGACATTATGTAGAGATGAAAATTGCCTTAAGATACAACTTGCAGTGAAGTGCTGCACATGTGATGGTTCTGAATAAGTAGATTCCCTGATTGCTTTGCCTGGATTTTCACCTGGGGCTTCACTGATCATAACTCCTTGTGTAATGCCAAGAAGCATAACACCTTCTGGACACTTTCTGCATAACTGACTTTTAGTCAGAGAATTAGTCCAGGTGTAGCTGCCAGATAACCCTGATTGATAAATTGGCATTGTTATATCCTAGTGCAGATTTTTGTGACTAAATTATATTTACATTTCCATTCCACTTAAGGAAAAAATTGATTTTTTAAATGTTTTTCCTTATAATTTCCAGAGGTGTTAATGTCACTCTCTGCTAGAAGAATCTCAGCTTCCTTTTTTCCATTATTTCTTTTTTACAGTCTGTTCAGGAGGACAGTGCAATTTCTGCACTCTTTTGTACTGACAGGTTCAGTTGGGGTCCTGACACTGATGGTTAGAAAGAGACAAGTCTTCCTAGCGGCACAAAAGTAGACTTTTATTAAAGAAAGCAGTAGGGCAAAAGTCTGACATCTGTCCCTTAACATTTTTTATGAATTCATAAAGGGGACTTCTGGCCTTAAAATTTCAAGGTACAAAGACACAACAGGAACTGATTTTATCTTTTGCTTAAATACTGATTTATTTTAAAGGTTTTTAGACATCCAGTTTCCACTGATGTACAGCTGCAAAGTTGTGAACTCCATTGTAAACAGACTCATGAAGACTAGAATAGTCAGTGTCTGCTTTGTCTTTAAAGAAAAGAGAGAATTCCTGAATTCCCATAACTTAATACTGTCTACAAATAATTGTCCCAGTTAATAAACTGCAAATTACTGATCTCTTTATTGTGTTGTTTAAGAAAAACTGTTTTGTTGCTTTGGTCACTAGTGTCCAGGGAACATTTATCTCCTTGCAATTCATCCGTCTGAAGGAATACAGAATGTGGTTGAAAGGCCCAACATATATCTGTTGTTCATTATTTATCTCAATAAATGACTTACAGGAAAGTAAAACTCTGTAATATTTTAACTTCTTGTAATAATAGATTTCAGAACAGTTTCATTATCCACCCACCTCTAGAAAACATATATATACCCAAACTGGTCATATGGCTTATGAAATGACAAATATATACCTTGACAGGCTACACAGAATATTGTGATCTGCTTTGCAGACATGCTGAACACCCACAAATCTTCCGAAAATAGAGCTGCTGGTGAGGGGGGTGGGGGGGAGGCTGGGGACCATGTAGGAAGTGATAGACCTTGTAGCTTCACTGCATGTTTTTGTAATCTGGCCAGACTCCATTTTGTTCCCCAAAAGATTGAGAAATAAGTAACAATATCCTCCCAAGGCCAATAAAGCTGCTGATATAAAAAGAACTATTATATGATCATGACTTCAAACTGACCTTCAGGTTTTCAGGCTAAAAGAAGACTACCAGCATCTAGGACAGAGGGGGGCAATATAAAACCTAAAAATAAACCAAATTATTGATCTATACGTTTTCAGCAGTCCGATTCAGCTGACGCACTGTGCTGTTTACATCCTGCAATAACTCACATACACACAACATTTCAAGGCTGTTCATTTTGCATTCTGCATAATGCAGAAAACTGAATAAAGGGGAAACAATTTTGATGCCTTCCAATTACACAGCAAGAGATACATATAATAGTGAAATTAGGGGGTAAGCAGGGCCAACATTTCCTAACGTATGGAAAGTTTAAATTTACTCTGAAATGAGATGCTTCTTTTTCCTGTTATTTGGGAATTGACACATCTTATACAGGAGTATTCCCTTTCTTTACAATAATAGTTAGCACCCTCATGCAAAAAATTTTCATCTTTTATTGTCATTACATAATTAGGCTTTGTAATTACTATAGATGTAATTATAGAAATAGTCTAAATGTGAGTAATTTCATTGTAATTTAGAAAGTGTGACACACTGTGAAACCAAGAAAAGCAGAGGCCATGGTTAAAACCAGTAAAAATACCTCAGTCCCACTGTAGCCATTTAAACCTGTGCCAAGGTGTCACCACAACTGTAAAGTAGTTTCTTTTTCACCAGAGCTAACAGCTATTCCAAGTGTGTGGAAGCAGAAATTAAAGCCCACTGTTTTGCTCAGTTTCAGAAGAAAGCATTGTATCCTTATTATAATTATTTGCTGTTGCATCAAGTAATAAAAATGAGATTCACAACAATTGTGAAAGATAAAATATTCCTTCCTTACAGTAGAGCCTCTTCTTTTTGTGACAGCTGAATAGGTTTAGGCATCTGAACTGCTGCAGTGTTTCAAGAAGATTTCACAACATATGGTAGAAATGGAGCAGTCAGAAAGCCCAGCTGCTTTGCAGCATGTAACCTGGATGCATCCTTAATTAGTCCACGTCCTTCCCCCAAGATCTGCTCTTCTATTACCTGATCTTGCTGAGTTGGGAAAAAGTATCCACTATCTTCTATGAATTACAGTTTTGAGTAATCAAAGCTTTGTGTGATCTCTGTGTTTACTGTCGTGATGCTAACATGGAATAAAGCATATGACCTTTGTTTATATTAGCTTATTTGCCAAAGCAACATTCCTCTTCTAATGTTAAGGACTAGGAGAAAATAGACTTTCAGATGGCATTGTAATTTGTTCTGATAATAAGGAGTTGAGTGCAAGAACTAATACTCTACAAAGCAAGCAAAGCTTATGGAAATGAGGGTGTTGGCAGCATTTAGGCAAGCCTCATTTCTCTGGTCTAGAGCTACAAACACCCAAACTCCCACTCCATGAGGATTGACCTTGGAAGTTTCTAAACTTGGTAGGTTACTCTGCTGAAACCAACAGTTCTGACACTCACCAGAACGGTCTCACCACAAACAGCGAGTCAAGCCCCACTAAAATGCAAAGTGCTGTGAGATCCTCTGATGCATTTGGCACGGGCAGTCTGGAATAATGGCTTTCACATATGCAGTGAGAGTTGCCTTAAAACAGCTGTGAGAGTCATGTTCTATCTTTCACTTCACCTTAGAACTGCACAAAAATGGAGCGTGGGAGAGACCTCTGGAGGCCACTTAACCCAGCCTCCTGTGCAAAACAGCACGGCTGCAAAGTGAGATCAGGGTCCGGCAGTTACTGTGTTAACCCAGGGCAGTTATTGTCCTAATCAAAAAATTGTTATTTATTTGTAATATTTTAATAATAACATTTAAATAATAATATTTATTAAAATTTGATATTCATTGAAAAAACATATTCTATTGAAATTTTGAGGATTTGGGAGACAGAACCATGGAATTCTGGAATCCAGGTGGAATTCCCAGTTCAGACTGACACCAAACCAAAACCGGAAAGCCGCTGGATATGGAATTATGGAATTCCAGAATCCAGGTGGAATTCCCAGTTCAGACCGACACCAAGCAACATCAGAAACAGGGAAAGGATTGGGAGATGGAATTATGGAATTCTGGAATTCCCAGTTCAGACTGGGACACCAAACAGCACCAGAAACTGGGAAAGGACTTGGAGATGGAATCCTGGAATCCTGGAATTTGGATGGAATTCCCAGTTCTGACCGACACCAAGCAACAACAGAAACTGGGAAACCATTGGGAGATGGAATTATGGAATTCTGGAATTCCCAGTTCAGACTGACACCAAACAGCACCAGAAACTGGGAAAGGACTTGGAGATGGAATCCTGGAATTCTGGAATCCAGGTGGAATTCCCAGTTCAGACTGCCACCAAACCAAAATCGGAAAGCCGCTGGAGATGGAATCCTGGAATTCCAGAATCCAGGTGGAATTCCCAGTTCAGACCGACACCAAACAGCACCAGAAACAGGGAAACCATTGGGAGATGGAATTATGGAATTCTGGAATTCCCAGTTCAGACTGACCCAAACAGCACCAGAAACAGGGAAACCATTGGGAGATGGAATTCTGGAATTCTGGAATCCAGGTGGAATTCCCAGTTCAGACCGACATCAAACCAAAACCGGAAAGCCGCTGGAGATGGAACAATGGAATTCCAGAATCCAGGTGGAATTCCCAGTTCAGACCGACACCAAACAGCACCAGAAACAGGGAAAGGATTGGGAGATGGAATTATGGAATTCTGGAATTCCCAGTTCAGACTGACCCAAACAGCACCAGAAACAGGGAAAGGATTGGGAGACGGGATCATGGAATTCCAGAATCTGGATGGAATTCCCAGTTCAGAACCGACACCAAACCAGAAACTGGAAAAGGATTTGGAGAATGATCATGGAATTCTGGAATCATGGAATCCTGGAATCTGGATGGAATCTGGATGGAATTCCCATTTCAGACCGACACCAAACCGGAACTGGAAAATCATTGGAATTCCACAAAATTCTGGAATCCCCCTTGGAATTCCCAGTTCAGACTGGGACACCAAACACAAACAGGAAAATCACTGGGAGATGGAATGATGGAATTCCAGAATCCAGGTGGAATTCCCAGTTCAAACTGGGACACCAAACAGCACCAGAAACTGGGAAAGGACTTGGAGATGGAATCCTGGAATTCTGGAATTTGGATGGAATTCCCAGTTCAGACTGGGACACCAAGCAGGAACAGGGAAACCATTGGGATACAAAATTATGGAATTCTGGAATTTGGATGGAATTCCCAGTTCTGACTGACCCCAAACAGGAATTAGAAAACTACGGGGAGACAGAACCATGGAATTCTGGAATCCAGGTGGAATTCCCAGTTCAGACTGATACCAAACCAAAACCGGAAAGCCGCTGGAGATGGAATTATGGAATTCCAGAATCCAGGTGGAATTCCCAGTTCAGACCGACACCAAGCAACATCAGAAACAGGGAAAGGATTGGGAGATGGAATTATGGAATTCTGGAATTCCCAGTTCAGACTGGGACACCAAACAGCACCAGAAACTGGGAAACCCTTGGGAGATGGAATTATGGAATTCTGGCATTCCCAGTTCAGACTGGGACACCAAACAGCACCAGAAACTGGGAAAGGACTTGGAGATGGAATCCTGGAATCCTGGAATTTGGATGGAATTCCCAGTTCTGACTGACACCAAGCAACAACAGAAACTGGGAAACCCTTGGGAGATGGAATTATGGAATTCTGGAATTCCCAGTTCAGACTGACCCAAACAGCACCAGAAACTGGGAAAGGACTTGGAGATGGAATCCTGGAATTCTGGAATCCAGGTGGAATTCACAGTTCAGACTGACACCAAACCAAAACCGGAAAGCCGCTGGAGATGGAATCCTGGAATTCCAGAATCCAGGTGGAATTCCCAGTTCAGACTGACACCAAAACAAAATCCGAAAGCCGCTGGAGATGGAACAATGGAATTCCAGAATCCAGGTGGAATTCCCAGTTCAGACCGACACCAAACAGCACCAGAAACAGGGAAACCATTGGGAGATGGAATTATGGAATTCTGGAATTCCCAGTTCAGACTGACCCAAACAGCACCAGAAACAGGGAAAGGATTGGGAGACAGGATCATGGAATTCCAGAATCTGGACGGAATTCCCAGTTCAGAACCGACACCAAACCAGAAACTGGAAAAGGATTTGGAGAACGATCATGGAATTCTGGAATCATGGAATCCTGGAATCTGGATGGAATCTGGATGTAATTCCCATTTCAGACCGACACCAAACCGGAACTGGAAAATCATTGGAATTCCACAAAATTCTGGAATCCCCCTTGGAATTCCCAGTTCAGACTGGGACACCAAACACAAACAGGAAAATCACTGGGAAATGGAATTATGGAATTCCAGAATCCAGGTGGAATTCCCAGTTCAGACTGGGACACCAAACAGCACCAGAAACTGGGAAAGGACTTGGAGATGGAATCCTGGAATTCTGGAATTTGGATGGAATTCCCAGTTCTGACTGACCCCAAACAGGAATTAGAAAACTACTGGGAGACAGAACCATGGAATTCTGGAATCCAGGTGGAATTCCCAGTTCAGACTGACACCAAACCAAAACCGGAAAGCCGCTGGAGATGGAATGATGGAATTCCAGAATCCAGGTGGAATTCCCAGTTCAGACCGACACCAAGCAACATCAGAAACAGGGAAAGGATTGGGAGATGGAATTATGGAATTCTGGAATTCCCAGTTCTGACTGGGACCCAAAACAGCACCAGAAACTGGGAAAGGACTTGGAGATGGAATCCTGGAATCCTGGAATTTGGATGGAATTCCCAGTTCTGACCGACACCAAGCAACAACAGAAACTGGGAAACCATTGGGAGATGGAATTATGGAATTCTGGAATTCCCAGTTCAGACTGACCCAAACAGCACCAGAAACTGGGAAAGGACTTGGAGATGGAATCCTGGAATTCTGGAATCCAGGTGGAATTCCCAGTTCAGACTGACACCAAAACAAAACCGGAAAGCCGCTGGAGATGGAATCCTGGAATTCCAGAATCCAGGTGGAATTCCCAGTTCAGACCGACACTAAACAGCACCAGAAACAGGGAAAGGATTGGGAGATGGAATTATGGAATTCTGGAATTCCCAGTTCAGACTGACCCAAACAGCACCAGAAACAGGGAAAGGATTGGGAGACGGGATCATGGAATTCCAGAATCTGGACGGAATTCCCAGTTCAGAACCGACACCAAACCAGAAACTGGAAAAGGATTTGGAGAATGATCATGGAATTCTGGAATCATGGAATCCTGGAATCTGGATGGAATCTGGATGGAATTCCCATTTCAGACCGACACCAAACCGGAACTGGAAAATCATTGGAATTCCACAAAATTCTGGAATCCCCCTTGGAATTCCCAGTTCAGACTGGGACACCAAACACAAACAGGAAAATCACTGGGAAATGGAATTATGGAATTCCAGAATCCGGGTGGAATTCCCAGTTCAAACTGGGACACCAAACAGCACCAGAAACTGGGAAAGGACTTGGAGATGGAATCCTGGAATTCTGGAATTTGGATGGAATTCCCAGTTCTGACTGACCCCAAACAGGAATTAGAAAACTACTGGGAGACAGAACCATGGAATTCTGGAATCCAGGTGGAATTCCCAGTTCAGACTGACACCAAAGCAAAACCGGAAAGCCGCTGGAGATGGAATTATGGAATTCCAGAATCCAGGTGGAATTCCCAGTTCAGACCGACACCAAGCAACATCAGAAACAGGGAAAGGATTGGGAGATGGAATTATGGAAATCTGGAATTCCCAGTTCTGACTGGGACACCAAACAGCACCAGAAACTGGGAAAGGACTTGGAGATGGAATCCTGGAATCCTGGAATTTGGATGGAATTCCCAGTTCTGACCGACACCAAGCAACAACAGAAACTGGGAAACCATTGGGAGATGGAATTATGGAATTCTGGAATTCCCAGTTCAGACTGGGACACCAAACAGCACCAGAAACTGGGAAAGGACTTGGAGATGGAATCCTGGAATTCTGGAATCCAGGTGGAATTCCCACTTCAGACCGACACCAAACAGCACCAGAAACAGGGAAAGGATTGGGAGATGGAATTATGGAATTCTGGAATTCCCAGTTCTGACTGGGACACCAAACAGCACCAGAAACAGGGAAAGGATTGGGAGACGGGATCATGGAATTCCAGAATCTGGATGGAATTCCCAGTTCAGAACCAACACCAAACCAGAAACTGGAAAAGGATTTGGAGAATGATCATGGAATTCTGGAATCATGGAATCCTGGAATCTGGATGGAATCTGGATGGAATTCCCATTTCAGACCGACACCAAACCGGAACTGGAAAATCATTGGAATTCCACAAAATTCTGGAATCCCCCTTGGAATTCCCAGTTCAGACTGGGACACCAAACACAAACAGGAAAATCACTGGGAAATGGAATGATGGAATTCCAGAATCCAGGTGGAATTCCCAGTTCAGACCGACACCAAGCAACATCAGAAACAGGGAAAGGATTGGGAGATGGAATTATGGAATTCTGGAATTCCCAGTTCTGACTGGGACACCAAACAGCACCAGAAACTGGGAAAGGACTTGGGAGATGGAATTAAGGAATTCTGGAATTCCTAGTTCTGACTGGGACACCAAGCAACATCAGAAACTGGGAAACCCTTGGGAGATGGAATTAAGGAATTCTGGAATTCCCAGTTCTGACTGGGACACCAAACAGCACCAGAAACTGGGAAAGGACTTGGAGATGGAATCCTGGAATCCTGGAATTTGGATGGAATTCCCAGTTCTGACCGACACCAAGCAACAACAGAAACTGGGAAACCATTGGGAGATGGAATTATGGAATTCTGGAATTCCCAGTTCAGACTGGGACACCAAACAGCACCAGAAACTGGGAAAGGACTTGGAGATGGAATCCTGGAATTCTGGAATCCAGGTGGAATTCCCAGTTCAGACTGACACCAAACCAAAACCGGAAAGCCGCTGGAGATGGAATCCTGGAATTCCAGAATCCAGGTGGAATTCCCAGTTCAGACCGACACCAAACAGCACCAGAAACAGGGAAACCATTGGGAGATGGAATTATGGAATTCTGGAATTCCCAGTTCCGACTGGGACACCAAACAGCACCAGAAACAGGGAAAGGATTGGGAGACGGGATCATGGAATTCCAGAATCTGGATGGAATTCCCAGTTCAGAACCGACACCAAACCAGAAACTGGAAAAGGATTTGGAGAATGATCATGGAATTCTGGAATCATGGAATCCTGGAATCTGGATGGAATCTGGATGGAATTCCCATTTCAGACCGACACCAAACCGGAACTGGAAAATCATTGGAATTCCACAAAATTCTGGAATCCCCCTTGGAATTCCCAGTTCAGACTGGGACACCAAACACAAACAGGAAAATCACTGGGAAATGGAATGATGGAATTCCAGAATCCAGGTGGAATTCCCAGTTCAAACTGGGACACCAAACAGCACCAGAAACTGGGAAAGGACTTGGAGATGGAATCCTGGAATTCTGGAATTTGGATGGAATTCCCAGTTCAGACAGGTACACCAAGCAGGAACAGGGAAACCATTGGGATACAAAATTATGGAATTCTGGAATTTGGATGGAATTCCCAGTTCTGACTGACCCCAAACAGGAATTAGAAAACTACTGGGAGACAGAACCATGGAATTCTGGAATCCAGGTGGAATTCCCAGTTCAGACTGACACCAAACCAAAACCGGAAAGCCGCTGGAGATGGAATGATGGAATTCCAGAATCCAGGTGGAATTCCCAGTTCAGACCGACACCAAGCAACATCAGAAACAGGGAAAGGATTGGGAGATGGAATTATGGAAATCTGGATTTCCCAGTTCTGACTGGGACACCAAACAGCACCAGAAACTGGGAAAGGACTTGGAGATGGAATCCTGGAATCCTGGAATTTGGATGGAATTCCCAGTTCTGACCGACACCAAGCAACAACAGAAACTGGGAAACCATTGGGAGATGGAATTATGGAATTCTGGAATTCCCAGTTCAGACTGGGACACCAAACAGCACCAGAAACTGGGAAAGGACTTGGAGATGGAATCCTGGAATTCTGGAATCCAGGTGGAATTCCCACTTCAGACCGACACATAACAGCACCAGAAACAGGGAAAGGATTGGGAGATGGAATTATGGAATTCTGGAATTCCCAGTTCAGACTGACACCAAACAGCACCAGAAACTGGGAAAGGACTTGGGAGATGGAATTAAGGAATTCTGGAATTCCTAGTTCTGACTGGGACACCAAGCAACATCAGAAACTGGGAAACCCTTGGGAGATGGAATTAAGGAATTCTGGAATTCCCAGTTCTGACTGGGACACCAAACAGCACCAGAAACTGGGAAAGGACTTGGAGATGGAATCCTGGAATCCTGGAATTTGGATGGAATTCCCAGTTCTGACCGACACCAAGCAACAACAGAAACTGGGAAACCATTGGGAGATGGAATTATGGAATTCTGGAATTCCCAGTTCAGACTGGGACACCAAACAGCACCAGAAACTGGGAAAGGACTTGGAGATGGAATCCTGGAATTCTGGACTCCAGGTGGAATTCCCAGTTCAGACTGACACCAAACCAAAATCGGAAAGCCGCTGGAGATGGAATCCTGGAATTCCAGAATCCAGGTGGAATTCCCAGTTCAGACCGACACCAAACAGCACCAGAAACAGGGAAACCATTGGGAGATGGAATTATGGAATTCTGGAATTCCCAGTTCAAATTGGGACACCAAACAGCACCAGAAACAGGGAAAGGATTGGGAGACGGGATCATGGAATTCCAGAATCTGGATGGAATTCCCAGTTCAGAACCGACACCAAACCAGAAACTGGAAAAGGATTTGGAGAATGATCATGGAATTCTGGAATCATGGAATCCTGGAATCTGGATGGAATCTGGATGGAATTCCCATTTCAGACCGACACCAAACCGGAACTGGAAAATCATTGGAATTCCACAAAATTCTGGAATCCCCCTTGGAATTCCCAGTTCAGACTGGGACACCAAACACAAACAGGAAAATCACTGGGAAATGGAATTATGGAATTCCAGAATCCAGGTGGAATTCCCAGTTCAAACTGGGACACCAAACAGCACCAGAAACTGGGAAAGGACTTGGAGATGGAATCCTGGAATTCTGGAATTTGGATGGAATTCCCAGTTCAGACAGGGACACCAAGCAGGAACAGGGAAACCATTGGGATACAAAATTATGGAATTCTGGAATTTGGATGGAATTCCCAGTTCTGACTGACCCCAAACAGGAATTAGAAAACTACTGGGAGACAGAACCATGGAATTCTGGAATCCAGGTGGAATTCCCAGTTCAGACTGACACCAAACCAAAACCGGAAAGCCGCTGGAGATGGAATTATGGAATTCCAGAATCCAGGTGGAATTCCCAGTTCAGACCGACACCAAGAAACATCAGAAACAGGGAAAGGATTGGGAGATGGAATTATGGAAATCTGGATTTCCCAGTTCTGACTGGGACACCAAACAGCACCAGAAACTGGGAAAGGACTTGGAGATGGAATCCTGGAATCCTGGAATTTGGATGGAATTCCCAGTTCTGACCGACACCAAGCAACAACAGAAACTGGGAAACCATTGGGAGATGGAATTATGGAATTCTGGAATTCCCAGTTCAGACTGGGACACCAAACAGCACCAGAAACTGGGAAAGGACTTGGAGATGGAATCCTGGAATTCTGGAATCCAGGTGGAATTCCCAGTTCAGACTGACACCAAACCAAAATCGGAAAGCCGCTGGAGATGGAATCCTGGAATTCCAGAATCCAGGTGGAATTCCCAGTTCAGACCGACACCAAACAGCACCAGAAACAGGGAAACCATTGGGAGATGGAATTATGGAATTCTGGAATTCCCAGTTCAAATTGGGACACCAAACAGCACCAGAAACAGGGAAAGGATTGGGAGACGGGATCATGGAATTCCAGAATCTGGATGGAATTCCCAGTTCAGAACCGACACCAAACCAGAAACTGGAAAAGGATTTGGAGAATGATCATGGAATTCTGGAATCATGGAATCCTGGAATCTGGATGGAATCTGGATGGAATTCCCATTTCAGACCGACACCAAACCGGAACTGGAAAATCATTGGAATTCCACAAAATTCTGGAATCCCCCTTGGAATTCCCAGTTCAGACTGGGACACCAAACACAAACAGGAAAATCACTGGGAAATGGAATGATGGAATTCCAGAATCCAGGTGGAATTCCCAGTTCAAACTGGGACACCAAACAGCACCAGAAACTGGGAAAGGACTTGGAGATGGAATCCTGGAATTCTGGAATTTGGATGGAATTCCCAGTTCAGACTGGGACACCAAGCAGGAACAGGGAAACCATTGGGATACAAAATTATGGAATTCTGGAATTTGGATGGAATTCCCAGTTCTGACTGACCCCAAACAGGAATTAGAAAACTACTGGGAGACAGAACCATGGAATTCTGGAATCCAGGTGGAATTCCCAGTTCAGACTGACACCAAACCAAAACCGGAAAGCCGCTGGAGATGGAATTATGGAATTCCAGAATCCAGGTGGAATTCCCAGTTCAGACCGACACCAAGCAACATCAGAAACAGGGAAAGGATTGGGAGATGGAATTATGGAATTCTGGAATTCCCAGTTCTGACTGGGACACCAAACAGCACCAGAAACTGGGAAAGGACTTGGAGATGGAATCCTGGAATCCTGGAATTTGGATGGAATTCCCAGTTCTGACCGACACCAAGCAACAACAGAAACTGGGAAACCATTGGGAGATGGAATTATGGAATTCTGGAATTCCCAGTTCAGACTGACACCAAACAGCACCAGAAACTGGGAAAGGACTTGGAGATGGAATCCTGGAATTCTGGAATCCAGGTGGAATTCCCAGTTCAGACTGACACCAAACCAAAATCGGAAAGCCGCTGGAGATGGAACAAAGGAATTCCAGAATCCAGGTGGAATTCCCAGTTCAGACCGACACCAAACAGCACCAGAAACAGGGAAACCATTGGGAGATGGAATTATGGAATTCTGGAATTCCCAGTTCAGACTGACCCAAACAGCACCAGAAACAGGGAAAGGATTGGGAGACGGGATCATGGAATTCCAGAATCTGGATGGAATTCCCAGTTCAGAACCGACACCAAACCAGAAACTGGAAAAGGATTTGGAGAATGATCATGGAATTCTGGAATCATGGAATCCTGGAATCTGGATGGAATCTGGATGGAATTCCCATTTCAGACCGACACCAAACCGGAACTGGAAAATCATTGGAATTCCACAAAATTCTGGAATCCCCCTTGGAATTCCCAGTTCAGACTGGGACACCAAACACAAACAGGAAAATCACTGGGAAATGGAATTATGGAATTCCAGAATCCAGGTGGAATTCCCAGTTCAAACTGGGACACCAAACAGCACCAGAAACTGGGAAAGGACTTGGAGATGGAATCCTGGAATTCTGGAATTTGGATGGAATTCCCAGTTCAGACTGGGACACCAAGCAGGAACAGGGAAACCATTGGGATACAAAATTATGGAATTCTGGAATTTGGATGGAATTCCCAGTTCTGACTGACCCCAAACAGGAATTAGAAAACTACTGGGAGACAGAACCATGGAATTCTGGAATCCAGGTGGAATTCCCAGTTCAGACTGAACCCAAACCAAAACCGGAAAGCCGCTGGAGATGGAATTATGGAATTCCAGAATCCAGGTGGAATTCCCAGTTCAGACCGACACCAAGCAACATCAGAAACAGGGAAAGGATTGGGAGATGGAATTATGGAATTCTGGAATTCCCAGTTCTGACTGGGACACCAAACAGCACCAGAAACTGGGAAACCCTAGGGAGATGGAATTATGGAATTCTGGAATTCCCAGTTCAGACTGGGACACCAAACAGCACCAGAAACTGGGAAAGGACTTGGAGATGGAATCCTGGAATCCTGGAGTTTGGATGGAATTCCCAGTTCTGACCGACACCAAGCAACCACAGAAACTGGGAAACCATTGGGAGATGGAATTATGGAATTCTGGAATTCCCAGTTCAAACTGGGACACCAAACAGCACCAGAAACTGGGAAAGGACTTGGAGATGGAATCCTGGAATCCTGGAATTTGGATGGAATTCCCAGTTCTGACCGACACCAGGCAACAACAGAAACTGGGAAACCATTGGGAGATGGAATTATGGAATTCTGGAATTCCCAGTTCAGACTGGGACACCAAACAGCATCAGAAACTGGGAAAGGATTTGGAGATGGAATCCTGGAATTCTGGAATCCAGGTGGAATTCCCAGTTCAGACTGACACCAAACCAAAATCGGAAAGCCGCTGGAGATGGAATCCTGGAATTCCAGAATCCAGTTGGAATTCCCAGTTCAGACTGACACCAAACAGCACCAGAAACTGGGAAACCATTGGGAGATGGAATTATGGAATTTGGAATTCCCAGTTCAGACTGACACCAAACAGCACCAGAAACAGGGAAAGGATTGGGACACAGAACCATGGAATTCTGGAATCCAGGTGGAATTCCCAGTTCAGACTGACACCAAACCAAAACCGGAAAGCCGCTGGAGATGGAACAATGGAATTCCAGAATCCAGGTGGAATTCCCAGTTCAGACCGACACCAAACAGCACCAGAAACAGGGAAACCATTGGGAGATGGAATTATGGAATTCTGGAATTCCCAATTCAGACTGACCCAAACAGCACCAGAAACAGGGAAAGGATTGGGAGACGGGATCATGGAATTCCAGAATCTGGATGGAATTCCCAGTTCAGAACCGACACCAAACCAGAAACTGGAAAAGGATTTGGAGAATGATCATGGAATTCTGGAATCATGGAATCCTGGAATCTGGATGGAATCTGGATGGAATTCCCATTTCAGACCGACACCAAACCGGAACTGGAAAATCATTGGAATTCCACAAAATTCTGGAATCCCCCTTGGAATTCCCAGTTCAGACTGGGACACCAAACACAAACAGGAAAATCACTGGGAAATGGAATGATGGAATTCCAGAATCCAGGTGGAATTCCCAGTTCAAACTGGGACACCAAACAGCACCAGAAACTGGGAAAGGACTTGGAGATGGAATCCTGGAATTCTGGAATTTGGATGGAATTCCCAGTTCAGACTGACCCCAAACAGGAATTAGAAAACTACTGGGAGACAGAACCATGGAATTCTGGAATCCAGGTGGAATTCCCAGTTCAGACTGACACCAAACCAAAACCGGAAAGCCGCTGGAGATGGAATTATGGAATTCCAGAATCCAGGTGGAATTCCCAGTTCAGACCGACACCAAGCAACATCAGAAACAGGGAAAGGATTGGGAGATGGAATTAAGGAATTCTGGAATTCCCAGTTCTGACTGGGACACCAAACAGCACCAGAAACTGGGAAAGGACTTGGAGATGGAATCCTGGAATCCTGGAATTTGGAAGGAATTCCCAGTTCAGACTGGGACACAAAACAGCACCAGAAACTGGGAAAGGATTGGGAGATGGAATTATGGAATTCTGGAATTCCCAGTTCAGACTGGGACACCAAACAGCACCAGAAACTGGGAAAGGACTTGGAGATGGAATCCTGGAATCCTGGAATTTGGATGGAATTCCCAGTTCTGACCGACACCAAGCAACAACAGAACCTGGGAAACCATTGGGAGATGGAATTATGGAATTCTGGAATTCCCAGTTCAGACTGACCCAAACAGCACCAGAAACAGGGAAAGGACTTGGAGATGGAATTCTGGAATTCTGGAATCCAGGTGGAATTCCCAGTTCAGACTGACACCAAACCAAAACCGGAAAGCCGCTGGAGATGGAATTCTGGAATTCCAGAATCCAGGTGGAATTCCCAGTTCAGACCGACACCAAACAGCACCAGAAACAGGGAAACCATTGGGAGATGGAATTATGGAATTCTGGAATTCCCAGTTCAGACTGGGACACCAAACAGCACCAGAAACAGGGAAAGGATTGGGAGACGGGATCATGGAATTCCAGAATCTGGATGGAATTCCCAGTTCAGAACCGACACCAAACCAGAAACTGGAAAAGGATTTGGAGAATGATCATGGAATTCTGGAATCATGGAATCCTGGAATCTGGATGGAATCTGGATGGAATTCCCATTTCAGACCGACACCAAACCGGAACTGGAAAATCATTGGAATTCCACAAAATTCTGGAATCCCCCTTGGAATTCCCAGTTCAGACTGGGACACCAAACACAAACAGGAAAATCACTGGGAAATGGAATTATGGAATTCCAGAATCCAGGTGGAATTCCCAGTTCAAACTGGGACACCAAACAGCACCAGAAACTGGGAAAGGACTTGGAGATGGAATCCTGGAATTCTGGAATTTGGATGGAATTCCCAGTTCTGACTGACCCCAAACAGGAATTAGAAAACTACTGGGAGACAGAACCATGGAATTCTGGAATTTGGATGGAATTCCCAGTTCAGACCGACACCAAGCAACATCAGAAACAGGGAAAGGATTGGGAGATGGAATTATGGAATTCTGGAATTCCCAGTTCTGACTGGGACACAAAACAGCACCAGAAACAGGGAAACCCTTGGGAGATGGAATTATGGAATTCTGGAATTCCCAGTTCAGACTGACCCAAACAGCACCAGAAACAGGGAAAGGATTGGGAGACGGGATCATGGAATTCCAGAATCTGGATGGAATTCCCAGTTCAGAACCGACAGCAAACCAGAAACTGGAAAAGGATTTGGAGAATGATCATGGAATTCTGGAATCATGGAATCCTGGAATCTGGATGGAATCTGGATGGAATTCCCATTTCAGACCGACACCAAACCGGAACTGGAAAATCATTGGAATTCCACAAAATTCTGGAATCCCCCTTGGAATTCCCAGTTCAGACTGGGACACCAAACACAAACAGGAAAATCACTGGGAAATGGAATGATGGAATTCCAGAATCCAGGTGGAATTCCCAGTTCAAACTGGGACACCAAACAGCACCAGAAACTGGGAAAGGACTTGGAGATGGTGTCCTGGGTTGACTATATGATGCTTTTATCCCCAATCGTCTCATTCTGTTTATGTTGAATAATAATAAGTTTTGTACCTTTAAGAGTGTTACAGAGAGTGAAGGGGGAGAGAGAGAAGAAGCGCGCAGTTTGTTTTTCAGACACTGCACTCCACTCCTCCACATTCCTGCTCCTGACTGTGTTGTCTGCGGACAGACAGCGGGACAGAGAGCTCTTCTTTTGCTTTTTAGTTAGTGTTAGCTAGCTGAGGCAAAGAAGTTCCCTGGACTGTTTTTTCCCTTTTTCTTTGGACCTCTTGGAACTGCTCTGGACTGAACACCCAGGAGAGCACCGGCAGCTGCAGCTGTGGCCCACCGGGCCGGCCCTGGCCTGCGACAATTCCAGCACTGAGAGACTGATCAGAGACTGAGTGAGCTGCTGCTTGAACCCGGGGTTTTCTCAGTTTGTCATCTCTTTTAGAGTGGCAAGGGGTCTCATTGTTTTGATACTGTTTTGGTCGTATTGTTTAATAAACAGGGGGGTTTTTTTCCACCTTTCTCCAAGGAGGTATTTTTCTTTCCTCCCGGACCAGTTGAGGGGGGAGGAGCCGATTGGATCTGCTTTTCCCACCGGAGCTCCTTTGGGGGGATTCTTCCCCAAACTTGCTCTAAACCTGGACAAATACATGAATTGGCGCCCAACGCGCGGCTGGAAAATGTGGAAAAAAGCCCTATTAATTGTGTGTCTGTTGTTGTTAAAGCAGTTAGTAGACATGATGCTTGGACCCCTGATGTCTCTGGTTGTGAAAGCCTCTGTATGGCTCTGGGCTCTAGACCTTTTTGAGGTTTCAATACCTTTCTGGTCATTAGGATTATTGTCCTTAACAAGTAATTTTTACGGTAGAGGGGTACGGATTGGAATAGCTGTTGTGCTGGCCCTGGTGATAATGATTTATAAAGCGTTCAAAAAGATACTGACCTCTGTTTACAGCATGTATGGTTTATGGTTTCTTCATCCTACCCTGCATCCCAATTCCAGTGGTATGTTTTGGGAATTTATTAGTAACTATACTCAGTCTGTTAGAGGTGGAGCTAAGAATGAGACTTTCCAGCCTTCCCTTTCCCTCTTCTCCTTTGGATCGGTTATGTCACTTTTTGAGAATGTTCAGTTTCCCCTGAATGTTAAAGAGACCATCTTTCTGGTATTTAATTTGGTAAGTCTTCTCTATATGGTCTGCAGCTTCTCTAGATTGAGGGCTGAGATTTCTAGACGGGCTGATGAGACCCCTGACTCAGGAGTAAACCCTGGTGTGGAAAATCCTAAGTGGTGTGGGAAATGGGAGGATATGGGCGAAATCCTGAAGGAATTCTCTGACCCTATAGTGTGGGATTTTCCCCATGAACAAATTCAGAACCCAGCTGAGGTGGGGAAATATCTGAAAGAGAAGTACCAGGATGAGCCTAAGGAGAGGAAGGTCATTGCAGTGAGCTGGGCCCTGGCATATGCTTATCGCACACTGCTAGATACTCTAGGGCAGCAGACAGAGGCAGGGGGGCAGGGAGATAAATCAGCAACTGTCCCGGTGGCTCAGGCTGCAGCTAACACTCCAGGCTCGAAGCCAGCAGCCAAACCCATGGCTGTTGCTACCAGCACTAGAAGTGGGAAATGCACAGCCAAGACCAATCGACCAGTGGATGATGATGATGATGATGATGAAGGAGAAGGAACCTCAGTGCCCCCTGACGTAAAGTCAGGAGTCAAAGCAGCAGATGCAAGATCAGATGCCAATACTGAGTCCTTCTCCCTGAAGGACCTTCGTGGCCTACGGAAGGATTACACTCGAAGGTCTGATGAATCCATAATTAGTTGGCTGGTCCGTCTCTGGGATGCTGCAGGCGAGGCTACCGTTTTGGATGGCACTGAAGCCAGGCATTTGGGATCCCTGTCACAGGATACTGTCATAGACCAAGGAATGATGAGGGGGGCTAACTCTCAGAGCCTCTGGGAACGAGTCCTAAGAAGTGTAGCAGAAAGATACCTGTGTGCAGACGATCTCTATATGCAGCAGACTCAGTGGAAGACAATAGAGCAAGGGATCCAACGCCTGAGAGAAATGGCCGTGGTTGAGATTATCTTCTCAGATGATGTAACAACTAGGAACCCAGACTTAGTACCATGCACGTCTGTGATGTGGCGAAAACTCGTACGACTCGGGCCACAAGAATATGCCTCTGCCTTAGCCATCATGAAGAGGGATGAGAGGGGTGAGACTGTGCTTGACATGGCAAGGAAGCTCCGAGCATATGCAGATGCTGTACATGGCCCAACACATGCCAGAATCGCAGCAGTGGAAACACGTCTTCAAAAATTAGAGGACAAGATAGAGGAGGGTCACAAGAAACTGAGGGAGGAGATTAAAGAGAGCTTTCTCCAAATCTCGGCGGTACAGATCAGAGGTTCTGGTACCCAACGCAGACGTTCCCCAGACGGCGAGAGAAGGTACATCCCACGAGCTGAGCTGTGGTTCTATTTGCGTGATTGTGGAGAAGACATGAGGAGATGGCATAGACAACCTACCTCTGCTCTGGCACAACGGGTGAGACAACTGAAGATTCAGAGAGGAAGTTCCAAAAGGGAAGCAGCTCCAGTGGCCAGTAACCGAACTGTCACATATGATGATAATGACAATATTTTTGATCCCCTTGAAGGAACCTCCAAGACATATGCCCAGGGAAAGAAGGATAACCAGGCTTAGAGGGGCCCTGCCTCTAGCCAGGTAGAGGCTGGGGAAAACCGTGTTTTTTGGACTGTGTGGATTCGTTGGCCTGGCACATATGAACCACAAGAATACAAAGCTTTGGTTGACACTGGTGCACAATGCACATTAATCCCATCAAGACATGTGGGGACAGAGTCTGTTTCTATTGCTGGTGTGACAGGGGGATCCCAGGATTTCACTTTGGTAGAAGCTGAGGTGAGCCTGACTGGAAATGAGTGGAAGAAACACTCTATTGTGACTGGCCCAGAGGCCCCATGTATTTTGGGCATAGACTACCTTCGAAGTGGGTATTTCAAAGACCCAAAGGGACTCAGATGGGCATTTGGAATAGCTGCTGTAGAGACAGAGGGTGTCAAGCAGTTGAACAGCTTGCCTGGACTGTCAGACAGCCCATCTGCAGTAGGTCTCCTGAAGGTGGAAGAGCAACGAGTGCCAATTGCCACCTCAACAGTGCACCGCCGACAGTACCGAACGAATCGAGATGCTGTGATCCCCATCCATAAGATGATCCGAGAGCTGGAGAGCCAAGGGGTGGTCAGCAAGACCCACTCACCCTTCAACAGCCCCATCTGGCCTGTGCGAAAATCTGAAGGAGAATGGAGATTGACTGTGGACTATCGTGCATTGAATGAAGTGACCCCACCCCTGAGCGCTGCTGTGCCGGACATGCTGGAACTCCAGTACGAGCTGGAGTCCAAGGCAGCAAGGTGGTACGCCACTATAGACATTGCCAATGCATTTTTCTCCATTCCTCTGGCAGCAGAATGCAGGCCTCAGTTTGCTTTCACCTGGAGAGGCGTGCAGTACACCTGGAACCGATTGCCCCAGGGGTGGAAGCACAGCCCCACCATCTGCCATGGACTGATCCAGGCTGCACTGGAAAAGGGTGAGGCTCCAGAACATCTGCAATATATTGATGACATCATTGTGTGGGGGAAGACAGCAGCAGAGGTGTTCGAGAAAGGGGAGAAAATTATCCAGATTCTCCTAAAAGCTGGCTTCGCCATCAAGAAGAACAAAGTCAAGGGACCTGCTCAAGAGATCCAGTTTCTGGGAGTGAAGTGGCAAGACGGACGGCGTCAGATTCCCACCGATGTCATCAACAAGATCACAGCAATGTCTCCACCCACCAATAAGAAAGAGACACAAGCTTTCCTAGGCGCCATAGGTTTTTGGAGGAT
This sequence comes from Zonotrichia albicollis, assembly GCF_047830755.1. NCBI lineage: Eukaryota > Metazoa > Chordata > Aves > Passeriformes > Passerellidae > Zonotrichia > Zonotrichia albicollis. The sequence continues at coordinate 1,014,702 of NW_027428460.1, read as the reverse complement.
GCATATTCCCGAATACAGTCAGATCGTGAGCCCTCTCTACCTGGTCACCCGTAAGAAGAACACTTTCCACTGGGGCCCAGAGCAGCAACAAGCCTTTGCACAGATCAAGCAGGAGATTGCTCATGCAGTAGCCCTTGGCCCAGTCAGGACAGGACCAGAGGTGAAGAATGTGCTCTACTCTGCAGCCGGGAACCATGGCTTGTCCTGGAGCCTTTGGCAGAAGGTGCCTGAGGAGACTCGGGGTCGACCACTGGGATTTTGGAGTCGAAGCTACAGAGGGTCTGAAGCCAACTATACTCCAACAGAGAAAGAAATCCTGGCTGCCTATGAAGGAGTCCAGGCTGCTTCGGAGGTAATAGGCACTGAAGCACAACTCCTCCTGGCACCCCGACTACCCGTGCTGGGGTGGATGTTCAAAGGCAAGGTTCCTTCCACTCACCATGCCACCAGTGCTACATGGAGCAAGTGGATTGCTCTCATCACTCAGCGCGCCCATATAGGTAAACTGAATCGCCCTGGGATTTTGGAGGTCATTACAAATTGGCCCGAAGGTGAAAACTTTGGTCTCTCTGATGAAGGGGAACAAGAAGAGACATGAGCTGAAGAAGCTCCACCATACAACCAACTGCCAGCAGAAGATACACAATACGCTCTCTTTACTGATGGGTCGTGCCGCATTGTGGGAATGAACCGGAAGTGGAAAGCAGCTGTATGGAGCCCCACACGGCAGGTGGCAGAGGCCACTGAAGGAGAAGGTGGATCAAGCCAACTTGCTGAACTCAAAGCTGTTCAACTGGCCCTGGACATTGCTGAGAGAGAGAAGTGGCCAAAGCTCTACCTTTATACTGATTCATGGATGGTAGCCAATGCTCTGTGGGGATGGCTGGAGAGGTGGAAAAAGGCTAACTGGCAACGTAGAGGAAAGCCAATTTGGGCTGCTGAAGAGTGGAAAGACATTGCTACCAGGGTAGGGAAGCTGCCTGTGAAGGTCCGCCATGTAGATGCCCATGTACCCAAGAGTAGAGCTAATGAGGAGCACCAAAACAATGATCAGGTAGACCAAGCCGCAAAGATAGGGGTGTCCAAAATAGACCTAGATTGGGAACATAAAGGAGAGTTATTCTTAGCTCGGTGGGCCCATGATGCCTCAGGCCACCAGGGCAGAGATGCCACCTATAAGTGGGCACGAGACCGAGGGGTGGATCTAACCATGGACAGTATCTCTCAGGTTATCCATGACTGTGAGACGTGTGCTGCCATCAAGCAGGCCAAGCGACTGAAGCCCCTCTGGTACAGTGGGCGGTGGTCCAAGTACAAGTATGGGGAGGCCTGGCAGATTGACTACATCACACTGCCCCAGACACGCCAGGGCAAGCGCTACGTGCTGACCATGGTGGAGGCCACCACTGGATGGCTGGAAACCTACCCTGTGCCTCATGCTACAGCCCGGAACACCATCCTGGGCCTGGAAAAGCAAGTTCTGTGGAGACATGGCACCCCTGAGAGGATTGAGTCAGACAATGGGACTCATTTCAAGAACAGCCTTGTCAACACCTGGGCTAGGGAACATGGCATTGAGTGGGTGTACCATATCCCCTACCATGCACCAGCTGCAGGCAAAGTGGAGAGGTACAATGGACTGTTAAAAACCACATTGAAAGCATTAGGTGGGGGATCTTTCAAGAACTGGGATCAGCATCTGGCAAAAGCCACCTGGTTAGTTAACACCCGAGGCTCTACTAACCGAGTCGGCCCTGCCCAATCTGAGCCTTTGCAGAGAGTAGATGGAGACAAAGTCCCAGTGGTACATGTCAGAGGTTTGTTAGGGAAGGCTGTGTGGATCAATTCTGCCTCGAGTACAGACAAACCCGTTCGTGGGGTTGTCTTTGCTCAGGGACCAGGTTGCACATGGTGGATAATGCAAAGAGATGGAAGAACACGATGTGTACCTCAGGGAGACCTGATTGTTGCATAAAACCTGTATAACTATCACTGTTTCCTGAATGTTATTACCATTGTCTGTGTATAGTTGTATAATGGATGTATCATGTATGTACTTGTAGAGTTAGAATTTATATTAGTTTTAGTAGTAAGCAGACGATATGGGGATAAGGGGTGGAATGTCCTGGGTTGACTATATGATGCTTTTATCCCCAATCGTCTCATTCTGTTTATGTTGAATAATAATAAGTTTTGTACCTTTAAGAGTGTTACAGAGAGTGAAGGGGGAGAGAGAAGAAGCGCGCAGTTTGTTTTTCAGACACTGCACTCACTCCTCCACATTCCTGCTCCTGACTGTGTTGTCTGCGGACAGACAGCGGGACAGAGAGCTCTTCTTTTGCTTTTTAGTTAGTGTTAGCTAGCTGAGGCAAAGAAGTTCCCTGGACTGTTTTTTCCCTTTTTCTTTGGACCTCTTGGAACTGCTCTGGACTGAACACCCAGGAGAGCACCGGCAGCTGCAGCTGTGGCCCACCGGGCCGGCCCTGGCCTGCGACAATTCCAGCACTGAGAGACTGATCAGAGACTGAGTGAGCTGCTGCTTGAACCCGGGGTTTTCTCAGTTTGTCATCTCTTTTAGAGTGGCAAGGGGTCTCATTGTTTTGATACTGTTTTGGTCGTATTGTTTAATAAACAGGGGGGTTTTTTTCCACCTTTCTCCAAGGAGGTATTTTTCTTTTCCTCCCGGACCAGTTGAGGGGGGAGGGGCCGATTGGATCTGCTTTTCCCACCGGAGCTCCTTTGGGGGGATTCTTCCCCGAACTTGCTCTAAACCTGGACAGATGGATGCCTGGAATTCTGGAATTTGGATGGAATTCCCAGTTCAGAGTGGGACACCAAGCAGGAACAGGGAAACCATTGGGATACAAAATTATGGAATTCTGGAATTTGGATGGAATTCCCAGTTCTGACTGACCCCAAACAGGAATTAGAAAACTACAGGGCGACAGAACCATGGAATTCTGGAATCCAGGTGGAATTCCCAGTTCAGACTGACACCAAACCAAAACCGGAAAGCCGCTGGAGATGGAATTATGGAATTCCAGAATCCAGGTGGAATTCCCAGTTCAGACCGACACCAAGCAACATCGGAAACAGGGAAAGGATTGGGAGATGGAATTATGGAATTCTGGAATTCCCAGTTCAGACTGGGACACCAAACAGCACCAGAAACTGGGAAAGGATTGGGAGATGGAATTATGGAATTCTGGAATTCCCAGTTCTGACTGGGACACCAAACAGCACCAGAAAATGGGAAACCCTTGGGAGATGGAATTATGGAATTCTGGAATTCCCAGTTCTGACTGGGACACCAAACAGCACCAGAAACTGGGAAAGGACTTGGAGATGGAATCCTGGAATCCTGGAATTTGGATGGAATTCCCAGTTCTGACCGACACCAAGCAACAACAGAAACTGGGAAACCATTGGGAGATGGAATTATGGAATTCTGGAATTCCCAGTTCAGACTGACACCAAACAGCACCAGAAACTGGGAAAGGACTTGGAGATGGAATCCTGGAATTCTGGAATCCAGGTGGAATTCCCAGTTCAGACTGACACAAAACAGCACCAGAAACTGGGAAAGGACTTGGAGATGGAACAATGGAATTCCAGAATCCAGTTGGAATTCCCAGTTCAGACCGACACCAAACAGCACCAGAAACAGGGAAACCATTGGGAGATGGAATTATGGAATTCTGGAATTCCCAGTTCAGACTGACCCAAACAGCACCAGAAACAGGGAAAGGATTGGGAGACGGGATCATGGAATTCCAGAATCTGGATGGAATTCCCAGTTCAGAACCGACACCAAACCAGAAACTGGAAAAGGATTTGGAGAATGATCATGGAATTCTGGAATCATGGAATCCTGGAATCTGGATGGAATCTGGATGGAATTCCCATTTCAGACCGACACCAAACCGGAACTGGAAAATCATTGGAATTCCACAAAATTCTGGAATCCCCCTTGGAATTCCCAGTTCAGACTGGGACACCAAACACAAACAGGAAAATCACTGGGAAATGGAATGATGGAATTCCAGAATCCAGGTGGAATTCCCAGTTCAGACTGGGACACCAAACAGCACCAGAAACTGGGAAAGGACTAGGAGATGGAATCCTGGAATTCTGGAATTTGGATGGAATTCCCAGTTCAGACTGGGACACCAAGCAGGAACAGGGAAACCATTGGGATACAAAATTATGGAATTCTGGAATTTGGATGGAATTCCCAGTTCCGACTGACCCCAAACAGGAATTAGAAAACTACTGGGAGACAGAACCATGGAATTCTGGAATCCAGGTGGAATTCCCAGTTCAGACTGACACCAAAGCAAAACCGGAAAGCCGCTGGAGATGGAATCCTGGAATTCTGGAATCCAGGTGGAATTCCCAGTTCAGACCGACACCAAGCAACATCAGAAACAGGGAAAGGATTGGGAGATGGAATTATGGAATTCTGGAATTCCCAGTCCTGACTGGGACACCAAACAGCACCAGAAACTGGGAAACCCTTGGGAGATGGAATTATGGAATTCTGGAATTCCCAGTTCAGACTGACACCAAACAGCACCAGAAACTGGGAAAGGACTTGGAGATGGAATCCTGGAATTCTGGAATCCAGGTGGAATTCCCAGTTCAGACTGACACCAAACCAAAATCGGAAAGCCGCTGGAGATGGAATCCTGGAAGTCCAGAATCCAGGTGGAATTCCCAGTTCAGACTGACACCAAACAGCACCAGAAACAGGGAAACCATTGGGAGATGGAATTATGGAATTCTGGAATTCCCAGTTCAGACTGACCCAAACAGCACCAGAAACTGGGAAAGGATTGGGAGACGGGATCACGGAATTCCAGAATCTGGATGGAATTCCCAGTTCAGAACCGACACCAAACCAGAAACTGGAAAAGGATTTGGAGAACGATCATGGAATTCTGGAATCATGGAATCCTGGAATCTGGATGGAATCTGGATGGAATTCCCATTTCAGACCGACACCAAACCGGAACTGGAAAATCATTGGAATTCCACAAAATTCTGGAATCCCCCTTGGAATTCCCAGTTCAGACTGGGACACCAAACACAAACAGGAAAATCACTGGGAAATGGAATTATGGAATTCCAGAATCCAGGTGGAATTCCCAGTTGAAACTGGGACACCAAACAGCACCAGAAATTGGGAAAGGACTTGGAGATGGAATCCTGGAATTCTGGAATTTGGATGGAATTCCCAGTTCTGACTGACCCCAAAAAGGGATTAGAAAACTACTGGGAGACAGAACCATGGAATTCTGGAATCCAGGTGGAATTCCCAGTTCAGACTGACACCAAAGCAAAACCGGAAAGCCGCTGGAGATGGAATTATGGAATTCCAGAATCCAGGTGGAATTCCCAGTTCAGACCGACACCAAGAACCATCAGAAACAGGGAAAGGATTGGGAGATGGAATTATGGAATTCTGGAATTCCCAGTCCTGACTGGGACACCAAACAGCACCAGAAACTGGGAAACCCTTGGGAGATGGAATTATGGAATTCTGGAATTCCCAGTTCAGACTGGGACACCAAACAGCACCAGAAACTGGGAAAGGACTTGGAGATGGAATCCTGGAATTCTGGAATTTGGATGGAATTCCCAGTTCTGACCGACACCAAGCAACAACAGAAACTGGGAAACCATTGGGAGATGGAATTATGGAATTCTGGAATTCCCAGTTCAGACTGACACCAATCAGCACCAGAAACTGGGAAAGGACTTGGAGATGGAATCCTGGAATTCTGGAATCCAGGTGGAATTCCCAGTTCAGACTGACACCAAACCAAAATCGGAAAGCCGCTGGAGATGGAACAATGGAATTCCAGAATCCAGGTGGAATTCCCAGTTCAGACCGACACCAAACAGCACCAGAAACAGGGAAACCATTGGGAGATGGAATTATGGAATTCTGGAATTCCCAGTTCAGACTGGGACACCAAACAGCACCAGAAACAGGGAAAGGATTGGGAGATGGAATTATGGAATTCTGGAATTCCCAGTTCAGACTGGGACACCAAACAGCACCAGAAACTGGGAAAGGACTTGGAGATGGAATCCTGGAATTCTGGAATTTGGATGGAATTCCCAGTTCTGACCGACACCAAGCAACAACAGAAACTGGGAAACCATTGGGAGATGGAATTATGGAATTCTGGAATTCCCAGTTCAGACTGACCCAAACAGCACCAGAAACTGGGAAAGGACTTGGAGATGGAATACTGGAATTCTGGAATCCAGGTGGAATTCCCAGTTCAGACTGACACCAAACCAAAATCGGAAAGCCGCTGGAGATGGAACAATGGAATTCCAGAATCCAGGTGGAATTCCCAGTTCAGACTGACACCGAACAGCACCAGAAACAGGGAAAGGATTGGGAGATGGAATTATGGAATTCTGGAATTCCCAGTTCAGACTGACCCAAACAGCACCAGAAACAGGGAAACCATTGGGAGATGGAATTATGGAATTCTGGAATTCCCAGTTCAGACTGACCCAAACAGCACCAGAAACTGGGAAAGGATTGGGAGACGGGATCACGGAATTCCAGAATCTGGATGGAATTCCCAGTTCAGAACCGACACCAAACCAGAAATTGGAAAAGGATTTGGAGAACGATCATGGAATTCTGGAATCATGGAATCCTGGAATCTGGATGGAATCTGGATGGAATTCCCATTTCAGACCGACACCAAACCGGAACTGGAAAATCATTGGAATTCCACAAAATTCTGGAATCCCCCTTGGAATTCCCAGTTCAGACTGGGACACCAAACACAAACAGGAAAATCACTGGGAAATGGAATTATGGAATTCCAGAATCCAGGTGGAATTCCCAGTTCAGACTGGGACACCAAACAGCACCAGAAACTGGGAAAGGACTTGGAGATGGAATCCTGGAATTCTGGAATTTGGATGGAATTCCCAGTTCTGACTGACCCCAAACAGGAATTAGAAAACTACTGGGAGACAGAACCATGGAATTCTGGAATTTGGATGGAATTCCCAGTTCAGACTGACACCAAACCAAAACCGGAAAGCCGCTGGAGATGGAATTATGGAATTCCAGAATCCAGGTGGAATTCCCAGTTCAGACCGACACCAAGCAACATCAGAAACAGGGAAAGGATTGGGAGATGGAATCCTGGAATTCTGGAATTCCCAGTTCTGACTGGGACACCAAACAGCACCAGAAACTGGGAAAGGATTGGGAGATGGAATTATGGAATTCTGGAATTCCCAGTTCTGACTGACACCAAACAGCACCAGAAACTGGGAAAGGACTTGGAGATGGAATCCTGGAATTCTGGAATCCAGGTGGAATTCCCAGTTGAGACTGACACCAAACCAAAATCGGAAAGCCGCTGGAGATGGAATCCTGGAATTCCAGAATCCAGGTGGAATTCCCAGTTCAGACCGACACCAAGCAACATCAGAAACAGGGAAAGGATTGGGAGATGGAATTCTGGAATTCTGGAATCCAGGTGGAATTCCCAGTTCAGACCGACACCAAACAGCACCAGAAACAGGGAAAGGATTGGGAGACGGGATCATGGAATTCCAGAATCTGGATGGAATTCCCAGTTCAGAACCGACACCAAACCAGAAACTGGAAAAGGATTTGGAGAATGATCATGGAATTCTGGAATCATGGAATCCTGGAATCTGGATGGAATCTGGATGGAATTCCCATTTCAGACCGACACCAAACCGGAACTGGAAAATCATTGGAATTCCACAAAATTCTGGAATCCCCCTTGGAATTCCCAGTTCAGACTGGGACACCAAACACAAACAGGAAAATCACTGGGAAATGGAATTATGGAATTCCAGAATCCAGGTGGAATTCCCAGTTCAAACTGGGACACCAAACAGCACCAGAAACTGGGAAAGGACTTGGAGATGGAATCGTGGAATCCTGGAATTTGGATGGAATTCCCAGTTCAGACTGGGACACCAAGCAGGAACAGGGAAACCATTGGGATACAAAATTATGGAATTCTGGAATTTGGATGGAATTCCCAGTTCTGACTGACCCCAAACAGGAATTAGAAAACTACTGGGAGACAGAACCATGGAATTCTGGAATCCGGGTGGAATTCCCAGTTCAGACTGACACCAAAGCAAAACCGGAAAGCCGCTGGAGATGGAATTATGGAATTCCAGAATCCAGGTGGAATTCCCAGTTCAGACCGACACCAAGCAACATCAGAAACAGGGAAAGGATTGGGAGATGGAATTATGGATTTCTGGAATTCCCAGTTCAGACTGGGACACCAAACAGCACCAGAAACTGGGAAAGGACTTGGAGATGGAATCCTGGAATCCTGGAATTTGGATGGAATTCCCAGTTCTGACCGACACCAAGCAACAACAAAAACTGGGAAACCCCTGGGAGATGGAATTATGGAATTCTGGAATTCCCAGTTCAGACTGACCCAAACAGCACCAGAAAAAGGGAAACCATTGGGAGATGGAATTCTAGAATTCTGGAATCCAGGGGGAATTCCCAGTTCAGACTGACACCAAACCAAAACCGGAAAGCCGCTGGAGATGGAATTATGGAATTCCAGAATCCAGGTGGAATTCCCAGTTCAGACCGAAACCAAGCAACAACAGAAACTGGGAAACCATTCGGAGATGGAATTATGGAATTCTGGAATTCCCAGTTCAGACCGACACCAAACAGCACCAGAAACAGGGAAAGGATTGGGAGATGGAATTATGGAATTCTGGAATTCCCAGTTCAGACTGACCCAAACAGCACCAGAAACAGGGAAACCATTGGGAGATGGAATTATGGAATTCTGGAATTCCCAGTTCAGACTGACCCAAACAGCACCAGAAACAGGGAAAGGATTGGGAGACGGGATCATGGAATCCTGGAATCTGGATGGAATTCCCAGTTCAGACTGACACCAAACCAGAAACTGGAAAAGGATTTGGAGAATGATCATGGAATTCTGGAATCATGGAATCCTGGAATCTGGATGGAATCTGGATGGAATTCCCATTTCAGACCGACACCAAACCGGAACTGGAAAATCATTGGAATTCCACAAAATTCTGGAATCCCCCTTGGAATTCCCAGTTCAGACTGGGACACCAAACACAAACAGGAAAATCACTGGGAAATGGAATGATGGAATTCCAGAATCCAGGTGGAATTCCCAGTTGAAACTGGGACACCAAACAGCACCAGAAACTGGGAAAGGACTTGGAGATGGAATCCTGGAATTCTGGAATTTGGATGGAATTCCCAGTTCAGACTGGGACACCAAGCAGGAACAGGGAAACCATTGGGATACAAAATTATGGAATTCTGGAATTTGGATGGAATTCCCAGTTCTGACTGACCCCAAACAGGAATTAGAAAACTACTGGGAGACAGAACCATGGAATTCTGGAATCCAGGTGGAATTCCCAGTTCAGACTGACACCAAACCAAAACTGGAAAGCCGCTGGAGATGGAATTATGGAATTCCAGAATCCAGGTGGAATTCCCAGTTCAGACCGACACCAAGCAACATCAGAAACAGGGAAAGGATTGGGAGATGGAATTATGGAATTCTGGAATTCCCAGTTCTGACTGGGACACCAAACAGCACCAGAAACTGGGAAAGGACTTGGAGATGGAATCCTGGAATCCTGGAATTTGGATGGAATTCCCAGTTCTGACCGACACCAAGCAACAACAGAAACAGGGAAACCATTGGGAGATGGAATTATGGAATTCTGGAATTCCCAGTTCAGACTGACCCAAACAGCACCAGAAACAGGGAAAGGATTGGGAGACGGGATCATGGAATTCCAGAATCTGGATGGAATTCCCAGTTCAGAACCGACACCAAACCAGAAACTGGAAAAGGATTTGGAGAATGATCATGGAATTCTGGAATCATGGAATCCTGGAATCTGGATGGAATCTGGATGGAATTCCCATTTCAGACCGACACCAAACCGGAACTGGAAAATCATTGGAATTCCACAAAATTCTGGAATCCCCCTTGGAATTCCCAGTTCAGACTGGGACACCAAACACAAACAGGAAAATCACTGGGAAATGGAATGATGGAATTCCAGAATCCAGGTGGAATTCCCAGTTGAAACTGGGACACCAAACAGCACCAGAAACTGGGAAAGGACTTGGAGATGGAATCCTGGAATTCTGGAATTTGGATGGAATTCCCAGTTCAGACTGGGACACCAAGCAGGAACAGGGAAACCATTGGGATACAAAATTATGGAATTCTGGAATTTGGATGGAATTCCCAGTTCTGACTGACCCCAAACAGGAATTAGAAAACTACTGGGAGACAGAACCATGGAATTCTGGAATCCAGGTGGAATTCCCAGTTCAGACTGACACCAAACCAAAATCGGAAAGCCGCTGGAGATGGAATCCTGGAATTCCAGAATCCAGGTGGAATTCCCAGTTCAGACCGACACCAAACAGCACCAGAAACAGGGAAACCATTGGGAGATGGAATTATGGAATTCTGGAATTCCCAGTTCTGACTGGGACCCAAAACAGCACCAGAAACTGGGAAACCCTTGGGAGATGGAATTATGGAATTCTGGCATTCCCAGTTCAGACTGGGACACCAAACAGCACCAGAAACTGGGAAAGGACTTGGAGATGGAATCCTGGAATCCTGGAATTTGGATGGAATTCCCAGTTCTGACCGACACCAAGCAACAACAAAAACTGGGAAACCCTTGGGAGATGGAATTATGGAATTCTGGAATTCCCAGTTCAGACTGACCCAAACAGCACCAGAAACTGGGAAAGGACTTGGAGATGGAATCCTGGAATTCTGGAATCCAGGTGAAATTCACAGTTCAGACTGACACCAAACCAAAACCGGAAAGCCGCTGGAGATGGAACAATGGAATTCCAGAATCCAGGTGGAATTCCCAGTTCAGACCGACACCAAACAGCACCAGAAACAGGGAAAGGATTGGGAGATGGAATTATGGAATTCTGGAATTCCCAGTTCAGTCTGACCCAAACAGCACCAGAAACAGGGAAAGGATTGGGAGACGGGATCATGGAATTCCAGAATCTGGACGGAATTCCCAGTTCAGAACCGACACCAAACCAGAAACTGGAAAAGGATTTGGAGAACGATCATGGAATTCTGGAATCATGGAATCCTGGAATCTGGATGGAATCTGGATGGAATTCCCATTTCAGACCGACACCAAACCGGAACTGGAAAATCATTGGAATTCCACAAAATTCTGGAATCCCCCTTGGAATTCCCAGTTCAGACTGGGACACCAAACACAAACAGGAAAATCACTGGGAAATGGAATTATGGAATTCCAGAATCCAGGTGGAATTCCCAGTTCAGACTGGGACACCAAACAGCACCAGAAACTGGGAAAGGACTTGGAGATGGAATCCTGGAATTCTGGAATTTGGATGGAATTCCCAGTTCTGACTGACCCCAAACAGGAATTAGAAAACTACTGGGAGACAGAACCATGGAATTCTGGAATCCAGGTGGAATTCCCAGTTCAGACTGACACCAAACCAAAACCGGAAAGCCGCTGGAGATGGAATGATGGAATTCCAGAATCCAGGTGGAATTCCCAGTTCAGACCGACACCAAGCAACATCAGAAACAGGGAAAGGATTGGGAGATGGAATTATGGAATTCTGGAATTCCCAGTTCTGACTGGGACCCAAAACAGCACCAGAAACTGGGAAAGGACTTGGAGATGGAATCCTGGAATCCTGGAATTTGGATGGAATTCCCAGTTCTGACCGACACCAAGCAACAACAGAAACTGGGAAACCATTGGGAGATGGAATTATGGAATTCTGGAATTCCCAGTTCAGACTGACCCAAACAGCACCAGAAACTGGGAAAGGACTTGGAGATGGAATCCTGGAATTCTGGAATCCAGGTGGAATTCCCAGTTCAGACTGACACCAAAACAAAACCGGAAAGCCGCTGGAGATGGAATCCTGGAATTCCAGAATCCAGGTGGAATTCCCAGTTCAGACCGACACCAAACAGCACCAGAAACAGGGAAAGGATTGGGAGATGGAATTATGGAATTCTGGAATTCCCAGTTCAGACTGACCCAAACAGCACCAGAAACAGGGAAAGGATTGGGAGACGGGATCATGGAATTCCAGAATCTGGATGGAATTCCCAGTTCAGAACCGACACCAAACCAGAAACTGGAAAAGGATTTGGAGAATGATCATGGAATTCTGGAATCATGGAATCCTGGAATCTGGATGGAATCTGGATGGAATTCCCATTTCAGACCGACACCAAACCGGAACTGGAAAATCATTGGAATTCCACAAAATTCTGGAATCCCCCTTGGAATTCCCAGTTCAGACTGGGACACCAAACACAAACAGGAAAATCACTGGGAAATGGAATTATGGAATTCCAGTATCCGGGTGGAATTCCCAGTTCAAACTGGGACACCAAACAGCACCAGAAACTGGGAAAGGACTTGGAGATGGAATCCTGGAATTCTGGAATTTGGATGGAATTCCCAGTTCTGACTGACCCCAAACAGGAATTAGAAAACTACTGGGAGACAGAACCATGGAATTCTGGAATCCAGGTGGAATTCCCAGTTCAGACTGACACCAAAGCAAAACCGGAAAGCCGCTGGAGATGGAATGATGGAATTCCAGAATCCAGGTGGAATTCCCAGTTCAGACCGACACCAAGCAACATCAGAAACAGGGAAAGGATTGGGAGATGGAATTATGGAAATCTGGATTTCCCAGTTCTGACTGGGACACCAAACAGCACCAGAAACTGGGAAAGGACTTGGAGATGGAATCCTGGAATCCTGGAATTTGGATGGAATTCCCAGTTCTGACCGACACCAAGCAACAACAGAAACTGGGAAACCATTGGGAGATGGAATTATGGAATTCTGGAATTCCCAGTTCAGACTGGGACACCAAACAGCACCAGAAACTGGGAAAGGACTTGGAGATGGAATCCTGGAATTCTGGAATCCAGGTGGAATTCCCACTTCAGACCGACACCAAACAGCACCAGAAACAGGGAAAGGATTGGGAGATGGAATTATGGAATTCTGGAATTCCCAGTTCTGACTGGGACACCAAACAGCACCAGAAACAGGGAAAGGATTGGGAGACGGGATCATGGAATTCCAGAATCTGGATGGAATTCCCAGTTCAGAACCAACACCAAACCAGAAACTGGAAAAGGATTTGGAGAATGATCATGGAATTCTGGAATCATGGAATCCTGGAATCTGGATGGAATCTGGATGGAATTCCCATTTCAGACCGACACCAAACCGGAACTGGAAAATCATTGGAATTCCACAAAATTCTGGAATCCCCCTTGGAATTCCCAGTTCAGACTGGGACACCAAACACAAACAGGAAAATCACTGGGAAATGGAATGATGGAATTCCAGAATCCAGGTGGAATTCCCAGTTCAAACTGGGACACCAAACAGCACCAGAAACTGGGAAAGGACTTGGAGATGGAATCCTGGAATTCTGGAATTTGGATGGAATTCCCAGTTCAGACTGGGACACCAAGCAGGAACAGGGAAACCATTGGGATACAAAATTATGGAATTCTGGAATTTGGATGGAATTCCCAGTTCTGACTGACCCCAAACAGGAATTAGAAAACTACTGGGAGACAGAACCATGGAATTCTGGAATCCAGGTGGAATTCCCAGTTCAGACTGACACCAAACCAAAACCGGAAAGCCGCTGGAGATGGAATTATGGAATTCCAGAATCCAGGTGGAATTCCCAGTTCAGACCGACACCAAGCAACATCAGAAACAGGGAAAGGATTGGGAGATGGAATTATGGAATTCTGGAATTCCCAGTTCTGACTGGGACACCAAACAGCACCAGAAACTGGGAAAGGACTTGGGAGATGGAATTAAGGAATTCTGGAATTCCTAGTTCTGACTGGGACACCAAGCAACATCAGAAACTGGGAAACCCTTGGGAGATGGAATTAAGGAATTCTGGAATTCCCAGTTCTGACTGGGACACCAAACAGCACCAGAAACTGGGAAAGGACTTGGAGATGGAATCCTGGAATTCTGGACTCCAGGTGGAATTCCCAGTTCAGACTGACACCAAACCAAAATCGGAAAGCCGCTGGAGATGGAATCCTGGAATTCCAGAATCCAGGTGGAATTCCCAGTTCAGACTGACCCAAACAGCACCAGAAACAGGGAAAGGATTGGGAGATGGAATTATGGAATTCTGGAATTCCCAGTTCAGACTGGGACACCAAACAGCACCAGAAACAGGGAAAGGATTGGGAGACGGGATCATGGAATTCCAGAATCTGGATGGAATTCCCAGTTCAGAACCGACACCAAACCAGAAACTGGAAAAGGATTTGGAGAATGATCATGGAATTCTGGAATCATGGAATCCTGGAATCTGGATGGAATCTGGATGGAATTCCCATTTCAGACCGACACCAAACCGGAACTGGAAAATCATTGGAATTCCACAAAATTCTGGAATCCCCCTTGGAATTCCCAGTTCAGACTGGGACACCAAACACAAACAGGAAAATCACTGGGAAATGGAATGATGGAATTCCAGAATCCAGGTGGAATTCCCAGTTCAAACTGGGACACCAAACAGCACCAGAAACTGGGAAAGGACTTGGAGATGGAATCCTGGAATTCTGGAATTTGGATGGAATTCCCAGTTCAGACAGGGACACCAAGCAGGAACAGGGAAACCATTGGGATACAAAATTATGGAATTCTGGAATTTGGATGGAATTCCCAGTTCTGACTGACCCCAAACAGGAATTAGAAAACTACTGGGAGACAGAACCATGGAATTCTGGAATCCAGGTGGAATTCCCAGTTCAGACTGACACCAAACCAAAACCGGAAAGCCGCTGGAGATGGAATTATGGAATTCCAGAATCCAGGTGGAATTCCCAGTTCAGACCGACACCAAGAAACATCAGAAACAGGGAAAGGATTGGGAGATGGAATTATGGAAATCTGGATTTCCCAGTTCTGACTGGGACACCAAACAGCACCAGAAACTGGGAAAGGACTTGGAGATGGAATCCTGGAATCCTGGAATTTGGATGGAATTCCCAGTTCTGACCGACACCAAGCAACAACAGAAACTGGGAAACCATTGGGAGATGGAATTATGGAATTCTGGAATTCCCAGTTCAGACTGGGACACCAAACAGCACCAGAAACTGGGAAAGGACTTGGAGATGGAATCCTGGAATTCTGGAATCCAGGTGGAATTCCCAGTTCAGACTGACACCAAACCAAAATCGGAAAGCCGCTGGAGATGGAATCCTGGAATTCCAGAATCCAGGTGGAATTCCCAGTTCAGACCGACACCAAACAGCACCAGAAACAGGGAAACCATTGGGAGATGGAATTATGGAATTCTGGAATTCCCAGTTCAAATTGGGACACCAAACAGCACCAGAAACAGGGAAAGGATTGGGAGACGGGATCATGGAATTCCAGAATCTGGATGGAATTCCCAGTTCAGAACCGACACCAAACCAGAAACTGGAAAAGGATTTGGAGAATGATCATGGAATTCTGGAATCATGGAATCCTGGAATCTGGATGGAATCTGGATGGAATTCCCATTTCAGACCGACACCAAACCGGAACTGGAAAATCATTGGAATTCCACAAAATTCTGGAATCCCCCTTGGAATTCCCAGTTCAGACTGGGACACCAAACACAAACAGGAAAATCACTGGGAAATGGAATGATGGAATTCCAGAATCCAGGTGGAATTCCCAGTTCAAACTGGGACACCAAACAGCACCAGAAACTGGGAAAGGACTTGGAGATGGAATCCTGGAATCCTGGAATTTGGATGGAATTCCCAGTTCAGACTGGGACACCAAGCAGGAACAGGGAAACCATTGGGATACAAAATTATGGAATTCTGGAATTTGGATGGAATTCCCAGTTCTGACTGACCCCAAACAGGAATTAGAAAACTACTGGGAGACAGAACCATGGAATTCTGGAATCCAGGTGGAATTCCCAGTTCAGACTGACACCAAACCAAAACCGGAAAGCCGCTGGAGATGGAATGATGGAATTCCAGAATCCAGGTGGAATTCCCAGTTCAGACCGACACCAAGCAACATCAGAAACAGGGAAAGGATTGGGAGATGGAATTATGGAATTCTGGAATTCCCAGTTCTGACTGGGACACCAAACAGCACCAGAAACTGGGAAAGGACTTGGAGATGGAATCCTGGAATCCTGGAATTTGGATGGAATTCCCAGTTCTGACCGACACCAAGCAACAACAGAAACAGGGAAACCATTGGGAGATGGAATTATGGAATTCTGGAATTCCCAGTTCAGACTGACACCAAACAGCACCAGAAACTGGGAAAGGACTTGGAGATGGAATCCTGGAATTCTGGAATCCAGGTGGAATTCCCAGTTCAGACTGACACCAAACCAAAATCGGAAAGCCGCTGGAGATGGAACAAAGGAATTCCAGAATCCAGGTGGAATTCCCAGTTCAGACCGACACCAAACAGCACCAGAAACAGGGAAACCATTGGGAGATGGAATTATGGAATTCTGGAATTCCCAGTTCAGACTGACCCAAACAGCACCAGAAACAGGGAAAGGATTGGGAGACGGGATCATGGAATTCCAGAATCTGGATGGAATTCCCAGTTCAGAACCGACACCAAACCAGAAACTGGAAAAGGATTTGGAGAATGATCATGGAATTCTGGAATCATGGAATCCTGGAATCTGGATGGAATCTGGATGGAATTCCCATTTCAGACCGACACCAAACCGGAACTGGAAAATCATTGGAATTCCACAAAATTCTGGAATCCCCCTTGGAATTCCCAGTTCAGACTGGGACACCAAACACAAACAGGAAAATCACTGGGAAATGGAATTATGGAATTCCAGAATCCAGGTGGAATTCCCAGTTCAAACTGGGACACCAAACAGCACCAGAAACTGGGAAAGGACTTGGAGATGGAATCCTGGAATTCCAGAATCCAGGTGGAATTCCCAGTTCAGACCGACACCAAACAGCACCAGAAACAGGGAAACCATTGGGAGATGGAATTATGGAATTCTGGAATTCCCAGTTCAGACTGACCCAAACAGCACCAGAAACAGGGAAAGGATTGGGAGACGGGATCATGGAATTCCAGAATCTGGATGGAATTCCCAGTTCAGAACCGACAGCAAACCAGAAACTGGAAAAGGATTTGGAGAATGATCATGGAATTCTGGAATCATGGAATCCTGGAATCTGGATGGAATCTGGATGGAATTCCCATTTCAGACCGACACCAAACCGGAACTGGAAAATCATTGGAATTCCACAAAATTCTGGAATCCCCCTTGGAATTCCCAGTTCAGACTGGGACACCAAACACAAACAGGAAAATCACTGGGAAATGGAATTATGGAATTCCAGAATCCAGGTGGAATTCCCAGTTCAAACTGGGACACCAAACAGCACCAGAAACTGGGAAAGGACTTGGAGATGGAATCCTGGAATTCTGGAATTTGGATGGAATTCCCAGTTCAGACTGGGACACCAAGCAGGAACAGGGAAACCATTGGGATACAAAATTATGGAATTCTGGAATTTGGATGGAATTCCCAGTTCTGACTGACCCCAAACAGGAATTAGAAAACTACTGGGAGACAGAACCATGGAATTCTGGAATCCAGGTGGAATTCCCAGTTCAGACTGAACCCAAACCAAAACCGGAAAGCCGCTGGAGATGGAATTATGGAATTCCAGAATCCAGGTGGAATTCCCAGTTCAGACCGACACCAAGCAACATCAGAAACAGGGAAAGGATTGGGAGATGGAATTATGGAATTCTGGAATTCCCAGTTCTGACTGGGACACCAAACAGCACCAGAAACTGGGAAACCCTTGGGAGATGGAATTATGGAATTCTGGAATTCCCAGTTCAGACTGGGACACCAAACAGCACCAGAAACTGGGAAAGGACTTGGAGATGGAATCCTGGAATCCTGGAGTTTGGATGGAATTCCCAGTTCTGACCGACACCAAGCAACCACAGAAACTTGGAAACCATTGGGAGATGGAATTATGGAATTCTGGAATTCCCAGTTCAAACTGGGACACCAAACAGCACCAGAAACTGGGAAAGGACTTGGAGATGGAATCCTGGAATCCTGGAATTTGGATGGAATTCCCAGTTCTGACCGACACCAGGCAACAACAGAAACTGGGAAACCATTGGGAGATGGAATTATGGAATTCTGGAATTCCCAGTTCAGACTGACACCAAACAGCACCAGAAACTGGGAAAGGACTTGGAGATGGAATCCTGGAATTCTGGAATCCAGGTGGAATTCCCAGTTCAGACTGACACCAAACCAAAATCGGAAAGCCGCTGGAGATGGAATCCTGGAATTCCAGAATCCAGTTGGAATTCCCAGTTCAGACTGACACCAAACAGCACCAGAAACTGGGAAACCATTGGGAGATGGAATTATGGAATTTGGAATTCCCAGTTCAGACTGACACCAAACAGCACCAGAAACAGGGAAAGGATTGGGAGACAGAACCATGGAATTCTGGAATCCAGGTGGAATTCCCAGTTCAGACTGACACCAAACCAAAACCGGAAAGCCGCTGGAGATGGAACAATGGAATTCCAGAATCCAGGTGGAATTCCCAGTTCAGACCGACACCAAACAGCACCAGAAACAGGGAAACCATTGGGAGATGGAATTATGGAATTCTGGAATTCCCAATTCAGACTGACCCAAACAGCACCAGAAACAGGGAAAGGATTGGGAGACGGGATCATGGAATTCCAGAATCTGGATGGAATTCCCAGTTCAGAACCGACACCAAACCAGAAACTGGAAAAGGATTTGGAGAATGATCATGGAATTCTGGAATCATGGAATCCTGGAATCTGGATGGAATCTGGATGGAATTCCCATTTCAGACCGACACCAAACCGGAACTGGAAAATCATTGGAATTCCACAAAATTCTGGAATCCCCCTTGGAATTCCCAGTTCAGACTGGGACACCAAACACAAACAGGAAAATCACTGGGAAATGGAATGATGGAATTCCAGAATCCAGGTGGAATTCCCAGTTCAAACTGGGACACCAAACAGCACCAGAAACTGGGAAAGGACTTGGAGATGGAATCCTGGAATTCTGGAATTTGGATGGAATTCCCAGTTCAGACTGGGACACCAAGCAGGAACAGGGAAACCATTGGGATACAAAATTATGGAATTCTGGAATTTGGATGGAATTCCCAGTTCTGACTGACCCCAAACAGGAATTAGAAAACTACTGGGAGACAGAACCATGGAATTCTGGAATCCAGGTGGAATTCCCAGTTCAGACTGACACCAAACCAAAACCGGAAAGCCGCTGGAGATGGAATTATGGAATTCCAGAATCCAGGTGGAATTCCCAGTTCAGACCGACACCAAGCAACATCAGAAACAGGGAAAGGATTGGGAGATGGAATTATGGAATTCTGGAATTCCCAGTACTGGCTGGGACACCAAACAGCACCAGAAACTGGGAAAGGACTTGGAGATGGAATCCTGGAATCCTGGAATTTGGAAGGAATTCCCAGTTCAGACTGGGACACAAAACAGCACCAGAAACTGGGAAACGCTTGGGAGATGGAATTATGGAATTCTGGAATTCCCAGTTCAGACTGGGACACCAAACAGCACCAGAAACTGGGAAAGGACTTGGAGATGGAATCCTGGAATCCTGGAATTTGGATGGAATTCCCAGTTCTGACCGACACCAAGCAACAACAGAACGTGGGAAACCATTGGGAGATGGAATTATGGAATTCTGGAATTCCCAGTTCAGACTGACACCAAACAGCACCAGAAACTGGGAAAGGACTTGGAGATGGAATCCTGGAATTCTGGAATTTGGAAGGAATTCCCAGTTCAGACTGACACCAAACTTAAATCGGATAGCCGCTGAAGATGGAACAATGGAATTCCAGAATCCAGGTGGAATTCCCAGTTCAGACTGACCCAAACAGCACCAGAAACAGGGAAAGGATTGGGAGATGGAATTATGGAATTCTGGAATTCCCAGTTCAGACTGACCCAAACAGCACCAGAAACAGGGAAAGGACTTGGAGATGGAATTCTGGAATTCTGGAATCCAGGTGGAATTCCCAGTTCAGACTGACACCAAACCAAAATCGGAAAGCCGCTGGAGATGGAACAATGGAATTCCAGAATCCAGGTGGAATTCCCAGTTCAGACCGACACCAAACAGCACCAGAAACAGGGAAAGGATTGGGAGATGGAATTATGGAATTCTGGAATTCCCAGTTCAGACTGGGACACCAAACAGCACCAGAAACAGGGAAAGGATTGGGAGACGGGATCATGGAATTCCAGAATCTGGATGGAATTCCCAGTTCAGAACCGACACCAAACCAGAAACTGGAAAAGGATTTGGAGAATGATCATGGAATTCTGGAATCATGGAATCCTGGAATCTGGATGGAATCTGGATGGAATTCCCATTTCAGACCGACACCAAACCGGAACTGGAAAATCATTGGAATTCCACAAAATTCTGGAATCCCCCTTGGAATTCCCAGTTCAGACTGGGACACCAAACACAAACAGGAAAATCACTGGGAAATGGAATGATGGAATTCCAGAATCCAGGTGGAATTCCCAGTTCAAACTGGGACACCAAACAGCACCAGAAACTGGGAAAGGACTTGGAGATGGAATCCTGGAATTCTGGAATTTGGATGGAATTCCCAGTTCTGACTGACCCCAAACAGGAATTAGAAAACTACTGGGAGACAGAAGCATGGAATTCTGGAATCCAGGTGGAATTCCCTGTTCAGACCGACACCAAGCAACATCAGAAACAGGGAAAGGATTGGGAGATGGAATTATGGAATTCTGGAATTCCCAGTTCTGACTGGGACACAAAACAGCACCAGAAACAGGGAAACCCTTGGGAGATGGAATTATGGAATTCTGGAATTCCCAGTTCAGACTGACCCAAACAGCACCAGAAACAGGGAAAGGATTGGGAGACGGGATCATGGAATTCCAGAATCTGGATGGAATTCCCAGTTCAGAACCGACAGCAAACCAGAAACTGGAAAAGGATTTGGAGAATGATCATGGAATTCTGGAATCATGGAATCCTGGAATCTGGATGGAATCTGGATGGAATTCCCATTTCAGACCGACACCAAACCGGAACTGGAAAATCATTGGAATTCCACAAAATTCTGGAATCCCCCTTGGAATTCCCAGTTCAGACTGGGACACCAAACACAAACAGGAAAATCACTGGGAAATGGAATGATGGAATTCCAGAATCCAGGTGGAATTCCCAGTTCAAACTGGGACACCAAACAGCACCAGAAACTGGGAAAGGACTTGGAGATGGTGTCCTGGGTTGACTATATGATGCTTTTATCCCCAATCGTCTCATTCTGTTTATGTTGAATAATAATAAGTTTTGTACCTTTAAGAGTGTTACAGAGAGTGAAGGGGGAGAGAGAGAAGAAGCGCGCAGTTTGTTTTTCAGACACTGCACTCCACTCCTCCACATTCCTGCTCCTGACTGTGTTGTCTGCGGACAGACAGCGGGACAGAGAGCTCTTCTTTTGCTTTTTAGTTAGTGTTAGCTAGCTGAGGCAAAGAAGTTCCCTGGACTGTTTTTTCCCTTTTTCTTTGGACCTCTTGGAACTGCTCTGGACTGAACACCCAGGAGAGCACCGGCAGCTGCAGCTGTGGCCCACCGGGCCGGCCCTGGCCTGCGACAATTCCAGCACTGAGAGACTGATCAGAGACTGAGTGAGCTGCTGCTTGAACCCGGGGTTTTCTCAGTTTGTCATCTCTTTTAGAGTGGCAAGGGGTCTCATTGTTTTGATACTGTTTTGGTCGTATTGTTTAATAAACAGGGGGGTTTTTTTCCACCTTTCTCCAAGGAGGTATTTTTCTTTCCTCCCGGACCAGTTGAGGGGGGAGGAGCCGATTGGATCTGCTTTTCCCACCGGAGCTCCTTTGGGGGGATTCTTCCCCAAACTTGCTCTAAACCTGGACAAATACATGAATTGGCGCCCAACGCGCGGCTGGAAAATGTGGAAAAAAGCCCTATTAATTGTGTGTCTGTTGTTGTTAAAGCAGTTAGTAGACATGATGCTTGGACCCCTGATGTCTCTGGTTGTGAAAGCCTCTGTATGGCTCTGGGCTCTAGACCTTTTTGAGGTTTCAATACCTTTCTGGTCATTAGGATTATTGTCCTTAACAAGTAATTTTTACGGTAGAGGGGTACGGATTGGAATAGCTGTTGTGCTGGCCCTGGTGATAATGATTTATAAAGCGTTCAAAAAGATACTGACCTCTGTTTACAGCATGTATGGTTTATGGTTTCTTCATCCTACCCTGCATCCCAATTCCAGTGGTATGTTTTGGGAATTTATTAGTAACTATACTCAGTCTGTTAGAGGTGGAGCTAAGAATGAGACTTTCCAGCCTTCCCTTTCCCTCTTCTCCTTTGGATCGGTTATGTCACTTTTTGAGAATGTTCAGTTTCCCCTGAATGTTAAAGAGACCATCTTTCTGGTATTTAATTTGGTAAGTCTTCTCTATATGGTCTGCAGCTTCTCTAGATTGAGGGCTGAGATTTCTAGACGGGCTGATGAGACCCCTGACTCAGGAGTAAACCCTGGTGTGGAAAATCCTAAGTGGTGTGGGAAATGGGAGGATATGGGCGAAATCCTGAAGGAATTCTCTGACCCTATAGTGTGGGATTTTCCCCATGAACAAATTCAGAACCCAGCTGAGGTGGGGAAATATCTGAAAGAGAAGTACCAGGATGAGCCTAAGGAGAGGAAGGTCATTGCAGTGAGCTGGGCCCTGGCATATGCTTATCGCACACTGCTAGATACTCTAGGGCAGCAGACAGAGGCAGGGGGGCAGGGAGATAAATCAGCAACTGTCCCGGTGGCTCAGGCTGCAGCTAACACTCCAGGCTCGAAGCCAGCAGCCAAACCCATGGCTATTGCTACCAGCACTAGAAGTGGGAAATGCACAGCCAAGACCAATCGACCAGTGGATGATGATGATGATGATGATGAAGGAGAAGGAACCTCAGTGCCCCCTGACGTAAAGTCAGGAGTCAAAGCAGCAGATGCAAGATCAGATGCCAATACTGAGTCCTTCTCCCTGAAGGACCTTCGTGGCCTACGGAAGGATTACACTCGAAGGTCTGATGAATCCATAATTAGTTGGCTGGTCCGTCTCTGGGATGCTGCAGGCGAGGCTACCGTTTTGGATGGCACTGAAGCCAGGCATTTGGGATCCCTGTCACAGGATACTGTCATAGACCAAGGAATGATGAGGGGGGCTAACTCTCAGAGCCTCTGGGAACGAGTCCTAAGAAGTGTAGCAGAAAGATACCTGTGTGCAGACGATCTCTATATGCAGCAGACTCAGTGGAAGACAATAGAGCAAGGGATCCAACGCCTGAGAGAAATGGCCGTGGCAGAGATTATCTTCTCAGATGATGTAACAACTAGGAACCCAGACTTAGTACCATGCACGTCTGTGATGTGGCGAAAACTCGTACGACTCGGGCCACAAGAATATGCCTCTGCCTTAGCCATCATGAAGAGGGATGAGAGGGGTGAGACTGTGCTTGACATGGCAAGGAAGCTCCGAGCATATGCAGATGCTGTACATGGCCCAACACATGCCAGAATCGCAGCAGTGGAAACACGTCTTCAAAAATTAGAGGACAAGATAGAGGAGGGTCACAAGAAACTGAGGGAGGAGATTAAAGAGAGCTTTCTCCAAATCTCGGCGGTACAGATCAGAGGTTCTGGTACCCAACGCAGACGTTCCCCAGACGGCGAGAGAAGGTACATCCCACGAGCTGAGCTGTGGTTCTATTTGCGTGATTGTGGAGAAGACATGAGGAGATGGCATAGACAACCTACCTCTGCTCTGGCACAACGGGTGAGACAACTGAAGATTCAGAGAGGAAGTTCCAAAAGGGAAGCAGCTCCAGTGGCCAGTAACCGAACTGTCACATATGATGATAATGACAATATTTTTGATCCCCTTGAAGGAACCTCCAAGACATATGCCCAGGGAAAGAAGGATAACCAGGCTTAGAGGGGCCCTGCCTCTAGCCAGGTAGAGGCTGGGGAAAACCGTGTTTTTTGGACTGTGTGGATTCGTTGGCCTGGCACATATGAACCACAAGAATACAAAGCTTTGGTTGACACTGGTGCACAATGCACATTAATCCCATCAAGACATGTGGGGACAGAGTCTGTTTCTATTGCTGGTGTGACAGGGGGATCCCAGGATTTCACTTTGGTAGAAGCTGAGGTGAGCCTGACTGGAAATGAGTGGAAGAAACACTCTATTGTGACTGGCCCAGAGGCCCCATGTATTTTGGGCATAGACTACCTTCGAAGTGGGTATTTCAAAGACCCAAAGGGACTCAGATGGGCATTTGGAATAGCTGCTGTAGAGACAGAGGGTGTCAAGCAGTTGAACAGCTTGCCTGGACTGTCAGACAGCCCATCTGCAGTAGGTCTCCTGAAGGTGGAAGAGCAACGAGTGCCAATTGCCACCTCAACAGTGCACCGCCGACAGTACCGAACGAATCGAGATGCTGTGATCCCCATCCATAAGATGATCCGAGAGCTGGAGAGCCAAGGGGTGGTCAGCAAGACCCACTCACCCTTCAACAGCCCCATCTGGCCTGTGCGAAAATCTGAAGGAGAATGGAGATTGACTGTGGACTATCGTGCATTGAATGAAGTGACCCCACCCCTGAGCGCTGCTGTGCCGGACATGCTGGAACTCCAGTACGAGCTGGAGTCCAAGGCAGCAAGGTGGTACGCCACTATAGACATTGCCAATGCATTTTTCTCCATTCCTCTGGCAGCAGAATGCAGGCCTCAGTTTGCTTTCACCTGGAGAGGCGTGCAGTACACCTGGAACCGATTGCCCCAGGGGTGGAAGCACAGCCCCACCATCTGCCATGGACTGATCCAGGCTGCACTGGAAAAGGGTGAGGCTCCAGAACATCTGCAATATATTGATGACATCATTGTGTGGGGGAAGACAGCAGCAGAGGTGTTCGAGAAAGGGGAGAAAATTATCCAGATTCTCCTAAAAGCTGGCTTCGCCATCAAGAAGAACAAAGTCAAGGGACCTGCTCAAGAGATCCAGTTTCTGGGAGTGAAGTGGCAAGACGGACGGCGTCAGATTCCCACCGATGTCATCAACAAGATCACAGCAATGTCTCCACCCACCAATAAGAAAGAGACACAAGCTTTCCTAGGCGCCATAGGTTTTTGGAGGATGCATATTCCCGAATACAGTCAGATCGTGAGCCCTCTCTACCTGGTCACCCGTAAGAAGAACACTTTCCACTGGGGCCCAGAGCAGCAACAAGCCTTTGCACAGATCAAGCAGGAGATTGCTCATGCAGTAGCCCTTGGCCCAGTCAGGACAGGACCAGAGGTGAAGAATGTGCTCTACTCTGCAGCCGGGAACCATGGCTTGTCCTGGAGCCTTTGGCAGAAGGTGCCTGAGGAGACTCGGGGTCGACCACTGGGATTTTGGAGTCGAAGCTACAGAGGGTCTGAAGCCAACTATACTCCAACAGAGAAAGAAATCCTGGCTGCCTATGAAGGAGTCCAGGCTGCTTCGGAGGTAATAGGCACTGAAGCACAACTCCTCCTGGCACCCCGACTACCCGTGCTGGGGTGGATGTTCAAAGGCAAGGTTCCTTCCACTCACCATGCCACCAGTGCTACATGGAGCAAGTGGATTGCTCTCATCACTCAGCGCGCCCATATAGGTAAACTGAATCGCCCTGGGATTTTGGAGGTCATTACAAATTGGCCCGAAGGTGAAAACTTTGGTCTCTCTGATGAAGGGGAACAAGAAGAGACACGAGCCGAAGAAGCTCCACCATACAACCAACTGCCAGCAGAAGATACACAATACGCTCTCTTTACTGATGGGTCGTGCCGCATTGTGGGAATGAACCGGAAGTGGAAAGCAGCTGTATGGAGCCCCACACGGCAGGTGGCAGAGGCCACTGAAGGAGAAGGTGGATCAAGCCAACTTGCTGAACTCAAAGCTGTTCAACTGGCCCTGGACATTGCTGAGAGAGAGAAGTGGCCAAAGCTCTACCTTTATACTGATTCATGGATGGTAGCCAATGCTCTGTGGGGATGGCTGGAGAGGTGGAAAAAGGCTAACTGGCAACGTAGAGGAAAGCCAATTTGGGCTGCTGAAGAGTGGAAAGACATTGCTACCAGGGTAGGGAAGCTGCCTGTGAAGGTCCGCCATGTAGATGCCCATGTACCCAAGAGTAGAGCTAATGAGGAGCACCAAAACAATGATCAGGTAGACCAAGCCGCAAAGATAGGGGTGTCCAAAATAGACCTAGATTGGGAACATAAAGGAGAGTTATTCTTAGCTCGGTGGGCCCATGATGCCTCAGGCCACCAGGGCAGAGATGCCACCTATAAGTGGGCACGAGACCGAGGGGTGGATCTAACCATGGACAGTATCTCTCAGGTTATCCATGACTGTGAGACGTGTGCTGCCATCAAGCAGGCCAAGCGACTGAAGCCCCTCTGGTACGGTGGGCGGTGGTCCAAGTACAAGTATGGGGAGGCCTGGCAGATTGACTACATCACACTGCCCCAGACACGCCAGGGCAAGCGCTACGTGCTGACCATGGTGGAGGCCACCACTGGATGGCTGGAAACCTACCCTGTGCCTCATGCTACAGCCCGGAACACCATCCTGGGCCTGGAAAAGCAAGTTCTGTGGAGACATGGCACCCCTGAGAGGATTGAGTCAGACAATGGGACTCATTTCAAGAACAGCCTTGTCAACACCTGGGCTAGGGAACATGGCATTGAGTGGGTGTACCATATCCCCTACCATGCACCAGCTGCAGGCAAAGTGGAGAGGTACAATGGACTGTTAAAAACCACATTGAAAGCATTAGGTGGGGGATCTTTCAAGAACTGGGATCAGCATCTGGCAAAAGCCACCTGGTTAGTTAACACCCGAGGCTCTACTAACCGAGTCGGCCCTGCCCAATCTGAGCCTTTGCAGAGAGTAGATGGAGACAAAGTCCCAGTGGTACATGTCAGAGGTTTGTTAGGGAAGGCTGTGTGGATCAATTCTGCCTCGAGTACAGACAAACCCATTCGTGGGGTTGTCTTTGCTCAGGGACCAGGTTGCACATGGTGGATAATGCAAAAAGATGGAAGAACACGATGTGTACCTCAGGGAGACCTGATTGTTGCATAAAACCTGTATAACTATCACTGTTTCCTGAATGTTATTACCATTGTCTGTGTATAGTTGTATAATGGATGTATCATGTATGTACTTGTAGAGTTAGAATTTATATTAGTTTTAGTAGTAAGCAGACGATATGGGGATAAGGGGTGGAATGTCCTGGGTTGACTATATGATGCTTTTATCCCCAATCGTCTCATTCTGTTTATGTTGAATAATAATAAGTTTTGTACCTTTAAGAGTGTTACAGAGAGTGAAGGGGGAGAGAGAAGAAGCGCGCAGTTTGTTTTTCAGACACTGCACTCACTCCTCCACATTCCTGCTCCTGACTGTGTTGTCTGCGGACAGACAGCGGGACAGAGAGCTCTTCTTTTGCTTTTTAGTTAGTGTTAGCTAGCTGAGGCAAAGAAGTTCCCTGGACTGTTTTTTCCCTTTTTCTTTGGACCTCTTGGAACTGCTCTGGACTGAACACCCAGGAGAGCACCGGCAGCTGCAGCTGTGGCCCACCGGGCCGGCCCTGGCCTGCGACAATTCCAGCACTGAGAGACTGATCAGAGACTGAGTGAGCTGCTGCTTGAACCCGGGGTTTTCTCAGTTTGTCATCTCTTTTAGAGTGGCAAGGGGTCTCATTGTTTTGATACTGTTTTGGTCGTATTGTTTAATAAACAGGGGGGTTTTTTTCCACCTTTCTCCAAGGAGGTATTTTTCTTTCCTCCCGGACCAGTTGAGGGGGGAGGGGCCGATTGGATCTGCTTTTCCCACTGGAGCTCCTTTGGGGGGATTCTTCCCCAAACTTGCTCTAAACCTGGACAGATGGAATCCTGGAATTCTGGAATTTGGATGGAATTCCCAGTTCAGAGTGGGACACCAAGCAGGAACAGGGAAACCATTGGGATACAAAATTATGGAATTCTGGAATTTGGATGGAATTCCCAGTTCTGACTGACCCCAAACAGGAATTAGAAAACTACAGGGCGACAGAACCATGGAATTCTGGAATCCAGGTGGAATTCCCAGTTCAGACTGACACCAAACCAAAACCGGAAAGCCGCTGGAGATGGAATTATGGAATTCCAGAATCCAGGTGGAATTCCCAGTTCAGACAGACACCAAGCAACATCAGAAACAGGGAAAGGATTGGGAGATGGAATTATGGAATTCTGGAATTCCCAGTTCTGACTGGGACACCAAAAAGCACCAGAAACTGGGAAAGGATTGGGAGATGGAATTATGGAATTCTGGAATTCCCAGTTCTGACTGGGACACCAAACAGCACCAGAAACTGGGAAAGGACTTGGAGATGGAATCCTGGAATCCTGGAATTCCCAGTTCTGACTGGGACACCAAACAGCACCAGAAACTGGGAAAGGACTTGGAGATGGAATCCTGGAATCCTGGAATTTGGATGGAATTCCCAGTTCTGACCGACACCAAGCAACAACAGAAACTGGGAAACCATTGGGAGATGGAATTATGGAATTCTGGAATTCCCAGTTCAGACTGACACCAAACAGCACCAGAAACTGGGAAAGGACTTGGAGATGGAATCCTGGAATTCCAGAATCCAGTTGGAATTCCCAGTTCAGACTGACACCAAACAGCACCAGAAACTGGGAAAGGACTTGGAGATGGAATCCTGGAATTCCAGAATCCAGTTGGAATTCCCAGTTCAGACTGACACCAAACAGCACCAGAAACTGGGAAAGGACTTGGAGATGGAATCCTGGAATTCCAGAATCCAGTTGGAATTCCCAGTTCAGACCGACACCAAACAGCACCAGAAACAGGGAAACCATTGGGAGATGGAATTATGGAATTCTGGAATTCCCAGTTCAGACTGACCCAAACAGCACCAGAAACAGGGAAAGGATTGGGAGACGGGATCATGGAATTCCAGAATCTGGATGGAATTCCCAGTTCAGAACCGACACCAAACCAGAAACTGGAAAAGGATTTGGAGAATGATCATGGAATTCTGGAATCATGGAATCCTGGAATCTGGATGGAATCTGGATAGAATTCCCATTTCAGACCGACACCAAACCGGAACTGGAAAATCATTGGAATTCCACAAAATTCTGGAATCCCCCTTGGAATTCCCAGTTCAGACTGGGACACCAAACACAAACAGGAAAATCACTGGGAAATGGAATTATGGAATTCCAGAATCCAGGTGGAATTCCCAGTTCAGACTGGGACACCAAACAGCACCAGAAACTGGGAAAGGACTTGGAGATGGAATCCTGGAATTCTGGAATTTGGATGGAATTCCCAGTTCAGACTGGGACACCAAGCAGGAACAGGGAAACCATTGGGATACAAAATTATGGAATTCTGGAATTTGGATGGAATTCCCAGTTCTGACTGACCCCAAACAGGAATTAGAAAACTACTGGGAGACAGAACCATGGAATTCTGGAATCCAGGTGGAATTCCCAGTTCAGACTGACACCAAACCAAAACTGGAAAGCCGCTGGAGATGGAATTATGGAATTCCAGAATCCAGGTGGAATTCCCAGTTCAGACCGACACCAAGCAACATCAGAAACTGGGAAAGGATTGGGAGATGGAATTATGGAATTCTGGAATTCCCAGTTCAGACTGGGACACCAAACAGCACCAGAAACTGGGAAAGGACTTGGAGATGGAATCCTGGAATCCTGGAATTTGGATGGAATTCCCAGTTCTGACCGACACCAAGCAACAACAGAAACTGGGAAACCATTGGGAGATGGAATTATGGAATTCTGGAATTCCCAGTTCAGACTGACACCAAACAGCACCAGAAACTGGGAAAGGACTTGGAGATGGAATCCTGGAATTCTGGAATCCAGGTGGAATTCCCAGTTCAGACTGACACCAAACAGCACCAGAAACTGGGAAAGGACTTGGAGATGGAATCCTGGAATTCTGGAATCCAGGTGGAATTCCCAGTTCAGACTGACACCAAACCAAAATGGGAAAGACGCTGGAGATGGAATCCTGGAATTCCAGAATCCAGGTGGAATTCCCAGTTCAGACCGACACCAAACAGCACCAGAAGCAGGGAAAGGATTGGGGGATGGAATTATGGAATTCTGGAATTCCCAGTTCAGACTGACCCAAACAGCACCAGAAACTGGGAAAGGATTGGGAGACGGGATCACGGAATTCCAGAATCTGGATGGAATTCCCAGTTCAGAACCGACACCAAACCAGAAACTGGAAAAGGATTTGGAGAACGATCATGGAATTCTGGAATCATGGAATCCTGGAATCTGGATGGAATCTGGATGGAATTCCCATTTCAGACCGACACCAAACCGGAACTGGAAAATCATTGGAATTCCACAAAATTCTGGAATCCCCCTTGGAATTCCCAGTTCAGACTGGGACACCAAACACAAACAGGAAAATCACTGGGAAATGGAATTATGGAATTCCAGAATCCAGGTGGAATTCCCAGTTCAGACTGGGACACCAAACAGCACCAGAAACTGGGAAAGGACTTGGAGATGGAATCCTGGAATTCTGGAATTTGGATGGAATTCCCAGTTCAGACTGGGACACCAAGCAGGAACAGGGAAACCATTGGGATACAAAATTATGGAATTCTGGAATTTGGATGGAATTCCCAGTTCTGACTGACCCCAAACAGGAATTAGAAAACTACTGGGAGACAGAACCATGGAATTCTGGAATCCAGGTGGAATTCCCAGTTCAGACTGACACCAAACCAAAACCGGAAAGCCGCTGGAGATGGAATCCTGGAATTCTGGAATCCAGGTGGAATTCCCAGTTCAGACCGACACCAAGCAACATCAGAAACAGGGAAAGGATTGGGAGATGGAATTATGGAATTCTGGAATTCCCAGTCCTGACTGGGACACCAAACAGCACCAGAAACTGGGAAAGGACTTGGAGATGGAATCCTGGAATTCTGGAATCCAGGTGGAATTCCCAGTTCAGACCGACACCAAACAGCACCAGAAACAGGGAAAGCATTGGGAGATAGAATTATGGAATTCTGGAATTCCCAGTTCAGACTGACCCAAACAGCACCAGAAACAGGGAAGCCATTGGGAGATGGAATTCTGGAATTCTGGAATCCATGTAGAATTCCCAGTTCAGACTGACACCAAACCAAAATCGGAAAGCCGCTGGAGATGGAATCCTGGAATTCCAGAATCCAGGTGGAATTCCCAGTTCAGACCGACACCAAACAGCACCAGAAACAGGGAAACCATTGGGAGATGGAATTATGGAATTCTGGAATTCCCAGTTCAGACTGACCCAAACAGCACCAGAAACAGGGAAAGGATTGGGAGACGGGATCACGGAATTCCAGAATCTGGATGGAATTCCCAGTTCAGAACCGACACCAAACCAGAAACTGGAAAAGGATTTGGAGAACGATCATGGAATTCTGGAATCATGGAATCCTGGAATCTGGATGGAATCTGGATGGAATTCCCATTTCAGACCGACACCAAACCGGAACTGGAAAATCATTGGAATTCCACAAAATTCTGGAATCCCCCTTGGAATTCCCAGTTCAGATTGGGACACCAAACACAAACAGGAAAATCACTGGGAAATGGAATTATGGAATTCCAGAATCCAGGTGGAATTCCCAGTTCAAACTGGGACACCAAACAGCACCAGAAACTGGGAAAGGACTTGGAGATGGAATCCTGGAATTCTGGAATTTGGATGGAATTCCCAGTTCTGACTGACCCCAAAAAGGGATTAGAAAACTACTGGGAGACAGAACCATGGAATTCTGGAATCCAGGTGGAATTCCCAGTTCAGACTGACACCAAACCAAAACCGGAAAGCCGCTGGAGATGGAATTATGGAATTCCAGAATCCAGGTGGAATTCCCAGTTCAGACCGACACCAAGCAACATCAGAAACAGGGAAAGGATTGGGAGATGGAATTATGGAATTCTGGAATTCCCAGTCCTGACTGGGACACCAAACAGCACCAGAAACTGGGAAACCCTTGGGAGATGGAATTATGGAATTCTGGAATTCCCAGTTCAGACTGGGACACCAAACAGCACCAGAAACTGGGAAAGGACTTGGAGATGGAATCCTGGAATTCTGGAATTTGGATGGAATTCCCAGTTCTGACCGACACCAAGCAACAACAGAAACTGGGAAACCATTGGGAGATGGAATTATGGAATTCTGGAATTCCCAGTTCAGACTGACACCAAACAGCACCAGAAACTGGGAAAGGACTTGGAGATGGAATCCTGGAATTCTGGAATCCAGGTGGAATTCCCAGTTCAGACTGACACCAAACCAAAATCGGAAAGCCGCTGGAGATGGAACAATGGAATTCCAGAATCCAGGTGGAATTCCCAGTTCAGACTGACACCGAACAGCACCAGAAACAGGGAAAGGATTGGGAGATGGAATTATGGAATTCTGGAATTCCCAGTTCAGACTGACCCAAACAGCACCAGAAACAGGGAAGCCATTGGGAGATGGAATTCTGGAATTCTGGAATCCAGGTGGAATTCCCAGTTCAGACTGATACCAAACCAAAACCGGAAAGCCGCTGGAGATGGAACAATGGAATTCCAGAATCCAGGTGGAATTCCCAGTTCAGACTGACACCAAACAGCACCAGAAACAGGGAAACCATTGGGAGATGGAATTATGGAATTCTGGAATTCCCAGTTCAGACTGACCCAAACAGCACCAGAAACTGGGAAAGGATTGGGAGACGGGATCACGGAATTCCAGAATCTGGATGGAATTCCCAGTTCAGAACCGACACCAAACCAGAAATTGGAAAAGGATTTGGAGAACGATCATGGAATTCTGGAATCATGGAATCCTGGAATCTGGATGGAATCTGGATGGAATTCCCATTTCAGACCGACACCAAACCGGAACTGGAAAATCATTGGAATTCCACAAAATTCTGGAATCCCCCTTGGAATTCCCAGTTCAGACTGGGACACCAAACACAAACAGGAAAATCACTGGGAAATGGAATTATGGAATTCCAGAATCCAGGTGGAATTCCCAGTTCAGACTGGGACACCAAACAGCACCAGAAACTGGGAAAGGACTTGGAGATGGAATCCTGGAATTCTGGAATTTGGATGGAATTCCCAGTTCTGACTGACCCCAAACAGGAATTAGAAAACTACTGGGAGACAGAACCATGGAATTCTGGAATCCAGGTGGAATTCCCAGTTCAGACTGACACCAAACCAAAACCGGAAAGCCGCTGGAGATGGAATTATGGAATTCCAGAATCCAGGTGGAATTCCCAGTTCAGACCGACACCAAGCAACATAAGAAACAGGGAAAGGATTGGGAGATGGAATTATGGAATACTGGAATTCCCAATTCTGACTGGGACACCAAACAGCACCAGAAACTGGGAAACCCTTGGGAGATGGAATTATGGAATTCTGGAATTCCCAGTTCAGACTGGGACACCAAACAGCACCAGAAACTGGGAAAGGATTGGGAGATGGAATTATGGAATTCTGGAATTCCCAGTTCTGACTGGGACACCAAACAGCACCAGAAACTGGGAAAGGACTTGGAGATGGAATCCTGGAATCCTGGAATTTGGATGGAATTCCCAGTTCTGACCGACACCAAGCAACAACAGAAACTGGGAAACCATTGGGAGATGGAATTATGGAATTCTGGAATTCCCAGTTCAGACTGACACCAAACAGCACCAGAAACTGGGAAAGGACTTGGAGATGGAATCCTGGAATTCCAGAATCCAGTTGGAATTCCCAGTTCAGACCGACACCAAACAGCACCAGAAACAGGGAAACCATTGGGAGATGGAATTATGGAATTCTGGAATTCCCAGTTCAGACTGACCCAAACAGCACCAGAAACTGGGAAAGGATTGGGAGACGGGATCATGGAATTCCAGAATCTGGATGGAATTCCCAGTTCAGAACCGACACCAAACCAGAAACTGGAAAAGGATTTGGAGAATGATCATGGAATTCTGGAATCATGGAATCCTGGAATCTGGATGGAATCTGGATAGAATTCCCATTTCAGACCGACACCAAACCGGAACTGGAAAATCATTGGAATTCCACAAAATTCTGGAATCCCCCTTGGAATTCCCAGTTCAGACTGGGACACCAAACACAAACAGGAAAATCACTGGGAAATGGAATTATGGAATTCCAGAATCCAGGTGGAATTCCCAGTTCAGACTGGGACACCAAACAGCACCAGAAACTGGGAAAGGACTTGGAGATGGAATCCTGGAATTCTGGAATTTGGATGGAATTCCCAGTTCAGACTGGGACACCAAGCAGGAACAGGGAAACCATTGGGATACAAAATTATGGAATTCTGGAATTTGGATGGAATTCCCAGTTCTGACTGACCCCAAACAGGAATTAGAAAACTACTGGGAGACAGAACCATGGAATTCTGGAATCCAGGTGGAATTCCCAGTTCAGACTGACACCAAACCAAAACTGGAAAGCCGCTGGAGATGGAATTATGGAATTCCAGAATCCAGGTGGAATTCCCAGTTCAGACTGGGACACAAAACAGCACCAGAAACTGGGAAAGGATTGGGAGATGGAATTATGGAATTCTGGAATTCCCAGTTCAGACTGGGACACCAAACAGCACCAGAAACTGGGAAAGGACTTGGAGATGGAATCCTGGAATCCTGGAATTTGGATGGAATTCCCAGTTCTGACCGACACCAAGCAACAACAGAAACTGGGAAACCATTGGGAGATGGAATTATGGAATTCTGGAATTCCCAGTTCAGACTGACACCAAACAGCACCAGAAACTGGGAAAGGACTTGGAGATGGAATCCTGGAATTCTGGAATCCAGGTGGAATTCCCAGTTCAGACTGACACCAAACAGCACCAGAAACTGGGAAAGGACTTGGAGATGGAATCCTGGAATTCCAGAATCCAGTTGGAATTCCCAGTTCAGACCGACACCAAACAGCACCAGAAACAGGGAAACCATTGGGAGATGGAATTATGGAATTCTGGAATTCCCAGTTCAGACTGGGACACCAAACAGCACCAGAAACAGGGAAAGGATTGGGAGACGGGATCATGGAATTCCAGAATCTGGATGGAATTCCCAGTTCAGAACCGACACCAAACCAGAAACTGGAAAAGGATTTGGAGAATGATCATGGAATTCTGGAATCATGGAATCCTGGAATCTGGATGGAATCTGGATGGAATTCCCATTTCAGACCGACACCAAACCGGAACTGGAAAATCATTGGAATTCCACAAAATTCTGGAATCCCCCTTGGAATTCCCAGTTCAGACTGGGACACCAAACACAAACAGGAAAATCACTGGGAAATGGAATGATGGAATTCCAGAATCCAGGTGGAATTCCCAGTTCAGACTGGGACACCAAACAGCACCAGAAACTGGGAAAGGACTTGGAGATGGAATCCTGGAATTCTGGAATTTGGATGGAATTCCCAGTTCAGACTGGGACACCAAGCAGGAACAGGGAAACCATTGGGATACAAAATTATGGAATTCTGGAATTTGGATGGAATTCCCAGTTCTGACTGACCCCAAACAGGAATTAGAAAACTACTGGGAGACAGAACCATGGAATTCTGGAATCCAGGTGGAATTCCCAGTTCAGACTGACACCAAACCAAAACCGGAAAGCCGCTGGAGATGGAATCCTGGAATTCTGGAATCCAGGTGGAATTCCCAGTTCAGACCGACACCAAGCAACATCAGAAACAGGGAAAGGATTGGGAGATGGAATTATGGAATTCTGGAATTCCCAGTCCTGACTGGGACACCAAACAGCACCAGAAACTGGGAAACCCTTGGGAGATGGAATTATGGAATTCTGGAATTCCCAGTTCAGACTGACACCAAACAGCACCAGAAACTGGGAAAGGACTTGGAGATGGAATCCTGGAATTCTGGAATCCAGGTGGAATTCCCAGTTCAGACTGACACCAAACCAAAATCGGAAAGCCGCTGGAGATGGAATCCTGGAAGTCCAGAATCCAGGTGGAATTCCCAGTTCAGACTGACACCAAACAGCACCAGAAACAGGGAAACCATTGGGAGATAGAATTATGGAATTCTGGAATTCCCAGTTCAGACTGACCCAAACAGCACCAGAAACAGGGAAGCCATTGGGAGATGGAATCCTGGAATTCCAGAATCCAGTTGGAATTCCCAGTTCAGACTGACACCAAACCAAAACCGGAAAGCCGCTGGAGATGGAATCCTGGAATTCCAGAATCCAGGTGGAATTCCCAGTTCAGACCGACACCAAACAGCACCAGAAACAGGGAAACCATTGGGAGATGGAATTATGGAATTCTGGAATTCCCAGTTCAGACTGACCCAAACAGCACCAGAAACAGGGAAAGGATTGGGAGACGGGATCACGGAATTCCAGAATCTGGATGGAATTCCCACTTCAGAACCGACACCAAACCAGAAACTGGAAAAGGATTTGGAGAACGATCATGGAATTCTGGAATCATGGAATCCTGGAATCTGGATGGAATCTGGATGGAATTCCCATTTCAGACCGACACCAAACCGGAACTGGAAAATCATTGGAATTCCACAAAATTCTGGAATCCCCCTTGGAATTCCCAGTTCAGACTGGGACACCAAACACAAACAGGAAAATCACTGGGAAATGGAATTATGGAATTCCAGAATCCAGGTGGAATTCCCAGTTCAAACTGGGACACCAAACAGCACCAGAAACTGGGAAAGGACTTGGAGATGGAATCCTGGAATTCTGGAATTTGGATGGAATTCCCAGTTCTGACTGACCCCAAAAAGGGATTAGAAAACTACTGGGAGACAGAACCATGGAATTCTGGAATCCAGGTGGAATTCCCAGTTCAGACTGACACCAAACCAAAACCGGAAAGCCGCTGGAGATGGAATTATGGAATTCCAGAATCCAGGTGGAATTCCCAGTTCAGACCGACACCAAACAGCATCAGAAACAGGGAAAGGATTGGGAGATGGAATTATGGAATTCTGGAATTCCCAGTTCTGACTGGGACACAAAACAGCACCAGAAACGGGGAAACCCTTGGGAGATGGAATTATGGAATTCTGGAATTCCCAGTTCAGACTGGGACACCAAACAGCACCAGAAACTGGGAAAGGACTTGGAGATGGAATCCTGGAATCCTGGAATTTGGATGGAATTCCCAGTTCTGACCGACACCAAGCAACAACAGAAACTGGGAAACCATTGGGAGATGGAATTATGGAATTCTGGAATTCCCAGTTCAAACTGAGACACCAAACAGCACCAGAAACTGGGAAAGGACTTGGAGATGGAATCCCGGAATCCTGGAATTTGGATGGAATTCCCAGTTCTGACCGACACCAAGCAACAACAGAAACTGGGAAACCATTGGGAGATGGAATTATGGAATTCTGGAATTCCCAGTTCAGACTGACACCAAACAGCACCAGAAACTGGGAAAGGACTTGGAGATGGAATCCTGGAATTCTGGAATCCAGGTGGAATTCCCAGTTCAGACTGACACTAAACCAAAATCGGAAAGACGCTGGAGATGGAATCCTGGAATTCCAGAATCCAGTTGGAATTCCCAGTTCAGACTGACACCAAACAGCACCAGAAACAGGGAAAGGATTGGGAGATGGAATTATGGAATTCTGAAATTCCCAGTTCAGACTGGGACACCAAACAGCACCAGAAACATGGAAAGGATTGGGAGACGGGATCATGGAATTCCAGAATCTGGATGGAATTCCCAGTTCAGAACCGACACCAAACCAGAAACTGGAAAAGGATTTGGAGAACGATCATGGAATTCTGGAATCATGGAATCCTGGAATCTGGATGGAATCTGGATGGAATTCCCATTTCAGACCGACACCAAACCGGAACTGGAAAATCATTGGAATTCCACAAAATTCTGGAATCCCCCTTGGAATTCCCAGTTCAGACTGGGACACCAAACACAAACAGGAAAATCACTGGGAAATGGAATTTTGGAATTCCAGAATCCAGGTGGAATTCCCAGTTCAAACTGGGACACCAAGCAGGAACAGGGAAACCATTGGGATACAAAATTATGGAATTCTGGAATTTGGATGGAATTCCCAGTTCTGACTGACCCCAAACAGGAATTAGAAAACTACTGGGAGACAGAACCATGGAATTCTGGAATCCAGGTGGAATTCCCAGTTCAGACTGACACCAAACCAAAACCGGAAAGCCGCTGGAGATGGAATTATGGAATTCCAGAATCCAGGTGGAATTCCCAGTTCAGACTGACACCAAACCAAAACCGGAAAGCCGCTGGAGATGGAATTATGGAATTCCAGAATCCAGGTGGAATTCCCAGTTCAGACCGACACCAAACAGCATCAGAAACAGGGAAAGGATTGGGAGATGGAATTATGGAATTCTGGAATTCCCAGTTCTGACTGGGACACCAAACAGCACCAGAAACTGGGAAAGGACTTGGAGATGGAATCCTGGATTCCTGGAATTTGGATGGAATTCCCAGTTGTGACCGACACCAAGCAACAACAGAAACTGGGAAACCATTGGGAGATGGAATTATGGAATTCTGGAATTCCCAGTTCAGACTGACACCAAACAGCACCAGAAACTGGGAAAGGACTTGGAGATGGAATCCTGGAATTCTGGAATCCAGGTGGAATTCCCAGTTCAGACTGACACCAAACCAAAATCGGAAAGCCGCTGGAGATGGAATCCTGGAATTCCAGAATCCAGGTGGAATTCCCAGTTCGGACCGACACCAAACAGCACCAGAAACAGGGAAACCATTGGGAGATGGAATTATGGAATTCTGGAATTCCCAGTTCAGACTGGGACACCAAACAGCACCAGAAACATGGAAAGGATTGGGAGACGGGATCATGGAATTCCAGAATCTGGATGGAATTCCCACTTCAGAACCGACACCAAACCAGAAACTGGAAAAGGATTTGGAGAATGATCATGGAATTCTGGAACCATGGAATCCTGGAATCTGGATGGAATCTGGATGGAATTCCCATTTCAGACCGACACCAAACCGGAACTGGAAAATCATTGGAATTCCACAAAATTCTGGAATCCCCCTTGGAATTCCCAGTTCAGACTGGGACACCAAACACAAACAGGAAAATCACTGGGAGATGGAATTATGGAATTCCAGAATCCAGGTGGAATTCCCAGTTCAGACTGGGACACCAAACAGCACCAGAAACTGGGAAAGGACTTGGAGATGGAATCCTGGAATCCTGGAATTTGGATGGAATTCCCAGTTCAGACTGGGACACCAAGCAGGAACAGTGAAACCATTGGGATACAAAATTATGGAATTCTGGAATTTGGATGGAATTCCCAGTTCTGACTGACCCCAAACAGGAATTAGAAAACTACTGGGAGACAGAACCATGGAATTCTGGAATCCAGGTGGAATTCCCAGTTCAGACTGACACCAAACCAAAACCGGAAAGCCGCTGGAGATGGAATTATGCAATTCCAGAATCCAGGTGGAATTCCCAGTTCAGACCGACACCAAACAGCATCAGAAACAGGGAAAGGATTGGGAGATGGAATTATGGAATTCTGGAATTCCCAGTTCTGACTGGGACACAAAACAGCACCAGAAACTGGGAAACCCTTGGGAGATGGAATTATGGAATTCTGGAATTCCCAGTTCAGACTGGGACACCAAACAGCACCAGAAACTGGGAAAGGACTTGGAGATGGAATCCTGGAATCCTGGAATTTGGATGGAATTCCCAGTTCTGACCGACACCAAGCAACAACAGAAACTGGGAAACCATTGGGAGATGGAATTATGGAATTCTGGAATTCCCAGTTCAAACTGGGACACCAAACAGCACCAGAAACTGGGAAAGGACTTGGAGATGGAATCCTGGAATTCTGGAATCCAGGTGGAATTCCCAGTTCAGACTGACACCAAACCAAAACTGGAAAGCCGCTGGAGATGGAACCCTGGAATTCCAGAATCCAGTTGGAATTCCCAGTTCAGACTGACCCAAACAGCACCAGAAACAGGGAAAGGATTGGGAGACAGAACCATGGAATTCTGGAATCCAGGTGGAATTCCCAGTTCAGACTGACACCAAACCAAAATGGGAAAGCCGCTGGAGATGGAACAATGGAATTCCAGAATCCAGGTGGAATTCCCAGTTCAGACTGACACCAAACAGCACCAGAAACAGGGAAGGGATTGGGAGAAGGAATTATGGAATTCTAGAATTCCCAGTTCAGACTGACCCAAACAGCACCAGAAACAGGGAAAGGATTGGGAGACGGGATCATGGAATTCCAGAATCTGGATGGAATTCCCACTTCAAAACCGACACCAAACCAGAAACTGGAAAAGGATTTGGAGAATGATCATGGAATTCTGGAATCATGGAATCCTGGAATCTGGATGGAATCTGGATGGAATTCCCATTTCAGACCGACACCAAACCGAAACTGGAAAATCATTGGAATTCCACAAAATTCTGGAATCCCCCTTGGAATTCCCAGTTCAGACTGGGACACCAAACACAAACAGGAAAATCACTGGGAGATGGAATTATGGAATTCCAGAATCCAGGTGGAATTCCCAGTTCAAACTGGGACACCAAAAAGCACCAGAAACTGGGAAAGGACTTGGAGATGGAATCCTGGAATCCTGGAATTTGGATGGAATTCCCAGTTCAGACTGGGACACCAAGCAGGAACAGGGAAACCATTGGGATACAAAATTATGGAATTCTGGAATTTGGATGGAATTCCCAGTTCTGACTGACCCCAAACAGGAATTAGAAAACTACTGGGAGACAGAACCATGGAATTCTGGAATCCAGGTGGAATTCCCAGTTCAGACTGACACCAAACCAAAACCGGAAAGCCGCTGGAGATGGAATTATGGAATTCCAGAATCCAGGTGGAATTCCCAGTTCAGACCGACACCAAACAGCATCAGAAACAGGGAAAGGATTGGGAGATGGAATTATGGAATTCTGGAATTCCCAGTTCTGACTGGGACACAAAACAGCACCAGAAACGGGGAAACCCTTGGGAGATGGAATTATGGAATTCTGGAATTCCCAGTTCAGACTGGGACACCAAACAGCACCAGAAACTGGGAAAGGACTTGGAGATGGAATCCTGGAATCCTGGAATTTGGATGGAATTCCCAGTTCTGACCGACACCAAGCAACAACAGAAACTGGGAAACCATTGGGAGATGGAATTATGGAATTCTGGAATTCCCAGTTCAAACTGAGACACCAAACAGCACCAGAAACTGGGAAAGGACTTGGAGATGGAATCCCGGAATCCTGGAATTTGGATGGAATTCCCAGTTCTGACCGACACCAAGCAACAACAGAAACTGGGAAACCATTGGGAGATGGAATTATGGAATTCTGGAATTCCCAGTTCAGACTGACCCAAACAGCACCAGAAACTGGGAAAGGACTTGGAGATGGAATCCTGGAATTCTGGAATCCAGGTGGAATTCCCAGTTCAGACTGACACCAAACCAAAATCGGAAAGCCGCTGGAGATGGAACAATGGAATTCCAGAATCCAGGTGGAATTCCCAGTTCAGACCGACACCAAACAGCACCAGAAACAGGGAAACCATTGGGAGATGGAATTATGGAATTCTGGAATTCCCAGTTCAGACTGACACCAAACAGCACCAGAAACTGGGAAAGGACTTGGAGATGGAATCCTGGAATTCCAGAATCCAGGTAGAATTCCCAGTTCAGACTGACACCAAACCAAAATCGGAAAGACGCTGGAGATGGAATCCTGGAAT
Source organism: Zonotrichia albicollis (assembly GCF_047830755.1). Taxonomy (NCBI): domain Eukaryota; kingdom Metazoa; phylum Chordata; class Aves; order Passeriformes; family Passerellidae; genus Zonotrichia; species Zonotrichia albicollis. Next base: position 972,473 of record NW_027428460.1, on the reverse strand, counting down.
TCCAGAATCCAGTTGGAATTCCCAGTTCAGACTGACACCAAACAGCACCAGAAACAGGGAAACCATTGGGAGATGGAATTATGGAATTCTGGAATTCCCAGTTCCGACTGGGACACCAAACAGCACCAGAAACATGGAAAGGATTGGGAGACGGGATCATGGAATTCCAGAATCTGGATGGAATTCCCAGTTCAGAACCGACACCAAACCAGAAACTGGAAAAGGATTTGGAGAATGATCATGGAATTCTGGAATCATGGAATCCTGGAATCTGGATGGAATCTGGATGGAATTCCCATTTCAGACCGACACCAAACCGGAACTGGAAAATCATTGGAATTCCACAAAATTCTGGAATCCCCCTTGGAATTCCCAGTTCAGACTGGGACACCAAACACAAACAGGAAAATCACTGGGAGATGGAATTATGGAATTCCAGAATCCAGGTGGAATTCCCAGTTCAAACTGGGACACCAAACAGCACCAGAAACTGGGAAAGGACTTGGAGATGGAATCCTGGAATCCTGGAATTTGGATGGAATTCCCAGTTCAGACTGGGACACCAAGCAGGAACAGTGAAACCATTGGGATACAAAATTATGGAATTCTGGAATTTGGATGGAATTCCCAGTTCTGACTGACCCCAAACAGGAATTAGAAAACTACTGGGAGACAGAACCATGGAATTCTGGAATCCAGGTGGAATTCCCAGTTCAGACTGACACCAAAGCAAAACCGGAAAGCCGCTGGAGATGGAATTATGGAATTCCAGAATCCAGGTGGAATTCCCAGTTCAGACCGACACCAAACAGCATCAGAAACAGGGAAAGGATTGGGAGATGGAATTCTGGAATTCCCAGTTCTGACTGGGACACAAAACAGCACCAGAAACGGGGAAACCCTTGGGAGATGGAATTATGGAATTCTGGAATTCCCAGTTCAGACTGGGACACCAAACAGCACCAGAAACTGGGAAAGGACTTGGAGATGGAATCCTGGAATCCTGGAATTTGGATGGAATTCCCAGTTCTGACCGACACCAAGCAACAACAGAAACTGGGAAACCATTGGGAGATGGAATTATGGAATTCTGGAATTCCCAGTTCAGACTGACACCAAACAGCACCAGAAACTGGGAAAGGACTTGGAGATGGAATCCTGGAATCCTGGAATTTGGATGGAATTCCCAGTTCTGACTGACACCAAGCGACAACAGAAATTGGGAAACCATTGGGAGATGGAATTATGGAATTCTGGAATTCCCAGTTCAGTCTGACCCCAAACAGCACCAGAAACTGGGAAAGGACTTGGAGATGGAATCCTGGAATTCTGGAATCCAGGTGGAATTCCCAGTTCAGACTGACACCAAACCAAAACCGGAAAGCCGCTGGAGATGGAATTATGGAATTCCAGAATCCAGGTGGAATTCCCAGTTCAGACCGACACCAAACAGCATCAGAAACAGGGAAAGGATTGGGAGATGGAATTATGGAATTCTGGAATTCCCAGTTCAGACTGGGACACCAAACAGCACCAGAAACTGGGAAAGGACTTGGAGATGGAATCCTGGAATCCTGGAATTTGGATGGAATTCCCAGTTCTGACCGACACCAAGCAACAACAGAAACTGGGAAACCATTGGGAGATGGAATTATGGAATTCTGGAATTCCCAGTTCAGACTGACACCAAACAGCACCAGAAACTGGGAAAGGACTTGGAGATGGAATCCTGGAATTCTGGAATCCAGGTGGAATTCCCAGTTCAGACTGACACCAAACCAAAATCGGAAAGCCGCTGGAGATGGAATCCTGGAATTCCAGAATCCAGTTGGAATTCACAGTTCAGACTGACAGCAAACAGCACCAGAAACTGGGAAACCATTGGGAGATGGAATTATGGAATTCTGGAATTCCCAGTTCAGACTGACCCAAACAGCACCAGAAACAGGGAAAGGATTGGGAGACAGAACCATGGAATTCTGGAATCCAGGTGGAATTCCCAGTTCAGACTGACACCAAACCAAAATGGGAAAGCCGCTGGAGATGGAACAATGGAATTCCAGAATCCAGGTGGAATTCCCAGTTCAGACTGACACCAAACAGCACCAGAAACAGGGAAGGGATTGGGAGATGGAATTATGGAATTCTAGATTTCCCAGTTCAGACTGACCCAAACAGCACCAGAAACAGGGAAAGGATTGGGAGACGGGATCATGGAATTCCAGAATCTGGATGGAATTCCCACTTCAGAACCGACACCAAACCAGAAACTGGAAAAGGATTTGGAGAATGATCATGGAATTCTGGAATCATGGAATCCTGGAATCTGGATGGAATCTGGATGGAATTCCCATTTCAGACCGACACCAAACCGGAACTGGAAAATCATTGGAATTCCACAGAATTCTGGAATCCCCCTTGGAATTCCCAGTTCAGACTGGGACACCAAACACAAACAGGAAAATCACTGGGAGATGGAATTATGGAATTCCAGAATCCAGGTGGAATTCCCAGTTCAAACTGGGACACCAAACAGCACCAGAAACTGGGAAAGGACTTGGAGATGGAATCCTGGAATCCTGGAATTTGGATGGAATTCCCAGTTCAGACTGGGACACCAAACGCAAACAGGAAAATCACTGGGAAATGGAATTTTGGAATTCCAGAATCCAGGTGGAATTCCCAGTTCAAACTGGGACACCAAGCAGGAACAGGGAAACCATTGGGATACAAAATTTTGGAATTCTGGAATTTGGATGGAATTCCCAGTTCTGACTGACCCCAAACAGGAATTAGAAAACTACTGGGAGACAGAACCATGTAATTCTGGAATCCAGGTGGAATTCCCAGTTCAGACTGACACCAAACCAAAACCGGAAAGCCGCTGGAGATGGAATTATGGAATTCCAGAATCCAGGTGGAATTCCCAGTTCAGACTGACACCAAACCAAAACCGGAAAGCCGCTGGAGATGGAATTATGGAATTCCAGAATCCAGGTGGAATTCCCAGTTCAGACCGACACCAAACAGCATCAGAAACAGGGAAAGGATTGGGAGATGGAATTATGGAATTCTGGAATTCCCAGTTCTGACTGGGACACAAAACAGCACCAGAAACGGGGAAACCCTTGGGAGATGGAATTATGGAATTCTGGAATTCCCAGTTCAGACTGGGACACCAAACAGCACCAGAAACTGGGAAAGAACTTGGAGATGGAATCCTGGAATCCTGGAATTTGGATGGAATTCCCAGTTCTGACCGACACCAAGCAACAACAGAAACTGGGAAACCCTTGGGAGATGGAATTATGGAATTCTGGAATTCCCAGTTCAGACTGGGACACCAAACAGCACCAGAAACTGGGAAACCCTTGGGAGATGGAATTATGGAATTCTGGAATTCCCAGTTCAGACTGGGACACCAAACAGCACCAGAAACTGGGAAAGGACTTGGAGATGGAATCCTGGAATCCTGGAATTTGGATGGAATTCCCAGTTCTGACCGACACCAAGCAACAAGAGAAACTGGGAAACCATTGGGAGATGGAATTATGGAATTCTGGAATTCCCAGTTCAGACTGACACCAAACAGCACCAGAAACTGGGAAAGGACTTGGAGATGGAATTCTGGAATTCTGGAATCCAGGTGGAATTCCCAGTTCAGACTGACACCAAACCAAAATCGGAAAGCCGCTGGAGATGGAATCCTGGAATTCCAGAATCCAGGTGGAATTCCCAGTTCAGACCGACACCAAACAGCACCAGAAACAGGGAAACCATTGGGAGATGGAATTATGGAATTCTGGAATTCCCAGTTCAGACTGGGACACCAAACAGCACCAGAAACAGAGAAAGGATTGGGAGACAGGATCAAGGAATTCCAGAATCTGGATGGAATTCCCAGTTCAGAACCAACACCAAACCAGAAACTGGAAAAGGATTTGGAGAATGATCATGGAATTCTGGAATCATGGAATCCTGGAATCTGGATGGAATCTGGATGGAATTCCCATTTCAGACCGACACCAAACCGGAACTGGAAAATCATTGGAATTCCACAAAATTCTGGAATCCCCCTTGGAATTCCCAGTTCAGACTGGGACACCAAACACAAACAGGAAAATCACTGGGAAATGGAATTATGGAATTCCAGAATCCAGGTGGAATTCCCAGTTCAAACTGGGACACCAAACAGCACCAGAAACTGGGAAAGGACTTGGAGATGGAATCCTGGAATCCTGGAATTTGGATGGAATTCCCAGTTCAGACTGGGACACCAAGCAGGAACAGGGAAACCATTGGGATACAAAATTATGGAATTCTGGAATTTGGATGGAATTCCCAGTTCTGACTGACCCCAAACAGGAATTAGAAAACTACTGGGAGACAGAACCATGGAATTCTGGAATCCAGGTGGAATTCCCAGTTCTGACTGACACCAAAGCAAAACCGGAAAGCCACTGGAGATGGAATTATGGAATTCCAGAATCCAGGTGGAATTCCCAGTTCAGACTGACACCAAGCAACATCAGAAACAGGGAAAACATTGGGAGATGGAATTAAGGAATTCTGGAATTCCCAGTTCAGACTGGGACACAAAACAGCACCAGAAACTGGGAAACCCTTGGGAGAGGGAATTATGGAATTCTGGAATTCCCAGTTCAGACTGGGACACCAAACAGCACCAGAAACTGGGAAACGACTTGGAGATGGAATCCTGGAATCCTGGAATTTGGATGGAATTCCCAGTTCTGACCGACACCAAGCAACAACAGAAACTGGGAAACCCTTGGGAGATGGAATTATGGAATTCTGGAATTCCCAGTTCAGACTGACACCAAACAGCACCAGAAACTGGGAAAGGACTTGGAGATGGAATCCTGGAATTCTGGAATCCAGGTGGAATTCCCAGTTCAGACTGACACCAAACCAAAATCGGAAAGCCGCTGGAGATGGAATCCTGGAATTCCAGAATCCAGGTGGAATTCCCAGTTCAGACTGACACCAAACAGCACCAGAAACAGGGAAAGGATTGGGAGATGGAATTATGGAATTCTGGAATTCCCAGTTCCGACTGGGACACCAAACAGCACCAGAAACAGGGAAAGGATTGGGAGACGGGATCATGGAATTCCAGAATCTGGATGGAATTCCCAGTTCAGAACCGACACCAAACCAGAAACTGGAAAAGGATTTGGAGAATGATCATGGAATTCTGGAATCATGGAATCCTGGAATCTGGATGGAATCTGGATGGAATTCCCATTTCAGACCGACACCAAACCGGAACTGGAAAATCATTGGAATTCCACAGAATTCTGGAATCCCCCTTGGAATTCCCAGTTCAGACTGGGACACCAAACACAAACAGGAAAATCACTGGGAAATGGAATTATGGAATTCCAGAATCCAGGTGGAATTCCCAGTTCAAACTGGGACACCAAACAGCACCAGAAACTGGGAAAGGACTTGGAGATGGAATCCTGGAATTCTGGAATTTGGATGGAATTCCCAGTTCAGACTGGGACACCAAGCAGGAACAGGGAAACCATTGGGATACAAAATTATGGAATTCTGGAATTTGGATGGAATTCCCAGTTCTGACTGACCCCAAACAGGAATTAGAAAACTACTGGGAGACAGAACCATGGAATTCTGGAATCCAGGTGGAATTCCCAGTTCAGACTGACACCAAACCAAAACCGGAAAGCCGCTGGAGATGGAATTATGGAATTCCAGAATCCAGGTGGAATTCCCAGTTCAGACCGACACCAAGCAACATCAGAAACAGGGAAAGGATTGGGAGATGGAATTAAGGAATTCTGGAATTCCCAGTTCAGACTGGGACACCAAACAGCACCAGAAACTGGGAAACCCTTGGGAGATGGAATTATGGAATTCTGGAATTCCCAGTTCAGACTGGGACACCAAACAGCACCAGAAACTGGGAAAGGACTTGGAGATGGAATCCTGGAATCCTGGAATTTGGATGGAATTCCCAGTTCTGACCGACACCAAGCAACAACAGAAACTGGGAAACCCTTGGGAGATGGAATTATGGAATTCTGGAATTCCCAGTTCAGACTGACACCAAACAGCACCAGAAACTGGGAAAGGACTTGGAGATGGAATCCTGGAATTCTGGAATCCAGGTGGAATTCCCAGTTCAGACTGACACCAAACCAAAATCGGAAAGCCGCTGGAGATGGAATCCTGGAATTCCAGAATCCAGGTGGAATTCCCAGTTCAGACCGACACCAAACAGCACCAGAAACAGGGAAAGGATTGGGAGATGGAATTATGGAATTCTGGAATTCCCAGTTCAGACTGACCCAAACAGCACCAGAAACAGGGAAAGGATTGGGAGACGGGATCATGGAATTCCAGAATCTGGATGGAATTCCCAGTTCAGAACCGACACCAAACCAGAAACTGGAAAAGGATTTGGAGAATGATCATGGAATTCTGGAATCATGGAATCCTGGAATCTGGATGAAATCTGGATGGAATTCCCATTTCAGACCGACACCAAACCGGAACTGGAAAATCATTGGAATTCCACAAAATTCTGGAAACCCCCTTGGAATTCCCAGTTCAGACTGGGACACCAAACACAAACAGGAAAATCACTGGGAAATGGAATTACGGAATTCCAGAATCCAGGTGGAATTCCCAGTTCAAACTGGGACACCAAACAGCACCAGAAACTGGGAAAGGACTTGGAGATGGAATCCTGGTATTCTGGAATTTGAATGGAACTCCCAGTTCAGACTGGGACACCAAGCAGGAACAGGGAAACCATTGGGATACAAAATTATGGAATTCTGGAATTTGGATGGAATTCCCAGTTCTGACTGACCCCAAACAGGAATTAGAAAACTACTGGGAGACAGAACCATGGAATTCTGGAATCCAGGTGGAATTCCCAGTTCAGACTGACACCAAACCAAAACCGGAAAGCCGCTGGAGATGGAATTATGGAATTCCAGAATCCAGGTGGAATTCCCAGTTCAGACCGACACCAAGCAACATCAGAAACAGGGAAAGGATTGGGAGATGGAATTATGGAATTCTGGAATTCCCAGTTCTGACTGGGACACAAAACAGCACCAGAAACTGGGAAACGCTTGGGAGATGGAATTATGGAATTCTGGAATTCCCAGTTCAGACTGATACACCAAACAGCACCAGAAACTGGGAAACGACTTGGAGATGGAATCCTGGAATCCTGGAATTTGGATGGAATTCCCAGTTCTGACCGACACCAAGCAACAACAGAAACTGGGAAACCATTGGGAGATGGAATTATGGAATTCTGGAATTCCCAGTTCAGACTGACACCAAACAGCACCAGAAACTGGGAAAGGACTTGGAGATGGAATCCTGGAATTCTGGAATCCAGGTGGAATTCCCAGTTCAGACTGACACCAAACCAAAATCGGAAAGCCGCTGGAGATGGAATCCTGGAATTCCAGAATCCAGGTGGAATTCCCAATTCAGACCGACACCAAACAGCACCAGAAACAGGGAAAGGATTGGGAGATGGAATTATGGAATTCTGGAATTCCCAGTTCAGACTGGGACACCAAACAGCACCAGAAACAGGGAAAGGATTGGGAGACGGGATCATGGAATTCCAGAATCTGGATGGAATTCCCAGTTCAGAACCGACACCAAACCAGAAACTGGAAAAGGATTTGGAGAATGATCATGGAATTCTGGAATCATGGAATCCTGGAATCTGGATGGAATCTGGATGGAATTCCCATTTCAGACCGACACCAAACCAGAACTGGAAAATCATTGGAATTCCACAAAATTCTGGAATCCCCCTTGGAATTCCCAGTTCAGACTGGGACACCAAACACAAACAGGAAAATCACTGGGAAATGGAATGATGGAATTCCAGAATCCAGGTGGAATTCCCAGTTCAAACTGGGACACCAAACAGCACCAGAAACTGGGAAAGGACTTGGAGATGGAATCCTGGAATTCTGGAATTTGGATGGAACTCCCAGTTCAGACTGGGACACCAAGCAGGAACAGGGAAACCATTGGGATACAAAATTATGGAATTCTGGAATTTGGATGGAATTCCCAGTTCTGACTGACCCCAAACAGGAATTAGAAAACTACTGGGAGACAGAACCATGGAATTCTGGAATCCAGGTGGAATTCCCAGTTCAGACTGACACCAAACCAAAACCGGAAAGCCGCTGGAGATGGAATTATGGAATTCCAGAATCCAGGTGGAATTCCCAGTTCAGACCGACACCAAGCAACATCAGAAACAGGGAAAGGATTGGGAGATGGAATTAAGGAATTCTGGAATTCCCAGTTCAGACTGGGACACCAAACAGCACCAGAAACTGGGAAACGCTTGGGAGATGGAATTATGGAATTCTGGAATTCCCAGTTCAGACTGGGACACCAAACAGCACCAGAAACTGGGAAAGGACTTGGAGATGGAATCCTGGAATCCTGGAATTTGGATGGAATTCCCAGTTCTGACCGACACCAAGCAACAACAGAAACTGGGAAACCCTTGGGAGATGGAATTATGGAATTCTGGAATTCCCAGTTCAGACTGACACCAAACAGCACCAGAAACTGGGAAAGGACTTGGAGATGGAATCCTGGAATTCTGGAATCCAGGTGGAATTCCCAGTTCAGACTGACACCAAACCAAAATCGGAAAGCCGCTGGAGATGGAATCCTGGAATTCCAGAATCCAGGTGGAATTCCCAGTTCAGACCGACACCAAACAGCACCAGAAACAGGGAAAGGATTGGGAGATGGAATTATGGAATTCTGGAATTCCCAGTTCAGACTGACCCAAACAGCACCAGAAACAGGGAAAGGATTGGGAGACGGGATCATGGAATTCCAGAATCTGGATGGAATTCCCAGTTCAGAACCGACACCAAACCAGAAACTGGAAAAGGATTTGGAGAATGATCATGGAATTCTGGAATCATGGAATCCTGGAATCTGGATGAAATCTGGATGGAATTCCCATTTCAGACCGACACCAAACCGGAACTGGAAAATCATTGGAATTCCACAAAATTCTGGAAACCCCCTTGGAATTCCCAGTTCAGACTGGGACACCAAACACAAACAGGAAAATCACTGGGAAATGGAATTACGGAATTCCAGAATCCAGGTGGAATTCCCAGTTCAAACTGGGACACCAAACAGCACCAGAAACTGGGAAAGGACTTGGAGATGGAATCCTGGTATTCTGGAATTTGAATGGAACTCCCAGTTCAGACTGGGACACCAAGCAGGAACAGGGAAACCATTGGGATACAAAATTATGGAATTCTGGAATTTGGATGGAATTCCCAGTTCTGACTGACCCCAAACAGGAATTAGAAAACTACTGGGAGACAGAACCATGGAATTCTGGAATCCAGGTGGAATTCCCAGTTCAGACTGACACCAAACCAAAACCGGAAAGCCGCTGGAGATGGAATTATGGAATTCCAGAATCCAGGTGGAATTCCCAGTTCAGACCGACACCAAGCAACATCAGAAACAGGGAAAGGATTGGGAGATGGAATTATGGAATTCTGGAATTCCCAGTTCTGACTGGGACACAAAACAGCACCAGAAACTGGGAAACGCTTGGGAGATGGAATTATGGAATTCTGGAATTCCCAGTTCAGACTGATACACCAAACAGCACCAGAAACTGGGAAACGACTTGGAGATGGAATCCTGGAATCCTGGAATTTGGATGGAATTCCCAGTTCTGACCGACACCAAGCAACAACAGAAACTGGGAAACCATTGGGAGATGGAATTATGGAATTCTGGAATTCCCAGTTCAGACTGACACCAAACAGCACCAGAAACTGGGAAAGGACTTGGAGATGGAATCCTGGAATTCTGGAATCCAGGTGGAATTCCCAGTTCAGACTGACACCAAACCAAAATCGGAAAGCCGCTGGAGATGGAATCCTGGAATTCCAGAATCCAGGTGGAATTCCCAGTTCAGACCGACACCAAACAGCACCAGAAACAGGGAAAGGATTGGGAGATGGAATTATGGAATTCTGGAATTCCCAGTTCAGACTGGGACACCAAACAGCACCAGAAACAGGGAAAGGATTGGGAGACGGGATCATGGAATTCCAGAATCTGGATGGAATTCCCAGTTCAGAACCGACACCAAACCAGAAACTGGAAAAGGATTTGGAGAATGATCATGGAATTCTGGAATCATGGAATCCTGGAATCTGGATGGAATCTGGATGGAATTCCCATTTCAGACCGACACCAAACCAGAACTGGAAAATCATTGGAATTCCACAAAATTCTGGAATCCCCCTTGGAATTCCCAGTTCAGACTGGGACACCAAACACAAACAGGAAAATCACTGGGAAATGGAATTATGGAATTCCAGAATCCAGGTGGAATTCCCAGTTCAAACTGGGACACCAAACAGCACCAGAAACTGGGAAAGGACTTGGAGATGGAATCCTGGAATTCTGGAATTTGGATGGAACTCCCAGTTCAGACTGGGACACCAAGCAGGAACAGGGAAACCATTGGGATACAAAATTATGGAATTCTGGAATTTGGATGGAATTCCCAGTTCTGACTGACCCCAAACAGGAATTAGAAAACTACTGGGAGACAGAACCATGGAATTCTGGAATCCAGGTGGAATTCCCAGTTCAGACTGACACCAAAGCAAAACCGGAAAGCCGCTGGAGATGGAATTATGGAATTCCAGAATCCAGGTGGAATTCCCAGTTCAGACCGACACCAAGCAACATCAGAAACAGGGAAAGGATTGGGAGATGGAATTATGGAATTCTGGAATTCCCAGTTCTGACTGGGATACAAAACAGCACCAGAAACTGGGAAACCCTTGGGAGATGGAATTATGGAATTCTGGAATTCCCAGTTCAGACTGGGACACCAAACAGCACCAGAAACTGGGAAAGGACTTGGAGATGGAATCCTGGAATCCTGGAATTTGGATGGAATTCCCAGTTCTGACCGACACCAAGCAACAACAGAAACTGGGAAACCATTGGGAGATGGAATTATGGAATTCTGGAATTCCCAGTTCAGACTGGGACACCAAACAGCACCAGAAACTGGGAAAGGACTTGGAGATGGAATCCTGGAATCCTGGAATTTGGATGGAATTCCCAGTTCAGACCGACACCAAGCAACATCAGAAACAGGGAAAGGATTGGGAGATGGAATTATGGAATTCTGGAATTCCCAGTTCAGACTGACACCAAACAGCACCAGAAACTGGGAAAGGACTTGGAGATGGAATCCTGGAATTCTGGAATCCAGGTGGAATTCCCAGTTCAGACTGACACCAAACCAAAATCGGAAAGCCGCTGGAGATGGAACAATGGAATTCCAGAATCCAGGTGGAATTCCCAGTTCAGACCGACACCAAACAGCACCAGAAACAGGGAAACCATTGGGAGGTGGAATTATGGAATTCTGGAATTCCCAGTTCAGACTGACCCAAACAGCACCAGAAACAGGGAAAGGATTGGGAGATGGAATTATGGAATTCTGGAATTCCCAGTTCAGTCTGACCCAAACACCACCAGAAACAGGGAAAGGATTGGGAGATGGAATTATGGAATTCTGGAATTCCCAGTTCAGACTGGGACACCAAACAGCACCAGAAACAGGGAAAGGATTGGGAGACGGGATCATGGAATTCCAGAATCTGGATGGAATTCCCAGTTCAGAACCGACACCAAACCAGAAACTGGAAAAGGATTTGGAGAATGATCATGGAATTCTGGAATCATGGAATCCTGGAATCTGGGTGGAATCTGGATGGAATTCCCATTTCAGACCGACACCAAACCGGAACTGGAAAATCATTGGAATTCCACAAAATTCTGGAATCCCCCTTGGAATTCCCAGTTCAGACTGGGACACCAAACACAAACAGGAAAATCACTGGGAAATGGAATTATGGAATTCCAGAATCCAGGTGGAATTCCCAGTTCAAACTGGGACACCAAACAGCACCAGAAACTGGGAAAGGACTTGGAGATGGAATCCTGGAATTCTGGAATTTGGATGGAACTCCCAGTTCAGACTGGGACACCAAGCAGGAACAGGGAAACCATTGGGATACAAAATTATGGAATTCTGGAATTTGGATGGAATTCCCAGTTCTGACTGACCCCAAACAGGAATTAGAAAACTACTGGGAGACAGAACCATGGAATTCTGGAATCCAGGTGGAATTCCCAGTTCAGACTGACACCAAACCAAAACCGGAAAGCCGCTGGAGATGGAATTATGGAATTCCAGAATCCAGGTGGAATTCCCAGTTCAGACCGACACCAAGCAACATCAGAAACAGGGAAAGGATTGGGAGATGGAATTATGGAATTCTGGAATTCCCAGTTCTGACTGGGATACAAAACAGCACCAGAAACTGGGAAACCCTTGGGAGATGGAATTATGGAATTCTGGAATTCCCAGTTCAGACTGGGACACCAAACAGCACCAGAAACTGGGAAAGGACTTGGAGATGGAATCCTGGAATCCTGGAATTTGGATGGAATTCCCAGTTCTGACCGACACCAAGCAACATCAGAAACTGGGAAACCATTGGGAGATGGAATTATGGAATTCTGGAATTCCCAGTTCAGACTGGGACACCAAACAGCACCAGAAACTGGGAAAGGACTTGGAGATGGAATCCTGGAATCCTGGAATTTGGATGGAATTCCCAGTTCAGACCGACACCAAGCAACATCAGAAACAGGGAAAGGATTGGGAGATGGAATTATGGAATTCTGGAATTCCCAGTTCAGACTGACACCAAACAGCACCAGAAACTGGGAAAGGACTTGGAGATGGAATCCTGGAATTCTGGAATCCAGGTGGAATTCCCAGTTCAGACTGACACCAAACCAAAATCGGAAAGCCGCTGGAGATGGAACAATGGAATTCCAGAATCCAGGTGGAATTCCCAGTTCAGACCGACACCAAACAGCACCAGAAACAGGGAAAGGATTGGGAGATGGAATTCTGGAAATCTGGAATTCCCAGTTCAGACTGACCCAAACAGCACCAGAAACAGGGAAAGGATTGGGAGATGGAATTATGGAATTCTGGAATTCCCAGTTCAGACTGGGACACCAAACAGCACCAGAAACAGGGAAAGGATTGGGAGACGGGATCATGGAATTCCAGAATCTGGATGGAATTCCCAGTTCAGAACCGACACCAAACCAGAAACTGGAAAAGGATTTGGAGAATGATCATGGAATTCTGGAATCATGGAATCCTGGAATCTGGATGAAATCTGGATGGAATTCCCATTTCAGACCGACACCAAACCGGAACTGGAAAATCATTGGAATTCCACAAAATTCTGGAATCTCCCTTGGAATTCCCAGTTCAGACTGGGACACCAAACACAAACAGGAAAATCACTGGGAAATGGAATTATGGAATTCCAGAATCCAGGTGGAATTCCCAGTTGAAACTGGGACACCAAACAGCACCAGAAACTGGGAAAGGACTTGGAGATGGAATCCTGGAATTCTGGAATTTGGATGGAATTCCCAGTTCAGACTGGGACACCAAGCAGGAACAGGGAAACCATTGGGATACAAAATTATGGAATTCTGGAATTTGGATGGAATTCCCAGTTCTGACTGACCCCAAACAGGAATTAGAAAACTACTGGGAGACAGAACCATGGAATTCTGGAATCCAGGTGGAATTCCCAGTTCAGACTGACACCAAACCAAAACCGGAAAGCCGCTGGAGATGGAATTATGGAATTCCAGAATCCAGGTGGAATTCCCAGTTCAGACCGACACCAAGCAACATCAGAAACAGGGAAAGGATTGGGAGATGGAATTATGGAATTCTGGAATTCCCAGTTCAGACTGGGACACCAAACAGCACCAGAAACTGGGAAAGGACTTGGAGATGGAATCCTGGAATCCTGGAATTTGGATGGAATTCCCAGTTCTGACCGACACCAAGCAACAACAGAAACTGGGAAACCCTTGGGAGATGGAATTATGGAATTCTGGAATTCCCAGTTGAAACTGGGACACCAAACAGCACCAGAAACTGGGAAAGGACTTGGAGATGGAATCCTGGAATCCTGGAATTTGGATGGAATTCCCAGTTCAGACTGACACCAAACCAAAATCGGAAAGCCGCTGGAGATGGAACAATGGAATTCCAGAATCCAGGTGGAATTCCCAGTTCAGACCGACACCAAACAGCACCAGAAACAGGGAAACCATTGGGAGGTGGAATTATGGAATTCTGGAATTCCCAGTTCAGACTGACCCAAACAGCACCAGAAACAGGGAAACCATTGGGAGATGGAATTATGGAATTCTGGAATTCCCAGTTCAGTCTGACCCAAACACCACCAGAAACAGGGAAAGGATTGGGAGATGGAATTATGGAATTCTGGAATTCCCAGTTCAGACTGGGACACCAAACAGCACCAGAAACAGGGAAAGGATTGGGAGACGGGATCATGGAATTCCAGAATCTGGATGGAATTCCCAGTTCAGAACCGACACCAAACCAGAAACTGGAAAAGGATTTGGAGAATGATCATGGAATTCTGGAATCATGGAATCCTGGAATCTGGATGAAATCTGGATGGAATTCCCATTTCAGACCGACACCAAACCGGAACTGGAAAATCATTGGAATTCCACAAAATTCTGGAATCTCCCTTGGAATTCCCAGTTCAGACTGGGACACCAAACACAAACAGGAAAATCACTGGGAAATGGAATTATGGAATTCCAGAATCCAGGTGGAATTCCCAGTTCAAACTGGGACACCAAACAGCACCAGAAACTGGGAAAGGACTTGGAGATGGAATCCTGGAATCCTGGAATTTGGATGGAATTCCCAGTTCAGACTGGGACACCAAGCAGGAACAGGGAAACCATTGGGATACAAAATTATGGAATTCTGGAATTTGGATGGAATTCCCAGTTCTGACTGACCCCAAACAGGAATTAGAAAACTACTGGGAGACAGAACCATGGAATTCTGGAATCCAGGTGGAATTCCCAGTTCTGACTGACACCAAAGCAAAACCGGAAAGCCGCTGGAGATGGAATTATGGAATTCCAGAATCCAGGTGGAATTCCCAGTTCAGACCGACACCAAGCAACATCAGAAACAGGGAAAGGATTGGGAGATGGAATTAAGGAATTCTGGAATTCCCAGTTCAGACTGGGACACCAAACAGCACCAGAAACTGGGAAACCCTTGGGAGATGGAATTATGGAATTCTGGAATTCCCAGTTCAGACTGGGACACCAAACAGCACCAGAAACTGGGAAAGGACTTGGAGATGGAATCCAGGAATTCTGGAATTTGGATGGAATTCCCAGTTCTGACCGACACCAAGCAACAACAGAAACTGGGAAATCATTGGGAGATGGAATTATGGAATTCTGGAATTCCCAGTTCAAACTGTGACACCAAACAGCACCAGAAACTGGGAAAGGACTTGGAGATGGAATCCTGGAATTCTGGAATCCAGGTGGAATTCCCAGTTCAGACTGACACCAAACCAAAACCGGAAAGCCGCTGGAGATGGAACAATGGAATTCCAGAATCCAGGTGGAATTCCCAGTTCAGACTGACACCAAACAGCACCAGAAACAGGGAAACCATTGGGAGATGGAATTATGGAATTCTGGAATTCCCAGTTCAGACTGACCCAAACAGCACCAGAAACAGGGAAAGGATTGGGAGACGGGATCATGGAATTCCAGAATCTGGATGGAATTCCCAGTTCAGAACCGACACCAAACCAGAAACTGGAAAAGGATTTGGAGAATGATCATGGAATTCTGGAATCATGGAATCCTGGAATCTGGGTGGAATCTGGATGGAATTCCCATTTCAGACCGACACCAAACCGGAACTGGAAAATCATTGGAATTCCACAAAATTCTGGAATCCCCCTTGGAATTCCCAGTTCAGACTGGGACACCAAACACAAACAGGAAAATCACTGGGAAATGGAATTATGGAATTCCAGAATCCAGGTGGAATTCCCAGTTCAAACTGGGACACCAAACAGCACCAGAAACTGGGAAAGGACTTGGAGATGGAATCCTGGAATTCTGGAATTTGGATGGAATTCCCAGTTCAGACTGGGACACCAAGCAGGAACAGGGAAACCATTGGGATACAAAATTATGGAATTCTGGAATTTGGATGGAATTCCCAGTTCTGACTGACCCCAAACAGGAATTAGAAAACTACTGGGAGACAGAACCATGGAATTCTGGAATCCAGGTGGAATTCCCAGTTCAGACTGACACCAAACCAAAACCGGAAAGCCGCTGGAGATGGAATTATGGAATTCCAGAATCCAGGTGGAATTCCCAGTTCAGACCGACACCAAGCAACATCAGAAACAGGGAAAGGATTGGGAGATGGAATTATGGAATTCTGGAATTCCCAGTTCTGACTGGGACACAAAACAGCACCAGAAACTGGGAAACGCTTGGGAGATGGAATTATGGAATTCTGGAATTCCCAGTTGAAACTGGGACACCAAACAGCACCAGAAACTGGGAAAGGACTTGGAGATGGAATCCTGGAATCCTGGAATTTGGATGGAATTCCCAGTTCTGACCGACACCAAGCAACAACAGAAACTGGGAAACCATTGGGAGATGGAATTATGGAATTCTGGAATTCCCAGTTCAGACTGACACCAAACAGCACCAGAAACTGGGAAAGGACTTGGAGATGGAATCCTGGAATTCTGGAATCCAGGTGGAATTCCCAGTTCAGACTGACACCAAACCAAAATCGGAAAGCCGCTGGAGATGGAATCCTGGAATTCCAGAATCCAGGTGGAATTCCCAGTTCAGACCGACACCAAACAGCACCAGAAACAGGGAAAGGATTGGGAGATGGAATTATGGAATTCTGGAATTCCCAGTTCAGACTGGGACACCAAACAGCACCAGAAACAGGGAAAGGATTGGGAGACGGGATCATGGAATTCCAGAATCTGGATGGAATTCCCAGTTCAGAACCGACACCAAACCAGAAACTGGAAAAGGATTTGGAGAATGATCATGGAATTCTGGAATCATGGAATCCTGGAATCTGGATGGAATCTGGATGGAATTCCCATTTCAGACCGACACCAAACCGGAACTGGAAAATCATTGGAATTCCACAAAATTCTGGAATCCCCCTTGGAATTCCCAGTTCAGACTGGGACACCAAACACAAACAGGAAAATCACTGGGAAATGGAATTATGGAATTCCAGAATCCAGGTGGAATTCCCAGTTCAAACTGGGACACCAAACAGCACCAGAAACTGGGAAAGGACTTGGAGATGGAATCCTGGAATTCTGGAATTTGGATGGAACTCCCAGTTCAGACTGGGACACCAAGCAGGAACAGGGAAACCATTGGGATACAAAATTATGGAATTCTGGAATTTGGATGGAATTCCCAGTTCTGACTGACCCCAAACAGGAATTAGAAAACTACTGGGAGACAGAACCATGGAATTCTGGAATCCAGGTGGAATTCCCAGTTCAGACTGACACCAAACCAAAACCGGAAAGCCGCTGGAGATGGAATTATGGAATTCCAGAATCCAGGTGGAATTCCCAGTTCAGACCGACACCAAGCAACATCAGAAACAGGGAAAGGATTGGGAGATGGAATTATGGAATTCTGGAATTCCCAGTTCTGACTGGGATACAAAACAGCACCAGAAACTGGGAAACCCTTGGGAGATGGAATTATGGAATTCTGGAATTCCCAGTTCAGACTGGGACACCAAACAGCACCAGAAACTGGGAAAGGACTTGGAGATGGAATCCTGGAATCCTGGAATTTGGATGGAATTCCCAGTTCTGACCGACACCAAGCAACAACAGAAACTGGGAAACCATTGGGAGATGGAATTATGGAATTCTGGAATTCCCAGTTCAGACTGGGACACCAAACAGCACCAGAAACTGGGAAAGGACTTGGAGATGGAATCCTGGAATCCTGGAATTTGGATGGAATTCCCAGTTCAGACCGACACCAAGCAACATCAGAAACAGGGAAAGGATTGGGAGATGGAATTATGGAATTCTGGAATTCCCAGTTCAGACTGACACCAAACAGCACCAGAAACTGGGAAAGGACTTGGAGATGGAATCCTGGAATTCTGGAATCCAGGTGGAATTCCCAGTTCAGACTGACACCAAACCAAAATCGGAAAGCCGCTGGAGATGGAATCCTGGAATTCCAGAATCCAGGTGGAATTCCCAGTTCAGACCGACACCAAACAGCACCAGAAACAGGGAAACCATTGGGAGATGGAATTATGGAATTCTGGAATTCCCAGTTCAGTCTGACCCAAACACCACCAGAAACAGGGAAAGGATTGGGAGATGGAATTATGGAATTCTGGAATTCCCAGTTCAGACTGGGACACCAAACAGCACCAGAAACAGGGAAAGGATTGGGAGACGGGATCATGGAATTCCAGAATCTGGATGGAATTCCCAGTTCAGAACCGACACCAAACCAGAAACTGGAAAAGGATTTGGAGAATGATCATGGAATTCTGGAATCATGGAATCCTGGAATCTGGATGAAATCTGGATGGAATTCCCATTTCAGACCGACACCAAACCGGAACTGGAAAATCATTGGAATTCCACAAAATTCTGGAATCTCCCTTGGAATTCCCAGTTCAGACTGGGACACCAAACACAAACAGGAAAATCACTGGGAAATGGAATTATGGAATTCCAGAATCCAGGTGGAATTCCCAGTTCAAACTGGGACACCAAACAGCACCAGAAACTGGGAAAGGACTTGGAGATGGAATCCTGGAATTCTGGAATTTGGATGGAATTCCCAGTTCAGACTGGGACACCAAGCAGGAACAGGGAAACCATTGGGATACAAAATTATGGAATTCTGGAATTTGGATGGAATTCCCAGTTCTGACTGACCCCAAACAGGAATTAGAAAACTACTGGGAGACAGAACCATGGAATTCTGGAATCCAGGTGGAATTCCCAGTTCAGACTGACACCAAAGCAAAACCGGAAAGCCGCTGGAGATGGAATTATGGAATTCCAGAATCCAGGTGGAATTCCCAGTTCAGACCGACACCAAGCAACATCAGAAACAGGGAAACGATTGGGAGATGGAATTAAGGAATTCTGGAATTCCCAGTTCAGACTGGGACACCAAACAGCACCAGAAACTGGGAAACCCTTGGGAGATGGAATTATGGAATTCTGGAATTCCCAGTTCAGACTGGGACACCAAACAGCACCAGAAACTGGGAAAGGACTTGGAGATGGAATCCTGGAATTCTGGAATTTGGATGGAATTCCCAGTTCTGACCGACACCAAGCAACAACAGAAACTGGGAAACCATTGGGAGATGGAATTATGGAATTCTGGAATTCCCAGTTCAGACTGACACCAAACAGCACCAGAAACTGGGAAAGGACTTGGAGATGGAATCCTGGAATTCTGGAATCCAGGTGGAATTCCCAGTTCAGACTGACACCAAACCAAAACCGGAAAGCCGCTGGAGATGGAACAATGGAATTCCAGAATCCAGGTGGAATTCCCAGTTCAGACTGACACCAAACAGCACCAGAAACTGGGAAAGGACTTGGAGATGGAATCCTGGAATTCTGGAATTTGGATGGAACTCCCAGTTCAGACTGGGACACCAAGCAGGAACAGGGAAACCATTGGGATACAAAATTATGGAATTCTGGAATTTGGATGGAATTCCCAGTTCTGACTGACCCCAAACAGGAATTAGAAAACTACTGGGAGACAGAACCATGGAATTCTGGAATCCAGGTGGAATTCCCAGTTCAGACTGACACCAAACCAAAACCGGAAAGCCGCTGGAGATGGAATTATGGAATTCCAGAATCCAGGTGGAATTCCCAGTTCAGACCGACACCAAGCAACATCAGAAACAGGGAAAGGATTGGGAGATGGAATTATGGAATTCTGGAATTCCCAGTTCTGACTGGGATACAAAACAGCACCAGAAACTGGGAAACCCTTGGGAGATGGAATTATGGAATTCTGGAATTCCCAGTTCAGACTGGGACACCAAACAGCACCAGAAACTGGGAAAGGACTTGGAGATGGAATCCTGGAATCCTGGAATTTGGATGGAATTCCCAGTTCTGACCGACACCAAGCAACAACAGAAACTGGGAAACCATTGGGAGATGGAATTATGGAATTCTGGAATTCCCAGTTCAGACTGGGACACCAAACAGCACCAGAAACTGGGAAAGGACTTGGAGATGGAATCCTGGAATCCTGGAATTTGGATGGAATTCCCAGTTCAGACCGACACCAAGCAACATCAGAAACAGGGAAAGGATTGGGAGATGGAATTATGGAATTCTGGAATTCCCAGTTCAGACTGACACCAAACAGCACCAGAAACTGGGAAAGGACTTGGAGATGGGATCCTGGAATTCTGGAATCCAGGTGGAATTCCCAGTTCAGACTGACACCAAACCAAAATCGGAAAGCCGCTGGAGATGGAATCCTGGAATTCCAGAATCCAGGTGGAATTCCCAGTTCAGACTGACACCAAACAGCACCAGAAACAGGGAAACCATTGGGAGATGGAATTATGGAATTCTGGAATTCCCAGTTCAGTCTGACCCAAACACCACCAGAAACAGGGAAAGGATTGGGAGATGGAATTATGGAATTCTGGAATTCCCAGTTCAGACTGGGACACCAAACAGCACCAGAAACAGGGAAAGGATTGGGAGACGGGATCATGGAATTCCAGAATCTGGATGGAATTCCCAGTTCAGAACCGACACCAAACCAGAAACTGGAAAAGGATTTGGAGAATGATCATGGAATTCTGGAATCATGGAATCCTGGAATCTGGATGAAATCTGGATGGAATTCCCATTTCAGACCGACACCAAACCGGAACTGGAAAATCATTGGAATTCCACAAAATTCTGGAATCTCCCTTGGAATTCCCAGTTCAGACTGGGACACCAAACACAAACAGGAAAATCACTGGGAAATGGAATTATGGAATTCCAGAATCCAGGTGGAATTCCCAGTTCAAACTGGGACACCAAACAGCACCAGAAACTGGGAAAGGACTTGGAGATGGAATCCTGGAATTCTGGAATTTGGATGGAATTCCCAGTTCAGACTGGGACACCAAGCAGGAACAGGGAAACCATTGGGATACAAAATTATGGAATTCTGGAATTTGGATGGAATTCCCAGTTCTGACTGACCCCAAACAGGAATTAGAAAACTACTGGGAGACAGAACCATGGAATTCTGGAATCCAGGTGGAATTCCCAGTTCAGACTGACACCAAAGCAAAACCGGAAAGCCGCTGGAGATGGAATTATGGAATTCCAGAATCCAGGTGGAATTCCCAGTTCAGACCGACACC
Source organism: Zonotrichia albicollis (assembly GCF_047830755.1). Classification (NCBI taxonomy): domain Eukaryota; kingdom Metazoa; phylum Chordata; class Aves; order Passeriformes; family Passerellidae; genus Zonotrichia; species Zonotrichia albicollis. The sequence continues at coordinate 950,998 of NW_027428460.1, read as the reverse complement.
AAGCAACATCAGAAACAGGGAAACGATTGGGAGATGGAATTAAGGAATTCTGGAATTCCCAGTTCAGACTGGGACACCAAACAGCACCAGAAACAGGGAAACCATTGGGAGATGGAATTATGGAATTCTGGAATTCCCAGTTCAGACTGGGACACCAAACAGCACCAGAAACTGGGAAAGGACTTGGAGATGGAATCCTGGAATTCTGGAATTTGGATGGAATTCCCAGTTCTGACCGACACCAAGCAACAACAGAAACTGGGAAACCATTGGGAGATGGAATTATGGAATTCTGGAATTCCCAGTTCAGACTGACACCAAACAGCACCAGAAACTGGGAAAGGACTTGGAGATGGAATCCTGGAATTCTGGAATCCAGGTGGAATTCCCAGTTCAGACTGACACCAAACCAAAACCGGAAAGCCGCTGGAGATGGAACAATGGAATTCCAGAATCCAGGTGGAATTCCCAGTTCAGACTGACACCAAACAGCACCAGAAACAGGGAAAGGATTGGGAGACGGGATCATGGAATTCCAGAATCTGGATGGAATTCCCAGTTCAGAACCAACACCAAACCAGAAACTGGAAAAGGATTTGGAGAATGATCATGGAATTCTGGAATCATGGAATCCTGGAATCTGGGTGGAATCTGGATGGAATTCCCATTTCAGACCGACACCAAACCGGAACTGGAAAATCATTGGAATTCCACAAAATTCTGGAATCCCCCTTGGAATTCCCAGTTCAGACTGGGACACCAAACACAAACAGGAAAATCACTGGGAAATGGAATTATGGAATTCCAGAATCCAGGTGGAATTCCCAGTTCAAACTGGGACACCAAACAGCACCAGAAACTGGGAAAGGACTTGGAGATGGAATCCTGGAATTCTGGAATTTGGATGGAACTCCCAGTTCAGACTGGGACACCAAGCAGGAACAGGGAAACCATTGGGATACAAAATTATGGAATTCTGGAATTTGGATGGAATTCCCAGTTCTGACTGACCCCAAACAGGAATTAGAAAACTACTGGGAGACAGAACCATGGAATTCTGGAATCCAGGTGGAATTCCCAGTTCAGACTGACACCAAACCAAAACCGGAAAGCCGCTGGAGATGGAATTATGGAATTCCAGAATCCAGGTGGAATTCCCAGTTCAGACCGACACCAAGCAACATCAGAAACAGGGAAAGGATTGGGAGATGGAATTATGGAATTCTGGAATTCCCAGTTCTGACTGGGATACAAAACAGCACCAGAAACTGGGAAACCCTTGGGAGATGGAATTATGGAATTCTGGAATTCCCAGTTCAGACTGGGACACCAAACAGCACCAGAAACTGGGAAAGGACTTGGAGATGGAATCCTGGAATCCTGGAATTTGGATGGAATTCCCAGTTCTGACCGACACCAAGCAACAACAGAAACTGGGAAACCATTGGGAGATGGAATTATGGAATTCTGGAATTCCCAGTTCAGACTGGGACACCAAACAGCACCAGAAACTGGGAAAGGACTTGGAGATGGAATCCTGGAATCCTGGAATTTGGATGGAATTCCCAGTTCTGACCGACACCAAGCAACATCAGAAACAGGGAAAGGATTTGGAGATGGAATTATGGAATTCTGGAATTCCCAGTTCAGACTGACACCAAACAGCACCAGAAACTGGGAAAGGACTTGGAGATGGAATCCTGGAATTCTGGAATCCAGGTGGAATTCCCAGTTCAGACTGACACCAAACCAAAATCGGAAAGCCGCTGGAGATGGAATCCTGGAATTCCAGAATCCAGGTGGAATTCCCAGTTCAGACCGACACCAAACAGCACCAGAAACAGGGAAACCATTGGGAGGTGGAATTATGGAATTCTGGAATTCCCAGTTCAGACTGACCCAAACAGCACCAGAAACAGGGAAACCATTGGGAGATGGAATTATGGAATTCTGGAATTCCCAGTTCAGACTGGGACACCAAACAGCACCAGAAACAGGGAAAGGATTGGGAGACGGGATCATGGAATTCCAGAATCTGGATGGAATTCCCAGTTCAGAACCGACACCAAACCAGAAACTGGAAAAGGATTTGGAGAATGATCATGGAATTCTGGAATCATGGAATCCTGGAATCTGGATGAAATCTGGATGGAATTCCCATTTCAGACCGACACCAAACCGGAACTGGAAAATCATTGGAATTCCACAAAATTCTGGAATCTCCCTTGGAATTCCCAGTTCAGACTGGGACACCAAACACAAACAGGAAAATCACTGGGAAATGGAATTATGGAATTCCAGAATCCAGGTGGAATTCCCAGTTCAAACTGGGACACCAAACAGCACCAGAAACTGGGAAAGGACTTGGAGATGGAATCCTGGAATTCTGGAATTTGGATGGAATTCCCAGTTCAGACTGGGACACCAAGCAGGAACAGGGAAACCATTGGGATACAAAATTATGGAATTCTGGAATTTGGATGGAATTCCCAGTTCTGACTGACCCCAAACAGGAATTAGAAAACTACTGGGAGACAGAACCATGGAATTCTGGAATCCAGGTGGAATTCCCAGTTCAGACTGACACCAAAGCAAAACCGGAAAGCCGCTGGAGATGGAATTATGGAATTCCAGAATCCAGGTGGAATTCCCAGTTCAGACCGACACCAAGCAACATCAGAAACAGGGAAACGATTGGGAGATGGAATTAAGGAATTCTGGAATTCCCAGTTCAGACTGGGACACCAAACAGCACCAGAAACTGGGAAACCCTTGGGAGATGGAATTATGGAATTCTGGAATTCCCAGTTCAGACTGGGACACCAAACAGCACCAGAAACTGGGAAAGGACTTGGAGATGGAATCCTGGAATTCTGGAATTTGGATGGAATTCCCAGTTCTGACCGACACCAAGCAACAACAGAAACTGGGAAACCATTGGGAGATGGAATTATGGAATTCTGGAATTCCCAGTTCAGACTGACACCAAACAGCACCAGAAACTGGGAAAGGACTTGGAGATGGAATCCTGGAATTCTGGAATCCAGGTGGAATTCCCAGTTCAGACTGACACCAAACCAAAACCGGAAAGCCGCTGGAGATGGAACAATGGAATTCCAGAATCCAGGTGGAATTCCCAGTTCAGACTGACACCAAACAGCACCAGAAACAGGGAAAGGATTGGGAGACGGGATCATGGAATTCCAGAATCTGGATGGAATTCCCAGTTCAGAACCAACACCAAACCAGAAACTGGAAAAGGATTTGGAGAATGATCATGGAATTCTGGAATCATGGAATCCTGGAATCTGGGTGGAATCTGGATGGAATTCCCATTTCAGACCGACACCAAACCGGAACTGGAAAATCATTGGAATTCCACAAAATTCTGGAATCCCCCTTGGAATTCCCAGTTCAGACTGGGACACCAAACACAAACAGGAAAATCACTGGGAAATGGAATTATGGAATTCCAGAATCCAGGTGGAATTCCCAGTTCAAACTGGGACACCAAACAGCACCAGAAACTGGGAAAGGACTTGGAGATGGAATCCTGGAATTCTGGAATTTGGATGGAACTCCCAGTTCAGACTGGGACACCAAGCAGGAACAGGGAAACCATTGGGATACAAAATTATGGAATTCTGGAATTTGGATGGAATTCCCAGTTCTGACTGACCCCAAACAGGAATTAGAAAACTACTGGGAGACAGAACCATGGAATTCTGGAATCCAGGTGGAATTCCCAGTTCAGACTGACACCAAACCAAAACCGGAAAGCCGCTGGAGATGGAATTATGGAATTCCAGAATCCAGGTGGAATTCCCAGTTCAGACCGACACCAAGCAACATCAGAAACAGGGAAAGGATTGGGAGATGGAATTAAGGAATTCTGGAATTCCCAGTTCTGACTGGGATACAAAACAGCACCAGAAACTGGGAAACCCTTGGGAGATGGAATTATGGAATTCTGGAATTCCCAGTTCAGACTGGGACACCAAACAGCACCAGAAACTGGGAAAGGACTTGGAGATGGAATCCTGGAATCCTGGAATTTGGATGGAATTCCCAGTTCTGACCGACACCAAGCAACAACAGAAACTGGGAAACCATTGGGAGATGGAATTATGGAATTCTGGAATTCCCAGTTCAGACTGGGACACCAAACAGCACCAGAAACTGGGAAAGGACTTGGAGATGGAATCCTGGAATCCTGGAATTTGGATGGAATTCCCAGTTCTGACCGACACCAAGCAACATCAGAAACAGGGAAAGGATTTGGAGATGGAATTATGGAATTCTGGAATTCCCAGTTCAGACTGACACCAAACAGCACCAGAAACTGGGAAAGGACTTGGAGATGGAATCCTGGAATTCTGGAATCCAGGTGGAATTCCCAGTTCAGACTGACACCAAACCAAAATCGGAAAGCCGCTGGAGATGGAATCCTGGAATTCCAGAATCCAGGTGGAATTCCCAGTTCAGACCGACACCAAACAGCACCAGAAACAGGGAAACCATTGGGAGGTGGAATTATGGAATTCTGGAATTCCCAGTTCAGACTGACCCAAACAGCACCAGAAACAGGGAAAGGATTGGGAGATGGAATTATGGAATTCTGGAATTCCCAGTTCAGACTGGGACACCAAACAGCACCAGAAACAGGGAAAGGATTGGGAGACGGGATCATGGAATTCCAGAATCTGGATGGAATTCCCAGTTCAGAACCGACACCAAACCAGAAACTGGAAAAGGATTTGGAGAATGATCATGGAATTCTGGAATCATGGAATCCTGGAATCTGGATGAAATCTGGATGGAATTCCCATTTCAGACCGACACCAAACCGGAACTGGAAAATCATTGGAATTCCACAAAATTCTGGAATCTCCCTTGGAATTCCCAGTTCAGACTGGGACACCAAACACAAACAGGAAAATCACTGGGAAATGGAATTATGGAATTCCAGAATCCAGGTGGAATTCCCAGTTCAAACTGGGACACCAAACAGCACCAGAAACTGGGAAAGGACTTGGAGATGGAATCCTGGAATTCTGGAATTTGGATGGAATTCCCAGTTCAGACTGGGACACCAAGCAGGAACAGGGAAACCATTGGGATACAAAATTATGGAATTCTGGAATTTGGATGGAATTCCCAGTTCTGACTGACCCCAAACAGGAATTAGAAAACTACTGGGAGACAGAACCATGGAATTCTGGAATCCAGGTGGAATTCCCAGTTCAGACTGACACCAAAGCAAAACCGGAAAGCCGCTGGAGATGGAATTATGGAATTCCAGAATCCAGGTGGAATTCCCAGTTCAGACCGACACCAAGCAACATCAGAAACAGGGAAACGATTGGGAGATGGAATTAAGGAATTCTGGAATTCCCAGTTCAGACTGGGACACCAAACAGCACCAGAAACTGGGAAACCCTTGGGAGATGGAATTATGGAATTCTGGAATTCCCAGTTCAGACTGGGACACCAAACAGCACCAGAAACTGGGAAAGGACTTGGAGATGGAATCCTGGAATTCTGGAATTTGGATGGAATTCCCAGTTCTGACCGACACCAAGCAACAACAGAAACTGGGAAACCATTGGGAGATGGAATTATGGAATTCTGGAATTCCCAGTTCAGACTGACACCAAACAGCACTAGAAACTGGGAAAGGACTTGGAGATGGAATCCTGGAATTCTGGAATCCAGGTGGAATTCCCAGTTCAGACTGACACCAAACCAAAACCGGAAAGCCGCTGGAGATGGAACAATGGAATTCCAGAATCCAGGTGGAATTCCCAGTTCAGACTGACACCAAACAGCACCAGAAACAGGGAAAGGATTGGGAGATGGAATTATGGAATTCTGGAATTCCCAGTTCAGACTGACCCAAACAGCACCAGAAACAGGGAAAGGATTGGGAGACGGGATCATGGAATTCCAGAATCTGGATGGAATTCCCAGTTCAGAACCAACACCAAACCAGAAACTGGAAAAGGATTTGGAGAATGATCATGGAATTCTGGAATCATGGAATCCTGGAATCTGGGTGGAATCTGGATGGAATTCCCATTTCAGACCGACACCAAACCGGAACTGGAAAATCATTGGAATTCCACAAAATTCTGGAATCCCCCTTGGAATTCCCAGTTCAGACTGGGACACCAAACACAAACAGGAAAATCACTGGGAAATGGAATTATGGAATTCCAGAATCCAGGTGGAATTCCCAGTTCAAACTGGGACACCAAACAGCACCAGAAACTGGGAAAGGACTTGGAGATGGAATCCTGGAATTCTGGAATTTGGATGGAATTCCCAGTTCAGACTGGGACACCAAGCAGGAACAGGGAAACCATTGGGATACAAAATTATGGAATTCTGGAATTTGGATGGAATTCCCAGTTCTGACTGACCCCAAACAGGAATTAGAAAACTACTGGGAGACAGAACCATGGAATTCTGGAATCCAGGTGGAATTCCCAGTTCAGACTGACACCAAACCAAAACCGGAAAGCCGCTGGAGATGGAATTATGGAATTCCAGAATCCAGGTGGAATTCCCAGTTCAGATCGACACCAAGCAACATCAGAAACAGGGAAAGGATTGGGAGATGGAATTATGGAATTCTGGAATTCCCAGTTCTGACTGGGACACCAAACAGCACCAGAAACTGGGAAAGGACTTGGAGATGGAATCCTGGAATCCTGGAATTTGGATGGAATTCCCAGTTCTGACCGACACCAAGCAACAACAGAAACTGGGAAACCATTGGGAGATGGAATTATGGAATTCTGGAATTCCCAGTTCAGACTGACACCAAACAGCACCAGAAACTGGGAAAGGACTTGGAGATGGAATCCTGGAATTCTGGAATCCAGGTGGAATTCCCAGTTCAGACTGACACCAAACCAAAATCGGAAAGCCGCTGGAGATGGAATCCTGGAATTCCAGAATCCAGGTGGAATTCCCAGTTCAGACTGACACCAAACAGCACCAGAAACAGGGAAACCATTGGGAGATGGAATTATGGAATTCTGGAATTCCCAGTTCAGACTGACCCAAACAGCACCAGAAACAGGGAAAGGATTGGGAGACGGGATCATGGAATTCCAGAATCTGGATGGAATTCCCAGTTCAGAACCGACACCAAACCAGAAACTGGAAAAGGATTTGGAGAATGATCATGGAATTCTGGAATCATGGAATCCTGGAATCTGGATGAAATCTGGATGGAATTCCCATTTCAGACCGACACCAAACCGGAACTGGAAAATCATTGGAATTCCACAAAATTCTGGAATCCCCCTTGGAATTCCCAGTTCAGACTGGGACACCAAACACAAACAGGAAAATCACTGGGAAATGGAATTATGGAATTCCAGAATCCAGGTGGAATTCCCAGTTCAAACTGGGACACCAAACAGCACCAGAAACTGGGAAAGGACTTGGAGATGGAATCCTGGAATTCTGGAATTTGGATGGAACTCCCAGTTCAGACTGGGACACCAAGCAGGAACAGGGAAACCATTGGGATACAAAATTATGGAATTCTGGAATTTGGATGGAATTCCCAGTTCTGACTGACCCCAAACAGGAATTAGAAAACTACAGGGAGACAGCACCATGGAATTCTGGAATCCAGGTGGAATTCCCAGTTCAGACTGACACCAAACCAAAACCGGAAAGCCGCTGGAGATGGAATTATGGAATTCCAGAATCCAGGTGGAATTCCCAGTTCAGACCGACACCAAGCAACATCAGAAACTGGGAAAGGATTGGGAGGCAGAATTATGGAATTCTGGAATTCCCAGTTCTGACTGGGACACAAAACAGCACCAGAAACTGGGAAACGCTTGGGAGATGGAATTATGGAATTCTGGAATTCCCAGTTCAGACTGGGACACCAAACAGCACCAGAAACTGGGAAACGACTTGGAGATGGAATCCTGGAATCCTGGAATTTGGATGGAATTCCCAGTTCTGACCGACACCAAGCAACAACAGAAACTGGGAAACCATTGGGAGATGGAATTATGGAATTCTGGAATTCCCAGTTCAGACTGACACCAAACAGCACCAGAAACTGGGAAAGGACTTGGAGATGGAATCCTGGAATTCTGGAATCCAGGTGGAATTCCCAGTTCAGACTGACACCAAACCAAAATCGGAAAGCCGCTGGAGATGGAATCCTGGAATTCCAGAATCCAGGTGGAATTCCCAGTTCAGACCGACACCAAACAGCACCAGAAACAGGGAAACCATTGGGAGATGGAATTATGGAATTCTGGAATTCCCAGTTCAGACTGGGACACCAAACAGCACCAGAAACAGGGAAAGGATTGGGAGACGGGATCATGGAATTCCAGAATCTGGATGGAATTCCCAGTTCAGAACCGACACCAAGCAACATCAGAAACAGGGAAAGGATTGGGAGATGGAATTATGGAATTCTGGAATTCCCAGTTCTGACTGGGACACCAAACAGCACCAGAAACTGGGAAAGGACTTGGAGATGGAATCCTGGAATCCTGGAATTTGGATGGAATTCCCAGTTCTGACCGACACCAAGCAACAACAGAAACTGGGAAACCATTGGGAGATGGAATTATGGAATTCTGGAATTCCCAGTTCAGACTGACACCAAACAGCACCAGAAACTGGGAAAGGACTTGGAGATGGAATCCTGGAATTCTGGAATCCAGGTGGAATTCCCAGTTCAGACTGACACCAAACCAAAATCGGAAAGCCGCTGGAGATGGAATCCTGGAATTCCAGAATCCAGGTGGAATTCCCAGTTCAGACCGACACCAAACAGCACCAGAAACAGGGAAACCATTGGGAGATGGAATTATGGAATTCTGGAATTCCCAGTTCAGACTGACCCAAACAGCACCAGAAACAGGGAAAGGATTGGGAGACGGGATCATGGAATTCCAGAATCTGGATGGAATTCCCAGTTCAGAACCGACACCAAACCAGAAACTGGAAAAGGATTTGGAGAATGATCATGGAATTCTGGAATCATGGAATCCTGGAATCTGGATGAAATCTGGATGGAATTCCCATTTCAGACCGACACCAAACCGGAACTGGAAAATCATTGGAATTCCACAAAATTCTGGAAACCCCCTTGGAATTCCCAGTTCAGACTGGGACACCAAACACAAACAGGAAAATCACTGGGAAATGGAATTACGGAATTCCAGAATCCAGGTGGAATTCCCAGTTCAAACTGGGACACCAAACAGCACCAGAAACTGGGAAAGGACTTGGAGATGGAATCCTGGAATTCTGGAATTTGGATGGAACTCCCAGTTCAGACTGGGACACCAAGCAGGAACAGGGAAACCATTGGGATACAAAATTATGGAATTCTGGAATTTGGATGGAATTCCCAGTTCTGACTGACCCCAAACAGGAATTAGAAAACTACTGGGAGACAGAACCATGGAATTCTGGAATCCAGGTGGAATTCCCAGTTCAGACTGACACCAAACCAAAACCGGAAAGCCGCTGGAGATGGAATTATGGAATTCCAGAATCCAGGTGGAATTCCCAGTTCAGACCGACACCAAGCAACATCAGAAACAGGGAAAGGATTGGGAGATGGAATTATGGAATTCTGGAATTCCCAGTTCAGACTGGGACACAAAACAGCACCAGAAACTGGGAAACCCTTGGGAGATGGAATTATGGAATTCTGGAATTCCCAGTTCAGACTGGGACACCAAACAGCACCAGAAACTGGGAAAGGACTTGGAGATGGAATCCTGGAATCCTGGAATTTGGATGGAATTCCCAGTTCTGACCGACACCAAGCAACAACAGAAACTGGGAAACCATTGGGAGATGGAATTATGGAATTCTGGAATTCCCAGTTCAGACTGACACCAAACAGCACCAGAAACAGGGAAAGGATTGGGAGATGGAATTATGGAATTCTGGAATTCCCAGTTCCGACTGGGACACCAAACAGCACCAGAAACAGGGAAAGGATTGGGAGACGGGATCATGGAATTCCAGAATCTGGATGGAATTCCCAGTTCAGAACCGACACCAAACCAGAAACTGGAAAAGGATTTGGAGAATGATCATGGAATTCTGGAATCATGGAATCCTGGAATCTGGATGGAATCTGGATGGAATTCCCATTTCAGACCGACACCAAACCAGAACTGGAAAATCATTGGAATTCCACAAAATTCTGGAATCCCCCTTGGAATTCCCAGTTCAGACTGGGACACCAAACACAAACAGGAAAATCACTGGGAAATGGAATTATGGAATTCCAGAATCCAGGTGGAATTCCCAGTTCAAACTGGGACACCAAACAGCACCAGAAACTGGGAAAGGACTTGGAGATGGAATCCTGGAATTCTGGAATTTGGATGGAACTCCCAGTTCAGACTGGGACACCAAGCAGGAACAGGGAAACCATTGGGATACAAAATTATGGAATTCTGGAATTTGGATGGAATTCCCAGTTCTGACTGACCCCAAACAGGAATTAGAAAACTACTGGGAGACAGAACCATGGAATTCTGGAATCCAGGTGGAATTCCCAGTTCAGACTGACACCAAACCAAAACCGGAAAGCCGCTGGAGATGGAATTATGGAATTCCAGAATCCAGGTGGAATTCCCAGTTCAGACCGACACCAAGCAACATCAGAAACAGGGAAAGGATTGGGAGATGGAATTATGGAATTCTGGAATTCCCAGTTCTGACTGGGATACAAAACAGCACCAGAAACTGGGAAACCCTTGGGAGATGGAATTATGGAATTCTGGAATTCCCAGTTCAGACTGGGACACCAAACAGCACCAGAAACTGGGAAAGGACTTGGAGATGGAATCCTGGAATCCTGGAATTTGGATGGAATTCCCAGTTCTGACCGACACCAAGCAACAACAGAAACTGGGAAACCATTGGGAGATGGAATTATGGAATTCTGGAATTCCCAGTTCAGACTGGGACACCAAACAGCACCAGAAACTGGGAAAGGACTTGGAGATGGAATCCTGGAATCCTGGAATTTGGATGGAATTCCCAGTTCAGACCGACACCAAGCAACATCAGAAACAGGGAAAGGATTGGGAGATGGAATTATGGAATTCTGGAATTCCCAGTTCAGACTGACACCAAACAGCACCAGAAACTGGGAAAGGACTTGGAGATGGAATCCTGGAATTCTGGAATCCAGGTGGAATTCCCAGTTCAGACTGACACCAAACCAAAATCGGAAAGCCGCTGGAGATGGAACAATGGAATTCCAGAATCCAGGTGGAATTCCCAGTTCAGACCGACACCAAACAGCACCAGAAACAGGGAAACCATTGGGAGGTGGAATTATGGAATTCTGGAATTCCCAGTTCAGACTGACCCAAACAGCACCAGAAACAGGGAAACCATTGGGAGATGGAATTATGGAATTCTGGAATTCCCAGTTCTGACTGGGACACCAAACAGCACCAGAAACAGGGAAAGGATTGGGAGACGGGATCATGGAATTCCAGAATCTGGATGGAATTCCCAGTTCAGAACCGACACCAAACCAGAAACTGGAAAAGGATTTGGAGAATGATCATGGAATTCTGGAATCATGGAATCCTGGAATCTGGATGAAATCTGGATGGAATTCCCATTTCAGACCGACACCAAACCGGAACTGGAAAATCATTGGAATTCCACAAAATTCTGGAATCTCCCTTGGAATTCCCAGTTCAGACTGGGACACCAAACACAAACAGGAAAATCACTGGGAAATGGAATTATGGAATTCTGGAATTCCCAGTTCAGACTGGGACACCAAACAGCACCAGAAACTGGGAAACCCTTGGGAGATGGAATTATGGAATTCTGGAATTCCCAGTTCAGACTGGGACACCAAACAGCACCAGAAACTGGGAAAGGACTTGGAGATGGAATCCTGGAATTCTGGAATTTGGATGGAATTCCCAGTTCTGACCGACACCAAGCAACAACAGAAACTGGGAAACCATTGGGAGATGGAATTATGGAATTCTGGAATTCCCAGTTCAGACTGACACCAAACAGCACCAGAAACTGGGAAAGGACTTGGAGATGGAATCCTGGAATTCTGGAATCCAGGTGGAATTCCCAGTTCAGACTGACACCAAACCAAAACCGGAAAGCCGCTGGAGATGGAACAATGGAATTCCAGAATCCAGGTGGAATTCCCAGTTCAGACTGACACCAAACAGCACCAGAAACAGGGAAAGGATTGGGAGATGGAATTATGGAATTCTGGAATTCCCAGTTCAGACTGACCCAAACAGCACCAGAAACAGGGAAAGGATTGGGAGACGGGATCATGGAATTCCAGAATCTGGATGGAATTCCCAGTTCAGAACCAACACCAAACCAGAAACTGGAAAAGGATTTGGAGAATGATCATGGAATTCTGGAATCATGGAATCCTGGAATCTGGATGGAATCTGGATGGAATTCCCATTTCAGACCGACACCAAACCGGAACTGGAAAATCATTGGAATTCCACAAAATTCTGGAATCCCCCTTGGAATTCCCAGTTCAGACTGGGACACCAAACACAAACAGGAAAATCACTGGGAAATGGAATTATGGAATTCCAGAATCCAGGTGGAATTCCCAGTTCAAACTGGGACACCAAACAGCACCAGAAACTGGGAAAGGACTTGGAGATGGAATCCTGGAATTCTGGAATTTGGATGGAATTCCCAGTTCAGACTGGGACACCAAGCAGGAACAGGGAAACCATTGGGATACAAAATTATGGAATTCTGGAATTTGGATGGAATTCCCAGTTCTGACTGACCCCAAACAGGAATTAGAAAACTACTGGGAGACAGAACCATGGAATTCTGGAATCCAGGTGGAATTCCCAGTTCAGACTGACACCAAACCAAAACCGGAAAGCCGCTGGAGATGGAATTATGGAATTCCAGAATCCAGGTGGAATTCCCAGTTCAGACCGACACCAAGCAACATCAGAAACAGGGAAAGGATTGGGAGATGGAATTATGGAATTCTGGAATTCCCAGTTCAGACTGGGACACCAAACAGCACCAGAAACAGGGAAAGGATTGGGAGACGGGATCATGGAATTCCAGAATCTGGATGGAATTCCCAGTTCAGAACCGACACCAAACCAGAAACTGGAAAAGGATTTGGAGAATGATCATGGAATTCTGGAATCATGGAATCCTGGAATCTGGATGAAATCTGGATGGAATTCCCATTTCAGACCGACACCAAACCGGAACTGGAAAATCATTGGAATTCCACAAAATTCTGGAATCCCCCTTGGAATTCCCAGTTCAGACTGGGACACCAAACACAAACAGGAAAATCACTGGGAAATGGAATTACGGAATTCCAGAATCCAGGTGGAATTCCCAGTTCAAACTGGGACACCAAACAGCACCAGAAACTGGGAAAGGACTTGGAGATGGAATCCTGGAATTCTGGAATTTGGATGGAACTCCCAGTTCAGACTGGGACACCAAGCAGGAACAGGGAAACCATTGGGATACAAAATTATGGAATTCTGGAATTTGGATGGAATTCCCAGTTCTGACTGACCCCAAACAGGAATTAGAAAACTACTGGGAGACAGAACCATGGAATTCTGGAATCCAGGTGGAATTCCCAGTTCAGACTGACACCAAAGCAAAACCGGAAAGCCGCTGGAGATGGAATTATGGAATTCCAGAATCCAGGTGGAATTCCCAGTTCAGACCGACACCAAGCAACATCAGAAACAGGGAAAGGATTGGGAGATGGAATTATGGAATTCTGGAATTCCCAGTTCTGACTGGGACACAAAACAGCACCAGAAACTGGGAAACGCTTGGGAGATGGAATTATGGAATTCTGGAATTCCCAGTTCAGACTGGGACACCAAACAGCACCAGAAACTGGGAAACGACTTGGAGATGGAATCCTGGAATCCTGGAATTTGGATGGAATTCCCAGTTCTGACCGACACCAAGCAACAACAGAAACTGGGAAACCATTGGGAGATGGAATTATGGAATTCTGGAATTCCCAGTTCAGACTGACACCAAACAGCACCAGAAACTGGGAAAGGACTTGGAGATGGAATCCTGGAATTCTGGAATCCAGGTGGAATTCCCAGTTCAGACTGACACCAAACCAAAATCGGAAAGCCGCTGGAGATGGAATCCTGGAATTCCAGAATCCAGGTGGAATTCCCAGTTCAGACCGACACCAAACAGCACCAGAAACAGGGAAAGGATTGGGTAATGGAATTATGGAATTCTGGAATTCCCAGTTCAGACTGGGACACCAAACAGCACCAGAAACAGGGAAAGGATTGGGAGACGGGATCATGGAATTCCAGAATCTGGATGGAATTCCCAGTTCAGAACCGACACCAAACCAGAAACTGGAAAAGGATTTGGAGAATGATCATGGAATTCTGGAATCATGGAATCCTGGAATCTGGATGGAATCTGGATGGAATTCCCATTTCAGACCGACACAAAACCAGAACTGGAAAATCATTGGAATTCCACAAAATTCTGGAATCCCCCTTGGAATTCCCAGTTCAGACTGGGACACCAAACACAAACAGGAAAATCACTGGGAAATGGAATTATGGAATTCCAGAATCCAGGTGGAATTCCCAGTTCAAACTGGGACACCAAACAGCACCAGAAACTGGGAAAGGACTTGGAGATGGAATCCTGGAATTCTGGAATTTGGATGGAACTCCCAGTTCAGACTGGGACACCAAGCAGGAACAGGGAAACCATTGGGATACAAAATTATGGAATTCTGGAATTTGGATGGAATTCCCAGTTCTGACTGACCCCAAACAGGAATTAGAAAACTACTGGGAGACAGAACCATGGAATTCTGGAATCCAGGTGGAATTCCCAGTTCAGACCGACACCAAACCATAACCGGAAAGCCGCTGGAGATGGAATTATGGAATTCCAGAATCCAGGTGGAATTCCCAGTTCAGACCGACACCAAGCAACATCAGAAACAGGGAAAGGATTGGGAGATGGAATTATGGAATTCTGGAATTCCCAGTTCTGACTGGGACACCAAACAGCACCAGAAACTGGGAAAGGACTTGGAGATGGAATCCTGGAATCCTGGAATTTGGATGGAATTCCCAGTTCTGACCGACACCAAGCAACAACAGAAACTGGGAAACCATTGGGAGATGGAATTATGGAATTCTGGAATTCCCAGTTCAGACTGACACCAAACAGCACCAGAAACTGGGAAAGGACTTGGAGATGGAATCCTGGAATTCTGGAATCCAGGTGGAATTCCCAGTTCAGACTGACACCAAACCAAAATCGGAAAGCCGCTGGAGATGGAATCCTGGAATTCCAGAATCCAGGTGGAATTCCCAGTTCAGACCGACACCAAACAGCACCAGAAACAGGGAAAGGATTGGGAGACGGGATCATGGAATTCCAGAATCTGGATGGAATTCCCAGTTCAGAACCGACACCAAACCAGAAACTGGAAAAGGATTTGGAGAATGATCATGGAATTCTGGAATCATGGAATCCTGGAATCTGGATGAAATCTGGATGGAATTCCCATTTCAGACCGACACCAAACCGGAACTGGAAAATCATTGGAATTCCACAAAATTCTGGAAACCCCCTTGGAATTCCCAGTTCAGACTGGGACACCAAACACAAACAGGAAAATCACTGGGAGATGGAATTACGGAATTCCAGAATCCAGGTGGAATTCCCAGTTCAAACTGGGACACCAAACAGCACCAGAAACTGGGAAAGGACTTGGAGATGGAATCCTGGAATTCTGGAATTTGGATGGAACTCCCAGTTCAGACTGGGACACCAAGCAGGAACAGGGAAACCATTGGGATACAAAATTATGGAATTCTGGAATTTGGATGGAATTCCCAGTTCTGACTGACCCCAAACAGGAATTAGAAAACTACTGGGAGACAGAACCATGGAATTCTGGAATCCAGGTGGAATTCCCAGTTCAGACTGACACCAAACCAAAACCGGAAAGCCGCTGGAGATGGAATTATGGAATTCCAGAATCCAGGTGGAATTCCCAGTTCAGACCGACACCAAGCAACATCAGAAACAGGGAAAGGATTGGGAGATGGAATTATGGAATTCTGGAATTCCCAGTTCTGACTGGGACACAAAACAGCACCAGAAACTGGGAAACGCTTGGGAGATGGAATTATGGAATTCTGGAATTCCCAGTTCAGACTGACACCAAACAGCACCAGAAACTGGGAAAGGACTTGGAGATGGAATCCTGGAATTCTGGAATCCAGGTGGAATTCCCAGTTCAGACTGACACCAAACCAAAACCGGAAAGCCGCTGGAGATGGAATCCTGGAATTCCAGAATCCAGGTGGAATTCCCAGTTCAGACCGACACCAAACAGCACCAGAAACAGGGAAACCATTGGGAGATGGAATTATGGAATTCTGGAATTCCCAGTTCAGACTGACCCAAACAGCACCAGAAACAGGGAAAGGATTGGGAGACGGGATCATGGAATTCCAGAATCTGGATGGAATTCCCAGTTCAGAACCAACACCAAACCAGAAACTGGAAAAGGATTTGGAGAATGATCATGGAATTCTGGAATCATGGAATCCTGGAATCTGGGTGGAATCTGGATGGAATTCCCATTTCAGACCGACACCAAACCGGAACTGGAAAATCATTGGAATTCCACAAAATTCTGGAATCCCCCTTGGAATTCCCAGTTCAGACTGGGACACCAAACACAAACAGGAAAATCACTGGGAAATGGAATTATGGAATTCCAGAATCCAGGTGGAATTCCCAGTTCAAACTGGGACACCAAACAGCACCAGAAACTGGGAAAGGACTTGGAGATGGAATCCTGGAATTCTGGAATTTGGATGGAATTCCCAGTTCAGACTGGGACACCAAGCAGGAACAGGGAAACCATTGGGATACAAAATTATGGAATTCTGGAATTTGGATGGAATTCCCAGTTCTGACTGACCCCAAACAGGAATTAGAAAACTACTGGGAGACAGAACCATGGAATTCTGGAATCCAGGTGGAATTCCCAGTTCAGACTGACACCAAACCAAAACCGGAAAGCCGCTGGAGATGGAATTATGGAATTCCAGAATCCAGGTGGAATTCCCAGTTCAGATCGACACCAAGCAACATCAGAAACAGGGAAAGGATTGGGAGATGGAATTATGGAATTCTGGAATTCCCAGTTCTGACTGGGACACCAAACAGCACCAGAAACTGGGAAAGGACTTGGAGATGGAATCCTGGAATCCTGGAATTTGGATGGAATTCCCAGTTCTGACCGACACCAAGCAACAACAGAAACTGGGAAACCATTGGGAGATGGAATTATGGAATTCTGGAATTCCCAGTTCAGACTGACACCAAACAGCACCAGAAACTGGGAAAGGACTTGGAGATGGAATCCTGGAATTCTGGAATCCAGGTGGAATTCCCAGTTCAGACTGACACCAAACCAAAATCGGAAAGCCGCTGGAGATGGAATCCTGGAATTCCAGAATCCAGGTGGAATTCCCAGTTCAGACTGACACCAAACAGCACCAGAAACAGGGAAACCATTGGGAGATGGAATTATGGAATTCTGGAATTCCCAGTTCTGACTGGGACACCAAACAGCACCAGAAACTGGGAAAGGACTTGGAGATGGAATCCTGGAATCCTGGAATTTGGATGGAATTCCCAGTTCTGACCGACACCAAGCAACAACAGAAACTGGGAAACCATTGGGAGATGGAATTATGGAATTCTGGAATTCCCAGTTCAGACTGACACCAAACAGCACCAGAAACTGGGAAAGGACTTGGAGATGGAATCCTGGAATTCTGGAATCCAGGTGGAATTCCCAGTTCAGACTGACACCAAACCAAAATCGGAAAGCCGCTGGAGATGGAATCCTGGAATTCCAGAATCCAGGTGGAATTCCCAGTTCAGACTGACACCAAACAGCACCAGAAACAGGGAAACCATTGGGAGATGGAATTATGGAATTCTGGAATTCCCAGTTCAGACTGACCCAAACAGCACCAGAAACAGGGAAAGGATTGGGAGACGGGATCATGGAATTCCAGAATCTGGATGGAATTCCCAGTTCAGAACCGACACCAAACCAGAAACTGGAAAAGGATTTGGAGAATGATCATGGAATTCTGGAATCATGGAATCCTGGAATCTGGATGAAATCTGGATGGAATTCCCATTTCAGACCGACACCAAACCGGAACTGGAAAATCATTGGAATTCCACAAAATTCTGGAATCCCCCTTGGAATTCCCAGTTCAGACTGGGACACCAAACACAAACAGGAAAATCACTGGGAAATGGAATTATGGAATTCCAGAATCCAGGTGGAATTCCCAGTTCAAACTGGGACACCAAACAGCACCAGAAACTGGGAAAGGACTTGGAGATGGAATCCTGGAATTCTGGAATTTGGATGGAACTCCCAGTTCAGACTGGGACACCAAGCAGGAACAGGGAAACCATTGGGATACAAAATTATGGAATTCTGGAATTTGGATGGAATTCCCAGTTCTGACTGACCCCAAACAGGAATTAGAAAACTACAGGGAGACAGCACCATGGAATTCTGGAATCCAGGTGGAATTCCCAGTTCAGACTGACACCAAACCAAAACCGGAAAGCCGCTGGAGATGGAATTATGGAATTCCAGAATCCAGGTGGAATTCCCAGTTCAGACCGACACCAAGCAACATCAGAAACTGGGAAAGGATTGGGAGGCAGAATTATGGAATTCTGGAATTCCCAGTTCTGACTGGGACACAAAACAGCACCAGAAACTG
Organism: Zonotrichia albicollis; assembly: GCF_047830755.1. NCBI lineage: Eukaryota > Metazoa > Chordata > Aves > Passeriformes > Passerellidae > Zonotrichia > Zonotrichia albicollis. The sequence goes on along the minus strand of NW_027428460.1, from coordinate 932,129 downwards.
GGAAACGCTTGGGAGATGGAATTATGGAATTCTGGAATTCCCAGTTCAGACTGGGACACCAAACAGCACCAGAAACTGGGAAACGACTTGGAGATGGAATCCTGGAATCCTGGAATTTGGATGGAATTCCCAGTTCTGACCGACACCAAGCAACAACAGAAACTGGGAAACCATTGGGAGATGGAATTATGGAATTCTGGAATTCCCAGTTCAGACTGACACCAAACAGCACCAGAAACTGGGAAAGGACTTGGAGATGGAATCCTGGAATTCTGGAATCCAGGTGGAATTCCCAGTTCAGACTGACACCAAACCAAAATCGGAAAGCCGCTGGAGATGGAATCCTGGAATTCCAGAATCCAGGTGGAATTCCCAGTTCAGACCGACACCAAACAGCACCAGAAACAGGGAAACCATTGGGAGATGGAATTATGGAATTCTGGAATTCCCAGTTCAGACTGGGACACCAAACAGCACCAGAAACAGGGAAAGGATTGGGAGACGGGATCATGGAATTCCAGAATCTGGATGGAATTCCCAGTTCAGAACCGACACCAAGCAACATCAGAAACAGGGAAAGGATTGGGAGATGGAATTATGGAATTCTGGAATTCCCAGTTCTGACTGGGACACCAAACAGCACCAGAAACTGGGAAAGGACTTGGAGATGGAATCCTGGAATCCTGGAATTTGGATGGAATTCCCAGTTCTGACCGACACCAAGCAACAACAGAAACTGGGAAACCATTGGGAGATGGAATTATGGAATTCTGGAATTCCCAGTTCAGACTGACACCAAACAGCACCAGAAACTGGGAAAGGACTTGGAGATGGAATCCTGGAATTCTGGAATCCAGGTGGAATTCCCAGTTCAGACTGACACCAAACCAAAATCGGAAAGCCGCTGGAGATGGAATCCTGGAATTCCAGAATCCAGGTGGAATTCCCAGTTCAGACCGACACCAAACAGCACCAGAAACAGGGAAACCATTGGGAGATGGAATTATGGAATTCTGGAATTCCCAGTTCAGACTGACCCAAACAGCACCAGAAACAGGGAAAGGATTGGGAGACGGGATCATGGAATTCCAGAATCTGGATGGAATTCCCAGTTCAGAACCGACACCAAACCAGAAACTGGAAAAGGATTTGGAGAATGATCATGGAATTCTGGAATCATGGAATCCTGGAATCTGGATGAAATCTGGATGGAATTCCCATTTCAGACCGACACCAAACCGGAACTGGAAAATCATTGGAATTCCACAAAATTCTGGAAACCCCCTTGGAATTCCCAGTTCAGACTGGGACACCAAACACAAACAGGAAAATCACTGGGAAATGGAATTACGGAATTCCAGAATCCAGGTGGAATTCCCAGTTCAAACTGGGACACCAAACAGCACCAGAAACTGGGAAAGGACTTGGAGATGGAATCCTGGAATTCTGGAATTTGGATGGAACTCCCAGTTCAGACTGGGACACCAAGCAGGAACAGGGAAACCATTGGGATACAAAATTATGGAATTCTGGAATTTGGATGGAATTCCCAGTTCTGACTGACCCCAAACAGGAATTAGAAAACTACTGGGAGACAGAACCATGGAATTCTGGAATCCAGGTGGAATTCCCAGTTCAGACTGACACCAAACCAAAACCGGAAAGCCGCTGGAGATGGAATTATGGAATTCCAGAATCCAGGTGGAATTCCCAGTTCAGACCGACACCAAGCAACATCAGAAACAGGGAAAGGATTGGGAGATGGAATTATGGAATTCTGGAATTCCCAGTTCAGACTGGGACACAAAACAGCACCAGAAACTGGGAAACCCTTGGGAGATGGAATTATGGAATTCTGGAATTCCCAGTTCAGACTGGGACACCAAACAGCACCAGAAACTGGGAAAGGACTTGGAGATGGAATCCTGGAATCCTGGAATTTGGATGGAATTCCCAGTTCTGACCGACACCAAGCAACAACAGAAACTGGGAAACCATTGGGAGATGGAATTATGGAATTCTGGAATTCCCAGTTCAGACTGACACCAAACAGCACCAGAAACAGGGAAAGGATTGGGAGATGGAATTATGGAATTCTGGAATTCCCAGTTCCGACTGGGACACCAAACAGCACCAGAAACAGGGAAAGGATTGGGAGACGGGATCATGGAATTCCAGAATCTGGATGGAATTCCCAGTTCAGAACCGACACCAAACCAGAAACTGGAAAAGGATTTGGAGAATGATCATGGAATTCTGGAATCATGGAATCCTGGAATCTGGATGGAATCTGGATGGAATTCCCATTTCAGACCGACACCAAACCAGAACTGGAAAATCATTGGAATTCCACAAAATTCTGGAATCCCCCTTGGAATTCCCAGTTCAGACTGGGACACCAAACACAAACAGGAAAATCACTGGGAAATGGAATTATGGAATTCCAGAATCCAGGTGGAATTCCCAGTTCAAACTGGGACACCAAACAGCACCAGAAACTGGGAAAGGACTTGGAGATGGAATCCTGGAATTCTGGAATTTGGATGGAACTCCCAGTTCAGACTGGGACACCAAGCAGGAACAGGGAAACCATTGGGATACAAAATTATGGAATTCTGGAATTTGGATGGAATTCCCAGTTCTGACTGACCCCAAACAGGAATTAGAAAACTACTGGGAGACAGAACCATGGAATTCTGGAATCCAGGTGGAATTCCCAGTTCAGACTGACACCAAACCAAAACCGGAAAGCCGCTGGAGATGGAATTATGGAATTCCAGAATCCAGGTGGAATTCCCAGTTCAGACCGACACCAAGCAACATCAGAAACAGGGAAAGGATTGGGAGATGGAATTATGGAATTCTGGAATTCCCAGTTCTGACTGGGATACAAAACAGCACCAGAAACTGGGAAACCCTTGGGAGATGGAATTATGGAATTCTGGAATTCCCAGTTCAGACTGGGACACCAAACAGCACCAGAAACTGGGAAAGGACTTGGAGATGGAATCCTGGAATCCTGGAATTTGGATGGAATTCCCAGTTCTGACCGACACCAAGCAACAACAGAAACTGGGAAACCATTGGGAGATGGAATTATGGAATTCTGGAATTCCCAGTTCAGACTGGGACACCAAACAGCACCAGAAACTGGGAAAGGACTTGGAGATGGAATCCTGGAATCCTGGAATTTGGATGGAATTCCCAGTTCAGACCGACACCAAGCAACATCAGAAACAGGGAAAGGATTGGGAGATGGAATTATGGAATTCTGGAATTCCCAGTTCAGACTGACACCAAACAGCACCAGAAACTGGGAAAGGACTTGGAGATGGAATCCTGGAATTCTGGAATCCAGGTGGAATTCCCAGTTCAGACTGACACCAAACCAAAATCGGAAAGCCGCTGGAGATGGAACAATGGAATTCCAGAATCCAGGTGGAATTCCCAGTTCAGACCGACACCAAACAGCACCAGAAACAGGGAAACCATTGGGAGGTGGAATTATGGAATTCTGGAATTCCCAGTTCAGACTGACCCAAACAGCACCAGAAACAGGGAAACCATTGGGAGATGGAATTATGGAATTCTGGAATTCCCAGTTCTGACTGGGACACCAAACAGCACCAGAAACAGGGAAAGGATTGGGAGACGGGATCATGGAATTCCAGAATCTGGATGGAATTCCCAGTTCAGAACCGACACCAAACCAGAAACTGGAAAAGGATTTGGAGAATGATCATGGAATTCTGGAATCATGGAATCCTGGAATCTGGATGAAATCTGGATGGAATTCCCATTTCAGACCGACACCAAACCGGAACTGGAAAATCATTGGAATTCCACAAAATTCTGGAATCTCCCTTGGAATTCCCAGTTCAGACTGGGACACCAAACACAAACAGGAAAATCACTGGGAAATGGAATTATGGAATTCTGGAATTCCCAGTTCAGACTGGGACACCAAACAGCACCAGAAACTGGGAAACCCTTGGGAGATGGAATTATGGAATTCTGGAATTCCCAGTTCAGACTGGGACACCAAACAGCACCAGAAACTGGGAAAGGACTTGGAGATGGAATCCTGGAATTCTGGAATTTGGATGGAATTCCCAGTTCTGACCGACACCAAGCAACAACAGAAACTGGGAAACCATTGGGAGATGGAATTATGGAATTCTGGAATTCCCAGTTCAGACTGACACCAAACAGCACCAGAAACTGGGAAAGGACTTGGAGATGGAATCCTGGAATTCTGGAATCCAGGTGGAATTCCCAGTTCAGACTGACACCAAACCAAAACCGGAAAGCCGCTGGAGATGGAACAATGGAATTCCAGAATCCAGGTGGAATTCCCAGTTCAGACTGACACCAAACAGCACCAGAAACAGGGAAAGGATTGGGAGATGGAATTATGGAATTCTGGAATTCCCAGTTCAGACTGACCCAAACAGCACCAGAAACAGGGAAAGGATTGGGAGACGGGATCATGGAATTCCAGAATCTGGATGGAATTCCCAGTTCAGAACCAACACCAAACCAGAAACTGGAAAAGGATTTGGAGAATGATCATGGAATTCTGGAATCATGGAATCCTGGAATCTGGATGGAATCTGGATGGAATTCCCATTTCAGACCGACACCAAACCGGAACTGGAAAATCATTGGAATTCCACAAAATTCTGGAATCCCCCTTGGAATTCCCAGTTCAGACTGGGACACCAAACACAAACAGGAAAATCACTGGGAAATGGAATTATGGAATTCCAGAATCCAGGTGGAATTCCCAGTTCAAACTGGGACACCAAACAGCACCAGAAACTGGGAAAGGACTTGGAGATGGAATCGTGGAATTCTGGAATTTGGATGGAATTCCCAGTTCAGACTGGGACACCAAGCAGGAACAGGGAAACCATTGGGATACAAAATTATGGAATTCTGGAATTTGGATGGAATTCCCAGTTCTGACTGACCCCAAACAGGAATTAGAAAACTACTGGGAGACAGAACCATGGAATTCTGGAATCCAGGTGGAATTCCCAGTTCAGACTGACACCAAACCAAAACCGGAAAGCCGCTGGAGATGGAATTATGGAATTCCAGAATCCAGGTGGAATTCCCAGTTCAGACCGACACCAAGCAACATCAGAAACAGGGAAAGGATTGGGAGATGGAATTATGGAATTCTGGAATTCCCAGTTCAGACTGGGACACCAAACAGCACCAGAAACAGGGAAAGGATTGGGAGACGGGATCATGGAATTCCAGAATCTGGATGGAATTCCCAGTTCAGAACCGACACCAAACCAGAAACTGGAAAAGGATTTGGAGAATGATCATGGAATTCTGGAATCATGGAATCCTGGAATCTGGATGAAATCTGGATGGAATTCCCATTTCAGACCGACACCAAACCGGAACTGGAAAATCATTGGAATTCCACAAAATTCTGGAATCCCCCTTGGAATTCCCAGTTCAGACTGGGACACCAAACACAAACAGGAAAATCACTGGGAAATGGAATTACGGAATTCCAGAATCCAGGTGGAATTCCCAGTTCAAACTGGGACACCAAACAGCACCAGAAACTGGGAAAGGACTTGGAGATGGAATCCTGGAATTCTGGAATTTGGATGGAACTCCCAGTTCAGACTGGGACACCAAGCAGGAACAGGGAAACCATTGGGATACAAAATTATGGAATTCTGGAATTTGGATGGAATTCCCAGTTCTGACTGACCCCAAACAGGAATTAGAAAACTACTGGGAGACAGAACCATGGAATTCTGGAATCCAGGTGGAATTCCCAGTTCAGACTGACACCAAAGCAAAACCGGAAAGCCGCTGGAGATGGAATTATGGAATTCCAGAATCCAGGTGGAATTCCCAGTTCAGACCGACACCAAGCAACATCAGAAACAGGGAAAGGATTGGGAGATGGAATTATGGAATTCTGGAATTCCCAGTTCTGACTGGGACACAAAACAGCACCAGAAACTGGGAAACGCTTGGGAGATGGAATTATGGAATTCTGGAATTCCCAGTTCAGACTGGGACACCAAACAGCACCAGAAACTGGGAAACGACTTGGAGATGGAATCCTGGAATCCTGGAATTTGGATGGAATTCCCAGTTCTGACCGACACCAAGCAACAACAGAAACTGGGAAACCATTGGGAGATGGAATTATGGAATTCTGGAATTCCCAGTTCAGACTGACACCAAACAGCACCAGAAACTGGGAAAGGACTTGGAGATGGAATCCTGGAATTCTGGAATCCAGGTGGAATTCCCAGTTCAGACTGACACCAAACCAAAATCGGAAAGCCGCTGGAGATGGAATCCTGGAATTCCAGAATCCAGGTGGAATTCCCAGTTCAGACCGACACCAAACAGCACCAGAAACAGGGAAAGGATTGGGTAATGGAATTATGGAATTCTGGAATTCCCAGTTCAGACTGGGACACCAAACAGCACCAGAAACAGGGAAAGGATTGGGAGACGGGATCATGGAATTCCAGAATCTGGATGGAATTCCCAGTTCAGAACCGACACCAAACCAGAAACTGGAAAAGGATTTGGAGAATGATCATGGAATTCTGGAATCATGGAATCCTGGAATCTGGATGGAATCTGGATGGAATTCCCATTTCAGACCGACACAAAACCAGAACTGGAAAATCATTGGAATTCCACAAAATTCTGGAATCCCCCTTGGAATTCCCAGTTCAGACTGGGACACCAAACACAAACAGGAAAATCACTGGGAAATGGAATTATGGAATTCCAGAATCCAGGTGGAATTCCCAGTTCAAACTGGGACACCAAACAGCACCAGAAACTGGGAAAGGACTTGGAGATGGAATCCTGGAATTCTGGAATTTGGATGGAACTCCCAGTTCAGACTGGGACACCAAGCAGGAACAGGGAAACCATTGGGATACAAAATTATGGAATTCTGGAATTTGGATGGAATTCCCAGTTCTGACTGACCCCAAACAGGAATTAGAAAACTACTGGGAGACAGAACCATGGAATTCTGGAATCCAGGTGGAATTCCCAGTTCAGACCGACACCAAACCATAACCGGAAAGCCGCTGGAGATGGAATTATGGAATTCCAGAATCCAGGTGGAATTCCCAGTTCAGACCGACACCAAGCAACATCAGAAACAGGGAAAGGATTGGGAGATGGAATTATGGAATTCTGGAATTCCCAGTTCTGACTGGGACACCAAACAGCACCAGAAACTGGGAAAGGACTTGGAGATGGAATCCTGGAATCCTGGAATTTGGATGGAATTCCCAGTTCTGACCGACACCAAGCAACAACAGAAACTGGGAAACCATTGGGAGATGGAATTATGGAATTCTGGAATTCCCAGTTCAGACTGACACCAAACAGCACCAGAAACTGGGAAAGGACTTGGAGATGGAATCCTGGAATTCTGGAATCCAGGTGGAATTCCCAGTTCAGACTGACACCAAACCAAAATCGGAAAGCCGCTGGAGATGGAATCCTGGAATTCCAGAATCCAGGTGGAATTCCCAGTTCAGACCGACACCAAACAGCACCAGAAACAGGGAAAGGATTGGGAGACGGGATCATGGAATTCCAGAATCTGGATGGAATTCCCAGTTCAGAACCGACACCAAACCAGAAACTGGAAAAGGATTTGGAGAATGATCATGGAATTCTGGAATCATGGAATCCTGGAATCTGGATGAAATCTGGATGGAATTCCCATTTCAGACCGACACCAAACCGGAACTGGAAAATCATTGGAATTCCACAAAATTCTGGAAACCCCCTTGGAATTCCCAGTTCAGACTGGGACACCAAACACAAACAGGAAAATCACTGGGAGATGGAATTACGGAATTCCAGAATCCAGGTGGAATTCCCAGTTCAAACTGGGACACCAAACAGCACCAGAAACTGGGAAAGGACTTGGAGATGGAATCCTGGAATTCTGGAATTTGGATGGAACTCCCAGTTCAGACTGGGACACCAAGCAGGAACAGGGAAACCATTGGGATACAAAATTATGGAATTCTGGAATTTGGATGGAATTCCCAGTTCTGACTGACCCCAAACAGGAATTAGAAAACTACTGGGAGACAGAACCATGGAATTCTGGAATCCAGGTGGAATTCCCAGTTCAGACTGACACCAAACCAAAACCGGAAAGCCGCTGGAGATGGAATTATGGAATTCCAGAATCCAGGTGGAATTCCCAGTTCAGACCGACACCAAGCAACATCAGAAACAGGGAAAGGATTGGGAGATGGAATTATGGAATTCTGGAATTCCCAGTTCTGACTGGGACACAAAACAGCACCAGAAACTGGGAAACGCTTGGGAGATGGAATTATGGAATTCTGGAATTCCCAGTTCAGACTGACACCAAACAGCACCAGAAACTGGGAAAGGACTTGGAGATGGAATCCTGGAATTCTGGAATCCAGGTGGAATTCCCAGTTCAGACTGACACCAAACCAAAATCGGAAAGCCGCTGGAGATGGAATCCTGGAATTCCAGAATCCAGGTGGAATTCCCAGTTCAGACCGACACCAAACAGCACCAGAAACAGGGAAAGGATTGGGAGATGGAATTATGGAATTCTGGAATTCCCAGTTCCGACTGGGACACCAAACAGCACCAGAAACAGGGAAAGGATTGGGAGACGGGATCATGGAATTCCAGAATCTGGATGGAATTCCCAGTTCAGAACCGACACCAAACCAGAAACTGGAAAAGGATTTGGAGAATGATCATGGAATTCTGGAATCATGGAATCCTGGAATCTGGATGGAATCTGGATGGAATTCCCATTTCAGACCGACACCAAACCAGAACTGGAAAATCATTGGAATTCCACAAAATTCTGGAATCCCCCTTGGAATTCCCAGTTCAGACTGGGACACCAAACACAAACAGGAAAATCACTGGGAAATGGAATTATGGAATTCCAGAATCCAGGTGGAATTCCCAGTTCAAACTGGGACACCAAACAGCACCAGAAACTGGGAAAGGACTTGGAGATGGAATCCTGGAATTCTGGAATTTGGATGGAACTCCCAGTTCAGACTGGGACACCAAGCAGGAACAGGGAAACCATTGGGATACAAAATTATGGAATTCTGGAATTTGGATGGAATTCCCAGTTCTGACTGACCCCAAACAGGAATTAGAAAACTACTGGGAGACAGAACCATGGAATTCTGGAATCCAGGTGGAATTCCCAGTTCAGACTGACACCAAACCAAAACCGGAAAGCCGCTGGAGATGGAATTATGGAATTCCAGAATCCAGGTGGAATTCCCAGTTCAGACCGACACCAAGCAACATCAGAAACAGGGAAAGGATTGGGAGATGGAATTATGGAATTCTGGAATTCCCAGTTCTGACTGGGATACAAAACAGCACCAGAAACTGGGAAACCATTGGGAGATGGAATTATGGAATTCTGGAATTCCCAGTTCAGACTGGGACACCAAACAGCACCAGAAACTGGGAAAGGACTTGGAGATGGAATCCTGGAATCCTGGAATTTGGATGGAATTCCCAGTTCTGACCGACACCAAGCAACAACAGAAACTGGGAAACCATTGGGAGATGGAATTATGGAATTCTGGAATTCCCAGTTCAGACTGGGACACCAAACAGCACCAGAAACTGGGAAAGGACTTGGAGATGGAATCCTGGAATCCTGGAATTTGGATGGAATTCCCAGTTCAGACCGACACCAAGCAACATCAGAAACAGGGAAAGGATTGGGAGATGGAATTATGGAATTCTGGAATTCCCAGTTCAGACTGACACCAAACAGCACCAGAAACTGGGAAAGGACTTGGAGATGGAATCCTGGAATTCTGGAATCCAGGTGGAATTCCCAGTTCAGACTGACACCAAACCAAAATCGGAAAGCCGCTGGAGATGGAACAATGGAATTCCAGAATCCAGGTGGAATTCCCAGTTCAGACCGACACCAAACAGCACCAGAAACAGGGAAACCATTGGGAGGTGGAATTATGGAATTCTGGAATTCCCAGTTCAGACTGACCCAAACAGCACCAGAAACAGGGAAACCATTGGGAGATGGAATTATGGAATTCTGGAATTCCCAGTTCAGTCTGACCCAAACACCACCAGAAACAGGGAAAGGATTGGGAGATGGAATTATGGAATTCTGGAATTCCCAGTTCAGACTGGGACACCAAACAGCACCAGAAACAGGGAAAGGATTGGGAGACGGGATCATGGAATTCCAGAATCTGGATGGAATTCCCAGTTCAGAACCAACACCAAACCAGAAACTGGAAAAGGATTTGGAGAATGATCATGGAATTCTGGAATCATGGAATCCTGGAATCTGGATGAAATCTGGATGGAATTCCCATTTCAGACCGACACCAAACCGGAACTGGAAAATCATTGGAATTCCACAAAATTCTGGAATCTCCCTTGGAATTCCCAGTTCAGACTGGGACACCAAACACAAACAGGAAAATCACTGGGAAATGGAATTATGGAATTCCAGAATCCAGGTGGAATTCCCAGTTCAAACTGGGACACCAAACAGCACCAGAAACTGGGAAAGGACTTGGAGATGGAATCCTGGAATTCTGGAATTTGGATGGAATTCCCAGTTCAGACTGGGACACCAAGCAGGAACAGGGAAACCATTGGGATACAAAATTATGGAATTCTGGAATTTGGATGGAATTCCCAGTTCTGACTGACCCCAAACAGGAATTAGAAAACTACTGGGAGACAGAACCATGGAATTCTGGAATCCAGGTGGAATTCCCAGTTCAGACTGACACCAAACCAAAACCGGAAAGCCGCTGGAGATGGAATTATGGAATTCCAGAATCCAGGTGGAATTCCCAGTTCAGACCGACACCAAGCAACATCAGAAACAGGGAAAGGATTGGGAGATGGAATTATGGAATTCTGGAATTCCCAGTTCAGACTGGGACACCAAACAGCACCAGAAACTGGGAAAGGACTTGGAGATGGAATCCTGGAATCCTGGAATTTGGATGGAATTCCCAGTTCTGACCGACACCAAGCAACAACAGAAACTGGGAAACCATTGGGAGATGGAATTATGGAATTCTGGAATTCCCAGTTCAGACTGACACCAAACAGCACCAGAAACTGGGAAAGGACTTGGTGATGGAATCCTGGAATTCTGGAATCCAGGTGGAATTCCCAGTTCAGACTGACACCAAACCAAAATCGGAAAGCCGCTGGAGATGGAATCCTGGAATTCCAGAATCCAGGTGGAATTCCCAGTTCAGACCGACACCAAACAGCACCAGAAACAGGGAAACCATTGGGAGATGGAATTATGGAATTCTGGAATTCCCAGTTCAGACTGACCCAAACAGCACCAGAAACAGGGAAAGGATTGGGAGACGGGATCATGGAATTCCAGAATCTGGATGGAATTCCCAGTTCAGAACCGACACCAAACCAGAAACTGGAAAAGGATTTGGAGAATGATCATGGAATTCTGGAATCATGGAATCCTGGAATCTGGATGGAATCTGGATGGAATTCCCATTTCAGACCGACACCAAACCGGAACTGGAAAATCATTGGAATTCCACAAAATTCTGGAAACCCCCTTGGAATTCCCAGTTCAGACTGGGACACCAAACACAAACAGGAAAATCACTGGGAAATGGAATTATGGAATTCCAGAATCCAGGTGGAATTCCCAGTTCAAACTGGGACACCAAACAGCACCAGAAACTGGGAAAGGACTTGGAGATGGAATCCTGGAATTCTGGAATTTGGATGGAACTCCCAGTTCAGACTGGGACACCAAGCAGGAACAGGGAAACCATTGGGATACAAAATTATGGAATTCTGGAATTTGGATGGAATTCCCAGTTCTGACTGACCCCAAACAGGAATTAGAAAACTACTGGGAGACAGAACCATGGAATTCTGGAATCCAGGTGGAATTCCCAGTTCAGACTGACACCAAACCAAAACCGGAAAGCCGCTGGAGATGGAATTATGGAATTCCAGAATCCAGGTGGAATTCCCAGTTCAGACCGACACCAAACAGCACCAGAAACAGGGAAAGGATTGGGTAATGGAATTATGGAATTCTGGAATTCCCAGTTCAGACTGGGACACCAAACAGCACCAGAAACAGGGAAAGGATTGGGAGACGGGATCATGGAATTCCAGAATCTGGATGGAATTCCCAGTTCAGAACCGACACCAAACCAGAAACTGGAAAAGGATTTGGAGAATGATCATGGAATTCTGGAATCATGGAATCCTGGAATCTGGATGGAATCTGGATGGAATTCCCATTTCAGACCGACACCAAACCAGAACTGGAAAATCATTGGAATTCCACAAAATTCTGGAATCCCCCTTGGAATTCCCAGTTCAGACTGGGACACCAAACACAAACAGGAAAATCACTGGGAAATGGAATTATGGAATTCCAGAATCCAGGTGGAATTCCCAGTTCAAACTGGGACACCAAACAGCACCAGAAACTGGGAAAGGACTTGGAGATGGAATCCTGGAATTCTGGAATTTGGATGGAACTCCCAGTTCAGACTGGGACACCAAGCAGGAACAGGGAAACCATTGGGATACAAAATTATGGAATTCTGGAATTTGGATGGAATTCCCAGTTCTGACTGACCCCAAACAGGAATTAGAAAACTACTGGGAGACAGAACCATGGAATTCTGGAATCCAGGTGGAATTCCCAGTTCAGACTGACACCAAACCAAAACCGGAAAGCCGCTGGAGATGGAATTATGGAATTCCAGAATCCAGGTGGAATTCCCAGTTCAGACCGACACCAAGCAACATCAGAAACAGGGAAAGGATTGGGAGATGGAATTATGGAATTCTGGAATTCCCAGTTCTGACTGGGATACAAAACAGCACCAGAAACTGGGAAACCCTTGGGAGATGGAATTATGGAATTCTGGAATTCCCAGTTCAGACTGGGACACCAAACAGCACCAGAAACTGGGAAAGGACTTGGAGATGGAATCCTGGAATCCTGGAATTTGGATGGAATTCCCAGTTCTGACCGACACCAAGCAACAACAGAAACTGGGAAACCATTGGGAGATGGAATTATGGAATTCTGGAATTCCCAGTTCAGACTGGGACACCAAACAGCACCAGAAACTGGGAAAGGACTTGGAGATGGAATCCTGGAATCCTGGAATTTGGATGGAATTCCCAGTTCAGACCGACACCAAGCAACATCAGAAACAGGGAAAGGATTGGGAGATGGAATTATGGAATTCTGGAATTCCCAATTCAGACTGACACCAAACAGCACCAGAAACTGGGAAAGGACTTGGAGATGGAATCCTGGAATTCTGGAATCCAGGTGGAATTCCCAGTTCTGACTGACACCAAACCAAAATCGGAAAGCCGCTGGAGATGGAACAATGGAATTCCAGAATCCAGGTGGAATTCCCAGTTCAGACCGACACCAAACAGCACCAGAAACAGGGAAACCATTGGGAGGTGGAATTATGGAATTCTGGAATTCCCAGTTCAGACTGACCCAAACAGCACCAGAAACAGGGAAACCATTGGGAGATGGAATTATGGAATTCTGGAATTCCCAGTTCAGTCTGACCCAAACACCACCAGAAACAGGGAAAGGATTGGGAGATGGAATTATGGAATTCTGGAATTCCCAGTTCAGACTGGGACACCAAACAGCACCAGAAACAGGGAAAGGATTGGGAGACGGGATCATGGAATTCCAGAATCTGGATGGAATTCCCAGTTCAGAACCGACACCAAACCAGAAACTGGAAAAGGATTTGGAGAATGATCATGGAATTCTGGAATCATGGAATCCTGGAATCTGGATGAAATCTGGATGGAATTCCCATTTCAGACCGACACCAAACCGGAACTGGAAAATCATTGGAATTCCACAAAATTCTGGAATCTCCCTTGGAATTCCCAGTTCAGACTGGGACACCAAACACAAACAGGAAAATCACTGGGAAATGGAATTATGGAATTCCAGAATCCAGGTGGAATTCCCAGTTCAAACTGGGACACCAAACAGCACCAGAAACTGGGAAAGGACTTGGAGATGGAATCCTGGAATTCTGGAATTTGGATGGAACTCCCAGTTCAGACTGGGACACCAAGCAGGAACACGGAAACCATTGGGATACAAAATTATGGAATTCTGGAATTTGGATGGAATTCCCAGTTCTGACTGACCCCAAACAGGAATTAGAAAACTACTGGGAGACAGAACCATGGAATTCTGGAATCCAGGTGGAATTCCCAGTTCAGACTGACACCAAACCAAAACCGGAAAGCCGCTGGAGATGGAATTATGGAATTCCAGAATCCAGGTGGAATTCCCAGTTCAGACCGACACCAAGCAACATCAGAAACAGGGAAAGGATTGGGAGATGGAATTATGGAATTCTGGAATTCCCAGTTCTGACTGGGACACCAAACAGCACCAGAAACTGGGAAAGGACTTGGAGATGGAATCCTGGAATCCTGGAATTTGGATGGAATTCCCAGTTCTGACCGACACCAAGCAACAACAGAAACTGGGAAACCATTGGGAGATGGAATTATGGAATTCTGGAATTCCCAGTTCAGACTGACACCAAACAGCACCAGAAACTGGGAAAGGACTTGGTGATGGAATCCTGGAATTCTGGAATCCAGGTGGAATTCCCAGTTCAGACTGACACCAAACCAAAATCGGAAAGCCGCTGGAGATGGAATCCTGGAATTCCAGAATCCAGGTGGAATTCCCAGTTCAGACCGACACCAAACAGCACCAGAAACAGGGAAACCATTGGGAGATGGAATTATGGAATTCTGGAATTCCCAGTTCAGACTGACCCAAACAGCACCAGAAACAGGGAAAGGATTGGGAGACGGGATCATGGAATTCCAGAATCTGGATGGAATTCCCAGTTCAGAACCGACACCAAACCAGAAACTGGAAAAGGATTTGGAGAATGATCATGGAATTCTGGAATCATGGAATCCTGGAATCTGGATGGAATCTGGATGGAATTCCCATTTCAGACCGACACCAAACCGGAACTGGAAAATCATTGGAATTCCACAAAATTCTGGAATCCCCCTTGGAATTCCCAGTTCAGACTGGGACACCAAACACAAACAGGAAAATCACTGGGAAATGAAATTATGGAATTCCAGAATCCAGGTGGAATTCCCAGTTCAAACTGGGACACCAAACAGCACCAGAAACTGGGAAAGGACTTGGAGATGGAATCCTGGAATTCTGGAATTTGGATGGAATTCCCAGTTCAGACTGGGACACCAAGCAGGAACAGGGAAACCATTGGGATACAAAATTATGGAATTCTGGAATTTGGATGGAATTCCCAGTTCTGACTGACCCCAAACAGGAATTAGAAAACTACTGGGAGACAGAACCATGGAATTCTGGAATCCAGGTGGAATTCCCAGTTCAGACTGACACCAAACCAAAACCGGAAAGCCGCTGGAGATGGAATTATGGAATTCCAGAATCCAGGTGGAATTCCCAGTTCAGACCGACACCAAGCAATATCAGAAACAGGGAAAGGATAGGGAGATGGAATTATGGAATTCTGGAATTCCCAGTTCTGACTGGGACACAAAACAGCACCAGAAACTGGGAAACCCTTGGGAGATGGAATTATGGAATTCTGGAATTCCCAGTTCAGACTGGGACACCAAACAGCACCAGAAACTGGGAAACGACTTGGAGATGGAATCCTGGAATCCTGGAATTTGGATGGAATTCCCAGTTCTGACCGACACCAAGCAACAACAGAAACTGGGAAACCATTGGGAGATGGAATTATGGAATTCTGGAATTCCCAGTTCAGACTGACACCAAACAGCACCAGAAACTGGGAAAGGACTTGGAGATGGAATCCTGGAATCCTGGAATTTGGATGGAATTCCCAGTTCTGACCGACACCAAGCAACAACAGAAACTGGGAAACCATTGGGAGATGGAATTATGGAATTCTGGAATTCCCAGTTCAGACTGACCCAAACAGCACCAGAAAAAGGGAAAGGATTGGGAGACGGGATCATGGAATTCCCGAATCTGGATGGAATTCCCAGTTCAGAACCAACACCAAACCAGAAACTGGAAAAGGATTTGGAGAATGATCATGGAATTCTGGAATCATGGAATCCTGGAATCTGGATGGAATCTGGATGGAATTCCCATTTCAGACCGACACCAAACCGGAACTGGAAAATCATTGGAATTCCACAAAATTCTGGAATCCCCCTTGGAATTCCCAGTTCAGACTGGGACACCAAACACAAACAGGAAAATCACTGGGAAATGGAATTATGGAATTCCAGAATCCAGGTGGAATTCCCAGTTCAAACTGGGACACCAAACAGCACCAGAAACTGGGAAAGGACTTGGAGATGGAATCCTGGAATTCTGGAATTTGGATGGAATTCCCAGTTCAGACTGGGACACCAAGCAGGAACAGGGAAACCATTGGGATACAAAATTATGGAATTCTGGAATTTGGATGGAATTCCCAGTTCTGACTGACCCCAAACAGGAATTAGAAAACTACTGGGAGACAGAACCATGGAATTCTGGAATCCAGGTGGAATTCCCAGTTCAGACTGACACCAAACCAAAACAGGAAAGCCGCTGGCGATGGAATTATGGAATTCCAGAATCCAGGTGGAATTCCCAGTTCAGACCGACACCAAGCAACATCAGAAACAGGGAAAGGATTGGGAGATGGAATTATGGAATTCTGGATTCCCAGTTCTGACTGGGACACAAAACAGCACCAGAAACTGGGAAACCCTTGGGAGATGGAATTATGGAATTCTGGAATTCCCAGTTCAGACTGGGACACCAAACAGCACCAGAAACTGGGAAAGGACTTGGAGATGGAATCCTGGAATCTTGGAATTTGGATGGAATTCCCAGTTCTGACCAACACCAAGCAACAACAGAAACTGGGAAACCATTGGGAGATGGAATTATGGAATTCTGGAATTCCCAGTTCAGACTGACACCAAACAGCACCAGAAACAGGGAAAGGACTCTGAGATGGAATCCTGGAATTCTGGAATCCAGGTGGAATTCCCAGTTCTGACTGACACCAAACCAAAATCGGAAAGCCGCTGGAGATGGAATCCTGGAATTCCAGAATCCAGGTGGAATTCCCAGTTCAGACCGACACCAAACAGCACCAGAAACAGGGAAACCATTGGGAGATGGAATTATGGAATTCTGGAATTCCCAGTTCAGACTGACCCAAACAGCACCAGAAACAGGGAAAGGATTGGGAGACGGGATCATGGAATTCCAGAATCTGGATGGAATTCCCAGTTCAGAACCGACACCAAACCAGAAACTGGAAAAGGATTTGGAGAATGATCATGGAATCCTGGAATCATGGAATCCTGGAATCTGGATGGAATCTGGATGGAATTCCCATTTCAGACCGACACCAAACCGGAACTGGAAAATCATTGGAATTCCACAAAATTCTGGAATCCCCCTTGGAATTCCCAGTTCAGACTGGGACACCAAACACAAACAGGAAAATCACTGGGAAATGGAATTATGGAATTCCAGAATCCAGGTGGAATTCCCAGTTCAAACTGGGACACCAAACAGCACCAGAAACTGGGAAAGGACTTGGAGATGGAATCCTGGAATTCTGGAATTTGGATGGAATTCCCAGTTCAGACTGGGACACCAAGCAGGAACAGGGAAACCATTGGGATACAAAATTATGGAATTCTGGAATTTGGATGGAATTCCCAGTTCTGACTGACCCCAAACAGGAATTAGAAAACTACTGGGAGACAGAACCATGGAATTCTGGAATCCAGGTGGAATTCCCAGTTCAGACTGACACCAAACCAAAACCGGAAAGCCGCTGGAGATGGAATTATGGAATTCCAGAATCCAGGTGGAATTCCCAGTTCAGACCGACACCAAGCAACATCAGAAACAGGGAAAGGATTGGGAGATGGAATTATGGAATTCTGGAATTCCCAGTTCAGACTGGGACACCAAACAGCACCAGAAACTGGGAAAGGACTTGGAGATGGAATCCTGGAATCCTGGAATTTGGATGGAATTCCCAGTTCTGACCGACACCAAGCAACAACAGAAACTGGGAAACCATTGGGAGATGGAATTGTGGAATTCTGGAATTCCCAGTTCAGACTGACACCAAACAGCACCAGAAACTGGGAAAGGACTTGGTGATGGAATCCTGGAATTCTGGAATCCAGGTGGAATTCCCAGTTCAGACTGACACCAAACCAAAATCGGAAAGCCGCTGGAGATGGAACAATGGAATTCCAGAATCCAGGTGGAATTCCCAGTTCAGACCGACACCAAACAGCACCAGAAACAGGGAAACCATTGGGAGGTGGAATTATGGAATTCTGGAATTCCCAGTTCAGACTGACCCAAACAGCACCAGAAACAGGGAAAGGATTGGGAGACGGGATCATGGAATTCCAGAATCTGGATGGAATTCCCAGTTCAGAACCGACACCAAACCAGAAACTGGAAAAGGATTTGGAGAATGATCATGGAATTCTGGAATCATGGAATCCTGGAATCTGGATGGAATCTGGATGGAATTCCCATTTCAGACCGACACCAAACCAGAACTGGAAAATCATTGGAATTCCACAAAATTCTGGAATCCCCCTTGGAATTCCCAGTTCAGACTGGGACACCAAACACAAACAGGAAAATCACTGGGAGATGGAATTATGGAATTCCAGAATCCAGGTGGAATTCCCAGTTCAAACTGGGACACCAAACAGCACCAGAAACTGGGAAAGGACTTGGAGATGGAATCCTGGAATTCTGGAATTTGGATGGAATTCCCAGTTCAGACTGGGACACCAAGCAGGAACAGGGAAACCATTGGGATACAAAATTATGGAATTCTGGAATTTGGATGGAATTCCCAGTTCTGACTGACCCCAAACAGGAATTAGAAAACTACTGGGAGACAGAACCATGGAATTCTGGAATCCAGGTGGAATTCCCAGTTCAGACTGACACCAAAGCAAAACCGGAAAGCCGCTGGAGATGGAATCATGGAATTCCAGAATCCAGGTGGAATTCCCAGTTCAGACCGACACCAAGCAACATCAGAAACAGGGAAAGGATTGGGAGATGGAATTATGGAATTCTGGAATTCCCAGTTCAGACTGGGACACCAAACAGCACCAGAAACTGGGAAAGGACTTGGAGATGGAATCCTGGAATCCTGGAATTTGGATGGAATTCCCAGTTCTGACCGACACTAAGCATCAACAGAATCTGGGAAACCATTGGGAGATGGAATTTGGATGGAATTCTGGAATTCCCAGTTCAGACTGACACCAAACAGCACCAGAAACTGGGAAAGGACTTGGTGATGGAATCCTGGAATTCTGGAATCCAGGTGGAATTCCCAGTTCAGACTGACACCAAACCAAAATCGGAAAGCCGCTGGAGATGGAATCCTGGAATTCTGGAATCCAGGTGGAATTCCCAGTTCAGACCGACACCAAACAGCACCAGAAACAGGGAAAGGATTGGGAGATGGAATTATGGAATTCTGGAATTCCCAGTTCAGACTGGGACACCAAACAGCACCAGAAACTGGGAAAGGACTTGGAGATGGAATCCTGGAATCCTGGAATTTGGATGGAATTCCCAGTTCTGACCGACACCAAGCAACAACAGAAACTGGGAAACCATTGGGAGATGGAATTATGGAATTCTGGAATTCCCAGTTCAGACTGGGACACCAAACAGCACCAGAAACAGGGAAAGGATTGGGAGATGGAATTATGGAATTCTGGAATTCCCAGTTCAGACTGACCCAAACAGCACCAGAAACAGGGAAAGGTTTGGGAGACGGGATCATGGAATTCCAGAATCTGGATGGAATTCCCAGTTCAGAACCAACACCAAACCAGAAACTGGAAAAGGATTTGGAGAATGATCATGGAATTCTGGAATCATGGAATCCTGGAATCTGGATGGAATCTGGATGGAATTCCCATTTCAGACCGACACCAAACCGGAACTGGAAAATCATTGGAATTCCACAAAATTCTGGAATCCCCCTTGGAATTCCCAGTTCAGACTGGGACACCAAACACAAACAGGAAAATCACTGGGAAATGGAATTATGGAATTCCAGAATCCAGGTGGAATTCCCAGTTCAAACTGGGACACCAAACAACACCAGAAACTGGGAAAGGACTTGGAGATGGAATCCTGGAATTCTGGAATTTGGATGGAATTCCCAGTTCAGACTGGGACACCAAGCAGGAACAGGGAAACCATTGGGATACAAAATTATGGAATTCTGGAATTTGGATGGAATTCCCAGTTCTGACTGACCCCAAACAGGAATTAGAAAACTACTGGGAGACAGAACCATGGAATTCTGGAATCCAGGTGGAATTCCCAGTTCAGACTGACACCAAACCAAAACAGGAAAGCCGCTGGCGATGGAATTATGGAATTCCAGAATCCAGGTGGAATTCCCAGTTCAGACCGACACCAAGCAACATCAGAAACAGGGAAAGGATTGGGAGATGGAATTAAGGAATTCTGGAATTCCCAGTTCTGACTGGGACACAAAACAGCACCAGAAACTGGGAAACCCTTGGGAGATGGAATTATGGAATTCTGGAATTCCCAGTTCAGACTGGGACACCAAACAGCACCAGAAACTGGGAAAGGACTTGGAGATGGAATCCTGGAATCCTGGAATTTGGATGGAATTCCCAGTTCTGACCGACACCAAGCAACAACAGAAACTGGGAAACCATTGGGAGATGGAATTATGGAATTCTGGAATTCCCAGTTCAGACTGACACCAAACAGCACCAGAAACAGGGAAAGGACTCTGAGATGGAATCCTGGAATTCTGGAATCCAGGTGGAATTCCCAGTTCTGACCGACACCAAACCAAAATCGGAAAGCCGCTGGAGATGGAATCCTGGAATTCCAGAATCCAGGTGGAATTCCCAGTTCAGACCGACACCAAACAGCACCAGAAACAGGGAAACCATTGGGAGATGGAATTATGGAATTCTGGAATTCCCAGTTCAGACTGACCCAAACAGCACCAGAAACAGGGAAAGGATTGGGAGACGGGATCATGGAATTCCAGAATCTGGATGGAATTCCCAGTTCAGAACCGACACCAAACCAGAAACTGGAAAAGGATTTGGAGAATGATCATGGAATTCTGGAATCATGGAATCCTGGAATCTGGATGAAATCTGGATGGAATTCCCATTTCAGACCGACACCAAACCGGAACTGGAAAATCATTGGAATTCCACAAAATTCTGGAATCCCCCTTGGAATTCCCAGTTCAGACTGGGACACCAAACACAAACAGGAAAATCACTGGGAAATGGAATTATGGAATTCCAGAATCCAGGTGGAATTCCCAGTTGAAACTGGGACACCAAACAGCACCAGAAACTGGGAAAGGACTTGGAGATGGAATCCTGGAATTCTGGAATTTGGATGGAATTCCCAGTTCAGACTGGGACACCAAGCAGGAACAGGGAAACCATTGGGATACAAAATTATGGAATTCTGGAATTTGGATGGAATTCCCAGTTCTGACTGACCCCAAACAGGAATTAGAAAACTACTGGGAGACAGAACCATGGAATTCTGGAATCCAGGTGGAATTCCCAGTTCAGACTGACACCAAAGCAAAACCGGAAAGCCGCTGGAGATGGAATTATGGAATTCCAGAATCCAGGTGGAATTCCCAGTTCAGACCGACACCAAGCAACATCAGAAACAGGGAAAGGATTGGGAGATGGAATTAAGGAATTCTGGAATTCCCAGTTCTGACTGGGACACAAAACAGCACCAGAAACAGGGAAACGCTTGGGAGATGGAATTATGGAATTCTGGAATTCCCAGTTCAGACTGGGACACCAAACAGCACCAGAAACTGGGAAAGGACTTGGAGATGGAATCCTGGAATCCTGGAATTTGGATGGAATTCCCAGTTCTGACCGACACCAAGCAACAACAGAAACTGGGAAACCATTGGGAGATGGAATTATGGAATTCTGGAATTCCCAGTTCAGACTGACCCAAACAGCACCAGAAACTGGGAAAGGACTTGGAGATGGAATCCTGGAATTCTGGAATCCAGGTGGAATTCCCAGTTCAGACTGACACCAAACCAAAATCGGAAAGCCGCTGGAGATGGAACAATGGAATTCCAGAATCCAGGTGGAATTCCCAGTTCAGACTGACACCAAACAGCACCAGAAACAGGGAAACCATTGGGAGATGGAATTATGGAATTCTGGAATTCCCAGTTCAGACTGACCCAAACAGCACCAGAAACAGGGAAAGGACTTGGAGATGGAATTCTGGAATTCTGGAATCCAGGTGGAATTCCCAGTTCAGACTGACACCAAACCAAAATCGGAAAGCCGCTGGAGATGGAACAATGGAATTCCAGAATCCAGGTGGAATTCCCAGTTCAGACCGACACCAAACAGCACCAGAAACAGGGAAACCATTGGGAGATGGAATTATGGAATTCTGGAATTCCCAGTTCAGACTGGGACACCAAACAGCACCAGAAACAGAGAAAGGATTGGGAGACAGGATCATGGAATTCCAGAATCTGGATGGAATTCCCAGTTCAGAACCGACACCAAACCAGAAACTGGAAAAGGATTTGGAGAATGATCATGGAATTCTGGAATCATGGAATCCTGGAATCTGGGTGGAATCTGGATGGAATTCCCATTTCAGACCGACACCAAACCGGAACTGGAAAATCATTGGAATTCCACAAAATTCTGGAATCCCCCTTGGAATTCCCAGTTCAGACTGGGACACCAAACACAAACAGGAAAATCACTGGGAAATGGAATTATGGAATTCCAGAATCCAGGTGGAATTCCCAGTTCAAACTGGGACACCAAACAGCACCAGAAACTGGGAAAGGACTTGGAGATGGAATCGTGGAATTCTGGAATTTGGATGGAATTCCCAGTTCAGACTGGGACACCAAGCAGGAACAGGGAAACCATTGGGATACAAAATTATGGAATTCTGGAATTTGGATGGAATTCCCAGTTCTGACTGACCCCAAACAGGAATTAGAAAACTACTGGCAGACAGAACCATGGAATTCTGGAATCCAGGTGGAATTCCCAGTTCAGACTGACACCAAACCAAAACCGGAAAGCCGCTGGAGATGGAATTATGGAATTCCAGAATCCAGGTGGAATTCCCAGTTCAGACCGACACCAAGCAACATCAGAAACAGGGAAAGGATTGGGAGATGGAATTATGGAATTCTGGAATTCCCAGTTCAGACTGGGACACCAAACAGCACCAGAAACTGGGAAAGGACTTGGAGATGGAATCCTGGAATCCTGGAATTTGGATGGAATTCCCAGTTCTGACCGACACCAAGCAACAACAGAAACTGGGAAACCATTGGGAGATGGAATTATGGAATTCTGGAATTCCCAGTTCAGACTGACACCAAACAGCACCAGAAACTGGGAAAGGACTTGGAGATGGAATCCTGGAATCCTGGAATTTGGATGGAATTCCCAGTTCTGACCGACACCAAGCAACAACAGAAACTGGGAAAGGACTTGGAGATGGAATTATGGAATTCTGGAATTCCCAGTTCAGACTGACACCAAACAGCACCAGAAACTGGGAAAGGACTTGGAGATGGAATCCTGGAATTCTGGAATCCAGGTGGAATTCCCAGTTCAGACTGACACCAAACCAAAACCGGAAAGCCGCTGGAGATGGAACAATGGAATTCCAGAATCCAGGTGGAATTCCCAGTTCAGACCGACACCAAACAGCACCAGAAACAGGGAAACCATTGGGAGATGGAATTATGGAATTCTGGAATTCCCAGTTCAGACTGACCCAAACAGCACCAGAAACAGGGAAAGGATTGGGAGACGGGATCATGGAATTCCAGAATCTGGATGGAATTCCCAGTTCAGAACCGACACCAAACCAGAAACTGGAAAAGGATTTGGAGAATGATCATGGATCTCTGGAATCATGGAATCCTGGAATCTGGATGGAATCTGGATGGAATTCCCATTTCAGACCGACACCAAACCGGAACTGGAAAATCATTGGAATTCCACAAAATTCTGGAATCCCCCTTGGAATTCCCAGTTCAGACTGGGACACCAAACACAAACAGGAAAATCACTGGGAAATGGAATTATGGAATTCCAGAATCCAGGTGGAATTCCCAGTTCAAACTGGGACACCAAACAGCACCAGAAACTGGGAAAGGACTTGGAGATGGAATCGTGGAATTCTGGAATTTGGATGGAATTCCCAGTTCAGACTGGGACACCAAGCAGGAACAGGGAAACCATTGGGATACAAAATTATGGAATTCTGGAATTTGGATGGAATTCCCAGTTCTGACTGACCCCAAACAGGAATTAGAAAACTACTGGCAGACAGAACCATGGAATTCTGGAATCCAGGTGGAATTCCCAGTTCAGACTGACACCAAACCAAAACCGGAAAGCCGCTGGAGATGGAATTATGGAATTCCAGAATCCAGGTGGAATTCCCAGTTCAGACCGACACCAAGCAACATCAGAAACAGGGAAAGGATTGGGAGATGGAATTATGGAATTCTGGAATTCCCAGTTCAGACTGGGACACCAAACAGCACCAGAAACTGGGAAAGGACTTGGAGATGGAATCCTGGAATCCTGGAATTTGGATGGAATTCCCAGTTCTGACCGACACCAAGCAACAACAGAAACTGGGAAACCATTGGGAGATGGAATTATGGAATTCTGGAATTCCCAGTTCAGACTGACACCAAACAGCACCAGAAACTGGGAAAGGACTTGGAGATGGAATCCTGGAATCCTGGAATTTGGATGGAATTCCCAGTTCTGACCGACACCAAGCAACAACAGAAACTGGGAAAGGACTTGGAGGTGGAATTATGGAATTCTGGAATTCCCAGTTCAGACTGACACCAAACAGCACCAGAAACTGGGAAAGGACTTGGAGATGGAATCCTGGAATTCTGGAATCCAGGTGGAATTCCCAGTTCAGACTGACACCAAACCAAAACCGGAAAGCCGCTGGAGATGGAACAATGGAATTCCAGAATCCAGGTGGAATTCCCAGTTCAGACCGACACCAAACAGCACCAGAAACAGGGAAACCATTGGGAGATGGAATTATGGAATTCTGGAATTCCCAGTTCAGACTGACCCAAACAGCACCAGAAACAGGGAAAGGATTGGGAGACGGGATCATGGAATTCCAGAATCTGGATGGAATTCCCAGTTCAGAACCGACACCAAACCAGAAACTGGAAAAGGATTTGGAGAATGATCATGGATCTCTGGAATCATGGAATCCTGGAATCTGGATGGAATCTGGATGGAATTCCCATTTCAGACCGACACCAAACCGGAACTGGAAAATCATTGGAATTCCACAAAATTCTGGAATCCCCCTTGGAATTCCCAGTTCAGACTGGGACACCAAACACAAACAGGAAAATCACTGGGAAATGGAATTATGGAATTCCAGAATCCAGGTGGAATTCCCAGTTCAAACTGGGACACCAAACAGCACCAGAAACTGGGAAAGGACTTGGAGATGGAATCGTGGAATTCTGGAATTTGGATGGAATTCCCAGTTCAGACTGGGACACCAAGCAGGAACAGGGAAACCATTGGGATACAAAATTATGGAATTCTGGAATTTGGATGGAATTCCCAGTTCTGACTGACCCCAAACAGGAATTAGAAAACTACTGGGAGACAGAACCATGGAATTCTGGAATCCAGGTGGAATTCCCAGTTCAGACTGACACCAAACCAAAACCGGAAAGCCGCTGGAGATGGAATTATGGAATTCCAGAATCCAGGTGGAATTCCCAGTTCAGACCGACACCAAGCAACATCAGAAACAGGGAAAGGATTGGGAGATGGAATTAAGGAATTCTGGAATTCCCAGTTCTGACTGGGACACAAAACAGCACCAGACACTGGGAAACGCTTGGGAGATGGAATTATGGAATTCTGGAATTCCCAGTTCAGACTGGGACACCAAACAGCACCAGAAACTGGGAAAGGACTTGGAGATGGAATCCTGGAATCCTGGAATTTGGATGGAATTCCCAGTTCTGACCGACACCAAGCAACAACAGAAACTGGGAAACCATTGGGAGATGGAATTATGGAATTCTGGAATTCCCAGTTCAGACTGACACCAAACAGCACCAGAAACTGGGAAAGGACTTGGAGATGGAATCCTGGAATTCTGGAATCCAGGTGGAATTCCCAGTTCAGACTGACACCAAACCAAAACCGGAAAGCCGCTGGAGATGGAACAATGGAATTCCAGAATCCAGGTGGAATTCCCAGTTCAGACCGACACCAAACAGCACCAGAAACAGGGAAACCATTGGGAGATGGAATTATGGAATTCTGGAATTCCCAGTTCAGACTGACCCAAACAGCACCAGAAACAGGGAAAGGATTGGGAGACGGGATCATGGAATTCCAGAATCTGGATGGAATTCCCAGTTCAGAACCGACACCAAACCAGAAACTGGAAAAGGATTTGGAGAATGATCATGGAATTCTGGAATCATGGAATCCTGGAATCTGGGTGGAATCTGGATGGAATTCCCATTTCAGACCGACACCAAACCGGAACTGGAAAATCATTGGAATTCCACAAAATTCTGGAATCCCCCTTGGAATTCCCAGTTCAGACTGGGACACCAAACACAAACAGGAAAATCACTGGGAAATGGAATTATGGAATTCCAGAATCCAGGTGGAATTCCCAGTTCAAACTGGGACACCAAACAGCACCAGAAACTGGGAAAGGACTTGGAGATGGAATCCTGGAATTCTGGAATTTGGATGGAATTCCCAGTTCAGACTGGGACACCAAGCAGGAACAGGGAAACCATTGGGATACAAAATTATGGAATTCTGGAATTTGAATGGAATTCCCAGTTCTGACTGACCCCAAACAGGAATTAGAAAACTACTGGGAGACAGAACCATGGAATTCTGGAATCCAGGTGGAATTCCCAGTTCAGACTGACACCAAACCAAAACCGGAAAGCCGCTGGAGATGGAATTATGGAATTCCAGAATCCAGGTGGAATTCCCAGTTCAGACCGACACCAAGCAACATCAGAAACAGGGAAAGGATTGGGAGATGGAATTATGGAATTCTGGAATTCCCAGTTCAGACTGGGACACCAAACAGCACCAGAAACTGGGAAAGGACTTGGAGATGGAATCCTGGAATCCTGGAATTTGGATGGAATACCCAGTTCTGACCGACACCAAGCAACAACAGAAACTGGGAAACCATTGGGAGATGGAATTATGGAATTCTGGAATTCCCAGTTCAGACTGACACCAAACAGCACCAGAAACTGGGAAAGGACTTGGAGATGGAATCCTGGAATTCTGGAATCCAGGTGGAATTCCCAGTTCAGACTGACACCAAACCAAAATCGGAAAGCCGCTGGAGATGGAACAATGGAATTCCAGAATCCAGGTGGAATTCCCAGTTCAGACCGACACCAAACAGCACCAGAAACAGGGAAAGGATTGGGAGATGGAATTATGGAATTCTGGAATTCCCAGTTCAGACTGACCCAAACAGCACCAGAAACAGGGAAAGGATTGGGAGACGGGATCATGGAATTCCAGAATCTGGATGGAATTCCCAGTTCAGAACCGACACCAAACCAGAAACTGGAAAAGGATTTGGAGAATGATCATGGAATTCTGGAATCATGGAATCCTGGAATCTGGATGAAATCTGGATGGAATTCCCATTTCAGACCGACACCAAACCGGAACTGGAAAATCATTGGAATTCCACAAAATTCTGGAATCCCCCTTGGAATTCCCAGTTCAGACTGGGACACCAAACACAAACAGGAAAATCACTGGGAAATGGAATTATGGAATTCCAGAATCCAGGTGGAATTCCCAGTTCAAACTGGGACACCAAACAGCACCAGAAACTGGGAAAGGACTTGGAGATGGAATCCTGGAATTCTGGAATTTGGATGGAATTCCCAGTTCAGACTGGGACACCAAGCAGGAACAGGGAAACCATTGGGATACAAAATTATGGAATTCTGGAATTTGGATGGAATTCCCAGTTCTGACTGACCCCAAACAGGAATTAGAAAACTACTGGGAGACAGAACCATGGAATTCTGGAATCCAGGTGGAATTCCCAGTTCAGACTGACACCAAACCAAAACCGGAAAGCCGCTGGAGATGGAATTATGGAATTCCAGAATCCAGGTGGAATTCCCAGTTCAGACCGACACCAAGCAACATCAGAAACAGGGAAAGGATTGGGAGATGGAATTATGGAATTCTGGAATTCCCAGTTCTGACTGGGACACCAAACAGCACCAGAAACTGGGAAAGGACTTGGAGATGGAATCCTGGAATCCTGGAATTTGGATGGAATACCCAGTTCTGACCGACACCAAGCAACAACAGAAACTGGGAAACCATTGGGAGATGGAATTATGGAATTCTGGAATTCCCAGTTCAGACTGACACCAAACAGCACCAGAAACTGGGAAAGGACTTGGTGATGGAATCCTGGAATTCTGGAATCCAGGTGGAATTCCCAGTTCAGACTGACACCAAACCAAAATCGGAAAGCCGCTGGAGATGGAACAATGGAATTCCAGAATCCAGGTGGAATTCCCAGTTCAGACCGACACCAAACAGCACCAGAAACAGGGAAACCATTGGGAGGTGGAATTATGGAATTCTGGAATTCCCAGTTCAGACTGACCCAAACAGCACCAGAAACAGGGAAAGGATTGGGAGACGGGATCATGGAATTCCAGAATCTGGATGGAATTCCCAGTTCAGAACCGACACCAAACCAGAAACTGGAAAAGGATTTGGAGAATGATCATGGAATTCTGGAATCATGGAATCCTGGAATCTGGATGGAATCTGGATGGAATTCCCATTTCAGACCGACACCAAACCGGAACTGGAAAATCATTGGAATTCCACAAAATTCTGGAATCCCCCTTGGAATTCCCAGTTCAGACTGGGACACCAAACACAAACAGGAAAATCACTGGGAAATGGAATTATGGAATTCCAGAATCCAGGTGGAATTCCCAGTTCAGACTGGGACACCAAACACAAACAGGAAAATCACTGGGAAATGGAATTATGGAATTCCAGAATCCAGGTGGAATTCCCAGTTCAAACTGGGACACCAAACAGCACCAGAAACTGGGAAAGGATTGAGAGACGGAATTATGGAATTCTGGAATCTGAGTGGAATTCCCAGTTCAGACTGGGACACCAAGCAGGAACAGGGAAACCACTGGGAGACAAAAGTATGGAATTCTGGAATCTGGATGGAATTCCCAGTTCAGACCGACACCAAACACAAACAGGAAAACCACTGGGAGACGGAACAATGGAATTCCAGAATCCAGGTGGAATTCCCAGTTCAAACTGGGACACCAAACAGCACCAGAAACTGGGAAAGGATTCAGAGATGGAATCCTGGAATCCTGGAATTTGGATGGAATTCCCAGTTCAGACTTGGACCAAACAGGAAAAAAGAAACAATTGGGAGAGGGATGTATGGAATTCTGAAATCCAGGTGGAATTCCCATTTCTGACTGGGACACCCAACAGGAATAGGGAAACCATTGGGAGACAGAATATGGAATTCCAGAATCCAGGTAGAATTCCCAGTTCAGACTGACACCAAACCAAAACCGGAAAGCCGCTGGAGATGGAATTATGGAATTCCAGAATCCAGGTGGAATTCCCAGTTCAAACTGGGACACCAAGCAACATCAGAAACAGGGAAAGGATTGGGAGATGGAATTAAGGAATTCTGGAATTCCCAGTTCAGACTGGGACACCAAACAGCACCAGAAACTGGGAAACCCTTGGGAGATGGAATTATGGAATTCTGGAATTCCCAGTTCAGACTGGGACACCAAACAGCACCAGAAACTGGGAAAGGACTTGGAGATGGAATCCTGGAATCCTGGAATTTGGATGGAATTCCCAGTTCTGACCGACACCAAGCAACAACAGAAACTGGGAAACCATTGGGAGATGGAATTATGGAATTCTGGAATTCCCAGTTCAGACTGACACCAAACAGCACCAGAAACTGGGAAAGGACTTGGAGATGGAATCCTGGAATTCTGGAATCCAGGTGGAATTCCCAGTTCAGACTGACACCAAACCAAAACCGGAAAGCCGCTGGAGATGGAACAATGGAATTCCAGAATCCAGGTGGAATTCCCAGTTCAGACCGACACCAAACAGCACCAGAAACAGGGAAACCATTGGGAGATGGAATTATGGAATTCTGGAATTCCCAGTTCAGACTGACCCAAACAGCACCAGAAACAGGGAAAGGATTGGGAGACGGGATCATGGAATTCCAGAATCTGGATGGAATTCCCAGTTCAGAACTGACACCAAACCAGAAACTGGAAAAGGATTTGGAGAATGATCATGGAATTCTGGAATCATGGAATCCTGGAATCTGGGTGGAATCTGGATGGAATTCCCATTTCAGACCGACACCAAACCGGAACTGGAAAATCATTGGAATTCCACAAAATTCTGGAATCCCCCTTGGAATTCCCAGTTCAGACTGGGACACCAAACACAAACAGGAAAATCACTGGGAAATGGAATTATGGAATTCCAGAATCCAGGTGGAATTCCCAGTTCAAACTGGGACACCAAACAGCACCAGAAACTGGGAAAGGACTTGGAGATGGAATCGTGGAATTCTGGAATTTGGATGGAATTCCCAGTTCAGACTGGGACACCAAGCAGGAACAGGAAAACCATTGGGATACAAAATTATGGAATTCTGGAATTTGGATGGAATTCCCAGTTCTGACTGACCCCAAACAGGAATTAGAAAACTACTGGGAGACAGAACCATGGAATTCTGGAATCCAGGTGGAATTCCCAGTTCAGACTGACACCAAACCAAAACCGGAAAGCCGCTGGAGATGGAATTATGGAATTCCAGAATCCAGGTGGAATTCCCAGTTCAGACCGACACCAAGCAACATCAGAAACAGGGAAAGGATTGGGAGATGGAATTATGGAATTCTGGAATTCCCAGTTCTGACTGGGACACAAAACAGCACCAGAAACTGGGAAACCATTGGGAGATGGAATTATGGAATTCTGGAATTCCCAGTTCAGACTGACCCAAACAGCACCAGAAACAGGGAAAGGATTGGGAGACGGGATCATGGAATTCCAGAATCTGGATGGAATTCCCAGTTCAGAACCGACACCAAACCAGAAACTGGAAAAGGATTTGGAGAATGATCATGGAATTCTGGAATCATGGAATCCTGGAATCTGGATGGAATCTGGATGGAATTCCCATTTCAGACCGACACCAAACCGGAACTGGAAAATCATTGGAATTCCACAAAATTCTGGAATCCCCCTTGGAATTCCCAGTTCAGACTGGGACACCAAACACAAACAGGAAAATCACTGGGAAATGGAATTATGGAATTCCAGAATCCAGGTGGAATTCCCAGTTCAAACTGGGACACCAAACAGCACCAGAAACTGGGAAAGGACTTGGAGATGGAATCCTGGAATTCTGGAATTTGGATGGAATTCCCAGTTCAGACTGACCCCAAACAGGAATTAGAAAACTACTGGGAGACAGAACCATGGAATTCTGGAATCCAGGTGGAATTCCCAGTTCAGACTGACACCAAACCAAAACCGGAAAGCCGCTGGAGATGGAATTATGGAATTCCAGAATCCAGGTGGAATTCCCAGTTCAGACCGACACCAAGCAACATCAGAAACAGGGAAAGGATTGGGAGATGGAATTATGGAATTCTGGAATCCAGGTGGAATTCCCAGTTCAGACCGACACCAAACCAAAATCGGAAAGCCGCTGGGGATGGAATCCTGGAATTCCAGAATCCAGGTGGAATTCCCAGTTCAGACCGACACCAAACAGCACCAGAAACAGGGAAACCATTGGGAGATGGAATTATGGAATTCTGAAATTCCCAGTTCAGACTGACACCAAACAGCACCAGAAACAGGGAAAGGATTGGGAGATGGAATTATGGAATTCTGGAATTCCCAGTTCAGTCTGACCCAAACAGCACCAGAAACAGGGAAAGGATTGGGAGACGGGATCATGGAATTCCAGAATCTGGATGGAATTCCCAGTTCAGAACCGACACCAAACCAGAAACTGGAAAAGGATTTGGAGAATGATCATGGAATTCTGGAATCATGGAATCCTGGAATTTGGATGGAATCTGGATGGAATTCCCATTTCAGACCGACACCAAACCGGAACTGGAAAATCATTGGAATTCCACAAAATTCTGGAATCCCCCTTGGAATTCCCAGTTCAGACTGGGACACCAAACACAAACAGGAAAATCACTGGGAAATGGAATGATGGAATTCCAGAATCCAGGTGGAATTCCCAGTTCAGACTGGGACACCAAACACAAACAGGAAAATCACTGGGAAATGGAATTATGGAATTCCAGAATCCAGGTGGAATTCCCAGTTCAAACTGGGACACCAAACAGCACCAGAAACTGGGAAAGGACTTGGAGATGGAATCGTGGAATTCTGGAATTTGGATGGAATTCCCAGTTCAGACTGGGACACCAAGCAGGAACAGGGAAACCACTGGGAGACAAAAGTATGGAATTCTGGAATCTGGATGGAATTCCCAGTTCAGACCGACACCAAACACAAACAGGAAAACCACTGGGAGACGGAACAATGGAATTCCAGAATCCAGGTGGAATTCCCAGTTCAAACTGGGACAGCAAACAGCACCAGAAACTGGGAAAGGATTCAGAGATGGAATCCTGGAATCCTGGAATTTGGATGGAATTCCCAGTTCAGACTTGGACCAAACAGGAAAAAAAAAAACAATTGGGAGAGGGATTTATGGAATTCTGGAATTCCCAGTTTAGACTGACACCAAACAGGAATTGGAAAACCACTGGGAGACTATATTAGGGAACTCCAGAATCCAGGTGGAATTCCAATAGGGAGGAATTGGAAATGGGAATTGGAATTGGAAATGGAATGGGGAATGGAATTCAAATAGGGAGGAATTGGGAGGAATTGGAATAGGAAATGGAATTGGGAATGGAATGGAGAATTGGAACTGGGATTGGAATTGGAACTGGGATTGGTGTTGGAATTCCAATAGGGAGGAATTGGAATTCCAGGAGTTGGGAGGAATTGGAGGAATTGGAATTGGAATTCCAATAGGGAAGAATTGGATTTGGGAAATGGAAATCAGAATTGGGAATGGAAATGGAAATGGAAATTGGAATTCCAATAGGGAGGAATTGGAAATGGGAATTGGAATTGGAAATGGAATGGGGAATGGAATTCAAATAGGGAGGAATTTGGAGGAATTGGAATAGGAAATGGAATTGGGAATGGAATGGAGAATTGGAACTGGGATTGGAATTGGAACTGGGATTGGTGTTGGAATTCCAATAGGGAGGAATTGGAATTCCAGGAGTTGGGAGGAATTGGAGGAATTGGAATTGGAATTCCAATAGGGAAGAATTGGAATTGGGAAATGGAAATCAGAATTGGGAATGGAAATGGAAATGGAAATTGGAATTCAAATAGGGAGGAATTGGAATTGGAAATGAAATTCCAATAGGGAGGAATTGGAATTGGAATTGCAATCGGAATTGGAATTGGAATTGGAAATGGAAATAGAAATGGAATTAGAATTCCAATAGGGAGGAATTGGGAATTGAATTGGAATTGGGAATTGGAAATGGAAGTGGAATTAGAATTAGAAATGGAATTCCAGTGGGGAGAAATTAGAATTGAGACTTGAAATTGGGAATTGGAATTCCAAGAGTCGGAATTGGAATTGGAAATGGAATTCCAATAGGAAGTGGAATTGGAATTGAGAATTGGAATTGGGAATGGGAATTGGGAATGGAAATGGAATTGGAGTTGGAATTAGAATTCCAGTAGGCAGGAATTGGGAATTGGACTTGGACTTGGAATTGGAATTGGACTTGGAATTGGAATTGGAATTGGGAATTAGAAATGGAACTACAATTGGGAATTGGAATTCCAATTGGGAGGAATTGGAAATTGAGAATGGAATTGGAATTGGAATTGGGATTGCGCTTAGATTGGGATTCGGAATTGGAAATGGAAATGGAATTCCAACACGGAGGAATTGGAATTGGAATTGGAATTGGAATTGGAGTTGGAAATGGAATTAGGAATTGAGAATTGGAATTGCAATTGGAATTAGAATTGGAAATGGATTTGGAGTTGGAGTTGGAGTTGGAATTGGGAATGGAATTCCAATAGGGAGGAATTGGGAATGGGAATGGAATTGGAAATGGAAATGGAATTGGAATTAGAGATGAAAATGGAGTTGGAATTGGAATTCCTAAGGGAGGAATTGGAATTCCAGGAGTTGGGAGGAATTGGAGGAATTGGAATTGGGAAATGGAAATCAGAATTGGGAATGGAAATGGAAATAGAAATTGGAATTCCAATAGGGAGGAATTGGAATTGGAAATGAAATTCCAATAGGGAGGAATTGGAAATGGGAATTGGAATTGGAAATGGAATGGGGAATGGAATTCAAATAGGGAGGAATTGGGAGGAATTGGAATAGGAAATGGAATTGGGAATTGGAATTAGAATTGGAACTGGGATTGGAATTGGAACTGGGATTGGTGTTGGAATTCCAATAGGGAGGAATTGGAGGAACTGGAATTGGAATTCCAATATGGAAGAATTGGAATTGGGAAATGGAAATCAGAATTGGGAATGGAAATGGAAATGGAAATTGGAATTCCAATAGGGAGGAATTGGAAATGGAATGGGGAATGGAATTCAAATAGGGAGGAATTGGGAGGAATTGGAATAGGAAATGGAATTGGGAATGGAATGGAGAATTGGAACTGGGATTGGAATTGGAACTGGGATTGGTGTTGGAATTCCAATAGGGAGGAATTGGAATTCCAGGAGTTGGGAGGAATTGGAGGAATTGGAATTGGAATTCCAATAGGGAAGAATTGGAATTGGGAAATGGAAATCAGAATTGGGAATGGAAATGGAAATGGAAATTGGAATTCCAATAGGGAGGAATTGGAATTGGAAATGAAATTCCAAAAGGGAGGATTTGGAATTGGAATTGCAATCGAAATTGGAATTGGAATTGGAAATGGAAATAGAAATGGAATTAGAATTCCAATAGGGAGGAATTGGGAATTGGAATTGGAATTGGAATTGGGAATTGGAATTGGAATTCCAATAGGGAGGATTGGCGAGTGTCCTGGGTTGACTATATGATGCTTTTATCCCCAATCGTCTCATTCTGTTTATGTTGAATAATAATAAGTTTTGTACCTTTAAGAGTGTTACAGAGAGTGAAGGGGGAGAGAGAAGAAGCGCGCAGTTTGTTTTTCAGACACTGCACTCACTCCTCCACATTCCTGCTCCTGACTGTGTTGTCTGCGGACAGACAGCGGGACAGAGAGCTCTTCTTTTGCTTTTTAGTTAGTGTTAGCTAGCTGAGGCAAAGAAGTTCCCTGGACTGTTTTTTTTTCCCTTTTCTTTGGACCTCTTGGAACTGCTCTGGACTGAACACCCAGGAGAGCACCGGCAGCTGCAGCTGTGGCCCACCGGGCCGGCCCTGGCCTGCGACAATTCCAGCACTGAGAGACTGATCAGAGACTGAGTGAGCTGCTGCTTGAACCCGGGGTTTTCTCAGTTTGTCATCTCTTTTAGAGTGGCAAGGGGTCTCATTGTTTTGATACTGCTTTGGTCTTATTGTTTAATAAACAGGGATTTTTTCCACCTTTCTCCAAGGAGGTATTTTTCTTTCCTCCCGGACCAGTTGAGGGGGGAGGGGCCGATTGGATCTGCTTTTCCCACCGGAGCTCCTTTGGGGGGATTCTTCCCCAAACTTGCTCTAAACCTGGAATTGGAAATGGAAATGGAAATGGAATTGGAAATTCCATTTCCAAATTGGGAATTGGAATTGGAATTCCAGTTGGGAGGAATTGGAGTTGGAATTGGGAATGAAAATGAAATTTGAAATTGAGAATTGGAATTGGAAATGGAATTCCAATAGGGAGGAATTGGAAATGGGAATTGGAATTGGAAATGGAATGGGGAATGGAATTCAAATAGGGAGGAATTGGGAGGAATTGGAATAGGAAATGGAATTGGGAATGGAATGGAGAATTGGAACTGGGATTGGAATTGGAACTGGGATTGGTGTTGGAATTCCAATGGGGAGGAATTGGAATTCCAGGAGTTGGGAGGAATTGGAGGAATTGGAATTGGGAAATGGAAATCAGAATTGGGAATGGAAATGGAAATGGAAATTGGAATTCCAATAGGGAGGAATTGGAATTGGAAATGAAATTCCAATAGGGAGGATTTGGAATTGGAATTGCAATCGGAATTGGAATTGGAATTGGAAATGGAAATAGAATTGGAATTAGAATTCCAATAGGGAGGAATTGGAAATTGAATTGGAATTGGGAATTGGAAATGGAAGTGGAATTAGAATTAGAAATGGAATTCCAGTGGGGAGAAATTAGAATTGAGACTTGAAATTGGGAATTGGAATTCCAAGAGTCGGAATTGGAATTGGAAATGGAATTCCAATAGGAAGTGGAATTGGAATTGAGAATTGGAATTGGGAATGGGAATTGGGAATGGAAATGGAATTGGAGTTGGAATTAGAATTCCAGTAGGCAGGAATTGGGAATTGGAATTGGAATTGGAATTGGGAATTAGAAATGGAACTACAATTGGGAATTGGAATTCCAATTGGGAGGAATTGGAAATTGAGAATGGAATTGGAATTGGAATTGGGATTGCGATTAGATTGGGATTCAGAATTGGAAATGGAAATGGAATTCCAACAGGGAGGAATTGGAATTGGAATTGGAGTTGGAAATGGAATTAGGAATTGAGAATTGGAATTGGAATTGGAATTAGAATTGGAAATGGATTTGGAGTTGGAGTTGGAATTGGGAATGGAATTCCAATAGGGAGGAATTGGGAATGGGAATGGAATTGGAATTGGAAATGGAAATGGAATTGGAATTAGAGATGAAAATGGAGTTGGAATTGGAATTCCTAAGGGAGGAATTGGAATTCCAGGAGTTGGGAGGAATTGAAATTGGAATTGGAATTGGAATTTGGAATTGGAGTTGGAAATGGAATTCTAATAGGGAGGAGTTGGAATCGGAAAAGGAATTGGAAATGGAATGGGGAATGGAATTCAAATAGGGAGGAATTGGGAGGAATTGGAATAGGAAATGGAATTGGGAATGGAATGGAGAATTGGAACTGGGATTGGAATTGGAACTGGGATTGGTGTTGGAATTCCAATAGGGAGGAATTGGGAATGGGAATGGAATTGGAATTGGAAATGGAAATGGAAATGGAAATAGAAATGGAATTAGAATTCCAATAGGGAGGAATTGGAAATTGAATTGGAATTGGGAATTGGAAATGGAAGTGGAATTAGAATTAGAAATGGAATTCCAGTGGGGAGAAATTAGAATTGAGACTTGAAATTGGGAATTGGAATTCCAAGAGTCGGAAATGGAATTGGAAATGGAATTCCAATAGGAAGTGGAATTGGAATTGAGAATTGGAATTGGAATTGGAATTAGACTTGGAAATGGATTTGGAGTTGGAGTTGGAGTTGGAATTGGGAATGGAATTCCAATAGGGAGGAATTGGGAATGGGAATGGAATTGGAATTGGAAATGGAAATGGAATTGGAATTAGAGATGAAAATGGAGTTGGAATTGGAATTCCTAAGGGAGGAATTGGAATTCCAGGAGTTGGGAGGAATTGGAGGAATTGGAATTGGAATTCCAATAGGGAAGAATTGGAATTGGGAAATGGAAATCAGAATTGGGCATGGAAATAAAAATGGAAATTAGAATTCCAATAGGGAGGAATTGGAAATGGGAATTGGAATTGGAAATGGAATGGGGAATGGAATTCAAATAGGGAGGAATTGGGAGGAATTGGAATAGGAAATGGAATTGGGAATGGAATGGAGAATTGGAACTGGGATTGGAATTGGAACTGGGATTGGTGTTGGAATGACAATACGGAGGAATTGGAATTCCAGGAGTTGGGAGGAATTGGAGGAATTGGAATTGGAATTCCAATAGGGAAGAATTGGATTTGGGAAATGGAAATCAGAATTGGGAATGGAAATGGAAATGGAAATTGGAATTCCAATAGGGAGGAATTGGAATTGGAAATGAAATTCCAATAGGGAGGATTTGGAATTGGAATTGCAATCGGAATTGGAATTGGAATTGGAATTGGAATTGGAATTGGAATTGGAATTGGAAATGGAAATAGAAATGGAATTAGAATTCCAATAGGGAGGAATTGGAAATTGAATTGGAATTGGGAATTGGAAATGGAAGTGGAATTAGAATTATAAATGGAATTCCAGTGGGGAGAAATTAGAATTGAGACTTGAAATTGGGAATTGGAATTCCAAGAGTCGGAATTGGAATTGGAAATGGAATTCCAATAGGAAGTGGAATTGGAATTGAGAATTGGAATTGGGAATGGGAATTGGGAATGGAAATGGAATTGGAGTTGGTATTAGAATTCCAGTAGGCAGGAATTGGGAATTGGACTTGGACTTGGAATTGGGAATTAGAAATGGAACTACAATTGGGAATTGGAATTCCAATTGGGAGGAATTGGAAATTGAGAATGGAATTGGAATTGGAATTGGGATTGCGATGAGATTGGGATTCAGAATTGGAAATGGAAATGGAATTCCAACAGGGAGGAATTGGAATTGGAATTGGAATAGGAAATGGAATTGGGAATGGAATGGAGAATTGGAACTGGGATTGGAATTGGAACTGGGATTGGTGTTGGAATTCCAATAGGGAGGAATTGGAATTCCAGGAGTTGGGAGGAATTGGAGGAATTGGAATTGGAATTCCAATAGGGAAGAATTGGATTTGGGAAATGGAAATCAGAATTGGGAATGGAAATGAAATGGAAATTGGAATTCCAATAGGGAGGAATTGGAAATGGGAATTGGAATTGGAAATGGAATGGGGAATGGAATTCAAATAGGGAGGAATTGGGAGGAATTGGAATAGGAAATGGAATTAGGAATGGAATGGAGAATTGGAACTGGGATTGGAATTGGAACTGCTATTGGTGTTTGAATTCCAATAGGGAGGAATTGGAATTCCAGGAGTTGGGAGGAATTGGAGGAATTGGAATTGGAATTCCAATAGGGAAGAATTGGAAATGGGAAATGGAAATCAGAATTGGGAATGGAAATGGAAATGGAAATTGGAATTCAAATAGGGAGGAATTGGAATTGGAAATGAAATTCCAATAGGGAGGAATTGGAATTGGAATTGCAATCGGAATTGGAATTGGAATTGGAAATGGAAATAGAAATGGAATTAGAATTCCAATAGGGAGGAATTGGGAATTGAATTGGAATTGGGAATTGGAAA
The DNA here is from genome assembly GCF_047830755.1 of Zonotrichia albicollis. Taxonomy (NCBI): domain Eukaryota; kingdom Metazoa; phylum Chordata; class Aves; order Passeriformes; family Passerellidae; genus Zonotrichia; species Zonotrichia albicollis. Next base: position 892,449 of record NW_027428460.1, on the reverse strand, counting down.
TGGAAGTGGAATTAGAATTAGAAATGGAATTCCAGTGGGGAGAAATTAGAATTGAGACTTGAAATTGGGAATTGGAATTCCAAGAGTCGGAATTGGAATTGGAAATGGAATTCCAATAGGAAGTGGAATTGGAATTGAGAATTGGAATTGGGAATGGGAATTGGGAATGGAAATGGAATTGGAGTTGGAATTAGAATTCCAGTAGGCAGGAATTGGGAATTGGACTTGGACTTGGAATTGGAATTGGACTTGGAATTGGAATTGGAATTGGGAATTAGAAATGGAACTACAATTGGGAATTGGAATTCCAATTGGGAGGAATTGGAAATTGAGAATGGAATTGGAATTGGAATTGGGATTGCGCTTAGATTGGGATTCGGAATTGGAAATGGAAATGGAATTCCAACACGGAGGAATTGGAATTGGAATTGGAATTGGAATTGGAGTTGGAAATGGAATTAGGAATTGAGAATTGGAATTGCAATTGGAATTAGAATTGGAAATGGATTTGGAGTTGGAGTTGGAGTTGGAATTGGGAATGGAATTCCAATAGGGAGGAATTGGGAATGGGAATGGAATTGGAAATGGAAATGGAATTGGAATTAGAGATGAAAATGGAGTTGGAATTGGAATTCCTAAGGGAGGAATTGGAATTCCAGGAGTTGGGAGGAATTGGAGGAATTGGAATTGGGAAATGGAAATCAGAATTGGGAATGGAAATGGAAATAGAAATTGGAATTCCAATAGGGAGGAATTGGAATTGGAAATGAAATTCCAATAGGGAGGAATTGGAAATGGGAATTGGAATTGGAAATGGAATGGGGAATGGAATTCAAATAGGGAGGAATTGGGAGGAATTGGAATAGGAAATGGAATTGGGAATTGGAATTAGAATTGGAACTGGGATTGGAATTGGAACTGGGATTGGTGTTGGAATTCCAATAGGGAGGAATTGGAGGAACTGGAATTGGAATTCCAATATGGAAGAATTGGAATTGGGAAATGGAAATCAGAATTGGGAATGGAAATGGAAATGGAAATTGGAATTCCAATAGGGAGGAATTGGAAATGGAATGGGGAATGGAATTCAAATAGGGAGGAATTGGGAGGAATTGGAATAGGAAATGGAATTGGGAATGGAATGGAGAATTGGAACTGGGATTGGAATTGGAACTGGGATTGGTGTTGGAATTCCAATAGGGAGGAATTGGAATTCCAGGAGTTGGGAGGAATTGGAGGAATTGGAATTGGAATTCCAATAGGGAAGAATTGGAATTGGGAAATGGAAATCAGAATTGGGAATGGAAATGGAAATGGAAATTGGAATTCCAATAGGGAGGAATTGGAATTGGAAATGAAATTCCAAAAGGGAGGATTTGGAATTGGAATTGCAATCGAAATTGGAATTGGAATTGGAAATGGAAATAGAAATGGAATTAGAATTCCAATAGGGAGGAATTGGGAATTGGAATTGGAATTGGAATTGGGAATTGGAATTGGAATTCCAATAGGGAGGATTGGCGAGTGTCCTGGGTTGACTATATGATGCTTTTATCCCCAATCGTCTCATTCTGTTTATGTTGAATAATAATAAGTTTTGTACCTTTAAGAGTGTTACAGAGAGTGAAGGGGGAGAGAGAAGAAGCGCGCAGTTTGTTTTTCAGACACTGCACTCACTCCTCCACATTCCTGCTCCTGACTGTGTTGTCTGCGGACAGACAGCGGGACAGAGAGCTCTTCTTTTGCTTTTTAGTTAGTGTTAGCTAGCTGAGGCAAAGAAGTTCCCTGGACTGTTTTTTTTTCCCTTTTCTTTGGACCTCTTGGAACTGCTCTGGACTGAACACCCAGGAGAGCACCGGCAGCTGCAGCTGTGGCCCACCGGGCCGGCCCTGGCCTGCGACAATTCCAGCACTGAGAGACTGATCAGAGACTGAGTGAGCTGCTGCTTGAACCCGGGGTTTTCTCAGTTTGTCATCTCTTTTAGAGTGGCAAGGGGTCTCATTGTTTTGATACTGCTTTGGTCTTATTGTTTAATAAACAGGGATTTTTTCCACCTTTCTCCAAGGAGGTATTTTTCTTTCCTCCCGGACCAGTTGAGGGGGGAGGGGCCGATTGGATCTGCTTTTCCCACCGGAGCTCCTTTGGGGGGATTCTTCCCCAAACTTGCTCTAAACCTGGAATTGGAAATGGAAATGGAAATGGAATTGGAAATTCCATTTCCAAATTGGGAATTGGAATTGGAATTCCAGTTGGGAGGAATTGGAGTTGGAATTGGGAATGAAAATGAAATTTGAAATTGAGAATTGGAATTGGAAATGGAATTCCAATAGGGAGGAATTGGAAATGGGAATTGGAATTGGAAATGGAATGGGGAATGGAATTCAAATAGGGAGGAATTGGGAGGAATTGGAATAGGAAATGGAATTGGGAATGGAATGGAGAATTGGAACTGGGATTGGAATTGGAACTGGGATTGGTGTTGGAATTCCAATGGGGAGGAATTGGAATTCCAGGAGTTGGGAGGAATTGGAGGAATTGGAATTGGGAAATGGAAATCAGAATTGGGAATGGAAATGGAAATGGAAATTGGAATTCCAATAGGGAGGAATTGGAATTGGAAATGAAATTCCAATAGGGAGGATTTGGAATTGGAATTGCAATCGGAATTGGAATTGGAATTGGAAATGGAAATAGAAATGGAATTAGAATTCCAATAGGGAGGAATTGGAAATTGAATTGGAATTGGGAATTGGAAATGGAAGTGGAATTAGAATTAGAAATGGAATTCCAGTGGGGAGAAATTAGAATTGAGACTTGAAATTGGGAATTGGAATTCCAAGAGTCGGAATTGGAATTGGAAATGGAATTCCAATAGGAAGTGGAATTGGAATTGAGAATTGGAATTGGGAATGGGAATTGGGAATGGAAATGGAATTGGAGTTGGAATTAGAATTCCAGTAGGCAGGAATTGGGAATTGGAATTGGAATTGGAATTGGGAATTAGAAATGGAACTACAATTGGGAATTGGAATTCCAATTGGGAGGAATTGGAAATTGAGAATGGAATTGGAATTGGAATTGGGATTGCGATTAGATTGGGATTCAGAATTGGAAATGGAAATGGAATTCCAACAGGGAGGAATTGGAATTGGAATTGGAGTTGGAAATGGAATTAGGAATTGAGAATTGGAATTGGAATTGGAATTAGAATTGGAAATGGATTTGGAGTTGGAGTTGGAATTGGGAATGGAATTCCAATAGGGAGGAATTGGGAATGGGAATGGAATTGGAATTGGAAATGGAAATGGAATTGGAATTAGAGATGAAAATGGAGTTGGAATTGGAATTCCTAAGGGAGGAATTGGAATTCCAGGAGTTGGGAGGAATTGAAATTGGAATTGGAATTGGAATTTGGAATTGGAGTTGGAAATGGAATTCTAATAGGGAGGAGTTGGAATCGGAAAAGGAATTGGAAATGGAATGGGGAATGGAATTCAAATAGGGAGGAATTGGGAGGAATTGGAATAGGAAATGGAATTGGGAATGGAATGGAGAATTGGAACTGGGATTGGAATTGGAACTGGGATTGGTGTTGGAATTCCAATAGGGAGGAATTGGGAATGGGAATGGAATTGGAATTGGAAATGGAAATGGAAATGGAAATAGAAATGGAATTAGAATTCCAATAGGGAGGAATTGGAAATTGAATTGGAATTGGGAATTGGAAATGGAAGTGGAATTAGAATTAGAAATGGAATTCCAGTGGGGAGAAATTAGAATTGAGACTTGAAATTGGGAATTGGAATTCCAAGAGTCGGAAATGGAATTGGAAATGGAATTCCAATAGGAAGTGGAATTGGAATTGAGAATTGGAATTGGAATTGGAATTAGACTTGGAAATGGATTTGGAGTTGGAGTTGGAGTTGGAATTGGGAATGGAATTCCAATAGGGAGGAATTGGGAATGGGAATGGAATTGGAATTGGAAATGGAAATGGAATTGGAATTAGAGATGAAAATGGAGTTGGAATTGGAATTCCTAAGGGAGGAATTGGAATTCCAGGAGTTGGGAGGAATTGGAGGAATTGGAATTGGAATTCCAATAGGGAAGAATTGGAATTGGGAAATGGAAATCAGAATTGGGCATGGAAATAAAAATGGAAATTAGAATTCCAATAGGGAGGAATTGGAAATGGGAATTGGAATTGGAAATGGAATGGGGAATGGAATTCAAATAGGGAGGAATTGGGAGGAATTGGAATAGGAAATGGAATTGGGAATGGAATGGAGAATTGGAACTGGGATTGGAATTGGAACTGGGATTGGTGTTGGAATGACAATACGGAGGAATTGGAATTCCAGGAGTTGGGAGGAATTGGAGGAATTGGAATTGGAATTCCAATAGGGAAGAATTGGATTTGGGAAATGGAAATCAGAATTGGGAATGGAAATGGAAATGGAAATTGGAATTCCAATAGGGAGGAATTGGAATTGGAAATGAAATTCCAATAGGGAGGATTTGGAATTGGAATTGCAATCGGAATTGGAATTGGAATTGGAATTGCAATTGGAATTGGAATTGGAATTGGAAATGGAAATAGAAATGGAATTAGAATTCCAATAGGGAGGAATTGGAAATTGAATTGGAATTGGGAATTGGAAATGGAAGTGGAATTAGAATTATAAATGGAATTCCAGTGGGGAGAAATTAGAATTGAGACTTGAAATTGGGAATTGGAATTCCAAGAGTCGGAATTGGAATTGGAAATGGAATTCCAATAGGAAGTGGAATTGGAATTGAGAATTGGAATTGGGAATGGGAATTGGGAATGGAAATGGAATTGGAGTTGGTATTAGAATTCCAGTAGGCAGGAATTGGGAATTGGAATTGGAATTGGAATTGGGAATTAGAAATGGAACTACAATTGGGAATTGGAATTCCAATTGGGAGGAATTGGAAATTGAGAATGGAATTGGAATTGGAATTGGGATTGCGATGAGATTGGGATTCAGAATTGGAAATGGAAATGGAATTCCAACAGGGAGGAATTGGAATTGGAATTGGAATAGGAAATGGAATTGGGAATGGAATGGAGAATTGGAACTGGGATTGGAATTGGAACTGGGATTGGTGTTGGAATTCCAATAGGGAGGAATTGGAATTCCAGGAGTTGGGAGGAATTGGAGGAATTGGAATTGGAATTCCAATAGGGAAGAATTGGATTTGGGAAATGGAAATCAGAATTGGGAATGGAAATGAAATGGAAATTGGAATTCCAATAGGGAGGAATTGGAAATGGGAATTGGAATTGGAAATGGAATGGGGAATGGAATTCAAATAGGGAGGAATTGGGAGGAATTGGAATAGGAAATGGAATTAGGAATGGAATGGAGAATTGGAACTGGGATTGGAATTGGAACTGCGATTGGTGTTTGAATTCCAATAGGGAGGAATTGGAATTCCAGGAGTTGGGAGGAATTGGAGGAATTGGAATTGGAATTCCAATAGGGAAGAATTGGAATTGGGAAATGGAAATCAGAATTGGGAATGGAAATGGAAATGGAAATTGGAATTCAAATAGGGAGGAATTGGAATTGGAAATGAAATTCCAATAGGGAGGAATTGGAATTGGAATTGCAATCGGAATTGGAATTGGAATTGGAAATGGAAATAGAAATGGAATTAGAATTCCAATAGGGAGGAATTGGGAATTGAATTGGAATTGGGAATTGGAAATGGAAGTGGAATTAGAATTAGAAATGGAATTCCAGTGGGGAGAAATTAGAATTGAGACTTGAAATTGGGAATTGGAATTCCAAGAGTCGGAATTGGAATTGGAAATGGAATTCCAATAGGAAGTGGAATTGGAATTGAGAATTGGAATTGGGAATGGGAATTGGGAATGGAAATGGAATTGGAGTTGGAATTAGAATTCCAGTAGGCAGGAATTGGGAATTGGACTTGGACTTGGAATTGGAATTGGACTTGGAATTGGAATTGGAATTGGGAATTAGAAATGGAACTACAATTGGGAATTGGAATTCCAATTGGGAGGAATTGGAAATTGAGAATGGAATTGGAATTGGAATTGGGATTGCGCTTAGATTGGGATTCGGAATTGGAAATGGAAATGGAATTCCAACACGGAGGAATTGGAATTGGAATTGGAATTGGAATTGGAGTTGGAAATGGAATTAGGAATTGAGAATTGGAATTGCAATTGGAATTAGAATTGGAAATGGATTTGGAGTTGGAGTTGGAGTTGGAATTGGGAATGGAATTCCAATAGGGAGGAATTGGGAATGGGAATGGAATTGGAAATGGAAATGGAATTGGAATTAGAGATGAAAATGGAGTTGGAATTGGAATTCCTAAGGGAGGAATTGGAATTCCAGGAGTTGGGAGGAATTGGAGGAATTGGAATTGGGAAATGGAAATCAGAATTGGGAATGGAAATGGAAATAGAAATTGGAATTCCAATAGGGAGGAATTGGAATTGGAAATGAAATTCCAATAGGGAGGAATTGGAAATGGGAATTGGAATTGGAAATGGAATGGGGAATGGAATTCAAATAGGGAGGAATTGGGAGGAATTGGAATAGGAAATGGAATTGGGAATTGGAATTAGAATTGGAACTGGGATTGGAATTGGAACTGGGATTGGTGTTGGAATTCCAATAGGGAGGAATTGGAGGAACTGGAATTGGAATTCCAATATGGAAGAATTGGAATTGGGAAATGGAAATCAGAATTGGGAATGGAAATGGAAATGGAAATTGGAATTCCAATAGGGAGGAATTGGAAATGGAATGGGGAATGGAATTCAAATAGGGAGGAATTGGGAGGAATTGGAATAGGAAATGGAATTGGGAATGGAATGGAGAATTGGAACTGGGATTGGAATTGGAACTGGGATTGGTGTTGGAATTCCAATAGGGAGGAATTGGAATTCCAGGAGTTGGGAGGAATTGGAGGAATTGGAATTGGAATTCCAATAGGGAAGAATTGGAATTGGGAAATGGAAATCAGAATTGGGAATGGAAATGGAAATGGAAATTGGAATTCCAATAGGGAGGAATTGGAATTGGAAATGAAATTCCAAAAGGGAGGATTTGGAATTGGAATTGCAATCGAAATTGGAATTGGAATTGGAAATGGAAATAGAAATGGAATTAGAATTCCAATAGGGAGGAATTGGGAATTGGAATTGGAATTGGAATTCCAATAGGGAGGATTGGCGAGTGTCCTGGGTTGACTATATGATGCTTTTATCCCCAATCGTCTCATTCTGTTTATGTTGAATAATAATAAGTTTTGTACCTTTAAGAGTGTTACAGAGAGTGAAGGGGGAGAGAGAAGAAGCGCGCAGTTTGTTTTTCAGACACTGCACTCACTCCTCCACATTCCTGCTCCTGACTGTGTTGTCTGCGGACAGACAGCGGGACAGAGAGCTCTTCTTTTGCTTTTTAGTTAGTGTTAGCTAGCTGAGGCAAAGAAGTTCCCTGGACTGTTTTTTTTTTCCCTTTTCTTTGGACCTCTTGGAACTGCTCTGGACTGAACACCCAGGAGAGCACCGGCAGCTGCAGCTGTGGCCCACCGGGCCGGCCCTGGCCTGCGACAATTCCAGCACTGAGAGACTGATCAGAGACTGAGTGAGCTGCTGCTTGAACCCGGGGTTTTCTCAGTTTGTCATCTCTTTTAGAGTGGCAAGGGGTCTCATTGTTTTGATACTGCTTTGGTCTTATTGTTTAATAAACAGGGATTTTTTCCACCTTTCTCCAAGGAGGTATTTTTCTTTCCTCCCGGACCAGTTGAGGGGGGAGGGGCCGATTGGATCTGCTTTTCCCACCGGAGCTCCTTTGGGGGGATTCTTCCCCAAACTTGCTCTAAACCTGGAATTGGAAATGGAAATGGAAATGGAATTGGAAATTCCATTTCCAAATTGGGAATTGGAATTGGAATTCCAGTTGGGAGGAATTGGAGTTGGAATTGGGAATGAAAATGAAATTTGAAATTGAGAATTGGAATTGGAAATGGAATTCCAATAGGGAGGAATTGGAAATGGGAATTGGAATTGGAAATGGAATGGGGAATGGAATTCAAATAGGGAGGAATTGGGAGGAATTGGAATAGGAAATGGAATTGGGAATGGAATGGAGAATTGGAACTGGGATTGGAATTGGAACTGGGATTGGTGTTGGAATTCCAATGGGGAGGAATTGGAATTCCAGGAGTTGGGAGGAATTGGAGGAATTGGAATTGGGAAATGGAAATCAGAATTGGGAATGGAAATGGAAATGGAAATTGGAATTCCAATAGGGAGGAATTGGAATTGGAAATGAAATTCCAATAGGGAGGATTTGGAATTGGAATTGCAATCGGAATTGGAATTGGAATTGGAAATGGAAATAGAAATGGAATTAGAATTCCAATAGGGAGGAATTGGAAATTGAATTGGAATTGGGAATTGGAAATGGAAGTGGAATTAGAATTAGAAATGGAATTCCAGTGGGGAGAAATTAGAATTGAGACTTGAAATTGGGAATTGGAATTCCAAGAGTCGGAATTGGAATTGGAAATGGAATTCCAATAGGAAGTGGAATTGGAATTGAGAATTGGAATTGGGAATGGGAATTGGGAATGGAAATGGAATTGGAGTTGGAATTAGAATTCCAGTAGGCAGGAATTGGGAATTGGAATTGGAATTGGAATTGGGAATTAGAAATGGAACTACAATTGGGAATTGGAATTCCAATTGGGAGGAATTGGAAATTGAGAATGGAATTGGAATTGGAATTGGGATTGCGATTAGATTGGGATTCAGAATTGGAAATGGAAATGGAATTCCAACAGGGAGGAATTGGAATTGGAATTGGAGTTGGAAATGGAATTAGGAATTGAGAATTGGAATTGGAATTGGAATTAGAATTGGAAATGGATTTGGAGTTGGAGTTGGAATTGGGAATGGAATTCCAATAGGGAGGAATTGGGAATGGGAATGGAATTGGAATTGGAAATGGAAATGGAATTGGAATTAGAGATGAAAATGGAGTTGGAATTGGAATTCCTAAGGGAGGAATTGGAATTCCAGGAGTTGGGAGGAATTGAAATTGGAATTGGAATTGGAATTTGGAATTGGAGTTGGAAATGGAATTCTAATAGGGAGGAGTTGGAATCGGAAAAGGAATTGGAAATGGAATGGGGAATGGAATTCAAATAGGGAGGAATTGGGAGGAATTGGAATAGGAAATGGAATTGGGAATGGAATGGAGAATTGGAACTGGGATTGGAATTGGAACTGGGATTGGTGTTGGAATTCCAATAGGGAGGAATTGGGAATGGGAATGGAATTGGAATTGGAAATGGAAATGGAAATGGAAATAGAAATGGAATTAGAATTCCAATAGGGAGGAATTGGAAATTGAATTGGAATTGGGAATTGGAAATGGAAGTGGAATTAGAATTAGAAATGGAATTCCAGTGGGGAGAAATTAGAATTGAGACTTGAAATTGGGAATTGGAATTCCAAGAGTCGGAAATGGAATTGGAAATGGAATTCCAATAGGAAGTGGAATTGGAATTGAGAATTGGAATTGGAATTGGAATTAGACTTGGAAATGGATTTGGAGTTGGAGTTGGAGTTGGAATTGGGAATGGAATTCCAATAGGGAGGAATTGGGAATGGGAATGGAATTGGAATTGGAAATGGAAATGGAATTGGAATTAGAGATGAAAATGGAGTTGGAATTGGAATTCCTAAGGGAGGAATTGGAATTCCAGGAGTTGGGAGGAATTGGAGGAATTGGAATTGGAATTCCAATAGGGAAGAATTGGAATTGGGAAATGGAAATCAGAATTGGGCATGGAAATAAAAATGGAAATTAGAATTCCAATAGGGAGGAATTGGAAATGGGAATTGGAATTGGAAATGGAATGGGGAATGGAATTCAAATAGGGAGGAATTGGGAGGAATTGGAATAGGAAATGGAATTGGGAATGGAATGGAGAATTGGAACTGGGATTGGAATTGGAACTGGGATTGGTGTTGGAATGACAATACGGAGGAATTGGAATTCCAGGAGTTGGGAGGAATTGGAGGAATTGGAATTGGAATTCCAATAGGGAAGAATTGGATTTGGGAAATGGAAATCAGAATTGGGAATGGAAATGGAAATGGAAATTGGAATTCCAATAGGGAGGAATTGGAATTGGAAATGAAATTCCAATAGGGAGGAATTGGAATTGGAATTGGAATTGCAATCGGAATTGGAATTGGAATTGGAATTGGAATTGGAATTGGAAATGGAAATAGAAATGGAATTAGAATTCCAATAGGGAGGAATTGGAAATTGAATTGGAATTGGGAATTGGAAATGGAAGTGGAATTAGAATTATAAATGGAATTCCAGTGGGGAGAAATTAGAATTGAGACTTGAAATTGGGAATTGGAATTCCAAGAGTCGGAATTGGAATTGGAAATGGAATTCCAATAGGAAGTGGAATTGGAATTGAGAATTGGAATTGGGAATGGGAATTGGGAATGGAAATGGAATTGGAGTTGGTATTAGAATTCCAGTAGGCAGGAATTGGGAATTGGAATTGGAATTGGAATTGGGAATTAGAAATGGAACTACAATTGGGAATTGGAATTCCAATTGGGAGGAATTGGAAATTGAGAATGGAATTGGAATTGGAATTGGGATTGCGATTAGATTGGGATTCAGAATTGGAAATGGAAATGGAATTCCAACAGGGAGGAATTGGAATTGGAATTGGAATAGGAAATGGAATTGGGAATGGAATGGAGAATTGGAACTGGGATTGGAATTGGAACTGGGATTGGTGTTGGAATTCCAATAGGGAGGAATTGGAATTCCAGGAGTTGGGAGGAATTGGAGGAATTGGAATTGGAATTCCAATAGGGAAGAATTGGATTTGGGAAATGGAAATCAGAATTGGGAATGGAAATGAAATGGAAATTGGAATTCCAATAGGGAGGAATTGGAAATGGGAATTGGAATTGGAAATGGAATGGGGAATGGAATTCAAATAGGGAGGAATTGGGAGGAATTGGAATAGGAAATGGAATTAGGAATGGAATGGAGAATTGGAACTGGGATTGGAATTGGAACTGCGATTGGTGTTTGAATTCCAATAGGGAGGAATTGTTATTCTAGGATTTGGGAGGAATTGGAGGAATTGGAACTGGAATTCCAAAAGGGCTGTGGTATCTGTTTGGGGGACTGTGGCTGGGAGGGGCGGGCTGGCTCCTGAAAATCCACGATATGCAGGATGGTTCCCAGATGAAAGGTGGCACCAGTGCCAAGTCGGGCTGGTTTGATAGAGGCAAGTGGCTCCTGCAATCTGCAAGCCAGAAGTGGGGTGGGTGAGTTTTGTTTGCAAGGGAAAAGGGCCGTAGTTTGTGTTTGGGGGCCTGTGGCTGGGAGTGGCCGGCTGGCTCCTGAAAATCCTCGATACGCAGGATGGTTCCCAGATGAAAGGTGGCAGCATTGCCAAGACTTGCTGGTTTAATACTACCTAGTGGCTCTTGCAATCTGCCAGCCAGAAGATGGGCAGGTCAGCATTACTTCCAGGGAAAAGGGCCGTAGATTTTCTTTGGGGGCCTGTGGCTGGGAGTGACCAGCTGGCTCCTGAAAATCCACGATACGCAGGATGGTTCCCAGATGAAAGATGGCACCAGTACCAAGTCGGGCTGGTTTGATAGAGACAAGTGGCTCCTGCAATCTGCCAGCCAGAAGATGGGCAGGTCAGTTTTACTTCCACATAAAAGGGCCGTGCTTTGTGTTCGGGGGCCTGTGGCTGGGAGTGGCCGCCTGGCTCCTCAAAATCCACGATACGCAGGATGGTTCCCAGATGAAAGATGGCACCAGTGCCGAGTCAGGCTGGTTTGATAGAGCCAAGTGGCTCCTGCAATCTGCCAGCTGAATGATGGGCAGAGCAGATTTACTTCCAGGGAAAAGGGCCGTGGTTGTTGTTTGGGGGCCTGTGGACGGGAGTGGCCGGCTGGCTCCTGATAATCCACAATACGCAGGATGGTTCCCAGATGAAAGGTGGCAGCAGTTCCAAGTCAGGCTGGTTTGATAGTACCAAGTGGCTCCTGCAATCTGCCAGCCAGATGATGGGAAGGTCAGTTTTACATCCACGGAAAAGGGCCGTAGTTTGTGTTCGGGGGCCTGTGGCTGGGAGTGGCCGGCTGGCTCCTGAAAATCCACGATACGCAGGATGGTTCCCAGATGAAAGGTGGCACCAGTGCCAAGTCGGAATGGTTTGATAGAGCCAAGTGGCTCCTGCAATCTGCCAGCCAGATGATGGGCAGGTCAGATTTACTTCCAGAGAAAAGGGCCGTGGTTTGTGTTTGGGGTCCTGTGGCTGGGAGTGGCCGGCTGGCTCCTGAAAATCCACGATACGTAGGATGGTTCCCAGACCCAAAGTGGCACCAGTGCTGAGTCGGGCTGGTTTGATAGAGACAAGTGGCTCCTGCAATCTGCCAGCCAGAAGCGGGGCGGGTGAGCTTTGTTTGCCAGGGAGAAGGGCCGTGATTTGTGTTCGGGTGCCTGTGGCTGGGAGTGGCCGGCTGGCTCCTGAAAATCCACGATACGCAGGATGGTTCCCAGATGAAAGGTGGCACCAGTGCCAAGACTTGCTGGTTTGATAGTACCAAGTGGCTCCTGCAATCTGCCAGCCAGAAGATGGGCAGGTCAGTTTTACTTGCAGGGAAAAGGGCCGTGGTTTGTGTTCGGGGGCCTGTGGCTGGGAGTGGCTGGCTGGCTCCTGAAAATCCACGATACGCAGGATGGTTCCCAGATGAAAGGTGGCACCAGTGCCGAGTCGGGCTGGTTTGATAGTGCCAAGTGGCTCCTGCAATCTGCCAGCTGAATGATGGGCAGAGCAGTTTTACTTCCAGGGAAAAGGGCCGTGGTTGTTGTTTGGGGGCCTGTGGCTGGTAGTGGCCGGCTGGCTCCTGATAATCCACAATACGCAGGATGGTTCCCAGACCCAAGGGAGCACCAGTGCCGAGTCGGGCTGGTTTGATAGATACAACAGGCCCCTGCAATCTGCCAGCCAGAAGCGGGGCGGATGAGTTTTGTTTGCCAGGGGAAAGGGCCGTGGTTTGTGTTCGGGGGCCTGTGGCTGAGAGTGGCCGGCTGGCTCCTGAAAATCCACGATACGCAGGATGGTTCCCAGATGAAAGGTGGCACCAGTGCCGAGTCGGGCTGGTTTGATAGAGACAAGTGGCTCCTGCAATCTGCCAGCCAGAAGATGGGCAGGTCAATTTTACCTCCAGAGAAAAGGGCCGTAGATTGTGTTTGGGGACCTGTGGATAGGAGTGGCCGGCTGGCTCCTGAAAATCCACGATACGCAGGATGGTTCCCAGATGAAAGGTGGCACCAGTGCCAAGTCGGGCTGGTTTGATAGAGACAAGTGGCTCCTGCAATCTGCCAGCCAGAAGCGGGGCGGGTGAGTGTTTTTTTGCCAGGGAAAAGGGCCGTGATTTGTGTTCGGGTGCCTGTGGCTGGGAGTGGCCGGCTGGCTCCTGAAAATCCACGATACGCATGATGGTTCCCAGACCCAAGGGAGCACCAGTGCCGAGTCGGGCTGGTTTGATAGATACAAGAGGCCCCTGCAATCTGCCAGCCAGAAGCGGGCGGATGAGTTTTGTTTGCCAGGGGAAAGGGCCGTGGTTTGTGTTCGGGGGCCTGTGGCTGAGAGTGGCCGGCTGGCTCCTGAAAATCCACGATACGCAGGATGGTTCCCAGATGAAAGGTGGCACCAGTACCAAGTCGGGCTGGTTTGATAGAGACAAGTGGTACCTGCAATGTGCCAGCCAGAAGATGGGCGGGTCCGTATTACATCCAGGAAAAAGGGCCGTAGATTGTGTTTGGGGGCCTGTGGCTGAGAGTGGCCGGCTGGCTCCTGAAAATCCACGATACGCAGGATGGTTCCCAGATGAAAGGTGGCACCAGTGCCAAGTCGGGCTGGTTTGATAGACGCAACTGGCTCCTGCAATCCGCAAGCCAGAAGTGGGGTGGTTGAGCTTTTTTGCCAGGGAAATGGGCCGTGGTCTGTGTTCGGGGGCCTGTGGCTGGGAGTGGCCGGCTGGCTCCTGAAAATCCACGATACGCAGGATGGTTCCCAGATGAAAGGTGGCAGCAGTGCCAAGTCTTGCTGGTTTGATAGTACCAAGTGGCTCCTGCAATCTGCCAGCCAGAAGATGGGCAGGTCCGTATTACTTCCAGGGAAAAGGGCCGTAGTTTGTGTTTGGGGGCCTGTGGCTGGGAGTGGCCGGCTGGCTCCTGAAAATCCACGATACGCAGGATGGTTCCCAGATGAAAGGTGGCACCAGTGCCAAGTCGGGCTGGTTTGATAGTACCAAGTGGCTCCTGCCATTTGCCAGCCAGATGATGGGCAGCTCAGTTTTACATCCAGGGAAAAGGGCTGAGGTTCGTGTTTGGGGGCCTGTGGACGGGAGTGGCCGGCTGGCTCCTGAAAATCCACAATACGCAGGATGGTTCCCAGATGAAGGGTGGCACCAGTGCCGAGTCGGGCTGGTATGATAGTACCAAGTGGCTCCTGCAATCTGCCAGCCAGAAGCGGGGCGGGTGAGTATTGTTTGCCAGGGAAAAGGGCTGAGGTTCGTGTTTGGGGGCCTGTGGATAGGAGTGGCCGGCTGGCTCCTGATAATCCACAATACGCAGGATGGTTCCCAGATGAAAGGTGGCACCAGTGCCGAGTCGGGCTGGTTTGATAGTACCAAGTGGCTCCTGCAATCTGCCAGCCAGAAGCGGGGCGGGTGAGTATTGTTTGCCAGGGAAAAGGGCCGTAGTTTGTGTTTGGGGGCCTGTGGCTGGGTGTGGCCGGCTGGCTCCTGAAAATCCACGATACGCAGGATGGTTCCCAGATGAAAGGTGGCACCAGTGCCAAGTTGGAATGGTTTGATAGAGCCAAGTGGCTCCTGCAATCTGCCAACCAGATGATGGGCAGTTCAGTTTTACTTCCAGGTAAATGGGCCGTGGTTTGTGTTCGGGGGCCTGTGGCTGGGAGTGGCCTGCTGGCTCCTCAAAATCCACGATACGCAGGATGGTTCCCAGATGAAAGGTGGCACCAGTGCCGAGTCGGGCTGGTTTGATAGACACAAGTGGCTCCTGCAATCTGCCAGCCAGATGATGGGCAGCTCAGTTTTACATCCAGGGAAAAGGGCTGAGGTTCGTGTTTGGGGGCCTGTGGATAGGAGTGGCCGGCTGGCTCCTGATAATCCACAATACGCAGGATGGTTCCCAGATGAAAGGTGGCACCAGTGCCGAGTCGGGCTGGTTTGATAGTACCAAGTGGCTCCTGCAATCTGCCAACCAGATGATGGGCAGTTCAGTTTTACTTCCAGGTAAATGGGCCGTGGTTTGTGTTTGGGGGCCTGTGGCTGGGTGTGGCCGTCTGGCTCCTCAAAATCCACGATACGCAGGATGGTTCCCAGATGAAAGGTGGCACCAGTGCCAAGTTGGAATGGTTTGATAGAGCCAAGTGGCTCCTGCAATCTGCCAGCCAGATGATGGGCAGGTCAGTTTTACATCCAGGGAAAAGGGCTGAGGTTCGTGTTTGGGGGCCTGTGGATAGGAGTGGCCGGCTGGCTCCTGATAATCCACAATACGCAGGATGGTTCCCAGATGAAAGGTGGCACCAGTGCCAAGTCGGGCTGGTTTGATAGTACCAAGTGGCACCTGCAATCTGCCAGCCAGAAGCGGGGCGGGTGAGTATTGTTTGCCAGGGAAAAGGGCCGTAGTTTGTGTTTGGGGGCCTGTGGATGGGTGTGGCCGGCTGGCCCCTGAAAATCCACGATACGCAGGATGGTTCCCAGATGAAAGGTGGCAGCATTGCCAAGTTGGAATGGTTTGATAGAGCCAAGTGGCTCCTGCAATCTGCCAGCCAGACGATGGGCTGTGGGGGCCTGAATATATGTTGTATTGTAAGACCTGTATGGTTCTGAGTTGCTCCAAAATAGCTGCAGCTGCAGGGTCCTTAGTTGGGCAGCAGCTGTAGCTCGTGAAGGCAACTGAGATAAATAGGGGTGGGTCAAGAGCCCAAGAGGAGCCCCTGAGAAGACATGAAGGACTCTGCTGCAGAGAATGGAGAAGAGCCCCAGCAGAGAGGCGAGAACAAAGCTGCAGCGAAGATTACAACAACTGGTGCCCCGTGTGATGAAGAACACACAACCAAGCATCAAAAGTAGGTATGGAATCCCCCGGACAGCCGAGAGCTGTGGCAGCCTGAGAGCTGGGACTTTGGAATATCAGCCTGAGAGCTGGGACTATAGAAGATAGGACAGCCGAGAGCTGTGGCAGTCTGAGAGCTGGGACTTTGGAATATCAGCCTGAGAGCTGGAACTGTGTGTATATTATAATTGTATAATTGTTAAAAGAAAAGGGGGAAATGTGGGGGCCTGAATATATGTTGTATTGTAAGACCTGTATGGTTCTGAGTTGCTCCCAACGAGCTGCAGCTGCAGGGTCCTTAGTTGGGCAGCAGCTGTAGCTCGTGAAGGCAACTGAGATAAATAGGGGTGGGTCAAGAGCCCAAGAGGAGCCCCTGAGAAGAGAGACAGGACTGTGCTGCAGAGAAAGGAGAAGAGCCCCAGCAGAGAGGGAAGAACAACATTGCAGCGAAGATTACAACAATGGGCAGGTCAGTTTTACTTCCAGGGAAAAGGGCTGTGGTATGTGTTTGGGGGCCTGTGGCTGAGAGTGGCCGGCTGGCTCCTGAAAATCCACGATACGCAGGATGGTTCCCAGATGAAAGGTGGCACCAGTGCCGAGTCGGGCTGGTTTGATAGACACAAGTGGCTCCTGCAATCTGCCAGCCAGAAGCGGGGCGGGTGAGTTTTGTTTGCCAGGGAAAAGGGCTGTGGTTTGTGTTCGGGGGCCTGTGGCTGGGAGTGGCCGGCTGGCTCCTGAAAATCCACGATACGCAGGATGGTTTTCAGATGAAAGGTGGCAGCAGTGCCAAGTCTTGCTGGTTTGATAGTACCAAGTGGCTCCTGCAATCTGCCAGCCAGAAGATGGGCAGGTCCGTATTACTTCCAGGGAAAAGGGCCGTAGTTTGTGTTTGGGGGCCTGTGGCTGGGTGTGGCCGGCTGGCTCCTGAAAATCCACGATACGCAGGATGGTTCCCAGATGAAAGGTGGCACCAGTGCCAAGTTGGAATGGTTTGATAGAGCCAAGTGGCTCCTGCAATCTGCCAACCAGATGATGGGCAGTTCAGTTTTACTTCCAGGTAAATGGGCCGTGGTTTGTGTTTGGGGGCCTGTGGCTGGGTGTGGCCGGCTGGCTCCTGAAAATCCACGATACGCAGGATGGTTCCCAGATGAAAGGTGGCACCAGTGCCAAGTTGGAATGGTTTGATAGAGCCAAGTGGCTCCTGCAATCTGCCAGCCAGATGATGGGCAGGTCAGTTTTACATCCAGGGAAAAGGGCTGAGGTTCGTGTTTGGGGGCCTGTGGATAGGAGTGGCCGGCTGGCTCCTGATAATCCACAATACGCAGGATGGTTCCCAGATGAAAGGTGGCACCAGTGCCGAGTCGGGCTGGTTTGATAGTACCAAGTGGCTCCTGCAATCTGCCAGCCAGAAGCGGGGCGGGTGAGTATTGTTTGCCAGGGAAAAGGGCCGTAGTTTGTGTTTGGGGGCCTGTGGCTGGGTGTGGCCGGCTGGCTCCTGAAAATCCACGATACGCAGGATGGTTCCCAGATGAAAGGTGGCACCAGTGCCAAGTTGGAATGGTTTGATAGAGCCAAGTGGCTCCTGCAATCTGCCAACCAGATGATGGGCAGTTCAGTTTTACTTCCAGGTAAATGGGCCGTGGTTTGTGTTCGGGGGCCTGTGGCTGGGAGTGGCCTGCTGGCTCCTCAAAATCCACGATACGCAGGATGGTTCCCAGATGAAAGGTGGCACCAGTGCCGAGTCAGGCTGGTTTGATAGTACCAAGTGGCTCCTGCCATGTGCCAGTGAGACAGAATATTCATCCTGAACTAGGTAAAGTGTCTAGGAGAAGTGAAGGGTCTGTGGAGCTAAAGCTGAAGGAGAGGCCGCGTTCCAGAGACAGCAAGGAGACAGAGAAAGAAAAACAGAAAAACCACGAGGTCAATCTGCCCCCGACTTAGGAATTCCTTCGATAAAGAAGAATTAGTGCTAAATGTCATGTGGAATGAATATGTATGAACTTAATTTGAAACTGTATGCATATGCATTTGGAAGGGGGGATAAAAAGGGGACTCGGAGTCTCCAGGGGCACGCATGCCCTTTTGGGGAGTCTTGCGTCCGGCGCGCGTCGTAATAAAGCATACCGGGCTTTACAACTTTTACAAGTTGTGAGGTTTCTTCTTTTCTCCGCAAAACATTTTGGCGAGCCAAGGCAGGAGTTCTCTGTCCCCGCGGGGGCGGGGGGGATGGACGGACCTCCAAGGCGCGCCCCAGGATTTTTTCCTGGTGGGGCTCCGCTTGTCTCAACTTGCCACCTGCGAGGACAGACAACGACCCGCTGGCCTGCGGAGCAGAATACGGTATGTATGGGGCCCCAGGGGGGGGGGAGGAAGGAGAGAAAGGGAGTAAACCACCCAGAGACGTCTGGGTTCATGGGTTCAGCTGATAGAGCAGCTGTATTAGAGATGAGGTTCAGCTGATAGAGCAGCTGTATTAGAGATGGGGTTCAGCTGATAGAGCAGCTGTATTAGAAACGGGGTTCAGCTGATAGAGCAGCTGTATTAGAGGCCGGGTTCGTCGTTCTGATGGAGCAGACCGCTAGCGGCTTTGGGGGTAAGCCGGGTGAACCCGTGTATGTGTGTATTGAGGATTCATAGTTCTGATGGAGCAGAACTGGTGAGCCCGTGTGTTTTGTTTGTGTGTGTGTGTGATGTCCGGACACTGTGTTGCTGTATGGTTAATGTGTGTGGCCAGTGCACTGTGTTTGTGATCGTGCAGGTGATATGTGTATGGTGTATAAAAGAGAGTAAATCTACAGTGCCCTACAGTGCGGGGGGGGTCAGTACTCCCCGTGTTTGAAGCAGCCGAGTGAGGCCAGAGGCGCCGACTGCAGCAAGCTGCGGGGGCAGGGAGAGAAGTGCCCCGCGGAGAAGCGAATGGAGGAATGTCAGTGATGGTATTTATCGTGTTTGAATGTAGTGATTTGTGTAGATTTGGTACATTTTAACCGTGAGTATGAGCTCAGAGAGTTCCTTTGCCTTGGATGTTTGGACTTGATCTCTAGACTGTGTGCTGTTATTTTGATTGTGTCCAGGAAAAATTGATTTGAGTAAATGCCGAATTATGGTGTGCTGTGTTGTGTTGAGAAAAGTGAGCACTTTGAGAAATATGCCCTTCCCCAGTGATTTTGTGTGGTGATTTTCTTCCGCTGCATTGTGGTAATTTGATTCTCAGACTGTATAGTGGTGTTTGTGGAGATTTTAAGATTTTGTTGCAACAAGAGTAGCATTTTACATAGGAGAGCTATAGTACGGTGATTTATGTTTAACTTCGATAAAGTGAGTTAAAGGAATTCCAAGAATTCTCCCCCTCACAGCAATTCAAGCCTTGGCTCTAGTGAATTTGAGATAAGGCGGGGGGGGGGGGGGTGCGTGTGTCTGTGTCTGCAGGTATATCAGAGTTTTGGCTGTGACTAGCACAGCCCTTTTGCAAAGCAGCAAAACAAGTGTAAGTAGACACAGTGCTTAATTAGATTGTGCAAGAAGAGAACTAGAAAAGACTGATATTTTGTAAAACAGAGTTTATATAGAAGGGATGAATGAGATGAATTAGTTAATGAGACTTATGAGATTTATGAGACTTCGGTTGGTACTGCAGTAAGTCTTTACTGGAAACAATCCGCTGAAAAGATTTAAAGTTCTCTGTAATAAACAGAATAGCCAGCCTTTGCGGGCAATTTTGGGGAGCCTTTGGTACATCAAGAGGCTAGCAGGCTGTGTGAGGTGACAGTGGCTGCGCCCTGGGCACAGGGACAGCTCTGGCTGCCCTGTCTCCCCAGGGAACACGCGAATGGCCTGTGAGCAAAAGCTGGATGTGCAGGTATTATTGCAGTGCGGTGTTTATGAGAAACACTGGTATTGCTGTTTTGCTGTTCCAATAAGTGTCAGGGTACACGCCCCGAGTGTAAATTAAAGGTTTCTGGTCAAGCGGATTCAGAACCTAAGGTCTTAGAGCTTGTGTGTGGGAATCACATCTGATACCTGCCACCTGGAGCTGTGTGTATAGGAGGAAAACTGAGAAACTACTGTGAAGGTCTGTAAAAAGGTTTGAATGGAAGCGGGATAAGGCAAGGAGAAATAAATAACGAGAACTGATCAGAGCAAACAGGTTCCTAAATTAGCCCCTTTTGGGAGGGGCTCATTGGGAGGAGGTTGCCAGTAAGAGCAGCTCAGAAAATAAAAAGATTTATAGTGCTTCATTGCTGTTAGTACTGTTTTATAATAGGAAGATAAATGGGATAATTTTTGTATGCTGAAATGTCTTTTGTTTTAAAAAATCACCCAGAATGACAAAGAGACTGTGAGATCAGACTGCTCTCTGGTCTTGGCCCCTGAAAAGGAAAACAAGGCAAAGAGAAAGCAAATCAAACATGTTGTTCAGCATGCAGCATAAGATAGCAACGTATGAAATCAGGCAAGGATTATCACGCTGAAATGCGAAGCAATCACAGTTCGCAAAATGAGTACATATGATTTGTAAAGGCTTCCTCCCAAGGTAAGGGAGGAGGGGTAAAGGTAACCTTCCCAAAAGGGAAGAATTTTTGTCAGCACAAGGGTCATGTGTTCAGTTTTAAATAAAGCTTTAGTACCTGTGGAGAATGTTTATGTTGTAGTGTGGGGAATGAACAACTGGCCAGTCTGAAAAGGCATACTTTTGCAAACCTTTAAAGTAACATGTGTACTATGTGTACCTAAAAGCTTTTGTACAATTCGCTCAATTTGCTAAACATTCTCAAATGAGAAAAGTTACTCTGGAGGCAAATAATATAAAGATGTTAGGCTTAATATTAACAGACACTGAAATTAAGAAAGACATTAGTAAGGAGATATTAGAATAAGTAAATAAGTGTTTTCAAGGGTATGGGCCTCTGCTGCACCAGGGAGAGTGAAAGATGCTCCCCCATGGGATGCTCCCCCATCAAGCTTAATGAAAGAACACAACCAGTGAGAACTGAGTAGTACCCTCAAAAGGAAGGTAAGGAAGGAATCAGTCCAATAACTGGTAGTACTGGATTAAGGGCTGTCAATAAGATAACACAGAATTTGTACCCTGTGGTAGCAAATCCATAGACCTTACTAACTTGTTTAACACCTGAGCTAACCTGGTTCACTGTTTTAGGCCTAAGAGATGCCTTCTTTTGCCTCCCTATCCATGAAGCCAGCCAGAACATTTTTGCATTCAAACACAAGCTCACACAGTCCATGTGCCTGAAGGCTTCAAAATTCTCCACTCCGATTGGAGAACAGCTTGCAAGGACCCAGAGTCCCAGGAAGCTCCACAAGAGGAAAGGAGGCTGTTGCAGTACATAGATGATCTTCTAGTAGCCACTCGGACGAGGGAAGCAAGAGAAGCCTGGACGGTAAGCCTTTTGAATTTCCTAGGACTCCAAGGATGCAGAGTCTCAAAGAAAAAGGCACAGGTAGTGAAACAGAAGGTAATCTACCTGGAGTAAGAAGTGAGTGCTGAGCAGCAGACTTTAAGGCAGGGAAGCCCTATGCCAAACCCTGAACCCCAGACAACGAAAGAACTCCAAACCTTCTTAGGCATGGCAGTGTAGTGCCAGCTGTGGGTTCATAATTGTGGACTGTTCTCCAGACCCCTCTATGCTCTTATTGCCAATGGGAACTGAGATCTCCAGTGGACAAGAGACACCACACGGGCCTTTCACCAGCTAGAGAGTCCCCTCATGTTGGCTTCAGCTTTGAAACTTCCAGATGTAAGTAAAGCATTCTTTCTATTTTTCCATGCAAGGAATTGCTCTGGGAATATTGGCTCGAGACTTGGGTCCATACCGGAGGGCAGTTGCTTACCTCTCTAAGCAACTAGATGCAATAGCCAAAGGATGGCCAGGTTGCCTCAGAGCTGTAGCAGCAGTTGTGCTGAACATTCAAGAGGCACACAAGTTTATCCTGGGACAAAAATGACTGTGCTAGTGTCCCACACAGTGTCTGCAGTACTGGAAGTAAAGGGTGGCCACTGGCTTTTCACCAGAGAGGTTTCTGAAATACCAGGCCATCATGTTAGAGCAAGATGATGGAGAGATAGTGGTGACTAATATTGTCAACCCAGCTTCTTTTCTCAGTGGAATCAAGGAGAAGCAGTACACCATGATTGCCTAGAGACCACTGAAGCTACCCTACTCCAGCCGCCCAGACTTAAAGGACACTCCTCCGGACGATGCAGAGACCTGGTTCACTGACAAGAAAGCGACATTGCAAAGTTCACAGTGACTACCTGCAGAGAGGTAATAGAGTGTGGACCCTTACCAACAGGTACCTCTGCACAGGATGCTGAGATAAATGCATGGACCCATGCCTTAGAAACAGCAAAAGGCATTCAGAGTTGTGCATGCACATGGAGCCATCTGGAAGGAGAGGGGACTGCTGACCTCACAGGGAAAGAAGAGACAATCCAGCTGCTGGAAGCAGTTCGGCTACCTGAAAAAGCATATTAAGGCACACCAGAGAGTGAGCTTAAAATTGGAGGAAAGAAATGAGCTGGCGGATGGAGAGGCAAAGAAAGCAGCAAAGGGTGAGGTACAGATTTTCCTCGAAGTCTCTTACAGAGAAGACTTCGGAACCACAGTGGGAGAGACCACTGCAAGTACCTCTCACCACCTTCACTGCAATCAAAATCAAGGAGCAGAATGCTGGATCCATCACTCTCGGGTGAAGAAGGCCCAGAAGCCCCTTCAGGAGTGACACCAGGAGACAATGAACTGAGACTAAAACTTATTCGGGCAAAATGAGTATATTGCGGTCGGGAGTAGCTCATACTTTAGTGTACAGAATTGTTTTGTATGGAATTATAACTGAAGTTTTAGAACTAGAGAGTACCTCTACCCAAAGCAATGCTGAATGGCCTTGGTCCCTGGCATTTAATCAGTATACTGGATCCATAGGAAAACCTTCTGAGATAAAGAAGGTTTATATTAAACATATCTACTGTAGTAATCCACGAGAATCAAGTATGTGAAGAGTAAGAATAGCAAGAACAGGAGCTGTGAACACTTCAAGGAATCTGAAGCGAAGAAATCAAAGTAAAGTGCTTAGTCATCAATAGGATGGCTTATGAGAGACCAGATGTAATTAGTGTCTGAACCTCCCCTGGTGTATATGAACACCAGGAAGTCTGTGATAACCTAAGTGAATCAGACAGTTGGTGTAATTTCACCCTGATACAGCCTGTAGGCAATGAATTTAGGCTCTTCTCTCAAGATTTCCCCTCCATTATCTTCTGCCCTGAACACAGTCCACAGCTTGATCTTAGCTAAGGGCAAGGTGGGTGACCAGGAGAGACATTCCTGCTTGCCACACATCTGGGAAATCAGGTGCTTTAGAGAGAGAGAGAGAAGTTAGATTCCCTGAAGTCTCTACATTTCAGAACAAACATCTGTCTCAAGTATGACCTAAACCTCTGTCAGATACACTTGTGAAGTATGTCTGAATTTGTAGTATGAGCCCAGCACATCCCTCTGGCAGGGAGGGATGATCATGGACAGAAAGCAGTTCCTGTTCCCCATAACAAACATCTAACTGGCATATTAGGGACAAGATTAGGAGTTTTAAATAGAATTGATTCAGAAATACTGATGAATAAACTGGCTGCTGCAGCAGGTAGCCTAACAAAATTGAAGCAGCCTTTATAGTAATCTCTATTGGCCTTAGGAACTAGCCAGTGACAGATTTCAAAAGTACTGCCAAAGTAAGGAAGTATGAAGAGGCCGGGGACCAAGACCACAAATTGATAGTAGAAGCACTTAGTATAGTTCAAGATAATGTGTCTTTAGCTTTCAGTTGTATACAAGCACAGTTATGGTTACAAGCAACAGCAGCTCTGATCATATAGGAAAGAGGTGAAGGTAATTTTCCAGCTGAAATTCAGAAAATTGAATGGGATAATGCAATTGATTTTGAAAAGAAGTTTTAATCCTGGTAGATTATGGTGAATTTCACCTATGATCCTATTTCTAATGTGGCCACTGCCTTTGTGCTTACCATATGTAATGCCACTGTTTATGTTATCCATCCCATCATTGCCCTAAGATTAAACCATGAAGAAACAACACTCTATCCTTCAGAACATAGAGTGTGGGCACAAAAAGATGAATGAAAAGTGGCAGGTAGTAAACTTAGAATCCTGCATTACTAGAGAACAAATGGGATTCATTTGTGAAAGCAATACTGCTAATGCCCAGGATGTGTTTGGACACTGAACAGAGTATTTGTCACTTTGAAATTCATCCAGTCACTGACCAGAAAACTGTGCTCGTATATACTGGAAAAGGGTGTATGTTTGAGAACTGCTTGTGCTGCTGTACAAATTAATAGCAATGATGTTATTCTGTCTAGTAGAAACCATTCTAATCTCTGTATTTGTATTTGTAATTTTGTTAAGATTATTGGGTGTGATTTTTCGTATTTGGTACCAGTAACATCCCACCAGCCGATTACAGCCAATTACACAATGTATCACAGACTACCACCTACCCCTATCGGGGTGAACCTTACATTGGTAAAACAATTAATTAAGCACCAAGACCTATTAGAAGTCTTGAAAGAAATCCGAGAAAGTGGAAAGAAAACCTTAATTACTGTCCAACATGGTACAAAAGAAATAACCAGAGTTCTACAAAGAATAAAATACGGATAATCACTGGTGAGATGTGATCTTTGGGTGATCACCAACTGCAAATGGAACCTTTGATAAGTTGTGCCACCCTATTCTAGTTTTACTAATATTAGTTGGGATAAGCTTAGGATTATCTATTACATTGTTAATTTGGAACTAGAGAATGCTACAACAAATAGCTGTACTAACCTCTTTGCCAAATGTACATGGTAAAGCGCTAAAAGACACTTATTGTCGTGGAAATTTTCCTTAAGTAAAAGAATTTACTTATTTCCTAGGAAAGGGGGGAATGAGACAGAATATTCATCCTGAACTAGGTAAAGTGTCTAGGAGAAGTGAAGGGTCTGTGGAGCTAAAGCTGAAGGAGAGGCCGCGTTCCAGAGACAGCAAGGAGACAGAGAAAGAAAAACAGAAAAACCACGAGGTCAATCTGCCCCCGACTTAGGAATTCCTTCGATAAAGAAGAATTAGTGCTAAATGTCATGTGGAATGAATATGTATGAACTTAATTTGAAACTGTATGCATATGCATTTGGAAGGGGGGATAAAAAGGGGACTCGGAGTCTCCAGGGGCACGCATGCCCTTTTGGGGAGTCTTGCGTCCGGCGCGCGTCGTAATAAAGCATACCGGGCTTTACAACTTTTACAAGTTGTGAGGTTTCTTCTTTTCTCCGCAAAACACCAGCCAGATGATGGGCAGCTCAGTTTTACATCCAGGGAAAAGGGCTGAGGTTCGTGTTTGGGGGCCTGTGGATAGGAGTGGCCGGCTGGCTCCTGATAATCCACAATACGCAGGATGGTTCCCAGATGAAAGGTGGCACCAGTGCCGAGTCGGGCTGGTTTGATAGTACCAAGTGGCTCCTGCAATCTGCCAGCCAGAAGCGGGGCGGGTGAGTATTGTTTGCCAGGGAAAAGGGCCGTGGTTTGTGTTCGGGGGCCTGTGGCTCGGAGTGGCCAGCTGGCTCCTGAAAATCCACGATACGCAGGATGGTTCCCAGATGAAAGGTGGCAGCAGTGCCAAGACTTGCTGGTTTGATAGTACCAAGTGGCTCCTGCAATCTGCCAGCCAGAAGATGGGCAGGTCAGTATTACTTCCAGGGAGAAGGGCCGTAGATTGTGTTTGGGGGCCTGTGGCTGGGAGTGGCCGGCTGGCTCCTGAAAATCCACGATACGCAGGATGGTTCCCAGATGAAAGGTGGCACCAGTGCCAAGTCGGGCTGGTTTGATAGTACCAAGTGGCTCCTGCCATGTGCCAGCCAGATGATGGGCAGCTCAGTTTTACATCCAGGGAAAAGGGCTGAGGTTCGTGTTTGGGGGCCTGTGGACGGGAGTGGCCGGCTGGCTCCTGAAAATCCACGATATGCAGGATGGTTCCCAGATGAAAGGTGGCACCAGTGCCAAGTCGGAATGGTTTGATAGAGCCAAGTGGCTCCTGCAATCTGCCAGCCAGACGATGGGCTGTGGGGGCCTGAATATATGTTGTATTGTAAGACCTGTATGGTTCTGAGTTGCTCCAAAATAGCTGCAGCTGCAGGGTCCTTAGTTGGGCAGCAGCTGTAGCTCGTGAAGGCAACTGAGATAAATAGGGGTGGGTCAAGAGCCCAAGAGGAGCCCCTGAGAAGACATGAAGGACTCTGCTGCAGAGAATGGAGAAGAGCCCCAGCAGAGAGGCGAGAACAAAGCTGCAGCGAAGATTACAACAACTGGTGCCCCGTGTGATGAAGAACACACAACCAAGCATCAAAAGTAGGTATGGAATCCCCCGGACAGCCGAGAGCTGTGGCAGCCTGAGAGCTGGGACTTTGGAATATCAGCCTGAGAGCTGGGACTATAGAAGATAGGACAGCCGAGAGCTGTGGCAGTCTGAGAGCTGGGACTTTGGAATATCAGCCTGAGAGCTGGAACTGTGTGTATATTATAATTGTATAATTGTTAAAAGAAAAGGGGGAAATGTGGGGGCCTGAATATATGTTGTATTGTAAGACCTGTATGGTTCTGAGTTGCTCCCAACGAGCTGCAGCTGCAGGGTCCTTAGTTGGGCAGCAGCTGTAGCTCGTGAAGGCAACTGAGATAAATAGGGGTGGGTCAAGAGCCCAAGAGGAGCCCCTGAGAAGAGAGACAGGACTGTGCTGCAGAGAAAGGAGAAGAGCCCCAGCAGAGAGGGAAGAACAACATTGCAGCGAAGATTACAACAATGGGCAGGTCAGTTTTACTTCCAGGGAAAAGGGCTGTGGTATGTGTTTGGGGGCCTGTGGCTGAGAGTGGCCGGCTGGCTCCTGAAAATCCACGATACGCAGGATGGTTCCCAGATGAAAGGTGGCACCAGTGCCGAGTCGGGCTGGTTTGATAGACACAAGTGGCTCCTGCAATCTGCCAGCCAGAAGCGGGGCGGGTGAGTTTTGTTTGCCAGGGAAAAGGGCTGTGGTTTGTGTTCGGGGGCCTGTGGCTGGGAGTGGCCGGCTGGTTCCTGAAAATCCACGATACGCAGGATGGTTTTCAGATGAAAGGTGGCAGCAGTGCCAAGTCTTGCTGGTTTGATAGTACCAAGTGGCTCCTGCAATCTGCCAGCCAGAAGATGGGCAGGTCCGTATTACTTCCAGGGAAAAGGGCCGTAGTTTGTGTTTGGGGGCCTGTGGCTGGGTGTGGCCGGCTGGCTCCTGAAAATCCACGATACGCAGGATGGTTCCCAGATGAAAGGTGGCACCAGTGCCAAGTTGGAATGGTTTGATAGAGCCAAGTGGCTCCTGCAATCTGCCAGCCAGATGATGGGCAGGTCAGTATTACTTCCAGGGAAAAGGGCCGTAGTTTGTGTTTGGGGGTCTGTGGCTGGGAGTGGCCGGCTGGCTCCTGAAAATCCACGATACGCAGGATGGTTCCCAGATGAAAGGTGGCACCAGTGCCAAGTTGGAATGGTTTGATAGAGCCAAGTGGCTCCTGCAATCTGCCAGCCAGATGATGGGCAGGTCAGTTTTACATCCAGGGAAAAGGGCTGAGGTTCGTGTTTGGGGACCTGTGGATAGGAGTGGCCGGCTGGCTCCTGATAATCCACAATACGCAGGATGGTTCCCAGATGAAAGGTGGCACCAGTGCCGAGTCGGGCTGGTTTGATAGTACCAAGTGGCTCCTGCAATCTGCCAGACAGAAGCGGGGCGGGTGAGTATTGTTTGCCAGGGAAAAGGGCCGTAGTTTGTGTTTGGGGGCCTGTGGCTGGGTGTGGCCGGCTGGCTCCTGAAAATCCACGATACGCAGGATGGTTCCCAGATGAAAGGTGGCACCAGTGCCAAGTTGGAATGGTTTGATAGAGCCAAGTGGCTCCTGCAATCTGCCAACCAGATGATGGGCAGTTCAGTTTTACTTCCAGGTAAATGGGCCGTGGTTTTTGTTCGGGGGCCTGTGGCTGGGAGTGGCCTGCTGGCTCCTCAAAATCCACGATACGCAGGATGGTTCCCAGATGAAAGGTGGCACCAGTGCCGAGTTGGGCTGGTTTGATAGTACCAAGTGGCTCCTGCCATGTGCCAGCCAGATGATGGGCAGGTCAGTTTTACATCCAGGGAAAAGGGCTGAGGTTCGTGTTTGGGGGCCTGTGGATAGGAGTGGCCGGCTGGCTCCTGATAATCCACAATACGCAGGATGGTTCCCAGATGAAAGGTGGCACCAGTGCCGAGTCGGGCTGGTTTGATAGTACCAAGTGGCTCCTGCAATCTGCCAACCAGATGATGGGCAGTTCAGTTTTACTTCCAGGTAAATGCGCCGTGGTTTGTGTTTGGGGGCCTGTGGCTGGGTGTGGCCGGCTGGCTCCTGAAAATCCACGATACGCAGGATGGTTCCCAGATGAAAGGTGGCACCAGTGCCAAGTTGGAATGGTTTGATAGAGCCAAGTGGCTCCTGCAATCTGCCAGCCAGATGATGGGCAGCTCAGTTTTACATCCAGGGAAAAGGGCTGAGGTTCATGTTTGGGGGCCTGTGGATAGGAGTGGCCGGCTGGCTCCTGATAATCCACAATACGCAGGATGGTTCCCAGATGAAAGGTGGCACCAGTGCCGAGTCGGGCTGGTTTGATAGTACCAAGTGGCTCCTGCAATCTGCCAGCCAGAAGCGGGGCGGGTGAGTATTGTTTGCCAGGGAAAAGGGCCGTAGTTTGTGTTTGGGGGCCTGTGGCTGGGTGTGGCCGGCTGGCTCCTGAAAATCCACGATACGCAGGATGGTTCCCAGATGAAAGGTGGCACCAGTGCCAAGTTGGAATGGTTTGATAGAGCCAAGTGGCTCCTGCAATCTGCCAACCAGATGATGGGCAGTTCAGTTTTACTTCCAGGTAAATAGGCCGTGGTTTGTGTTCGGGGGCCTGTGGCTGGGAGTGGCCTGCTGGCTCTTGAAAATCCACGATACGCAGGATGGTTCCCAGATGAAAGGTGGCAGCAGTGCCAAGACTTGCTGGTTTGATAGTACCAAGTGGCTCCTGCAATCTGCCAGCCAGAAGATGGGCAGGTCAGTATTACTTCCAGGGAGAAGGGCCGTAGATTGTGTTTGGGGGCCTGTGGCTGGGAGTGGCCGGCTGGCTCCTGAAAATCCACGATACGCAGGATGGTTCCCAGATGAAAGGTGGCACCAGTGCCAAGTCGGGCTGGTTTGATAGTACCAAGTGGCTCCTGCCATGTGCCAGCCAGATGATGGGCAGCTCAGTTTTACATCCAGGGAAAAGGGCTGAGGTTCGTGTTTGGGGGCCTGTGGACGGGAGTGGCCGGCTGGCTCCTGAAAATCCACGATATGCAGGATGGTTCCCAGATGAAAGGTGGCACCAGTGCCAAGTCGGAATGGTTTGATAGAGCCAAGTGGCTCCTGCAATCTGCCAGCCAGACGATGGGCTGTGGGGGCCTGAATATATGTTGTATTGTAAGACCTGTATGGTTCTGAGTTGCTCCAAAATAGCTGCAGCTGCAGGGTCCTTAGTTGGGCAGCAGCTGTAGCTCGTGAAGGCAACTGAGATAAATAGGGGTGGGTCAAGAGCCCAAGAGGAGCCCCTGAGAAGACATGAAGGACTCTGCTGCAGAGAATGGAGAAGAGCCCCAGCAGAGAGGCGAGAACAAAGCTGCAGCGAAGATTACAACAACTGGTGCCCCGTGTGATGAAGAACACACAACCAAGCATCAAAAGTAGGTATGGAATCCCCCGGACAGCCGAGAGCTGTGGCAGCCTGAGAGCTGGGACTTTGGAATATCAGCCTGAGAGCTGGGACTATAGAAGATAGGACAGCCGAGAGCTGTGGCAGTCTGAGAGCTGGGACTTTGGAATATCAGCCTGAGAGCTGGAACTGTGTGTATATTATAATTGTATAATTGTTAAAAGAAAAGGGGGAAATGTGGGGGCCTGAATATATGTTGTATTGTAAGACCTGTATGGTTCTGAGTTGCTCCCAACGAGCTGCAGCTGCAGGGTCCTTAGTTGGGCAGCAGCTGTAGCTCGTGAAGGCAACTGAGATAAATAGGGGTGGGTCAAGAGCCCAAGAGGAGCCCCTGAGAAGAGAGACAGGACTGTGCTGCAGAGAAAGGAGAAGAGCCCCAGCAGAGAGGGAAGAACAACATTGCAGCGAAGATTACAACAATGGGCAGGTCAGTTTTACTTCCAGGGAAAAGGGCTGTGGTATGTGTTTGGGGGCCTGTGGCTGAGAGTGGCCGGCTGGCTCCTGAAAATCCACGATACGCAGGATGGTTCCCAGATGAAAGGTGGCACCAGTGCCGAGTCGGGCTGGTTTGATAGACACAAGTGGCTCCTGCAATCTGCCAGCCAGAAGCGGGGCGGGTGAGTTTTGTTTGCCAGGGAAAAGGGCTGTGGTTTGTGTTCGGGGGCCTGTGGCTGGGAGTGGCCGGCTGGTTCCTGAAAATCCACGATACGCAGGATGGTTTTCAGATGAAAGGTGGCAGCAGTGCCAAGTCTTGCTGGTTTGATAGTACCAAGTGGCTCCTGCAATCTGCCAGCCAGAAGATGGGCAGGTCCGTATTACTTCCAGGGAAAAGGGCCGTAGTTTGTGTTTGGGGGCCTGTGGCTGGGTGTGGCCGGCTGGCTCCTGAAAATCCACGATACGCAGGATGGTTCCCAGATGAAAGGTGGCACCAGTGCCAAGTTGGAATGGTTTGATAGAGCCAAGTGGCTCCTGCAATCTGCCAACCAGATGATGGGCAGGTCAGTATTACTTCCAGGGAAAAGGGCCGTAGTTTGTGTTTGGGGGCCTGTGGCTGGGAGTGGCCGGCTGGCTCCTGAAAATCCACGATACGCAGGATGGTTCCCAGATGAAAGGTGGCACCAGTGCCAAGTTGGAATGGTTTGATAGAGCCAAGTGGCTCCTGCAATCTGCCAACCAGATGATGGGCAGTTCAGTTTTACTTCCAGGTAAATGGGCCGTGGTTTGTGTTCGGGGGCCTGTGGCTGGGAGTGGCCTGCTGGCTCCTCAAAATCCACGATACGCAGGATGGTTCCCAGATGAAAGGTGGCACCAGTGCCGAGTCGGGCTGGTTTGATAGACACAAGTGGCTCCTGCAATCTGCCAGCCAGATGATGGGCAGCTCAGTTTTACATCCAGGGAAAAGGGCTGAGGTTCGTGTTTGGGGGCCTGTGGATAGGAGTGGCCGGCTGGCTCCTGATAATCCACGATACGCAGGATGGTTCCCAGATGAAAGGTGGCACCAGTGCCGAGTCGGGCTGGTTTGATAGTACCAAGTGGCTCCTGCAATCTGCCAACCAGATGATGGGCAGTTCAGTTTTACTTCCAGGTAAATGGGCCGTGGTTTGTGTTCGGGGGCCTGTGGCTGGGTGTGGCCGGCTGGCTCCTGAAAATCCACGATACGCAGGATGGTTCCCAGATGAAAGGTGGCACCAGTGCCAAGTTGGAATGGTTTGATAGAGCCAAGTGGCTCCTGCAATCTGCCAGCCAGAAGATGGGCAGGTCAGTATTACTTCCAGGGAGAACGGCCGTAGATTGTGTTTGGGGGCCTGTGGCTGGGAGTGGCCGGCTGGCTCCTGAAAATCCACGATACGCAGGATGGTTCCCAGATGAAAGGTGGCACCAGTGCCAAGTCGGGCTGGTTTGATAGTACCAAGTGGCTCCTGCCATGTGCCAGCCAGATGATGGGCAGCTCAGTTTTACATCCAGGGAAAAGGGCTGAGGTTCGTGTTTGGGGGCCTGTGGACGGGAGTGGCCGGCTGGCTCCTGAAAATCCACGATATGCAGGATGGTTCCCAGATGAAAGGTGGCACCAGTGCCAAGTCGGAATGGTTTGATAGAGCCAAGTGGCTCCTGCAATCTGCCAGCCAGACGATGGGCTGTGGGGGCCTGAATATATGTTGTATTGTAAGACCTGTATGGTTCTGAGTTGCTCCAAAATAGCTGCAGCTGCAGGGTCCTTAGTTGGGCAGCAGCTGTAGCTCGTGAAGGCAACTGAGATAAATAGGGGTGGGTCAAGAGCCCAAGAGGAGCCCCTGAGAAGACATGAAGGACTCTGCTGCAGAGAATGGAGAAGAGCCCCAGCAGAGAGGCGAGAACAAAGCTGCAGCGAAGATTACAACAACTGGTGCCCCGTGTGATGAAGAACACACAACCAAGCATCAAAAGTAGGTATGGAATCCCCCGGACAGCCGAGAGCTGTGGCAGCCTGAGAGCTGGGACTTTGGAATATCAGCCTGAGAGCTGGGACTATAGAAGATAGGACAGCCGAGAGCTGTGGCAGTCTGAGAGCTGGGACTTTGGAATATCAGCCTGAGAGCTGGAACTGTGTGTATATTATAATTGTATAATTGTTAAAAGAAAAGGGGGAAATGTGGGGGCCTGAATATATGTTGTATTGTAAGACCTGTATGGTTCTGAGTTGCTCCCAACGAGCTGCAGCTGCAGGGTCCTTAGTTGGGCAGCAGCTGTAGCTCGTGAAGGCAACTGAGATAAATAGGGGTGGGTCAAGAGCCCAAGAGGAGCCCCTGAGAAGAGAGACAGGACTGTGCTGCAGAGAAAGGAGAAGAGCCCCAGCAGAGAGGGAAGAACAACATTGCAGCGAAGATTACAACAATGGGCAGGTCAGTTTTACTTCCAGGGAAAAGGGCTGTGGTATGTGTTTGGGGGCCTGTGGCTGAGAGTGGCCGGCTGGCTCCTGAAAATCCACGATACGCAGGATGGTTCCCAGATGAAAGGTGGCACCAGTGCCGAGTCGGGCTGGTTTGATAGACACAAGTGGCTCCTGCAATCTGCCAGCCAGAAGCGGGGCGGGTGAGTTTTGTTTGCCAGGGAAAAGGGCTGTGGTTTGTGTTCGGGGGCCTGTGGCTGGGAGTGGCCGGCTGGTTCCTGAAAATCCACGATACGCAGGATGGTTCCCAGATGAAAGGTGGCAGCAGTGCCAAGTCTTGCTGGTTTGATAGTACCAAGTGGCTCCTGCAATCTGCCAGCCAGAAGATGGGCAGGTCCGTATTACTTCCAGGGAAAAGGGCCGTAGTTTGTGTTTGGGGGCCTGTGGCTGGGTGTGGCCGGCTGGCTCCTGAAAATCCACGATACGCAGGATGGTTCCCAGATGAAAGGTGGCACCAGTGCCAAGTTGGAATGGCTTGATAGAGCCAAGTGGCTCCTGCAATCTGCCAGCCAGATGATGGGCAGGTCAGTATTACTTCCAGGGAAAAGGGCCGTAGTTTGTGTTTGGGGGCCTGTGGCTGGGAGTGGCCGGCTGGCTCCTGAAAATCCACGATACGCAGGATGGTTCCCAGATGAAAGGTGGCACCAGTGCCAAGTTGGAATGGTTTGATAGAGCCAAGTGGCTCCTGCAATCTGCCAACCAGATGATGGGCAGTTCAGTTTTACTTCCAGGTAAATGGGCCGTGGTTTGTGTTCGGGGGCCTGTGGCTGGGAGTGGCCTGCTGGCTCCTCAAAATCCACGATACGCAGGATGGTTCCCAGATGAAAGGTGGCACCAGTGCCGAGTCGGGCTGGTTTGATAGACACAAGTGGCTCCTGCAATCTGCCAGCCAGATGATGGGCAGCTCAGTTTTACATCCAGGGAAAAGGGCCGTAGTTTGTGTTTGGGGGCCTGTGGCTGGGTGTGGCCGGCTGGCTCCTGATAATCCACGATACGCAGGATGGTTCCCAGATGAAAGGTGGCACCAGTGCCGAGTCGGGCTGGTTTGATAGAGCCAAGTGGCTCCTGCAATCTGCCAACCAGATGATGGGCAGTTCAGTTTTACTTCCAGGTAAATGGGCCGTGGTTTGTGTTCGGGGG
Organism: Zonotrichia albicollis; assembly: GCF_047830755.1. NCBI lineage: Eukaryota > Metazoa > Chordata > Aves > Passeriformes > Passerellidae > Zonotrichia > Zonotrichia albicollis. The sequence continues at coordinate 858,307 of NW_027428460.1, read as the reverse complement.
CCTGTGGCTGGGAGTGGCCTGCTGGCTCTTGAAAATCCACGATACGCAGGATGGTTCCCAGATGAAAGGTGGCAGCAGTGCCAAGACTTGCTGGTTTGATAGTACCAAGTGGCACCTGCAATCTGCCAGCCAGAAGCGGGGCGGGTGAGTATTGTTTGCCAGGGAAAAGGGCCGTAGTTTGTGTTTGGGGGCCTGTGGATGGGTGTGGCCGGCTGGCCCCTGAAAATCCACGATACGCAGGATGGTTCCCAGATGAAAGGTGGCACCAGTGCCAAGTTGGAATGGTTTGATAGAGCCAAGTGGCTCCTGCAATCTGCCAGCCAGATGATGGGCAGGTCAGTATTGTTTGCCAGGGAAAAGGGCCGTAGATTGTGTTTGGGGGCCTGTGGCTGGGAGTGGCCGGCTGGCTCCTGAAAATCCACGATACGCAGGATGGTTCCCAGATGAAAGGTGGCACCAGTGCCAAGTTGGAATGGTTTGATAGAGCCAAGTGGCTCCTGCAATCTGCCAGCCAGATCATGGGCAGGTCAGTTTTACATCCAGGGAAAAGGGCTGAGGTTCGTGTTTGGGGACCTGTGGATAGGAGTGGCCGGCAGGCTCCTGATAATCCACAATACGCAGGATGGTTCCCAGATGAAAGGTGGCACCAGTGCCGAGTCGGGCTGGTTTGATAGTACCAAGTGGCTCCTGCAATCTGCCAGCCAGAAGGGGGGCGGGTGAGTATTGTTTGCCAGGGAAAAGGGCCGTAGTTTGTGTTCGGGGGCCTGTGGCTGGGAGTGGCCGGCTGGCTCCTGAAAATCCACGATACGCAGGATGGTTCCCAGATGAAAGGTGGCACCAGTGCCAAGTTGGAATGGTTTGATAGAGCCAAGTGGCTCCTGCAATCTGCCAACCAGATGATGGGCAGTTCAGTTTTACTTCCAGGTAAATGGGCCGTGGTTTTTGTTCGGGGGCCTGTGGCTGGGAGTGGCCTGCTGGCTCCTCAAAATCCACGATACGCAGGATGGTTCCCAGATGAAAGGTGGCACCAGTGCCGAGTTGGGCTGGTTTGATAGTACCAAGTGGCTCCTGCCATGTGCCAGCCAGATGATGGGCAGGTCAGTTTTACATCCAGGGAAAAGGGCTGAGGTTCGTGTTTGGGGGCCTGTGGATAGGAGTGGCCGGCTGGCTCCTGATAATCCACAATACGCAGGATGGTTCCCAGATGAAAGGTGGCACCAGTGCCGAGTCGGGCTGGTTTGATAGTACCAAGTGGCTCCTGCAATCTGCCAGCCAGAAGCGGGGCGGGTGAGTATTGTTTGCCAGGGAAAAGGGCCGTAGTTTGTGTTTGGGGGCCTGTGGCTGGGTGTGGCCGGCTGGCTCCTGAAAATCCACGATACGCAGGATGGTTCCCAGATGAAAGGTGGCACCAGTGCCAAGTTGGAATGGTTTGATAGAGCCAAGTGGCTCCTGCAATCTGCCAACCAGATGATGGGCAGTTCAGTTTTACTTCCAGGGAAAAGGGCTGAGGTTCGTGTTTGGGGGCCTGTGGATAGGAGTGGCCGGCTGGCTCCTGATAATCCACAATACGCAGGATGGTTCCCAGATGAAAGGTGGCACCAGTGCCGAGTCGGGCTGGTTTGATAGTACCAAGTGGCTCCTGCAATCTGCCAACCAGATGATGGGCAGTTCAGTTTTACTTCCAGGTAAATGGGCCGTGGTTTGTGTTTGGGGGCCTGTGGCTGGGTGTGGCTGGCTGGCTCCTGAAAATCCACGATACGCAGGATGGTTCCCAGATGAAAGGTGGCACCAGTGCCAAGTTGGAATGGTTTGATTGAGCCAAGTGGCTCCTGCAATCTGCCAGCCAGATGATGGGCAGGTCAGTTTTACATCCAGGGAAAAGGGCTGAGGTTCGTGTTTGGGGGCCTGTGGATAGGAGTGGCCGGCTGGCTCCTGATAATCCACAATACGCAGGATGGTTCCCAGATGAAAGGTGGCACCAGTGCCGAGTCGGGCTGGTTTGATAGTACCAAGTGGCTCCTGCAATCTGCCAGCCAGAAGCGGGGCGGGTGAGGATTGTTTGCCAGGGAAAAGGGCCGTAGTTTGTGTTTGGGGGCCTGTGGCTGGGTGTGGCCGGCTGGCTCCTGATAATCCACGATACGCAGGATGGTTCCCAGATGAAAGGTGGCACCAGTGCCAAGTTGGAATGGTTTGATAGAGCCAAGTGGCTCCTGCAATCTGCCAACCAGATGATGGGCAGTTCAGTTTTACTTCCAGGTAAATGGGCCGTGGTTTGTGTTCGGGGGCCTGTGGCTGGGTGTGGCCGGCTGGCTCCTGAAAATCCACGATACGCAGGATGGTTCCCAGATGAAAGGTGGCACCAGTGCCAAGTTGGAATGGTTTGATAGAGCCAAGTGGCTCCTGCAATCTGCCAGCCAGAAGATGGGCAGGTCAGTATTACTTCCAGGGAGAACGGCCGTAGATTGTGTTTGGGGGCCTGTGGCTGGGAGTGGCCGGCTGGCTCCTGAAAATCCACGATACGCAGGATGGTTCCCAGATGAAAGGTGGCACCAGTGCCAAGTCGGGCTGGTTTGATAGTACCAAGTGGCTCCTGCCATGTGCCAGCCAGATGATGGGCAGCTCAGTTTTACATCCAGGGAAAAGGGCTGAGGTTCGTGTTTGGGGGCCTGTGGACGGGAGTGGCCGGCTGGCTCCTGAAAATCCACGATATGCAGGATGGTTCCCAGATGAAAGGTGGCACCAGTGCCAAGTCGGAATGGTTTGATAGAGCCAAGTGGCTCCTGCAATCTGCCAGCCAGACGATGGGCTGTGGGGGCCTGAATATATGTTGTATTGTAAGACCTGTATGGTTCTGAGTTGCTCCAAAATAGCTGCAGCTGCAGGGTCCTTAGTTGGGCAGCAGCTGTAGCTCGTGAAGGCAACTGAGATAAATAGGGGTGGGTCAAGAGCCCAAGAGGAGCCCCTGAGAAGACATGAAGGACTCTGCTGCAGAGAATGGAGAAGAGCCCCAGCAGAGAGGCGAGAACAAAGCTGCAGCGAAGATTACAACAACTGGTGCCCCGTGTGATGAAGAACACACAACCAAGCATCAAAAGTAGGTATGGAATCCCCCGGACAGCCGAGAGCTGTGGCAGCCTGAGAGCTGGGACTTTGGAATATCAGCCTGAGAGCTGGGACTATAGAAGATAGGACAGCCGAGAGCTGTGGCAGTCTGAGAGCTGGGACTTTGGAATATCAGCCTGAGAGCTGGAACTGTGTGTATATTATAATTGTATAATTGTTAAAAGAAAAGGGGGAAATGTGGGGGCCTGAATATATGTTGTATTGTAAGACCTGTATGGTTCTGAGTTGCTCCCAACGAGCTGCAGCTGCAGGGTCCTTAGTTGGGCAGCAGCTGTAGCTCGTGAAGGCAACTGAGATAAATAGGGGTGGGTCAAGAGCCCAAGAGGAGCCCCTGAGAAGAGAGACAGGACTGTGCTGCAGAGAAAGGAGAAGAGCCCCAGCAGAGAGGGAAGAACAACATTGCAGCGAAGATTACAACAATGGGCAGGTCAGTTTTACTTCCAGGGAAAAGGGCTGTGGTATGTGTTTGGGGGCCTGTGGCTGAGAGTGGCCGGCTGGCTCCTGAAAATCCACCATATGCAGGATGGTTCCTAGATGAAAGGTGGCACCAGTGGCCAGTCGGGCTGCTTTGATAGTACCAAGTGACTCCTGTATTCTGCCAACCAGATGATGGGCAGGTTGGTTTTACTTCCAGGGAAAAGGGCCGTAGTTTTGTTTGGGTGCCTGTGGCTGGGAGTGGCCGGCTGGCTCCTGAAAATCCACGATACGCAGGATCGTTCCCAGATGAAAGGTGGCACCAGTGCCAAGTCTTGCTGGTTTGATAGTACCAAGTGGCCCCTGCAATCTGCCAGCCAGGTGATGGGCAGGTCAGTTTTACTTCCAGGGAAAAGGGCCGTAGTTTGTGTTTGGGGGCCTGTGGCTGGGAGTGGCCGGCTGGCTCCTGAAAATCCGCGATAGCCGGTAGATTAACTAGGGCATGGAAGACGTGAGAGCACAAGAAGGGTGTACACAAGAAGACAGTACAATCTCCTTTTTTCTGAAACACTGTAGAGATTAAATTGAACAGAAATCCTCCTGGGCTAGTTCTTGCAAAAGCCTAGGAGTTCTTTTTGTGTTCACACGCCTGGAATACTTAGCTTTGGATCACAGCAGAATGCAGATGACAAAACGAGGCCTTTAAGTCACATCCTGTATGAAGAAGTATGAAAGAAGAAAGCAGCTGAGAGTGCCAAGCCTGCTAGGTATTCTCAGTATTCCTCTTGACATTAGCAGAAATTTGAAATGAGTCTCTGAAAATGACAAAGGAGGCAGAAGGAAAGGGAGCGATGACTCCTCTTGCATAGTGTTTCCTAACAGGGATCTTCAAAATGGAAAGATTGTATCATCCTTTCAACTGAAGGAAGGTATGAAAACAACAGGAAGGAAATGGCATCACATGCTAGGAAGACTCTGGGCAGTGTACTTCTTGACAGAAAGGCCACTGATGGAAAACCAACTAAACTGGCACCAATGCAGCAGCATTGTACTAAAGCCAGAAATGTCCAGCGCTTCACTCTCTGCCGTTCCATTCAGATGCACACAGCAGCTCTGCAACAGTCCTACTGATCATCTCCTTGGCAAACTTGGAGTTGAGGGTCCGTGGTGAAGCAGAGTCCCCAGCAAGAGGCAAAGGAGAGCTGCTTTCCTGCAACTTTGCCTTTATCAGTTCCATAGCTTTAAGCTATAACAAACACCATTCAACCAACCACCATACAGCAGGCTTTGAACACACGACCGTTCTAGAACTTGTTGATCTACCTCTAATTCAGCTGCCTCACCTTCCCACAGTCCTTTTCTACTTAGCCAATGGAATGGGCCTCAGCCCAAGGCCTTCCTTTTGTAAGCTTCTAGCTAGATGCAGCAGCAAACCACTACTTTCTTCTGTGCCAAGACTTCAGGTAGACGATTTGCATCTGCCCTTCCAGTGAAACCTAACGGGGAGAGAAAAGCCTCTCACAGATGTTCAGTCATTCCATTAGCTACACAGGTCAAATCAAAAGAAAAGCAAACAATGGGTTTGTGTACTTGCTCCTACACAACACCTGCTGCCCTCTGACAATCAACTAGCAGAAAACCAGCAAAACTGAGACTTGAGGCAAACAACCCTTTGAAGGGAATAATGATGTCAGCAATTATGACAACACATTTCCAGGCTACCGAGATACTTGAAATGTCAGCAAAGGCTGGAGACCAAAGGCTGAACTAATAGGGAAAGGGTAAAAAAATCCCAAGAAAAACATGACCGAAGGTTAAAACAATTCCAAGAAAAACATAGGCAACTGACCTGTTGAAGCCTTCAGGAAATCAGCGGCCGCTGATTTACATAGGCCATTCAAGTTAATTGACCCGTGCACCTTCCACCCCTTTTTCACCTTCCGGCACCACAGGGTGAATTGTGAGCATGAAATCACAATTCCTTGGATTCTCTTCTAGACTTGACGAGAGAAATTCAGCAACTGAAGTACCTGTTACTGATGTGATACCCAGGAACACCGAGTTGACACATTTCATTTTGTTCAAACACAGCTAGCAAATCTAAGGGGACAAGGCTGGCTTCTTTTCACGAAAATTTTCTTGTTTTACAACCTGCTCTGATCCTGGTGAAACTTTTTCATTAGCTTCTCTCTAAAAGCAAAAAGTCCACTTAACTGTCCCGTCCTACTGTTGCAAGTAAACCATTTGCATTGCCAAGAGCACAAACGGAATTGGAAGGTACAGAGACCCCGGAGCTATGAGCAGATACGGGGCACATTTCGTCAGAAGCCGCCGTCTGCAGTGCACTGTGACCGGCACAATCGCCTTTGCGCGAAAAAGCCGCTTCTTCGCCTCCGGAAGCCGGAGAGAGCGGCTGCCTCTGAAAGCTGAAGAATGAAGCTGCACAACACTGGGATAGTGTGCACATCTTGCAAACTGATAGAAAACAGTACCATACTACTCTCCTATATATTCCAAACACATGAACATTCTGTTGGAAAGTGTTTTGGACAACCTTCCTTTTCTTCCTGCAAAACACTCTGCAGACTTCGCGGCGACATGTCAAACACGATGGGAGATGTTTTCAGTGCAGGCAGAGTTTTTCCTTGCCAGACATAGTGGAAAAGATCTTTGCAATGATGTAGACCACAAAAGACGCTAAAGACGAAGGATACGCAGCTCCCCGGAGCTAAGCGCCGGTCCCGGGCACATTTCGGCAGACCCGCCGCACTGCGGAGCACGGTGACCGGCACAATCGCCTTTGCGCGAAGAAGCCGCTTCTTCGTCTCCGGGGGCCAGAGAGAGCGGCTGCTTTCGGAAGGTGAAGAATGAAGCTGAACAACACTGGGATAGTGTGCGAGGCTTGCAAACTGATGGAAAACAGTACCTTACCACTCTCCTACCTTTTCCAAACACATGAACATTCGATTGGAAGGTGTTTTGGACAACTTTGTTTTTCTTCTTGCAAAACACTCTGCAGACTTCTCTGCAACATGTCAAACGCCATGGAGGATGTTTTCTGTGCAGGCACAGTTTCTCCTTGCCAGACATAGTGGAAAAGTTTTTTGCAATGATGTAGACCACAAAAGTCCCGAAAGAAGAAGGTACGGATGTCCCCGGAGCTAAGCGCCAGTCCCGCGCACATTTCGGCAGAAGCCGCCGCACTGGAGTGCACTGTGACCGGCACAATCGCCTTTGCGCGAAGAAGCCGCTTCATCGCCTCCGGCAGCTGGAGAGTGCGGCTGCTTCGGAAAGGTGAGAATGAAGCTGCACATCACTAGAATTGTGTGCGCAGCTCGCAAACTGATAGAAAACAGTACCTTACCACTCTCCTACCTTTTCCAAACACATGAACATTCGGTTGGAAGGTGTTTTGGACAACTTTGTTTTTCTTCTTGCAAAACACTCTGCAAACCTCTCTGCAACATGTAAAACACGATGGGAGATGTTTTCTGTGCAGGCACAGTTTCACCTTGCCTGACATAGTGAAAAACCTTTCTGCAATGATGTAGACCACAAAAGACGCTAAAGACGAAGGATACGCAGCTCCCCGGAGCTAAGCGCCGGTCCCGGGCACATTGCGGCAGAAGCCGCCGTCTGCAGTGCACTGTGACCGGCACAATCGCCTTTGCGCGAAAAAGCCGCTTCTTCGCCTCCGGAAGCCGGAGAGAGCGGCTGCCTCTGAAAGCTGAAGAATGAAGCTGCACAACACTGGGATAGTGTGCACATCTTGCAAACTGATAGAAAACAGTACCATACTACTCTCCTATATATTCCAAACACATGAACATTCTGTTGGAAAGTGTTTTGGACAACCTTCCTTTTCTTCCTGCAAAACACTCTGCAGACTTCGCGGCGACATGTCAAACACGATGGGAGATGTTTTCAGTGCAGGCAGAGTTTTTCCTTGCCAGACATAGTGGAAAAGATCTTTGCAATGATGTAGACCACAAAAGACGCTAAAGACGAAGGATACGCAGCTCCCCGGAGCTAAGCGCCGGTCCCGGGCACATTTCGGCAGACCCGCCGCACTGCGGAGCACGGTGACCGGCACAATCGCCTTTGCGCGAAGAAGCCGCTTCTTCGTCTCCGGGGGCCAGAGAGAGCGGCTGCTTTCGGAAGGTGAAGAATGAAGCTGAACAACACTGGGATAGTGTGCGAGGCTTGCAAACTGATGGAAAACAGTACCTTACCACTCTCCTACCTTTTCCAAACACATGAACATTCGGTTGGAAGGTGTTTTGGACAACTTTGTTTTTCTTCTTGCAAAACACTCTGCAGACTTCTCTGCAACATGTCAAACGCCATGGAGGATGTTTTCTGTGCAGGCACAGTTTCTCCTTGCCAGACATAGTGGAAAAGTTTTTTGCAATGATGTAGACCACAAAAGTCCCGAAAGAAGAAGGTACGGATGTCCCCGGAGCTAAGCGCCAGTCCCGCGCACATTTCGGCAGAAGCCGCCGCACTGGAGTGCACTGTGACCGGCACAATCGCCTTTGCGCGAAGAAGCCGCTTCTTCGCCTCCGGCAGCTGGAGAGTGCGGCTGCTTCGGAAAGGTGAGAATGAAGCTGCACATCACTAGAATTGTGTGCGCAGCTTGCAAACTGATAGAAAACAGTACCTTACCACTCTCCTACCTTTTCCGAACACGTGAACATTCGGTTGGAAGGTGTTTTGGACAACTTTGTTTTTCTTCTTGCAAAACACTCTGCAAACCTCTCTGCAACATGTAAAACACGATGGGAGATGTTTTCTGTGCAGGCACAGTTTCTCCTTGCCAGACATAGTGGAAAAGTTTTTTGCAATGATGTAGACCACAAAACTCCCGAAAGAAGACGGTACGGATGTCCCCGGAGCTAAGCGCCGGTCCCGGGCACATTGCGGCAGAAGCCGCCGCTCTGGAGTGCATTGTGACCGGCACAATCGCCTTTGCGCGAAGAAGCCGCTTCTTCGTCTCCGCGAGCCGGAGAGAGCGGCTGCTTCGGAAAGGTGAAGAATGAAGCTGCACAACACTGGATGGTGTGCGCAGTTTAAAAACTGATAGAAAACAGTACCTTACCACTCTCCTACCTTTTCCAAACACATGAACATTCGGTTGGAAGGTGTTTTGGACAACTTTGTTTTTCTTCTTGCAAAACACTCTGCAAACCTCTCTGCAACATGTAAAACACGATGGGAGATGTTTTCTGTGCAGGCACAGTTTCTCCTTGCCAGACATAGTGGAAAAGTTTTTTGCAATAATGTAGACCACAAAAGTCCCGAAAGAAGACGGTACGGATGTCCCCGGAGCTAAGCGCCGGTCCCGGGCACATTGCGGCAGAAGCCGCCGCTCTGGAGTGCATTGTGACCGGCACAATCGCCTTTGCGCGAAGAAGCCGCTTCTTCGTCTCCGCGAGCCGGAGAGAGCGGCTGCTTCGGAAAGGTGAAGAATGAAGCTGCACAACACTGGGACAGTGTGCGCAGCTTGCAAACTGATAGAAAACAGTACCTTACCACTCTCCTACCTTTTCCAAACACATGAACATTCGGTTGGAAGGTGTTTTGGACAACTTTGTTTTTCTTCTTGCAAAACACTCTGCAAACCTCTCTGCAACATGTAAAACACGATGGGAGATGTTTTCTGTGCAGGCACAGTTTCACCTTGCCTGACATAGTGAAAAACCTTTCTGCAATGATGTAGACCACAAAAGACGCTAAGGACGAAGGATACGGAGCTCCCCGGAGCTAAGCGCCGGTCCCGGGCACATTTCGGCAGAAGCCGCCGCACTGGAGTGCACTGTGACCGGCACAATCGCCTTTGCGCGAAGAAGCTGCTTCATCGCCTCCGGCAGCTGGAGAGTGCGGCTGCTTCGGAAAGGTGAGAATGAAGCTGCACATCACTAGAATTGTGTGCGCAGCTTGCAAACTGATAGAAAACAGTACCTTACCACTCTCCTACCTTTTCCAAACACATGAACATTCGGTTGGAAGGTGTTTTGGACAACTTTGTTTTTCTTCTTGCAAAACACTCTGCAAACCTCTCTGCAACATGTAAAACACGATGGGAGATGTTTTCTGTGCAGGCACAGTTTCTCCTTGCCAGACATAGTGGAAAAGTTTTTCCAATGATGTAGACCACAAAAGACGCTAAAGACGAAGGATACGGAGCTCCCCGGAGCTAAGCGCCGGTCCCGGGCACATTTCGGCAGAAGCCGCCGCACTGGAGTGCACTGTGACCGGCACAATCGCCTTTGCGCGAAGAAGCCGCTTCTTCGCCTCCGGCAGCTGGAGAGTGCGGCTGCTTCGGAAAGGTGAGAATGAAGCTGCACATCACTAGAATTGTGTGCGCAGCTTGCAAACTGATAGAAAACAGTACCTTACCACTCTCCTACCTTTTCCGAACACGTGAACATTCGGTTGGAAGGTGTTTTGGACAACTTTGTTTTTCTTCTTGCAAAACACTCTGCAAACCTCTCTGCAACATGTAAAACACGATGGGAGATGTTTTCTGTGCAGGCACAGTTTCTCCTTGCCAGACATAGTGGAAAAGTTTTTTGCAATGATGTAGACCACAAAACTCCCGAAAGAAGACGGTACGGATGTCCCCGGAGCTAAGCGCCGGTCCCGGGCACATTGCGGCAGAAGCCGCCGCTCTGGAGTGCATTGTGACCGGCACAATCGCCTTTGCGCGAAGAAGCCGCTTCTTCGTCTCCGCGAGCCGGAGAGAGCGGCTGCTTCGGAAAGGTGAAGAATGAAGCTGCACAACACTGGGATAGTGTGCGCAGCTTGCAAACTGATAGAAAACAGTACCTTACCACTCTCCTACCTTTCCTAACACGTGAACATTCGGTTGGAAGGTGTTTTGGACAACTTTGTTTTTCTTCTTGCAAAACACTCTGCAAACCTCTCTGCAACATGTAAAACACGATGGGAGATGTTTTCTGTGCAGGCACAGTTTCACCTTGCCTGACATAGTGAAAAACCTTTCTGCAATGATGTAGACCACAAAAGACGCAAAGACGAAGGATACGGAGCTCCCCGGAGCTAAGCGCCGGTCCCGGGCACATTTCGGCAGAAGCCGCCGCACTGGAGTGCACTGTGACCGGCACAATCGCCTTTGCGCGAAGAAGCCGCTTCATCGCCTCCGGCAGCTGGAGAGTGCGGCTGCTTCGGAAAGGTGAGAATGAAGCTGCACATCACTAGAATTTTGTGCGCAGCTCGCAAACTGATAGAAAACAGTACCTTACCACTCTCCTACCTTTCCCGAACACGTGAACATTCGGTTGGAAGGTGTTTTGGACAACTTTGTTTTTCTTCTTGCAAAACACTCTGCAAACCTCTCTGCAACATGTAAAACACGATGGGAGATGTTTTCTGTGCAGGCACAGTTTCTCCTTGCCAGACATAGTGGAAAAGTTTTTTGCAATGATGTAGACCACAAAAGTCCCGAAAGAAGACGGTACGGATGTCCCCGGAGCTAAGCGCCGGTCCCGGGCACATTGCGGCAGAAGCCGCCGCTCTGGAGTGCATTGTGACCGGCACAATCGCCTTTGCGCGAAGAAGCCGCTTCTTCGTCTCCGCGAGCCGGAGAGAGCGGCTGCTTCGGAAAGGTGAAGAATGAAGCTGCACAACACTGGGACAGTGTGCGCAGCTTGCAAACTGATAGAAAACAGTACCTTACCACTCTCCTACCTTTTCCAAACACATGAACATTCGGTTGGAAGGTGTTTTGGACAACTTTGTTTTTCTTCTTGCAAAACACTCTGCAAACCTCTCTGCAACATGTAAAACACGATGGGAGATGTTTTCTGTGCAGGCACAGTTTCACCTTGCCTGACATAGTGAAAAACCTTTCTGCAATGATGTAGACCACAAAAGACGCTAAGGACGAAGGATACGGAGCTCCCCGGAGCTAAGCGCCGGTCCCGGGCACATTGCGGCAGAAGCCGCCGCACTGGAGTGCACTGTGACCGGCACAATCGCCTTTGCGCGAAGAAGCCGCTTCATCGCCTCCGGCAGCTGGAGAGTGCGGCTGCTTCGGAAAGGTGAGAATGAAGCTGCACATCACTAGAATTGTGTGCGCAGCTTGCAAACTGATAGAAAACAGTACCTTACCACTCTCCTACCTTTTCCAAACACATGAACATTCGGTTGGAAGGTGTTTTGGACAACTTTGTTTTTCTTCTTGCAAAACACTCTGCAAACCTCTCTGCAACATGTAAAACACGATGGGAGATGTTTTCTGTGCAGGCACAGTTTCTCCTTGCCAGACATAGTGGAAAAGTTTTTCCAATGATGTAGACCACAAAAGACGCTAAAGACGAAGGATACGGAGCTCCCCGGAGCTAAGCGCCGGTCCCGGGCACATTTCGGCAGAAGCCGCCGCACTGGAGTGCACTGTGACCGGCACAATCGCCTTTGCGCGAAGAAGCCGCTTCTTCGCCTCCGGCAGCTGGAGAGTGCGGCTGCTTCGGAAAGGTGAGAATGAAGCTGCACATCACTAGAATTGTGTGCGCAGCTTGCAAACTGATAGAAAACAGTACCTTACCACTCTCCTACCTTTTCCGAACACGTGAACATTCGGTTGGAAGGTGTTTTGGACAACTTTGTTTTTCTTCTTGCAAAACACTCTGCAAACCTCTCTGCAACATGTAAAACACGATGGGAGATGTTTTCTGTGCAGGCACAGTTTCTCCTTGCCAGACATAGTGGAAAAGTTTTTTGCAATGATGTAGACCACAAAACTCCCGAAAGAAGACGGTACGGATGTCCCCGGAGCTAAGCGCCGGTCCCGGGCACATTGCGGCAGAAGCCGCCGCTCTGGAGTGCATTGTGACCGGCACAATCGCCTTTGCGCGAAGAAGCCGCTTCTTCGTCTCCGCGAGCCGGAGAGAGCGGCTGCTTCGGAAAGGTGAAGAATGAAGCTGCACAACACTGGGATAGTGTGCGCAGCTTGCAAACTGATAGAAAACAGTACCTTACCACTCTCCTACCTTTCCTAACACGTGAACATTCGGTTGGAAGGTGTTTTGGACAACTTTGTTTTTCTTCTTGCAAAACACTCTGCAAACCTCTCTGCAACATGTAAAACACGATGGGAGATGTTTTCTGTGCAGGCACAGTTTCACCTTGCCTGACATAGTGAAAAACCTTTCTGCAATGATGTAGACCACAAAAGACGCAAAGACGAAGGATACGGAGCTCCCCGGAGCTAAGCGCCGGTCCCGGGCACATTTCGGCAGAAGCCGCCGCACTGGAGTGCACTGTGACCGGCACAATCGCCTTTGCGCGAAGAAGCCGCTTCATCGCCTCCGGCAGCTGGAGAGTGCGGCTGCTTCGGAAAGGTGAGAATGAAGCTGCACATCACTAGAATTTTGTGCGCAGCTCGCAAACTGATAGAAAACAGTACCTTACCACTCTCCTACCTTTCCCGAACACGTGAACATTCGGTTGGAAGGTGTTTTGGACAACTTTGTTTTTCTTCTTGCAAAACACGCTGCAAACCACTCTGCAACATGTAAAACACGATGGGAGATGTTTTCTGTGCAGGCACAGTTTCTCCTTGCCAGACATAGTGGAAAAGTTTTTTGCAATGATGTAGACCACAAAAGTCCCGAAAGAAGACGGTACGGATGTCCCCGGAGCTAAGCGCCGGTCCCGGGCACATTGCGGCAGAAGCCGCCGCTCTGGAGTGCATTGTGACCGGCACAATCGCCTTTGCGCGAAGAAGCCGCTTCTTCGTCTCCGCGAGCCGGAGAGAGCGGCTGCTTCGGAAAGGTGAAGAATGAAGCTGCACAACACTGGGATAGTGTGCGCAGCTTGCAAACTGATAGAAAACAGTACCTTACCACTCTCCTACCTTTCCTAACACGTGAACATTCGGTTGGAAGGTGTTTTGGACAACTTTGTTTTTCTTCTTGCAAAACACTCTGCAAACCTCTCTGCAACATGTAAAACACGATGGGAGATGTTTTCTGTGCAGGCACAGTTTCACCTTGCCTGACATAGTGAAAAACCTTTCTGCAATGATGTAGACCACAAAAGACGCTAAAGACGAAGGATACGCAGCTCCCCGGAGCTAAGCGCCGGTCCCGGGCACATTGCGGCAGAAGCCGCCGCACTGGAGTGCACTGTGACCGGCACAATCGCCTTTGCGCGAAGAAGCCGCTTCTTCGCCTCCGGCAGCTGGAGAGTGCGGCTGCTTCGGAAAGGTGAGAATGAAGCTGCACATCACTAGAATTGTGTGCGCAGCTTGCAAACTGATAGAAAACAGTACCTTACCACTCTCCTACCTTTTCCGAACACGTGAACATTCGGTTGGAAGGTGTTTTGGACAACTTTGTTTTTCTTCTTGCAAAACACTCTGCAAACCTCTCTGCAACATGTAAAACACGATGGGAGATGTTTTCTGTGCAGGCACAGTTTCTCCTTGCCAGACATAGTGGAAAAGTTTTTTGCAATGATGTAGACCACAAAAGTCCCGAAAGAAGACGGTACGGATGTCCCCGGAGCTAAGCGCCGGTCCCGGGCACATTGCGGCAGAAGCCGCCGCTCTGGAGTGCATTGTGACCGGCACAATCGCCTTTGCGCGAAGAAGCCGCTTCTTCGTCTCCGCGAGCCGGAGAGAGCGGCTGCTTCGGAAAGGTGAAGAATGAAGCTGCACAACACTGGGATAGTGTGCGCAGCTTGCAAACTGATAGAAAACAGTACCTTACAACTCTCCTACCTTTCCAAACACGTGAACATTCGGTTGGAAGGTGTTTTGAACAACTTTGTTTTTCTTCTTGCAAAACACTCTGCAAACCTCTCTGCAACATGTAAAACACGATGGGAGATGTTTTCTGTGCAGGCACAGTTTCACCTTGCCTGACATAGTGAAAAACCTTTCTGCAATGATGTAGACCACAAAAGACGCAAAGACGAAGGATACGGAGCTCCCCGGAGCTAAGCGCCGGTCCCGGGCACATTTCGGCAGAAGCCGCCGCACTGGAGTGCACTGTGACCGGCACAATCGCCTTTGCGCGAAGAAGCCGCTTCATCGCCTCCGGCAGCTGGAGAGTGCGGCTGCTTCGGAAAGGTGAGAATGAAGCTGCACATCACTAGAATTTTGTGCGCAGCTCGCAAACTGATAGAAAACAGTACCTTACCACTCTCCTACCTTTTCCGAACACGTGAACATTCGGTTGGAAGGTGTTTTGGACAACTTTGTTTTTCTTCTTGCAAAACACGCTGCAAACCACTCTGCAACATGTAAAACACGATGGGAGATGTTTTCTGTGCAGGCACAGTTTCTCCTTGCCAGACATAGTGGAAAAGTTTTTTGCAATGATGTAGACCACAAAAGTCCCGAAAGAAGACGGTACGGATGTCCCCGGAGCTAAGCGCCGGTCCCGGGCACATTGCGGCAGAAGCCGCCGCTCTGGAGTGCATTGTGACCGGCACAATCGCCTTTGCGCGAAGAAGCCGCTTCTTCGTCTCCGCGAGCCGGAGAGAGCGGCTGCTTCGGAAAGGTGAAGAATGAAGCTGCACAACACTGGGATAGTGTGCGCAGCTTGCAAACTGATAGAAAACAGTACCTTACCACTCTCCTACCTTTCCTAACACGTGAACATTCGGTTGGAAGGTGTTTTGGACAACTTTGTTTTTCTTCTTGCAAAACACTCTGCAAACCTCTCTGCAACATGTAAAACACGATGGGAGATGTTTTCTGTGCAGGCACAGTTTCACCTTGCCTGACATAGTGAAAAACCTTTCTGCAATGATGTAGACCACAAAAGACGCTAAAGACGAAGGATACGCAGCTCCCCGGAGCTAAGCGCCGGTCCCGGGCACATTTCGGCAGAAGCCGCCGCACTGGAGTGCACTGTGACCGGCACAATCGCCTTTGCGCGAAGAAGCCGCTTCATCGCCTCCGGCAGCTGGAGAGTGCGGCTGCTTCGGAAAGGTGAGAATGAAGCTGCACATCACTAGAATTGTGTGCGCAGCTCGCAAACTGATAGAAAACAGTACCTTACCACTCTCCTACCTTTTCCGAACACTTGAACATTCGGTTGGAAGGTGTTTTGGACAACTTTGTTTTTCTTCTTGCAAAACACTCTGCAAACCTCTCTGCAACATGTAAAACACGATGGGAGATGTTTTCTGTGCAGGCACAGTTTCTCCTTGCCAGACATAGTGGAAAAGTTTTTTGCAATGATGTAGACCACAAAAGTCCCGAAAGAAGACGGTACGGATGTCCCCGGAGCTAAGCGCCGGTCCCGTGCACATTGCGGCAGAAGCCGCCGCTCTGGAGTGCATGGTGACCGGCACAATCGCCTTTGCGCGAAGAAGCCGCTTCTTCGTCTCCGCGAGCCGGAGAGAGCGGCTGCTTCGGAAAGGTGAAGAATGAAGCTGCACAACACTGGGATAGTGTGCGCAGCTTGCAAACTGATAGAAAACAGTACCTTACAACTCTCCTACCTTTCCTAACACGTGAACATTCGGTTGGAAGGTGTTTTGGACAACTTTGTTTTTCTTCTTGCAAAACACTCTGCAAACCTCTCTGCAACATGTAAAACACGATGGGAGATGTTTTCTGTGCAGGCACAGTTTCACCTTGCCTGACATAGTGAAAAACCTTTCTGCAATGATGTAGACCACAAAAGACGCTAAAGACGAAGGATACGGAGCTCCCCGGAGCTAAGCGCCGGTCCCGGGCACATTTCGGCAGAAGCCGCCGCACTGGAGTGCACTGTGACCGGCACAATCGCCTTTGCGCGAAGAAGCCGCTTCATCGCCTCCGGCAGCTGGAGAGTGCGGCTGCTTCGGAAAGGTGAGAATGAAGCTGCACATCACTAGAATTGTGTGCGCAGCTTGCAAACTGATAGAAAACAGTACCTTACCACTCTCCTACCTTTTCCGAACACGTGAACATTCGGTTGGAAGGTGTTTTGGACAACTTTGTTTTTCTTCTTGCAAAACACTCTGCAAACCTCTCTGCAACATGTAAAACACGATGGGAGATGTTTTCTGTGCAGGCACAGTTTCTCCTTGCCAGACATAGTGGAAAAGTTTTTTGCAATGATGTAGACCACAAAAGTCCCGAAAGAAGACGGTACGGATGTCCCCGGAGCTAAGCGCCGGTCCCGGGCACATTGCGGCAGAAGCCGCCGCTCTGGAGTGCATTGTGACCGGCACAATCGCCTTTGCGCGAAGAAGCCGCTTCTTCGTCTCCGCGAGCCGGAGAGAGCGGCTGCTTCGGAAAGGTGAAGAATGAAGCTGCACAACACTGGGATAGTGTGCGCAGCTTGCAAACTGATAGAAAACAGTACCTTACAACTCTCCTACCTTTCCAAACACGTGAACATTCGGTTGGAAGGTGTTTTGGACAACTTTGTTTTTCTTCTTGCAAAACACTCTGCAAACCTCTCTGCAACATGTAAAACACGATGGGAGATGTTTTCTGTGCAGGCACAGTTTCCCCTTGCCTGACATAGTGGAAAAGTTTTTCCAATGATGTAGACCACAAAAGACGCTAAAGACGAAAGATACGCAGCTCCCCGGAGCTAAGCGCCGGTCCCGGGCACATTGCGGCAGAAGCCGCCGCACTGGAGTGCACTGTGACCGGCACAATCGCCTTTGCGCGAAGAAGCCGCTTCTTCGTCTCCGCGAGCCGGAGAGAGCGGCTGCTTCGGAAAGGTGAAGAATGAAGCTGCAGAACACTGGATGGTGTGCGCAGCTTGCAAACTGATAGAAAACAGTACCTTACCACTCTCCTACCTTTTCCAAACACATGAACATTCGGTTGGAAGGTGTTTAGGACAACTTTGTTTTTCTTCTTGCAAAACACTCAGCAATCCTCTCTGCAACATGTAAAACACGATGGGAGATGTTTTCTGTGCAGGCACAGTTTCACCTTGCCTGACATAGTGAAAAACCTTTCTGCAATGATGTAGACCACAAAAGACGCTAAAGACGAAGGATACGCAGCTCCCCGGAGCTAAGCGCCGGTCCCGGGCACATTTCGGCAGAAGCCACCGCACTGGAGTGCACTGTGACCGGCACAATCGCCTTTGCGCGAAGAAGCCGCTTCTTCGCCTCCGGCAGCTGGAGAGTGCGGCTGCTTCGGAAAGGTGAGAATGAAGCTGCACATCACTAGAATTGTGTGCGCAGCTTGCAAACTGATAGAAAACAGTACCTTACCACTCTCCTACCTTTTCCAAACACATGAACATTCGGTTGGAAGGTGTTTTGGACAACTTTGTTTTTCTTCTTGCAAAACACTCTGCAAACCTCTCTGCAACATGTAAAACACGATGGGAGATGTTTTCTGTGCAGGCACAGTTTCACCTTGCCTGACATAGTGAAAAACCTTTCTGCAATGATGTAGACCACAAAAGACGCTAAAGACGAAATACGGAGTTCCCCGGAGCTAAGCGCCGGTCCCGGGCACATTTCGGCAGAAGCCGCCGCACTGCGGAGCACCGTGACCGGCACAATCGCCTTTGCGCGAAGAAGCTGCTTCTTCGCCTCCGGCAGCTGGAGAGTGCGGCTGCTTCGGAAAGGTGAGAATGAAGCTGAACAACACTGGGATAGTGTGCGCAGCTTGCAAACTGATAGAAAACAGTACCTTACTACTCTCCTACCTTTTCCAAACACATGAACATTCGGTTGGAAGGTGTTTTGGACAACTTTATTTTTCTTCCTGCAAAACACTCTGCAGACTTCTCTGCAACATGTACAACACGATGGGGAGAAGTTTTCAGCCCTTGCCCAGATTCTCCTTGCCAGACATAGTGGAAAAAGTTTTTGCGAAGTTGGAGAGGACAAGAAATGCTAAAGACGAAAGTATGGAGTTTTCCGTAGCTAGGACTGCATGAAAGCAAAAGACTGCCCTCTTCAAAAATGACAATTAGGAGTACTCGGAAAAGTACAAATCAGCCAGCCTCTTTTTTATCCCCACGAAGTTGATGGGGCAGCTATTCCTGAAAGCCTTGCCTGGCATATGAAGGAGGACAAAGCAATGTCCTCGGCATGGATTTTCCTGGGGAATTTCATGCTGAACAACTTTTTCAACACCTCTGATGAATCAACTTGACTGGTAGAGGAAGGGAATATTGTCTGCGTGGCCTTCAGGAAAGTTTTTTACATTTCTCTACTTGGCTGCAAACATACATACGGGAAGCAATAATGCAAAAGGGAGGGAACCAGTGTCTTTTAAGTGATGCTGAGTGAAAAGACAAGAGGCAGTGGGCACACACTGAAACACAGGAGATTGCCTATGAACATCACCAAATGATGTTTCCATTGTGAGGGTGACTGAACCGCGGCACAGACTGCCCAGAAAGCTTCTGAAGCCTGGATCTTAGAAGACATTAAAAGTACACCCAGCTAGAATCCCGGGCAAGAGGCTCTAGGTATCCTGCTTTAACAGGGGCGTTGGGCCTGGTGAGGCCCACTGAGCCCTACCACTCTCATTCATTCTGTGTAGTGAATTCTCTTCGAGATGCATTTCAAGCACTGGCATGACAAAGTTCTGTGCAGACAGAGATCCAAATGGACATGGGATCCATGTTCCTTAAGCAGTGTTCAAGAAGAATGTAAAACTCTGGAACAAGTGTCTCTTCCCTAACTGAATCCCTTTCATGGGAAAATTCCCAGCTATAGAAAGATCTTCTGATACGCATGCTGAGGACTGACACTGGCTGAGGAAATTTCCCCCTATGTGTATCTAAGACCAGTTAGGATCATCACCCAAGACTTGTCAACATAGTCACAGAATGTCGATTGTAAAGTGACAACATACATCAGAATGGCAAATATTGGTCCAAAAAATGGATTAATGAATGGGAATTATCAACTTGGGTTAAAAAGAAAAATAAAGATTTGGTCATTATTTATCAATTTCGTTGCAATATTGATAAGGGTAGAAAAAGACCTCACACTTGGACATTCTGAACTCGAAAAAGATTTTAAAAATTCCTTGTAGATATCTATTATTATGACCACATTATTCAAACAATATTAGTTGGTAAAATGTCCCAGATTTGTCTAGTTTAGATTCCAGGGAAAAGGGCCATGTTTCGTGTTTCCGGGCCTGGTGATGGGAGTGGCCGGCTGGCTCCTGAAAATCCACCATACGCAGGATGGTTCCCAGATGAAAGGTGGCACCAGTGCCGAGTCGGGCTGGTATGATAGTACCAAGTGGGTCCTGCAATCTGCCAGCCAGAAGCGGGGCGGGTGAGTTTTGTTTGCCAGAGAAAAGGGCCGTGGTTTGTGTTTGGGGGCCTGTGGCTGGGAGTGGCCGGCTGGCTCCTGAAAATCCACGATATGCAGGATGGTTCCCAGATGTAAGGTGGCACCAGTGCCTAGTCGGGCTGGATTGATAGTACCAAGTGGCTCCTGCAATCTGCCAGCCAGATGATGGGCAGGTCAGTATTACTTCCAGGGAAAAGGGCCGTGGTTTGTGTTTGGGGGCCTGTGACTGGGAGTGGCCGGCTGGCTCCTGAAAATCCGAGAGATTTTCCCAAGAGCCCCCCATCTTAAACAAAGCAAAGCAAAGCAAAGCAAACCAAACCAAACCAAACCAAGCAACCCTGCCATGGGCTGAGCCCCTTCTCCCCTCCCCAGGCTGCCCCTCTCCACATTGGACCCATTCTAACCAAACCAAACCCCAACAACTACCAAACAGGAAAACAAAAGAGGCTACAAAACCCCAACCAGAACAAAGCAAGACACAGCTATTGAAATCTTACCAAGTCCCCTCCCCCCAACACAACTAAAACAAAAAACCCCTACAACCCATACAAAATAACCTTACAACTAAAAACTTAAACATGGCAAAAGCCACCTGGTTAGTTAACACCCGAGGCTCTACTAACCGAGTGGGCCCTGCCCAATCTGAGCCTTTGCAGAGAGTAGATGGAGACAAAGGCCCAGTGGTACATGTCAGAGGTTTATTAGGGAAGACAGTTTGGATTAATCCTGCCTCAGATACAGACAAACCCATTCGTGGGGTTGTGTTTGCTCAGGGACCAGGTTGCACGTGGTGGATAATGCAAAAAGATGGAAGAACACGATGTGTACCTCAGGGAGACCTGATTGTTGCATAAAACCTGTATAAATATCACTGTTTCCTGAATGTTATTACCATTGTCTGTGTATAGTTGTATAATGGATGTATCATGTATGTACTTGTAGAGTTAGAATTTATATTAGTTTTAGTAGTAAGCAGACGATATGGGGATAAGGGGTGGAATGTCCTGGGTTGACTATATGATGCTTTTATCCCCAATCGTCTCATTCTGTTTATGTTGAATAATAATAAGTTTTGTACCTTTAAGAGTGTTACAGAGAGTGAAGGGGGAGAGAGAAGCGCGCAGTTTGTTTTCAGACACTGCACTCACTCCTCCACATTCCTGCTCCTGACTGTGTTGTCTGCGGACAGACAGCGGGACAGAGAGCTCTTCTTTTGCTTTTTAGTTAGTGTTAGCTAGCTGGGGCAAAGAAGTTCCCTGGACTGTTTTTTTTTCCCTTTTTCTTTGGACCTCTTGGAACTGCTCTGGACTGAACACCCAGGAGAGCACCGGCAGCTGCAGCTGTGGCCCACTGGGCCGGCCCTGGCCTGCGACAATTCCAGCACTGAGAGACTGATCAGAGACTGAGTGAGCTGCTGCTTGAACCAGGGGTTTTCTCAGTTTGTCATCTCTTTTAGAGTGGCAAGGGGTCTCATTGTTTTGATACTTTTTTGGTCTTATTGTTTAATAAACAGCGTTTTTTTTCCACCTTTCTCCAAGGAGGTATTTTTCTTTCCTCCCGGACCAGTTGGGGGGAGGGGCCGATTGGATCTGCTTTTCCCACCGGAGCTCCTTTGGGGGGATTCTTCCCCAGATTTGCTCTAAACCTGGACAAATACAAGGACCCATCTCCTGGATGTGCTCCATGCCCTTAACAGTGTCCCACGGGGGAAATGAAACCCCCTGGCTGTGCACGGCTGCCCCCAATTTGCAAATCCAACCATGGGCAGTGAGACTTGGGCTGCCTGGGAAATTGTTCTGGCTGTGATGGCCCCTGGCAGGGCCAGCCCACAGGCTGCAGGGCTGGGCCTTCATGCATTGGAATTAATGAGGAGAAATTCAAAGCAAATGAGAGCTATCAGTTCTGAAACAGGAATTCAGATTCTTCCAGGACACTTTGCTTTGGTAACTGCTCCCATGGAGCTTGGCCTTGGAAAGTGTTCATGCCATGGCAGGAGGAATTGATGCAGAATGTAAAGGAGAAATTACAGTAATTCTGTTAAACAATAGTGACCAGGATTGGATTATTCAACCTCATGGCAGTGTAGGACCATTATTGATATTGCAACTTTAAGAGCAATTGATAAAAAAGGAGATCCAGCTCCAGTCACCACCATTTGGGGAGATAAAGGGTTTGGATCCAGCAGCCCCAGTAATGGAGCCAGAATGTGGGTCCAGAGGCCAAAAGGCCCTCCCGAGGCAGCTGAAGGAACAGCTCCTGGGAAAGACAACTCTGAGTCCTGAAACCTGGGCA
Organism: Zonotrichia albicollis; assembly: GCF_047830755.1. Taxonomy (NCBI): domain Eukaryota; kingdom Metazoa; phylum Chordata; class Aves; order Passeriformes; family Passerellidae; genus Zonotrichia; species Zonotrichia albicollis. The sequence continues at coordinate 836,224 of NW_027428460.1, read as the reverse complement.
GGAACAATGGGATTGTGTCCCTGCAGCCAAGGATTGTGTGTGAGAACCAGTAGATCTGACAGGAGATTGTTTTGCCCATCCTGCCAGACCAAATCTCCCTGTTTGCCCCAAGGGCCCCTTTGGGAGATGCTCTGATCCACGGGGCTCCATGTGAAGGCTGCTGTGACACTGAGGGACTTGCACAGGAATTCCATCCAGGAGCCTGGGTGCCCCTCAGGGACTGGGACCCGTCCCCTTCCAGCCAGAGGGGAAAGGGCCCCCCAAGCCTTGTTAGCCACAGACAGCATGGGAAAGCTGAACAGCAAAGGGCCTGGGGGCATTATTCTGGAATTAAAAACGTGCCAGCTCCAGGGACAACGGAATTCTTGTTCCTAACTCCAATGAGATTGAGAAAAAAGAATGAAGAACGGTGTCACTAAAGTACTACTGGTATCTGTGTACCTTGATAGTCAGCCAGAATCTTTGTCTGCCACAAACACCTTTAGTGTTTCACCAAGGGATTGGTCGTCAAAATGTAATGACGGGTTATGATGGATTGCTGAACTTCTTTTGTAATTCTTTGCTAATGATGATGTGCTTTGCTGAGCTTATCCTTTTGTAAATCTTTGCAGCTGTGCATGATATAAATGACACAATTCCTTCAGTTGGTGTCTGTGTCTTTGGTAGTGACCCTGCCCACTGGTGAAACAGGGCCCCCTCTTGCCTATGTGTTCCCTGGGAAGGCAAAAGCCCTCCCTCCAAAATTCCCCCTTTCCTCCCTGTTCCCCCCCTTCACACCCTGAGCACGATGTGCTCTGGTCTGGGCTATGCCCGGGCTCAGTTGGGGTCCCCTGTCCTGGCTGTGTCCCCTGCCCAGCTCCCCCGCAGCCCCAGCCCCTCCCCAGCGTGGCTGACGAGGGGCAGGAGAGGCCTTGGCTGTGCTGCAGCTCAGCAAGAACAAAACCATCTCTGCGTGCTCAGCCCTGTGCTCAGCACCCGGCCCAGCAGTGTCTCAGTGCCAGGGGCTGTGCCCTCAGTCCCTGCCAGGGGTTTCCATGGCAACTGCCAGGCCAGGTGACCCAGGTGTCCCCCCAGTGCCGGTTGCCATGGAAACAGTGCCCAGCCCTGCCCCTTTCTGTCTGGCTGACCTGGCCTTTGGCCCTGGCAGTGCCGGTGGCTGCTGGTTCCTGGTGCCTGAGCGGCCAGCGCGGCACAGGGCAGGTGGCCATGGCACAGCCCCCAGCAAGGGATCCCCTCTGGCTCTGGGCACTGACACCAGCCTTGAGCAAGGGGCAGCTTTCCATGGCCACCAACCATCACAACGGGACCGGGCATTGGTTGCCATGGCACCAAACCAAGGACCGGGTCCCCGTGGCCATTGCCATGGCACCTGGTGGCACCAACAAGTGTCACTGGAATTGTACCTGGAACAGCCCTGGCACCACTTAGTCCCAGGGTTGCCATGGCAGCCAAGGGCAACAGCTGTGCAGGCAAGTGGCCATGGAACCTGGCTGCAGAAATGGCTCCTTGGGCTGGTTTCCAAGGAAACCTGAACTGATGGGGGTTGCCATGTGTCATGGTTTGAGCCTGGCACAGAGCAAGTGCCCCCATGAAAATGCCCTCACCCTGGTGTCTGCTGTGAGATGTGACCAGGAATAAGCAAAACAGGCTCCAGCTTAAACATAAAGAAAACTTTATTACCTAAACTACAGGAAAATAGGAAAAAAACTATAAGGAAAAAAAAAAAAAATGAAAACCTTACAAAAACACCTTCCTCCTCCCCACCACCAAAATTTCCCAATCCGATACTTTCTCCCAAATCACCAACTGCCCAGCCTGGCACCACCCTTTAGAATACTCAAACTTCAGTCCATGAAGAGGAGAGGAGTCCTTCTTGTTCCATAGGCTTCCCCTGGAAACACGCTGAAACCTCGTGTGCTTCCAATGTCACTCGGCACCGCCCGGAAAAGTCCTTTTGCCGCTTGTGACATCTTCCTTCCATGCCCAGTGCTCTCACCACTGTGCATGGACCAGAGCTGCTTTTAGGGTTGTCTTTCAAGGATGCCTTGTCTCACTCCAAAAAGGCACAGTCTCTGCTTTGGGACATCTGTCCCCCCCATATTTTTCCAACCCCCTGGGGCCGAGGGGTCCCCACGATGAACCCTCCTGGTTTCAAGGCACTGCCTCCCCCTAAGTGCAGTCTCTGTGTCACAGGAACAAACGGAGTTTATGGCTACACAAGAAAAGTCCAGCCAAAAGGCCACTCCAATCATCTCTCCCCACTCGGTTAAACTACTCCACGTCCTTCAGGCCAGGTCCTTGTCTCATCTCATCTCTTATCTCCCTTCTTATTTAGCTCCGAGGAGGATCAGCATTTTTTGCAAGGCCCCAATCATGAAGCAAAAGGGTTAAAAGTTCAGTCTCTGTCTGTCCTGGTACGCCGGTACTCCCACACGCGCTGCTGCTGCGGCCAGCCAGGCTGCACTCTTCCCCCCCTTCTCCTCCTGGGCCGGCCGCTATCAAATTCAGACGCCGGCTCTCCTCTCTCTCCCTCCTGGGGGGAATGGCTGCCCGATGGCTGTCTCTTGGAGCTGCTCCTCCACCCTTACATCTTCGAGGGCCTTCTCACCCCCCATGTCTGTCCAGGCCCCGGGTCTACATCATGGCTGCCCCTCCCCCACCCAGCAGCAGTGGCTGGACAGGGGAGGGAGATCCCAAGAGAGCCTCCCAGGGCCAAAGCTCTGCTTTTAACCCCGTGTATTCTCGGAAGTGTGTCCAAACCGCACTGGTCACACCAGGTGCCAATATCAAACTCTGAGCATCCATTGGTTTGACCACAGCATCCCAGAATTCCCCCTTCTTCCTGGTCAAACCACCACATTACCTTAGCAAGGACTCAGCTCCTCTCCAGCCCTTGACAGCAAGCACTCAACCGCCACGGTAATCGCGAGGAAGTCAAGACCCTGCCAGCCTTACAGATGTCTGCAGTCACTTGAACACCATAGAAAAGATCCCAAATCCCCATAGAAGCTCATGAAGAACCCCAGCCACACGCACCACTTCCAAAGGACCCAAAGCCCCGCACGTCTTATTGCAAAATGCAACACGCACAAGACCCGTCCCTCCAGCTCATGTGCCTCATGATGGACCCCGGTCATCTGCCAGCATTACAGGAGTCCCCCATACCCTGCATGCCAGAGAAAAGCCAGGCTTGCCATTAACTCTGGCCAACAGTGTGTTCCCTGATGAAACAGATAAAACCTCTTGTTCGTTACACGGAAAACCTCAAAAGTAGGAGATGTGATTAAGTGCTTATCTAGCTTGCTACACAAAAAAACCTCAAAAATAGAGGATGTGGTTAAGTGCCTGTTTGATTTATCTGGCTTTCACAATTCTTTTTTTGCCTGCATAATCCCGTGGTAATCATAAGATCTTAAGTAAGTTTTATAGGAGAAAAGGCGAAGCTCTTCTACCAAATATGGAATCAGGTCAAAGGACACAACCGAGGAAGACTACCAAGACCTTCATCATCGACCACCAGGAGGCGAGAGAAGACCCCCTAGCAACAATCAACGCAAGCGCAGAGTACCTCAAAATGACACAGCAGTCCGGAAGCACTAAGGACTTAAAAAGGGGGGTCGTTGGGGATGAGGGTGCGGCAGTTGGTGGAGCGGAGACTCCCCTGCCGTCCAGCGCTGAAACTTTTGCTTATGCTGTATGCCTTGAATTAATAAATTCAAATTGGAAATTTCACTCCTCTTGAGTCTATTTATAACACCTGACAAAAATCAATTCCCTTCGGGGAATAGGGAACACGTGTGGTGGGGCCGGCGGCACCTGTGGGAGCAATGGGGAGCGTCAGCCCGTGCTGTGCTGCACTGCTGAGCTGGCAGCACGGTGGATGCGGGCAGGACGTTCTCCGTTTCCCCCAGAGCTGCCGCCCCTTGGCACAGGCTGTGCCACCCAAGAGAGCCCAGCAGGCCGGGAGGAGAGCCTGGGGACCAGCAAGAAGCTGAGAGAAGGCCCTGCTCTAGAACTGAGGGAGTTCCACCTGAAGCAAACAAAGATGGCAACTTGAAGACATTCCCACTGTGCTCAAAGTTTGTCTGAGACGACTAAGACTTGTCAAAAATCCCCCGATATATCTGGGAAAAGGTTTTATGTATGTTGGTTGTGACTTGGTACAAAGCTCCTGCGGGAAAAGAGCCTCTGCAGCAGGCTGGCTGGCTGAAGGGGTCTTACATCTTCCTAGAATAAAGATTACCACTGAAATGCAACTTTATTTGTTATTGTAGAAGGGGAAAATATTTTCCAGAACTCTAAAACTAGTTTCAAAAATACAGATGTGTTGTGGAAACAGGAACAAAACATTTGGGGTTGGATTTTGGGGCACTTTTGGGGTGAATTTGGGGCATTTTTGGGGCATTTCCTCTGCCGGCGTGGCTGCAGCAGTACGGGTACCTGCCGCCGGGCGATCTCCGTTCTCGGCCCCGGCCCGGCCCGGCCTCGCTGGCGGCGGCGCTCTCGGCCATGCAGAGATTCTACGGCATCCCCGTCACCGGCGCCGCCGACCCGCCCACCATCCGGTGCGTCCTGGGGGAAAAAACCGGGATTTTGGGGCAACCGGAAACGGAAATGGGGAGTTCTGGGGTCACTGTTGGGTTTGGGGCGAAAAAACGGAGATTTTGGGTTCAAAAATGGTGATTTTGGGGCATTGGGTTGGGTTTTGGGGTCATGGTTGGGTTTTGGGTCAAAAAAATGGAGATTTTGGGGCAATGGGTTCCGGAAATGTCAAATTTTGGGGTCATTGGTTTGGGTTCGGGGTCACTGTTGGGTTTTGGGTTCGAAAATGGTGATTTTGGGTCATTGGGTTGGATTTTGGGGTCATTGTTGGGTTTTGGGGGAAAAAATGAAATTTTGGGGCAATGGGATCCGGAAATGTGAAGTTTTTGGGACGATCGTTGGGTTTGGGGTCAATGTTGGGTTTTGGGTTCAAAAACGGTGATTTTGGGGCATTGGGTTGGGTTTTGGGGCAAAAAAACCCAAATTTTGGGGCAAAAGTTGGGGGTTTTGGGGCGAAAAATGGCGATTTTGGGTTCCAAAATGGTGATTTTGGGTCATTGGGTTGGGTTTTGGGGTCACTTTTGGGTTTTGGGTCGAAAAAGGGCGATTTTGGGGCAATGGGATCCGGAAATGTGAAGTTTTTGGGACGATCGTTGGGTTTGGGGTCAATGGGTTGGATTTGGGGTCAAAAACGGCGATTTTGGGTCATTGGGTTGGGTTTTGGGGTCAATGTTGGGTTTTGGGGCCAAAAATGGCAAATTTGGGTCCAAAATTGTGATTTTTGGACAATGGGTTGGGTTTTGGGGTCATGGTTGGGTTTTGGGGGAAAAAATGGAGATTTTGGGTCAATGGGATCCAGAAATGTCAAAATTTGGGGTCAATGTTGGGATTTGGGGCCAAAAATGGCAAATTTGGGTCCAAAATTGTGATTTTTGGACAATGGGTTGGGTTTGGGGTCTTGGTTGGGTTTTGGGGCGAAAAAATGGAGATTTTGGGGCAATGGGATCCGGAAATGTGAAGTTTTTGGGACGATCGTTGGGTTTGGGGTCAATGTTGGGTTTGGGGTCAAAAACGGCGATTTTGGGTCATTGGGTTGGGTTTTGGGGTCAATGTTGGGTTTTGGGCGAAAAAACGGAAATTTTGGGGCAAAAGTTGGGGGTTTTGGGGCGAAAAACGGCGATTTTGGGTTCGAAAATGGCGATTTTGGGTCATTGGGTTGGGTTTTGGGGTCAATGTTGGGTTTGGGGCAAAAAAACGGGATTTTGGGGCAAAAGTTGGGGGGTTTGGGGTGAAAAATGGGGATTTTGGGTCATTGGGATTCGGAATTTTGGATGATTTTGGTGCTGAAATTTTGGGGAAAAATCCCAATTTTTGGTGCCAAATTTTTGGGAAAAATTCCGATTTTTGGGAAAAAAATCCCGATTTTTGGTGCCGAAATTTTTGGGAAAATCCTGATTTTTGGTGCCAAAGTTTTGGGAAAAATTCCGATTTTTGGAGCCGAATTTTTGGGAAAAAATCCCGATTTTTGGTGCCAAATTTTTGGGAAAATTCCGATTTTTGGGAAAAAATCCCGATTTTTGGTGCCGAATTTTTTGGGGAAAAATTCCGATTTTTGGGAAAAAATCCCGGTTTTTGGTGCCGAATTTTTGGGAAAAATCCCGATTTTTGGTGACGAATTTTTGGGAAAAAAATCCCGATTTTTGGTGCCGAATTTTTTGGGGAAAAATTCTGATTTTTGGTGCTGAATTTTTGGGGAAAATTCCGATTTTTGGCGCCGAATTTTTTGGAAAAATTCTGATTTTTGGGAAAAAATCCCGATTTTTGGTGCCGAATTTTTGGGAAAAAATCCCGATTTTTGGTGCCGAATTTTTTGGGAAAAATTCTGATTGTTGGTGCCGAATTTTTGGGAAAAATCCCGATTTTTGGTGCAGAATTTTTGGGGGAAAATTCCGATTTTTGGTGCCGAATTTTTGGGAAAAATTATGATTTTGGGGGGAAATTTTTGGTGCCGAATTTTGGCGCCAAATTTTTTGAGGGAATTTTTGGGGAAATTTTTTTGGAATTTGTACTGGTTTGTACTGGTTTGTACTGGGATTGGGATGAACTGGGAGTGGATTTGGGGCTTTAAAATGGTGAAAAATGGGCAAAAATTATGCAAAAAATGGGAAAAAAAATGGGCAAAAAATCGGGAAAAATGGCGAGAAATGGGGAAAAACAAAAAAGGGATTTTTTTGGGTTTTTTCTCCTTTTCCTGCTCCATACTGGTTTGTACTGGTTTATACTGGGAGGGCACTGGGATGAACTGGGAGTGGATTTGGGGCTCTAAAATGGTGCAAAATGGGCAAAAAATGGCGAAAAATTGGTAAAAAATGGGGGAAAAAATGGAAAAAAATGGGAAAAAATCGCAAAAAAATGGGAAAAAATCGGGAAAAAATGGGATTTTTTCGGGTTTTTTTCTGCTTTTACCGGTCCATACTGGTCCATACTGGTCCATACTGGTCCATACTGGTTTATACTGGTTTGTACTGGTTTATACTGGTTTATACTGGGATTGGGATGAACTGGGAGCGGATTTGGGGCTCTAAAATGGTGAAAAACGGGCAAAAAATGGCGAAAAAATCGGAAAAAAATGGAAAAAAATCGCAAAAAAATGGGAAAAAATCGGAAAAAAATGGGATTTTTCCGGGGTTTTTTCTGCTTTTACCGGTCCATACTGGTCTGTACTGGTTTATACTGGTTTTTTTGGGGTCCCAGGGCCATGCTGCGGCCCAGGTGCGGGGTCCCCGATAAATTCGGGGCCCAGGTGAAGGCCCAGGTGCGGCGGCGCCGCTTCGCCCTGCAGGGGCTGCGCTGGGAGCAGCCCGAGATCACCTACAGGTAAACTGGGATGGACTGGTTTGGACTGGGAGGGGGAAAATGGGGAAAAAACAGGGAAAATCGGTGAAAAAACGGCGAAAATCAGTGAAAAAATGGGGAAAATAGGGCGAAAAATGGGGAAAATGGGGGGAAAATGGGGAAGAAAGGGTTAAAAATGGGGATTTGGGGATACTGGTTTGTACTGGGAGGGACTGGGAGGGGGAAAATGGGAAAAAACGGGGAAAAACGGTGAAAAAATGGGGAAAAAAAAGGGGAAAATAGGGGGGAAAAATGGGGAAAAAAGGGTTAAAAATGGGAGCAGCCCGAGATCACCTACAGGTAAACTGGGGTGGACTGGGTTATACTGGGAGGGGGAAAATGGGGAAAAAACGGGGAAAATCGGTGAAAAAACGGCGAAAATCGGTGAAAGAATGGGGAAAAAATGGGGAAAAATGGGGAAAATAGGGTGGGAAATGGGGAAAATAGGGTTAAAAATGGGGAAAATGGGGGGAAAATGGGGGGAAAATGGGGATTTGGGGTTACTGGTTTGTACTGGGGGTTACTGGTTTATACTGGTTTGGACTGGGAGGGGGAAAATGGGGAAAAAACGGGGAAAAAACGGTGAAAAAACGGCGAAAATCGGTGAAAAAATGGGGAAAATAGGGTTAAAAATGGGGAAAATATGGGAAAAATGGGGAAGAAAGGGTTAAAAATGGGGATTTGGGGATACTGGTTTGTACTGGGTTATACTGGGAGGGACTGGGAGGGGGAAAATGGGGAAAAATGGTGAAAAAATGGCAAAAATCGGGGAAAAAATGGGGAAAATAGGGGATAAAATGGGGAAATTTGGGTTAAAAATGGGGTTTTTCGGGGTTTGGGGTTACTTGGGCACACCTGGGACGGGAAAATGGGGAAAAAATGGGAAAATCTGGGAAAAAAATGGGAAAAAATGGTAAAAAAATGGTAAAAAATGGTAAAAAAACGGGAAAAATTGGGTTAAAAAAGGGGATTTTTCGGGTGTTTGTGCCCACGCGTGCCCCCGGTGCCCGCAGCATCCCTGGGTGGGGAAAAATGGGAAAAAATGGGGGAAAAAAATGGGGAAAAAATGGGAAAAAAAGGGGGAAAATCGGGGGAAAAAATGGGGAAAAAATGGGGAAAAATGGGAAAAAAAGGGGAAAAATCGGGGGAAAAAATGGGGAAAAATGGGAAAAAATGGGAAAAAATGGGGAAAAAAATGGGAAAAAGCCGGGGATTTTTGGGTTAAAAATGGGGAAATTTGGGGTTTGGAGTTACCTGGGCACTGCTGGGGACACCTGGGTGGGAAAAAATGGGGAAAAAAATGGGAAAAATCGGTGAAAAAATGGGGAAAAAATGGGGAAAAATGGGGAAAAATCGGTGAAAAAATGGGAAAAAATGGGGAGAAAAATGGGGAATAAATGGGGAAAAAATGGGAAAAATAGGGGAAAAAATGGGGAAAAATGAGAAAAATCAAGGAAAAATCGGGGGAAAAATGGGAAAAAAATGGGGAAAAAGGGGAAAAATGGGAAAAATCGGTAAAAAAATGGTGAAAAAATGGGGGAAAAATGGGAAAAAATGGGGGAAAAATGGGGAAAAAAATGGGAAAAATGGGGAAAAAATGGGGAAAATGGGAAAAAATTGGGGAAAATCGGTGAAAAATGGGAAAAAATGGGGAATAAATGTGAAAAAAATGGGGAAAAAATGGGGAAAAATGGCGGAAAATCGATGTGAAATTGGGCGAAAATTGGGGAGAAATTGGGGGAAAATTGGGTGAAAATTGGGTAAAAAATCGGGTGAAAATTGGGTGAAAATTCGGTGAAATTTGGGGTAAAAAATCGGGTGAAAATTGGGTGAAAATCAGTGCTGAAATTGGGGAAAAATCGGGGTGAAAATCGGCCGTAAAGCGCGACTGTCGTAAAAGCGGCCGTAAAGCGCGACTGTCGGAAAACTGTCGTAAAGACTGCCGTAAAGCGCGACTGTCGTGAAACGTGCGGTAAAGCGCGACTGTCGTAAAAGATGCCTTGTTGCCGGAATCCACGTGTCGGCACGGGCGCCGCCATGTTTCCGGAAACCTCGTGTCAGCATGGGCGCCGCCATCTTGCCGGAAACCACGTGTCGGCATGGGACCGCCATCTTGCCGGAATCCACCTTTCGGCAGGGGCGCCGCCATCTTGCCGACAACCACGTGTCGGCAAGGGCGCCGCCATCTTGCCGGCATCCACGTGTCGGCATGGGCGCCGCCAGCTTGCCGGAAACCACGTGTCGGCACGGGGGCCGCCATCTTGCCGAAAACCACGTGTCGGCACGGGCCCCGCCATCTTGCCGAAATCCACGTGTCGGCACGGGGCGCCGCCATCTTGCCGGAAACCACGTGTCGGCATGGGCCCCGCCATCTTGCCGAAATCCACGTGTCGGCATGGGCGCCGCCATCTTGGATTAGGGTTAGTTTTAATCGGTAATTTTAACAATTAGGGTTAATTTTAAAGCTCTTTTAGGATTATTTAAGGATCTTTTAAAGGTTCTTGGGGGATTTTTACGGGTGTTTTAGGGGCTTTTTAAAAGTAGGGCATTTGGAGTGTATTCGGAGGCTATTTTTAGGGTTCTGTGGAGTGTTTAAGATACATTTTCTCTCTCTCTTTCTAACTTTGTTTTCCTTTCTAGCTTTAGTTTAAAAAAGCAGCAGTAGAAACTTTCAGGCTCCCTGGGACTAAAGGAAAAAAAATAAAAAATTTCAAAATACAAAACAAACCCTTTACTCCCCGGGAGCCTGAAATTTTCTACTGCTGCACCGGACATATAGTTTTTATTCTTTTTACTATATACACTATATAGGAACCCCACCCTCTCCTAATCAGTACCCCCAGCTGACACCAATCAAGCCTAATCAGTCTCGCCTACCACTAGACACCACCCCTATACCCAAGCACCCACCCCGTCACCAAGGCCCGCCCCTAGGTCTTACCCCCAAACCGCAGCCCCGCCCTTAGCCAAGCCCGCGCCGCCCCGGCCCTAGCCGCCCCCAGGCACGGCCCCCCGTCGGCCACCCCCGCCCCCGACACCACCTCTCCCCTAGGCAGCGCGGCCCCCGGGCGCCGCCCCACCGCTACCCGAGCCCCCGCCTCCGGGCACCGCCCCCGGGCGCCGCCACCCGTGGCCGAACCCCCGCCCCCCGTGGCCGTGCCCCCGCCCCCGGGCGCCGCCCCTTCGTCGCCGGGCCGCGGCGGCCAGAGGCCGCCCCGACGCCTTAGATGCCCCTCCACGCGACGCCGCCGGCCTCACGCGAACCGGAATATCATTCCGGCCCCCGGGGACCCGCGGAAAGCGCAAAAATCCCGGCAAAAATCGAGAAAAAAAATCCGGTCGTGGGCGCCGCCATCTTGCCGGAAACCACGTGTCGGCATGGGGGCCGCCATCTTGCCGGAAACCACGTGTCGGCATGGGCGCCGCCATCATGCCGGAAACCACATGCTCGCCTGGGCGCCGCCATCTTGCCGGAAACCACGTGTCGGCATGGGCGCTGCCATCTTGCCTTAAACCACGTGTCGGCATGGGCGCCGCCATCTTGCCGGAAACCACGTGCCGGCATGGGGGCCGCCATGTTGCCGGAAACCACGTGTCGGCACGGGCGCCGCCATCTTGCCGGAAACCACGTGTCGGCATGGGCGCCGCCATCTTGCCGGCATCCACGTGTCGGCATGGGCGCCGCCATCTTGCCGGCATCCACGTGTCGGCACGGGCGCCGCCATCTTGCCGGAAACCACGTGTCGGCACGGGGCGCCGCCATCTTGCCGGCATCCACGTGTCGGCACGGGCGCCGCCAGCTTGCCGGAAACCACGTGTCGGCATGGGCGCCGCCATCTTGGATTAGGGTTAGTTTTAATCGGTAATTTTAACAATTAGGGTTAATTTTAAAGCTCTTTTAGGATTATTTAAGGATCTTTTAAAGGTTCTTGGGGGATTTTTACGGGTGTTTTAGGGGCTTTTTAAAAGTAGGGCATTTGGAGTGTATTCGGAGGCTATTTTTAGGGTTCTGTGGGGTGTTTAAGATACATTTTCTCTCCCTCTTTCTAACTTTGTTTTCCTTTCTAGCTTTAGTTTCAAAAAGCAGCAGTAGAAAAGTTATTTACGGTTAGGTTTATTTGAGTTTTTATTAGGGTTCAATGGTGTGGGATGTTTGTTCTGTTAGTAATAGAAATAGGTTTTGTTTTGATGTGCTGCGATGGGATGAGCGTGTGCTGCGTACCGGTGCTGACAAAGGTACAGTATTTTTATGGCTCTGATGTGTCGGGTTAATGAATTTATATGGTCTAATATGTAGATGAAAATAAAAATAAATATACATTTAAAAATAAATATAAAATTATAGTGGTAAACAGAAATATAGAAATCAAATAGATAAATACATAAAACTATAATATATTGTATATTATTGTAACATAACATATAAATTATAGTCTATTATATATATAAACAAAGATATATAACTATAGAATGTAAATATAAAACCAGTAAAATAAATTGGAGAATTTTTTTTGCTTTTTTAGGTTATAGGCTGGGTTTTATAATAAATGTGGTGGTGGGCTTTGCTGCAGCTGGAATTTGTATCTATTTCAGGAAGCGTCATACAGTATATCCTGCAATTTAATAGATCCCCTGCTATGTTAGTTGTAGTGGAAGAAGCTGAATGAAACCAGGACACTGAACTTTGGTGCACCAAACCCCTGCCAATAACAGGTTTTCAAATAACAAACCCACAGTTTACAACAATGTTAAAAGCCCAGCCTACAAAAATACCAAACTCCCAGCCAAAAAAAAATACTAAAAACTTGGCCTACAAAAATATCGAACAAACCAGCCTATAAAAAACTGCATTTCAAAATACCAGAACAACCTAGTTTCAAAATAATAGGAAACCCAATTTCAAGGTACACAGGAGCTGAGGGCTGCGGGGCAGAGGGACCGGTTGAGGGGTAAAGGGAGAGGCCTTGAGGGCTGGACCGTCCAGTGGAGATCAGGGGTACAGGATACAGCTGTACCACCCCCTCACCCCAGCCCTAACCTCAGCCTAACCAGCTCCCCTAAAAACAGCCTTTTCCCCCAACAGCAGCACAACACAGCAACCCTAACAGCGAGACCAGAGAGCAACCCTCACACACCAGGACAACGACAGAACCCTCAGAGAACAACAGACCCACTGCGGCTAGAGAGCAACAGGTAGAGTTTGGAGACTGAGCACGTCTTTTTGAGTTTTTTTCTCAGGACTTTTAAAGGTATTTAGGGGATTTTGGAAGGGACTTCTCTGGGACTTTTTAGGGTATTGTTGGGGCTTTTTCAAAGCCATTCTCTGATTCCCTAGAATATTTTGAAGATTATGGTCAGGGTCAGAGGAAACACCCTCTGAAAAGGCAGAGTTTTAGGACTGCAGTGGAATGCTTTAGAAAGGGGTCAGCGGTGGCACAGCAGGTCGGGTCCCACACTGCCAGTCCAAAGGTTGTAAGTTTTAGACCCAGCTAAGTTGTTGTGGTCAGGGTTAGATGCTCTCAGCTTTGGTCTGGGAGAATTTCTGCACAGAAAAACTCACCCCCTGAGTTTGCTGATGCCAGTTTGCAGGAGGTGCTTGGCACTGCCAGAGCAGCCCGAGTTCTCGGTGGGGGCAGCTTTGCTCCTGGAGAAATCCTGTGCTGGCCCTCTTCCCTGTAAAACCAAACTCACCCCTGCTGCGTGTCGACGTCCATCCGCAGGAGGCACGTGGCACTCCGAGGGCAGCAAGAGTTCTTGGTGTTGGCAGCTGCGGACTGCGAGAAATTGTTCTCTGCAGTTTTGGAGGCCGAATTGCAGTTTCTGCCATGGGCACACAGAGAGGAAAGGCTGTTAATTTCCTTAGAAAGGAAAGCCTGGCACCCCATGGTTTAAGGGGCAGACAAAGGGCTGTATAGGGGAAAGAGCTCCTCACAGGACCTTTCTTCACCTCAGCCCCCACTCCAAGGTCTAGCAGGCCCCCCGTGTGACAAGCTGCTTTCAGAGGGTTGCCCGGGCACACCTGCACAGGGAGCTGCTAGGCCAGAGGGACTAACGGGGACGGTCGGAGCATCCAGCACGGACTAGGAAACAGCCAGACCCACCTGGGCACTGAGCATCACTTTGAGAAAACGCCAAGGGAAGAGCCCTTTTGGCCAAGGGCCAGCAACTGAGCAGGCCAGGCAGCAAGCGGGGTTCCAGGAGAGGGCTTTCAACTTTCCCCTTTGACAGTGTCAGTCCCTCTCCAAAGCCCCCAGACCCTCCAGAGCACTCCCAGAAAGGAGAGGGGTTATTAGGAGAAAAAGAGTTTATAAAAAAGGGAAAAAGCTTCATTTTCCATTAGTTTTTGTGTTCAAACTGGTAGGGACTTGGATTCCCCTGCAATTTTAATGGTCTCAGTTGAAAGAATCCCTGCCTTTTCTATGCTGTTAGGGGTGTTAATTGACAGGGAGTCCTCATTCTCTATTATTTGGCAGTTTAAAAAGAAGGGGAAAATCTTGACAATGTTTCTTATGGGTTTGAATTAAGGGTAGCCACCCCTTTTTGTTGTCCTGAGGCCCAAATTGAGGGAGAAGGCCAGCTATCCCTCCATCCTAAGGGTTTGAACTGAGGGAAAAATCCTTCTTTTTTCATCACTGGAGAGATTTAAAGTGTGGAAAGCCCCTCTTTTCCCAATATTTAAGGAGAGCAAATTAAAGGGCAGAAACTATTTATTTGCCATTGTATTAGCTTCAGTAGAGGTAACTGCCCCATTTCCTCTTTTTAAGGAGTTCACTGGAAGGAAGCTCTGCCTTTTTCAGCATCTTAAGGGTTTAAAACTACATTTCAGGGCACTTCTTTCTATGCTGTAGGACCAAGTATCTCAGAGAAGGATGAGCCTCACATGCCCTTAACCCTTACACTGCCTGGGAGGCTTTTATTTTTCTTATTTTTCCTTATAATGTAGATAGCCTAAATTAGAGGTCCCAAGGAGACTTAGACTATTCATACCATTAGTATTCTTCTCCACCCAGCTTAGTCACATGGGAAATACTACTTAGTAGCCACTAAGGAATAATTACCTAAGTTAACAGCAAATTACCCAATCTATCTAGTTATGCTGCCTAAACAGAAAGTTTTATTTCTTACCAGTTTGCTGCCCTTTTGCTCCAAGCAGTTGCTACAAAAAAGAAAGCGCTGTTATTTTTCTGAAGAGCTTTCTTCTGTAACAAGCCCTTTACTCCCCTTGAATTTGAGTCAGAGAGGCCAAACAGCTGCAGCTGCTCTGAGGGCTTTTATACTCGGTGGGATTTGCCCCCTCCCTTTTCGTGGGTGCCATGGGAACGAGAGGCGGGCACAATCAGGGGTATATTAACCCCAGCCTTGGCTGTGGGGCTTCATTCCCTCTCTGGGATGTGCTGGGGTAAGAACTCTCCTCTCATTTCAGTGAAGAGGCTCTTGCAGCTCATCTCAACTTCTTTCCAGCAGGTGTTTCTGGGCATCTAAAGCACAGAGGCTTCGAAGATTCTGTGAAGTAAACAGCATGGAATACAGGGAGTATTTAGACTCATGATTTTGCCTTTTGTGTTTAGGGGTGGTAAAGTGCATTTGTAATTTCTGGTTTTGTTCTTGTTTTGTTTTGTATTTTTTTTTAGGAGGAGCGCAGCATCCAGAGATTCCTGGTTGTGTCAAGTACAACACTTTTTTCAGCAGATTCATCATGTCACAAGAGGGATCCGCCCAGTGTCAAGGATGATGTCTGAGATTGAGGCATCAGGTGAGTTGAGGATTGTGATTAGGAGAGGGAATGTGAGCAGGCATACAGTTAGGAATTATTGTGGGTGGGGGGAGGTTTGAAGGTAGCAGGGTGAAAAAGGATGTTTATTTGAGGACCCCCCCCCCCCAAGGCTTCTCAGAAGCCTAGCAGAGGTATTCCCATGTCCTACAGCACACAAGGTTATCTACTGCACTCATAGGAATGCTATCCAACTTTGCCTTTCTCTAACCCAGGTGCCACTGCTAATAAAGGCCACAGCCTTGGAATCAGGGTGAAGCTGGAGCCTAAAGCAGCCAGGCACACTCAGGAGAGGGCAAGTAGCTGACTTGCTGGGATTTGGCCCGCATAACTCTGGACTCATACTTTGGTTTTGGTTTTCTTTATTGTAGCTAACCAAGAAGCTAACAGGCCATCACGAGGCGTTCCAAGGCAGACTCATTTCAGGTGCAACATGGATCCACATCACCAATCATCCAAACGATAAGTTGGGGGCCAGGGCTTGGAGATGGGATGATGGGAGAGTAGCAGGTTGGGAGATCTTGGGGCAGATGTAAAAATTAGCAGAGGGAAAAGCAATCTTCTCCAAGGGCCTCTTAGGACAGCTAAAGGGAGAGGCTCTATTTTTGATGGCAGCTTTCAGGCAGGCAGTGCAGAACAGTTCTGGTCTATGTTGTGTTGTCCAGTGTGCTGTGTTACCTAGTGTGTCTTTGAGGTCCCTTTTACCTTCTCTCCTCGAGGCCCTCACCACAAGCATGATGTGTGGTGTTTAATGTCCCCCTGTTTGTCGTGTTCTGTGTCACGGGTGTCTGCACACACTTGTGCCGGAGCTGTCCTGCCCTGTCGCATAGCCAGCTGCAATAGGACAAGTCCTGGGGCCTTGCAGTTTGTGGGGTGTCACTGGACTCTAGATGATATTTCTAGATAGACACAAGATGTTTGGAGCTGTGAAGTCATCCTGCAGCCCTTTTACTTTTGTCCTAACTTTCTGATGAAGAGGATAAAATCCATGGCAAAATCCATCCATCCACCCATGCCGGGTGAGGAGGTTCCCCAGAGCAGGTCAGTCACTGTTTGTCTCTGCAGGGGGAGTTTAAAGTGTGACTCTGTTACAGCACTGTTCTTTTTCTTTTTAGGAAGTAAAGCTGGATATCAGCAGTCAAGGTGAGATGGGCAAGGTGAGCATTGAGTAGCTTACAGAAGCAGTTGTTATTGCTCAAGTCTCTCTGCTGCAACTCTAAGCATGTGTTCCTATTTCTGCACCAGGCATTCTTAGGACAATGGTGAATAGCAGAATTGTTGGGTTTTGGCCAGCGTGCTGCTGAGGTCATGCATTGATATTTGGTTTTCTGTAATGTAGCTGGCTAAGAAACACCAGGAGATTGTTGAACAGCAGTGCCAGCAGGACCTTCCCAGATGTAGAGGCCACCATCTTTTGTACATGACATGGGCCTGCATCCTGAGATGTCTGAGAGATAAGTAGAGGGCTAAGTCCCACAGAGGGGTGAGAGCGGGGTGCTGGTTTGGGAATTACTGGGAGAGGTTTTTGAATCTGCTTTGGAGGAGGGGGAGTGTCCATGAAGTGGCCCCTTAGGCCCCATAAAAGCAAAGTCTCACTTTTGATCACAGTGCTGAGGTGTGCAGCAGGGCAGAGCAGTCCCGGTGTGTCTCGTGTCACTTGTGTATTGTGCATTATGTGTGTTTGGCTATGTCCTGTCCTTTAGCTTAGGCCTTTGAGGGGCCTGTCAGAACCCCGGCATCATTCTTAGCATCTGTGATTTCTGCATTCCTTGGCCTGGCACCCAGGCCATAGAACTTTTGACTCGGGAGCTCAGACAGGCATCAGAATTGCATCTCTTTTTAGAAGCAGCTAGTCAGATGTCTTTTCAGGTCTTGTTCTCAGCTGTACGGACAACTGCAACCCTGCAAGGTTCCATTATGGCTGATTAGGACTTGTAAGAATGTGAGCACAGGTAGAGCATTGCGACTGTAGGGCTCCTGGGCATTCATCTTTGCAATTCTTGGACTGAATCATTCAGTTTAGCATCTTCTTTTTCCAGGGCTCTCTGAGCCTCATCAGCTCACCATCAGTCTCACCTTAGTCATCTCATTTTGCAGCCTCTCAGTCCTTGCAGTCATTTTCCTTGCCTAGAGGTTTCTGTCTGTGTCGTGTCCCTATTGTTTGTCACGTCCTGTCGTGTCAGGGGTGTCAGCACACATTTGTGTCGGAGCTGCTCTGCCCTGCCACATAGCCTGCTGCAATAGGACAAGTCCCGGGGACTTGGAATTTGTAGTATGTGGTGTAGTTGGACTCTAGATGGGATTTGTAGATGGACACAAGATGTCTGGAGCTCTTAAGCTATTCTGCAGCCTTTTGACTTTTGTCCTAACTTTCTTTCAGATGCAGAAGGATAAAATCCAGGGCAGAGCCCCCCATCCCAGGTGAGGGGATTCCCCCAAGCACGTCAGTTACTGTTTTCCTCGGTACAGGAAGCCTATATGATGGCTGTTACAGCCCTGTTGCCTTTCTTTTTAGGAAGTCAAGGCAGAGAGCGGCAGTCCAGGCCAGTGGGCAAGGTGAGCATTGAGTAGCATACAGAAGTAGTTTTATTGCTGAGGTCTCAGTTTCTGGTGCAGCTCTAACTATCTCCTCTTGGTTTTTTTTTTTTTTTATTTTAGGTGGTCCACTTGTGATCTATCCTGGCCGAGCATACCCATGCCAGGTGGGTGCAAGCTTATTGTATCGATGTGGCATACTTGTCATGGTAGGGAGGTTGTGTTTTCACAGTATCTCAGCATGCTTTTCTGCTTTGTTTCTTTGCAGGTGCTGTCGCTGTCCTAGGCATGACCAAGGAACAGAGGAGGGCAGGTTAGTCGGTGTTTAGGCAGGCTGACTCATAGGCGAGCATTATGCAGCAGCATGCTAAGCATGTACATTTTCTTTTTGCAGGTGTCTTCTGGGCAGCCTCTGGAGTCAAATCAAGATTTGAGGTGAGCTGGGACAGTGGTGCGGAGGACTCCCGGGGATTACCGTTTTTGAGGGCAATAGTCGCGTTTTCTGTTGCGCCTTAGGTACCCCGAGGAGGCCGTTAGCCAAAGCTTGGAAGCGGCAGCACCGAAGCGCACGCATCGAGAACATCTCAACATCCACGTCCGACCGAGGATGGATTTTGTCCGCTCGTCTTCCAAAAGCTAAGTGTCGGGGCCAGCGGTCGGGAGAAGGGGAAAAGCCTTTACTATCACAGGAGGCAGTTTCATGCCAGCTTAGCGGAGAGGTCCGTAGTGGGACGGGCTCCCTGGAAGTAAAGGGAGAGGGTTTCTCCTCAGCCTCACCAGAGCCTTTGCCGGGCAGGGCAGTTCTGACCCATCTCCACATTCATGTGAACTTTGCGTCGTCAGCCTTCCTCGACTCGGCATCGTCACGGATCTTCCCCCGAGGAGCTCGCCTTTGGGTCCGGAGCTATAGCCACGATCACCCGGCCGTCCGCTTCCTTCTCGAGGCTTGCTGAGCCTCTCGAGCACCTTCTTAACTGCTTTGGCACTAACTTCTTTTAACGAGTTACATTTCATTAACACACGCTATTGTCATAGAGCTTCCTTTCCTTTGGCATCATCAGCCTCTGGCTCATCTTGCGCTAGCAGTCTCAGGTCCCTAAGGGGAAAGTTGCCACTTGTCTCTGTGTTATGTCATCTGTGTCTATGTTATGTCATCCGTGTCTGTTATGTAGCGTGTGTCCGTTGTCTTCCACGTCATAGGCCTTTATTACATCTCGATGCTTTATCGGCACTATTCTGTGCCATATCGGCCCTATTCTACTCACGTTCCTTTCCGGATATTCCTTATTCTGGCATCTTTACATTTTTACTCTTTGAGCCAGGAAGGATTACAGAAGATGTTCGCATCCATCTTCCTTCTCACTACCAGCTTTGGTAGTGCCTTTTTTCCCATGCCATTCTCTTGGACTTTTGGAGGGAGCATCCTAATCCCTCCTCAGGTGACTGCAGTAGTTCTATAGGTTCCATCTTCTCAAAGGGTATAGGGCTCAAGAATTAATCTTCCAGAGAGTTACCTTAAGTCCTGGTTTATATTGTATGTACCTATGTTGGCTTGTATTTTATGTACTTACATTGTATGTACCTATGTTGGCCTTTACTGTATGTACTTACATTGCATGTACCTCTGATGGCTTATATTGTATGTACCTGTGTGGGCTTATACTGTATGTACTTACACTGTATGTGAGTGTATTGGCGTATATTGTCTGTACTTACACTGTATGTAAGCGTGTCACCTTATATTGTGTGTACTTACACTCTATGTACACTTGCACTGTATGCGTCAGCTTATAATGTGTGTACTTACATTGTACCAATTATGATTGGAACTGCCCTGCCCTGGCCCGTAGTCACAGTTAGGTGGAAGAGTTATAAAAACTGTACCGTTCATCTGTGTTTTGTGGGATTTTGGGTAGAAAATTTATTGGGCCAGTGCGGGGACAAGTCCTAGCTGTCAGATAGACACTCGTTGACCCCTTCCTGTCGTCTCACAGGTCCCCGAGGCTACCGATTTCCCCGGAATCTACCATTTGACGTCAAGGAGCGGCAGCCAGAAGATGCATTGAAGCACGTTCTTCAGCGTCTCGGGTAAGGGCCACAGCGAGCGTGTAAGTCGGAAGAGCGTGTGAGCGTGCGTGAGAGCATGTGAATGTGTCTGTCTGAGTCCGCTTGTCTCTGCGTGTGTCAGCGCATGCTGACTGGTTTTACCCTTGTGTGTATGACTTTTGCTTTTCAGGTTTTTCAACTCATTTTTAAATTTAGAATAAAAAATCCCCAGCCGGGGTTTTTTTTTTTTCCCCCCCCGGCTGGGTTTTTTTTTCCTCGGTCCCGGTCGGTCTGCGAGGCGACGTTCATCGCCAAAGTTTGGGCGCGGACCATCCAGGGACCGGGGTTTTCGTCAGGCAGGAGGATTTTTTGGAGGCTCCCGGGAACCACGTTCCCGAGGACCAATGATTGCTGGGGTGTAATTTAGCAGTTGTGATGAGAGGGATGGTGAGTGTGTGTGTAATCTGAAGGGAGAGGTTATGGTAGATGAGTGGTGGTTTCTGTGTGCTTTTGTTGTTTTGGGTTTCTTGTAACAATAACTCAACATGTAATGAAAATAGGAAAAGGTTATCACTTTGTGTTGATATGTGTATTGCTCTGTACTGCTCTGTATTGCTCCATATGTAAGTTTGACTTTTACCAGTGTGTCTATGGATTGTATATGCACTTGCGTTTGTATACACTGTTTCTATGTATTTTGCTGATGTCTAAATAAAAACATGCATTTAATAAAGTTGAATCACCCCCAATCAAGATACCCCCTGCCCTTCCCTACCCCCACCGCGGCTCCTGTCTTTTTTTGGTGCGGTTTGGTAATTTCTTTCCTCTGTATTTCTTCCTTTTGCTCCTCACTTTCCTTTTCTATTTCTAACTTAACTCCCATCTGTCTCTAACCCTTTGTTTCTGTTTCTCACTCTTTGTGACACTGTGTCTGTGCTTCTGTAACTCTGTTTCCATCTGCTTCCTTTTATTTGTCCGTTTCACTATTTCTGTCTAACTGTATGTATTTTTCTCTCGTGTCTATACTTTGCACCTTATTTCTTTTTCTTTGTAACTTTCACCCTCGCTCTTCTTGCTTCTGTTTCTCTGTGTTCTCCTTTTCCTTGGTTTGTCTTTTTTGGTCTCAGTCTTTTCATTTTTCACTCTGCCCTGAATTTTCTAATCCTAACCACTTTCTTTTCCCTCCAAGTCCTGTCTTTCCTTTTTCCCACCCTCCTTTTCTTTTCTCTCTGTCTTGGTTTCTCTCTCTGTTTTCTTTTCTCTTTCTGTCTCTCTGTCTTTTCTTCTCTATCTCCCTCTCTTCTTTTTCTCTCTGTTTTTTTCTCTGTCTTCTTTTCTCTCTGTTTCCCTCTGTCTTTTTTTTCCCTGTCTCTTCCTCTTCTTTTCACTCTTTTTCCTTCTCTCTATTTTTTTCAGCCTTTACTTCTCTCTCTCTCTCTCTCTCTCTCTCTTTTCTCTCTCTCTCTCTCTCTCTTTTTTCTCTCTCTTTTCTCTCTCTCTCTTTTCTCTCTCTTTTCTCTCGCTCTCTTTTCTCTCTCTCTCTTTTCTCTCTCTCTCTGTCTCTCTCTCTCTTTTCTCTCTCCTCTCCTCTCCTCTCTCTAACTTTGTTTTCCTTTCTAGCTTGAGTTTAAAAAAGCAGCAGTAGAAACTTTCAGGCTCCCGGGGTGTAAAGGAAAAAAATAAAAAAATTAAAAATACAAAACAAACCCTTTACTCCCCAGGAGCCTGAAAGTTTCTACTGCTGCACCGGACATATAGTTTTTATTCTTTTTACTATATACACTATATAGGAACCCCACCCTCTCCTAATCAGTACCCCCAGCTGACAGCAATCAAGCCTAATCAGTACCCCCAGCTGACACCAATCAAGCCTAATCAGTCTCACCTACCACTAGACACCACCCCTATACACAAGCACCGACCCCGTCACCAAGCCCCGCCCCTAGGTCCCCCCCACCCCCCAAACCACAGCCCCGCCCCTAGCCAAGCCCGCGCCGCCCCGGCCCTAACCGCCCCCAGGGACCGCCTCCCACCGGCCACCCCTGCCCCTAGGCGCCCCAGTCCCCGGACACCGCCCCCCCGTCGCCCCGGCCCCCGCCCCCTAACACCACCCCCGGGACCCAAGCGCCCCGCCCCCGGGCTCCGCCCCGCCCCCGGGCGCCGCCGCCCCGCTCCCGGGCACCGCCCCCCCATCGCCGTGCCCCCGCCCCCGGGCGCCACCTCCCCTACCCGAGCCCCCGCCCCCGTGCGCCGCCCCTCCGTCGCCGGGGCGCCGCGGCAAGGTGCCGCCCCCACGGCTCAGAAGCCCCTCCCCGCGACGCCGCCGGCCGCACGGCAACCGGAATAACTCTCCGGCCACGGGGGACCCGAGGAAAGCGCAAAAAAACCGGCAAAAATAGAGAAAAAACAATCCGGTCATGGCGGCCGCCATGTTGCCGGAAGTGACGTAATTCGGGTGGCGCCGCCATCTTGTCCCCGTACCACGTGCGCGCCTGGGCGCCGCCATCTTGCCGGAAACCACGTGTCGGCATGGGCGCCGCCATCTTGCCAGAAACCACGTGTCTGAAATTGGGGGGAAATTGGGTGAAAATTGGGGAGAAATTGGGGGAAAAATTAGGGAAAAATTGGGGGAAAATTGGGGGAAAATTGGGGGAAAAATTGGGGGAAAATTGGGGGGAAATTGGGGGGAAATTGGGTGAAAATTGGGGGGAAATTGGGGGGAAATTGGGGGGAAATTGGGAGAAAATCAGTGCTGAAATGGGACAAAAATTGGGGCACAATTGGGGGGAAATCGGGGCGAAAAATGGGGGAAAATTGGGGGGAAATTGGGTGAAAATCGGTGCTTAAATGGGCGGCATCCAGCGCCTCTATGGCAAGCAGGGGGTTAAATTTGGGGGGAAACGGGGGGAAAAATTGGGGGGAAATTGGCCAAAAATGGGGTGAAAATTTGGGGAAAATTGGGGGAAAATTGGGGGAAAATTGGGGGAAAAATGGGTGAAAAATTGGGGGAAAATTGGGGGGAAATCGGGCGAAAATTGGGGGAAAAATTGGGTGAAAATCAGTGCTGAAGTTGGGGAAAAATTAGGTGAAAATTGGGTGAAAATTGGGGGGAAATTGGGTGAAAATTGGGTGAAAATCGGTGCTGAAATGGGACCAAAATTGGCCAAAAAATGGCGGAAAATCGATGTGAAATTGGGCGAAAATTGGGGAGAAGTTGGGGGAAAATTGGGGGAAAAATCGGGTGAAAATTGGGGGAAAAATCGGGTGAAAATTGGGTAAAAAATCGCGGGGGCGGCGCGGGAGGGGAAGGGTCGGGACTTAACCCGGGGGAGGGGTCTGGGGGCTGGGAATTGGGATTTTGGGAATTTTGGGATTTGGGGATTTTGGGAATTTGGGACTTTGGGATTTTGGGGTTTTGGGGTTTCGGGATTGGGATTTAGGATTGAGATTGGGAATTGGGATTGGGGATTTTGGGGTTTGGGGTTCGGGGGTTTGGGGATTTGGGGGTGAGGATTTCTCCCGGGGGAGGGGTCTGAGAAGTCTGGGGGCTATGGAATTTTGGGATTTCGGGAATTTGGATTTAGGATTGAGATTGGGGATTGGGGAATTGGGATTGGGGATTTGAGGATTTGGGGGTCGGGATTTATCCCGGGAAAGGGGACGGGACCTGAAGGGGGCGGGCGTGGGGAGGGGTCTGGGGGTTGGGGATTGGGATTTTGGGAATTTTTGGGATTTTGGGATTTGGGGTTTTGGGGTTTTGGGAATTTGGGATTTAGGATTGAGATTGGGGAATTGGGATTGGGGATTTTGGGGTTTGGGATTTTGGGGATTTGGGGGTCGGGATTTATCCCGGGGGAGGGGACGGGACCTGAAGGGGGCGGGCGTGGGGAGGGGTCTGGGGGCTGGGGATTGGGATTTTGGGAATTTTTGGGATTTTGGGAATTTTGGATTTTGGGATTTTGGGGTTTTGGGATTTGGATTTAGGATTGAGATTGGGGATTGGGGAATTGGGATTGGGGACTGGGAAATTGGGGATTTGGGGGACGGGAGCTGAGCGGGGGCGGGCGTGGGGAGGGGTCTGGGGGCTGGGGATTGGGATTTTGGGAATTTTTGGGGTTTCGGGATTTTGGGATTTTTGACAATTTGGGATTGGGATTTTGGGGTCTGGGATTTGATTTGGGATTTTGGGATTTTTGGGATTTTGGGATTTTTGGGGTTTAGGATTGGGATTTTTCAGAATCTAGGATTTGATTTGGGATTTTTGGGGTTTGGGATTTTGGGATTTTTGACAATCTGGGATTGGGATTTTTGGGTTTTGGGGTTTTTGGGAATTTAGGGTCTCAAATCCGAATTTTTGGGGTCTGGGATTGGGATTTTTTTTGGTAATCTGGGAGTGGGATTTTGGGATTGGATTTGGGGTCTCGAATTGGGATTTTTGGGGTTTGGCATTGGAATTTTTGAGAATCTGGGATTGGGATTTTTGGGGTCTGGGATTTGATTTGGGAATCTGGGATTGGGATTTTTGGGGTTAAAGATTGGCATTTTTCAGAATCTAGGATTTGATTTGGGATTTTTGGGTTTTGGGATTTTTGGGATTGGGATTTTTGGGAATTTGGGATTGGGATTTTTGGGGTCTGGGATTTTGGGATTTTTGAGAATCTGGGATTGGGATTTGGGGTCTCAAATCGGAATTTTTGGGGTCTGGGATTGGGATTATTTTTGTAATCTGGGATTGGGATTTTGGCATTGGATTTGAGGTCTCAAATTGGGAATTTTGGGGTCTCGAATTGGGATTTTTGGGGTCTGGGATTTGATTTGGGAATCTGGGAATTTGGGATTTTTGGGATTTGGGATTGGAATTTTTGAGAATCTGGGATTGGGATTTTTGGGGTCTGGGATTTGATTTGGGAATTTTGGGTTTTGGGATTTTTGGGGTTTGGGATTGGAATTTTTGAGAATCTGGGATTGGGATTTTTGGGGTCTGGGATTTGATTTGGGAATTTGGGAATTTGGGATTTTTGGGGTTTGGGATTGGAATTTTTGAGAATCTGGGATTGGGATTTTTGGGGGTCTGGGATTTGATTTGGGAATCTGGGATTGGGATTTTGAGATTGGATTTGGGGTCTCAAATTTTTTGGGGAATTTTGGTGTTTGGGATTTTTGGGATTTGGATTTTTGGGGTTTGGGATTGGAATTCTTGAGGATCTGGGATTGGGATTTTTGGGGGTCTGGGGTTTGATTTGGGATTTTTGGGACTGGGATTTTTGGGAATTTGGGATTGGGATTTTTGGGGTTTGGGATTGGGATTTTTGGGAATTTGGGATTGGGATTTTTGGGGTTTGGGATTGGAATTTTTGAGAATCTGGGATTGGATTTGGGGTCTCAAATCAGAATTTTTGGGATCTGGGATTGGGATTGCGGGATTGGATTTGGGGTTTCAAATTGGGATTTTTGGGGTCTGGGATTTGATTTGGGAATTTTGGGATTGGGATTTTTGGGGTCTGGGATTTTGGGATTTTTGACAATTTGGGATTGGGATTTTTGGGATTGGGATTTTTGAGAATCTGGGATTGGGATTTTTGGGATTTTTGGGAATTTGGGATTGGAATTTTTGAGAATCTGGGATTGGGATTTTTGGGATTTTTGGGAATTTGGGATTGGAATTTTTGAGAATCTGGGATTGGGATTTTTGGGGTCTGGGATTTGATTTGGGAATTTTGGGATTGGGATTTTTGGGAATTTTGGGATTGGGATTTTTGGGGTCTGGGATTTTGGGATTTTTGACAATTTGGGATTGGGATTTTTGGGATTGGGATTTTTGAGAATCTGGGATTGGGATTTTTGGGATTTTGGGAATTTGGGATTGGAATTTTTGAGAATCTGGGATTGGGATTTTTGGGGTCTGGGATTTGATTTGGGATTTTTGGGTTTTGGGATTTTTGGAATTTGGGATTGGGATTTTTGAGAATCTGGGACTTGATTTGGGAATTTGGGATTGGGATTTTTGGGAATTTGGGATTGCGATTGGGGGTCTCAAATGCGAATTTTTGGGGATCTGGGATTGGGATTTTTTTGGTAATCTGGGATTGGGATTTTGGGATTGGATTTGGGATTTTTGGGATTGGGATTTTTGGGGTCTGGGATTTGATTTGGGATTGTGGTATCGGATTTGAGGCCTCAAATCGGAATTTTGGGATCTGGGATTGGGATTTTGGGATTGGATTTGGGGTCTCGAATTGGGAATTTTGGGGTCAGGGATTTGATTTGGGAATTTGGGATTGGGATTTTTGGGGTTTGGGATTTTTGGGGATTTGAGATTTGATTTGGAATTTTGGGATTGGATTTGGGGTCTTGAATTGGGAATTTTGGTGTTTGGGATTTGATTTGGGATTTTGGGGTTTTGGGATTTTTGGGATTGGGGTTTTTGAGAACCTGGGATTGGGATTTTTGGGATTTTGAGATTGGGATTTTTGGGTTTGGGATTTTGGGATTTTTGACAATTTGGGATTGGGATTTTTGGGGTCTGGGATTTTTGGGATTTTGGGATTGGGATTTGGGGTCTCAAATCGGAATTTTTGGGATCTGGGATTGGGATTTTTTTTGTAATCTGGGATTGGGATTTTGGGATTGGATTTGGGGTCTCGAATTGGGATTTTTGGGGTCTGGGATTTGATTTGGGATTTTTGGGATTGGGATTTTTGGGGTTTGGGATTGGGATTTTGGGAATTGGGCATTGGAATCTTGGAGTGCCAATAAAAGTCCCAATAAAATCCCCCCAAAATCTCAATAAAATTTCCCAAAAATCCCAATAAAATGTAGAGAAAAAAAAATCATCCAAAAATGTAAAATTCCCCCCAAACCCCAATAAAATCCCAATAAAACAATTCACAAATTTTCTCCATTTTTTTATTGAATCAAATCCCAATACAATCCTGAAAAAATCAGAATAAAGTCAAAACCAAAATTTCATAAAATCCCCTAAAAAATCACAATAAAATCCCAATAAAATCCAGACCAAATCTTCATAAAATCCCCCCCAAAATCTCAGTAAAATCCCCATAAACCCCTGACAAAACCTCTATAAAATCCTGGAAAAAATCAAAATAAATTCCTGATAAAGTAAAATAAAATTCCCCATAAAATCCTCATAAATTAAAAAAAAAAATCCCAGTAAAAAACGCCAAATTTCCGAATTAAATCCCAATAAAATCCAGAAAAAATCCAAATAAAACAAATTTTTCTCCATTTCTTTATTGGATCAAATTCCAATAAAATCCAGAAAAAATCAGAATAAAGTCAAAACCAAAATTTCATAAAATTCCCCAAAAAATTTCAATAAAATCCCAATAAAATCCAGATTAAATTTTCATAAAATCCCCCAAAAATTCATTAAAAAATCTCAATTAAATGCCAATAAAACCCTGACAAAACCTCTATAAAATCCTGGAAAATATAAAAATAAATTCCAGATAAAGCAAAATAAAATTCCCCATAAAATCCTGATAAATTCCAGAAAAAAATTCCCCAAAATTCCAAATTAAATCCCAATAAAATTCAGAAAAAAATCCAAATAAAACAAATTTTTCCCCATTTCTTTATTGGATCAAATCCCAATAAAATCCAGAAAAAATCCCAATAAAATAAAAAAAAAACCAGAATAAAAATTCAAATTTCTGTGTGGATGTTGCGCTGTTCTCGCACAAATTCCTGAACTTTTTTGGGGTTTTTCCCCCAATTGTTTTTTTGGGATTTTCCCCCAGATTTTTGGGATTTTTTCCCCAGATTTTTGGGATTTTTCCCACAGTTTTTGAGGTTTTTCCCTACAATTTTTTGGCTTTTTTTTCTGGATTTTTGGGGCTTTTTTCCTGGACTTTTCCCCCACGTTTTTAATATTTTTCCCTGCAGTTTTTTGGCATTTTTTCCTGGATTTTTGGGGCTTTTTTTCCTGGATATTTTGGGATTTTCCCCAGATTTTTCCCACAGTTTTTGAGATTTTTCCCTGCAGTTTTTTGGGATTTTTTCCTGAATTTTTGGGGCTTTTTATCCTGGATTTTTCTGGAGTTATTCCCCAGATTTTTGGGGGATTTTGCAACAAATTTTGAGGTTTTTCCCTGCAGTTTTTTGGCATTTTTTCCTGGATTTTTGGGCCTTTTTTTCCCGTTTTTTTGGGGGTTTTTCCCCCAGTTTTTTGGGATTTTCCCCACAGTTTTTGAGGTTTTTCCCTGCAGGTTTTTGGCATTTTTTCCTGGATTTTTGAGGCTTTTTTTCCTGGATTTTTTTTTGGGATTTTTCCCCAGTTTTTCCCCAGATTTTTTGGGATTTTTCCCACAGTTTTTGAGGTTTTTTCCTGCAGTTTTTTGGCATTTTTCCTGGATTTTTGGGGCTTTTTTCCTGGACTTTTCCCCCACGTTTTTAATATTTTTCCCTGCAGTTTTTTGGCATTTTTTCCTGGATTTTTGGGGCTTTTTTTCCTGGATTTTTTTGGGGATTTTCCCACAGTTTTGACATCTTTTCCTGGATTTTGGGGGCTTTTTTTCCTGGATTTTTTTGGGATTTTTCCCACAGTTTTGACATTTTTCCTGGATTTTTGGGGCTTTTTTTCCTGGATTTTTTTGGGATTTTCCCCCAGTTTTTCCCCAAATTTTTGGGATTTTTTCCACAGACTTTGAGATTTTTATCTGCAGTTTTTGGCATTTTTTTTTTCTAGATTTTTGGGGCTTTTTTCCTGGATTTTTTATGGAATTTTCCCCCAGATTTTTGGTATTTTCCCTGCAGTTTTTGAGGTTTTTCCCTGCAGTTTTTTTGGATTTTTCCTGGATTTTTTGGGCTTTTTTTTCTGGATTTCTTGGGAATTTTCCCCCAGATTTTTTGGGATTTTTCCCACAGTTTTTGGGGCTTTTCTCTGCAATTTTTTGCTAATTTTTCCGGCATTTTTGGGGCTTTTTTTCCTGATATTTTTTGGAATTTTCCCCAGATTTTTGGGGGATTTTTCCCACAATTTTTGAGGTTTTTCCTGGTTTTTCCCTGCAGTTTTTTGGCATTTTTTCCTGGATTTTTGGGGCTTTTTTTCCTGGATTTTTTTTGGGGATTTTACCACAGTTTTTTTGGGGATTTTCCCTGCAGTTTTTTGGGATTTTTTCCTGCATTTTTGGGGCTTTTTTTCCTGGATTTTTCTGGAGTTATTCCCCAGATTTTTGGGGGATTTTGCAACAAATTTTGAGGTTTTTCCTGGCAGTTTTTTGATATTTTTTCCTGGATTTTTGGGCCTTTTTTTCCTGTGTTTTTTTTGGATTTTTCCCCCAGTTTTTTGGGATTTTTTTCCACAGTTTTTGAGGTTTTTCCTTGCAAGTTTTTGGCATTTTTTCAGGATTTTTGGGGCTTTTTCTCCTGGATTTTTCAGGATTTTCTCCCAGTTTTTCCCCAGATTTTTTGGGATTTTTTTCCACAGTTTTTGAGTTTTTTCCCTGAATTTTAAGGTATTTTTTCCTGGATTTTTGGGGTTTTTCTGGATTTTTTTGGGGATTTTCCCCCAATTTTTCCCCAAATTTTTGGGATTTTTTCCACAGATCTTACCATTTTTCTCTGCAGTTTTTCGGCTTTTTTTTCCTAGATTTTTGGGGCTATTTTCCTGGATTTTTTTGGGTTTTTCTCCAGACTTTTGGGATTTTTCCCACAGTTTCTGAGGTTTTTCCCTGCAGTTTTTTGACAATTTTTCCTGGATTTTTGGAGCTTTTGTTTCTGGATTTTCTTGGGATTTTTCCCCAGATTTTTTGGGATTTTCCCTGCAGTTTTTGAGGTTTTTTCCTTGCAGTTTTTTGGCGGTTTTTTCAGGATTTTTTAGGTTCTTCCCCAGTTTTTTTGGGATTTTTCTGACAGTTTTTGAGGTTTTTTCCTGCAGTTTTTTGGCGTTTTTTCCTGGATTTTTGGGGCTTTTTTTTCCTTTCTTTCCTGGATTTTTTTGGGGATTTTGCCACAGTCTTTTTTTGGGATTTTCCTGCACATTTTTTGGTTTTTTCCCTCATTTCCAGCTGAGGATCTCTGTGGTCGCCAGCCAATTCCCAAAAAACTTTTGGGAATTTTTCTGGATTTTTGGGGTTAATTTCCTGGATTTTTTGGGGATTTTTCCCCCAGATTTTTGGGGTTTTTCCCACAGTTTTTGAGGTTTTTCCCTGCAGTTTTTTGGCATTTTTTCCTGGATTTTTGGGGCTTTTTTTCCTGGATTTTTTGGGGATTTTCCCCACAGTTTTGACATTTTTTCCTGGATTTTTGGGGCTTTTTTTCCTGGATTTTTTTGGGGATTTTCCCACAGTTTTGACATTTTTCCTGGATTTTTGGGGCTTTTTTTCCTGGATTTTTTTGGGATTTTCCCCCAGTTTTTCCCCAAATTTTTGGGATTTTTTCCACAGACTTTGAGATTTTTCTCTGCAGTTTTTGGCTTTTTTTTTTTCTAGATTTTTGGGGCTTTTTTCCTGGATTTTTTATGGAATTTTCCCCCAGATTTTTGGTATTTTCCCTGCAGTTTTTGAGGTTTTTCCCTGCAGTTTTTTTGGATTTTTCCTGGATTTTTTGGGCTTTTTTTTCTGGATTTCTTGGGAATTTTCCCCCAGATTTTTTGGGATTTTTCCCACAGTTTTTGGGGCTTTTCTCTGCAATTTTTTGCTAGTTTTTCCGACATTTTTGGGGCTTTTTTTCCTGATATTTTTTGGAATTTTCCCCAGATTTTTGGGGGATTTTTCCCACAATTTTTGAGGTTTTTCCTGGTTTTTCCCTGCAATTTTTTGGCATTTTTTCCTGGATTTTTGGGGCTTTTTCTCCTGGATTTTTTTGGGATTTTCCTGCACATATTTTTGGTTTTTTCCCTCATTTCCAGCCGAGGGTCTCTGCTGTCGCCAGCCGGGCGAGGCTCCGGAACTCCACGCTCAGGAGGCGCCTCCAGAACTGAAATTTTTGGAGTTTTTGGGATTTTTTCCTGGATTTTTGGGGCTATTTTCCTGGATTTTTTCCCCAAATTTTTGGGATTTTCCCACAGTTTTTGAGGTTTTTCCCTGCAGTTTTTTGGCATTTTTTCCTGGATTTTGGGGGCTTTTTTTCTGGATTTTTCCCCCAGATTTTTGGGATTTTTCCCCAGATTTTTGAGATTTTTCCCTGCAGTTTTTTGGGAATTTTTCTGGATTTTTGGGGCTTTTTTCCTGGATTTTTTTGGGATTTCT
Source organism: Zonotrichia albicollis (assembly GCF_047830755.1). Taxonomy (NCBI): domain Eukaryota; kingdom Metazoa; phylum Chordata; class Aves; order Passeriformes; family Passerellidae; genus Zonotrichia; species Zonotrichia albicollis. Next base: position 805,225 of record NW_027428460.1, on the reverse strand, counting down.
CCCACAGTTTTTTGAGGTTTTTCCCTGCAGGTTTTTGGCATTTTCTCCTGGATTTTTGAAGCTATTTTACTGGACTTTTTTGGGGATTTTCCCTCCATTTTTTGGGGATTTTTCCCACAGTTTTTGAGATTTTTCCCTGCAGCTTTTGGCAATTTTTTTCTGGATTTTTGGGGTTTTTTTCCCTGGATTTTTTTGGCATTTTTCCCACAGTTTTTGAGGTTTTTCCCTGTAGCTTTTTGAGATTTTTTTTCCTGGATTTTTGAAGCTATTTTCCTGGATTTTTTTGGGATTTTCCCCCAGATTTTTGGGATTTTTCCCTGCAGTTTTTTGGCATTTTTTCCTGGATTTTTGGGGCTTTTTTCCTGGATTTTTTTGGGATTTTCCTGCACATATTTTTGGTTTTTTCCCCTCATTTCCAGCCGAGGATCTCTGCGGTCGCCAGCCGGGCTCAGGAGGCGCCTCCAGAACCTTCGGTCGCGGCCGAAAACCTGAGCGGGGAAACGGGGAGAGCCTGGGGGGGAGAGGAAATCCCAAAAATCAGCAAAATCATCAAAATCCCAAATTCACAAAAATCCGCAATCCCCAATTCCCTAAATCCCATGGAAAATTCCCATGGAAATCCTTCAAAATTGGCCCCAAAATTTCCAAAAGTTCCCTTAATATGCCCCCAAAATTCCCAAAAATTTCATAAAAATTTTCCCAAAATTCCCCTGAAAAACCTCCAAAAATTGCCTTCATATCCCCCCAAAATCCCCCCAAAATTCTCATAAAATTTCCAAAAATTTTCCCAAAATTCCCACAGAAATCCTTCAAAATTGCCCTGAAAATTTTCCAAAAATTCCCTTCATATCCCCCCAGAATCCCCCCAAAATTCTCATAAAGTTCCCATAATATCCCCCCAAAATTCACCCAAAATCTCCCCGAAATTCTCATAAAATTCCCAAAAATTCTTCCAAAATTCCCCTGAAAAATCCCCACAAATTCCCTTCATATCTCTCCAAAATTCCCCCCAAAATTCTCAAGGAATTCCCTCCAAAATTCCCAAGAATTTTCCCAAAATTCCCATGGAAATCCCTCAAAATTCCCCTGAAAAACCTCCAAAAATTCGCTTCCTATCCCCCCCAAAATTCTTCCAAAATCCCCCAAAAATTCATAAAATTTTTCCCAAAATTCCCATGGAAATCCCTCAAAATTCCCCAGAAAAATCGCCCAAAATTCTCACAAATTTCCAAAAATTTTCCCAAAATTCCCCTGAAAAATCTCCAAAAATTCCCTTCATATCCCCCCAAAATTCTCATAAAATCCCCAAAAGTTTTCCCAAAATTCCCCTGGAATTCTCCTGAAATTCCCATGGAATTCTCGCAAAATTTCCCCCAAAATTCCCTAAAAATTTTCTCTAAACTCCCATGGAAATTCATCAAAATTCCCCTGAAAAAATCTCCCAAAATCCCCATGGAATTCTCTCAAAATTGGCCCAAATTCCCCAAGAGTTCCTTCCAAAATTCCCAAGAGTTTTCCCAAAATTTCCACGGAATCTCCCAGCATTCCCCCAAAATTCCGTCCAAAATTCCCATGGAAATCCCTCAAAATTCCACTGAAAAATCTCCTAAAAATCTCATAAAATTCCCACAGAATTTCTCAAAATTCCCATGGAATTCTCTCAAAATTGGCCCAAAAATCTCCCAGCATTGCCCCCAAATTCCCTCCAAAATTCCCAAGAAAGTCCCTCAAAATTCCCCTGAAAAACCTCCAAAAATTCTCTTAATATCCCACCAAAATTCCCCAAAATTTTCCCAAAATACTTACAAATTCCCCAAAATTTTCCCCCCAAATTCCCATGAAAATTGCTCAAAATTCTCCCCGAAAAATCTCCAAAAAACTCCCTTCATATCCCCCCAAAATTCTCATAAAATTCCCAAAAACTTTTCCAAAATTCCCCTGAAAAATCCCCACAAATTCCATTAATATTTCTCCAAAATTCCCCCCAAAATTCTCAAGGAATTCCCCCCAAATTCCCAAGAATTTTCCCAAAATTCCCATGGAAATCCCTCAAAATTCCCCTGAAAAACCTCCAAAACTTCCCTTAATACCCACCCAAAATTATCATAAAGTTACCACAGAATTTCCCCAAAATTCCCAAGTAATTTCCTCCAAAATTCCCGAGAATTTTCCCAAAATTCCCATGGAAATGCCTCAAAATTCCCCTGAAAAACCTCCAAAAATTCCCTTCATATCCCCCCAAAATTCTCATTAAATTCCCATGGAAATCCCTCAAAATTCTTCTAATATCCCCTCAAAATTCTCCCAAAAACCCCCAAAATTTTTCCCAAAATTCCCCTGAAAAATCTCTAAAAATCCCCTCAATATTCCCCCAAAATTCCCATAAAATTCCCAAGAATTTTTCCCAAAATTCCCATGAAAAAGCTCTAAAAATTCCCTTCATATCCCCCCAAAGTCACTCCAAAATTCTCATAAAATTCCCCAAAATTTTGCCAAATTCCCATGGAATTCTCTCAAAATGGACCCAAAAATCTCCCAGCATTCCCCCAGAATTTCCTCCAAAATTCCCCTGAAAAAATCTCCAAAAATTCCCATAAAATTCCCAAAAATTCTCAAAAACTTCCCAAAAAAATTCCCAAAGAACTCCAGAAGATTCCCCAAAAATTCTAGAAAATTCCCAAAAAAATTCCCAAAACTTAAAAAAATCCCAAAAATTCCCATAAAATCCACCAAAATTCCCAAGAAATTCCCAAAGATTCTCAAAAGCTTCCCAAAAAAATTCCCCAAAAATTCTTAAAAACTCCAAAAATATCCCCAAAATTGCCCAAAAAATTATCAAAAAATTGCCAAGTTTTCCCAAAAATTTCCAAAAAATTCCCAAAAAATTCCTAAAAATTCCCAAAAATTTCCCCAGAAAATCCCATAAAAATCCCATAAAAATCTCTAAAATTTTGCAAAAAAATTACCCAAAATATTCCCCAAAAACTCTGAAAAAAAATTTCCAAAAACTTCCCAAGAAATTCCCAAAAAATTCCTAAAAATTCCCCAAAAGTTCCCAAAAGAATTCTTAAAAGTTACAAAAAACCATCAAAATTTCCCAAAAAATTACCAAAACTTGCCAAATTTTCCAGAAAATTTCAAAAAAATTGCCAGTTTTCCAAAAAATTTCCCAAAGAATTCCCAGAAAATTCTCCAAAAAGTTCCCCAAAGAAATCCCAAAAAATTTCCCCAAAAAATTCCCAGAGAATTCCCCAAACTTAAAAAAATCCCAAAAATTCCCATAAAATTCTCTAAAAATTCCCAGAAAACTCCCAAAAATTCTCCAAAAGTTCCCAAAACTATGCCAAAAAATTCCCAGAAAATTCTCCAAAAATTCCCCAAAGAAATCCCAAAAATTCTAAAAAATTCCCAAAAACTCCCAAAAATTCTCAAAGACTTCCCAAAATAATTTCCAAAAAAATCCAGAAAATTCCCAAAAAATTCCCCAAAGAATCCCAAAAAATTCCCCAAAAATCCTAAAAAAGTCCCAAAATTTCCCCCCAAAAATTCCCCAAAAATTAAAAAAATTCCCAAAATTTCCCCAAACTTAAAAAAAAATCCCCAAAAATTCCCATAAAATTCCCCAAATTTCCCAAAAAACTCCCAAAATTCTCATAACTTCCAAAAAATATTCTCATAAACTTCCAAAAAATATTCTCATAAACTTCCCAAAAAAATTCCCCAAAAAAATCCAAAAAAATTCCCTAAAAATTCTAAAAAATTCCCAAAATTCCCCATAAAAAAAATCCCCAAAAATCCTAAAAGTTTACCAAAAATTTCCAAAAAAATCCAAAAAAATTCCAAGCATTTCCCAAAAATTCCCAAAAATTGGGAATTTGCACCGCGTTTGATGGATTCCCTGACCCTGGCGAATTCCCAGCCCATGGCGTCGCTCAGGGCGACGGCGTCGAATTCCAGAGATCCCGAAATTCCGAAATTCTGAGGAGCCCTGAGACAGCAGGAATGCCAGGGGAGGGCACCTGCAAAAAATCAACAAAAATTCCAAAATTTTTACAAAATTTTTTCCGATTTTTCTCATTTTTTTTACCCAAAATTTTGCAATTTTCTCCCAATTTTCCACCAAATTTTCTTTAAAATTTTCCTTTCTTACCCCAAAATTTTCCCCAAAATTCCCGAATTTTTACATTAAAACTTTCCCTAAAATGGCAAAAAACACTCCCCAATTTTACCCCAAAATTTAAAAAAATGTTCCAATTTTACCCCAAAATTTCCCCCAAAGTTTCCCAATTTTTACATTAATACTTTCGCCAAAATTCAAAAAACAATTCCCAATATTACCCCAAAATTTCCAAATAATTTCCCAATTTTACCCAAAATTTACCCACAAAAGTTCCCAAAATTTTCCTAATTTTAACCCAAAAACTTCCCCAAAAACTTCCCAATTTTACCCCAAAAGTCTTCCTAAAATTTCCAAAAAATTTTCCCAATCTTTCCACCAAATTCTTTAAAAAAATTCCCAATTTTCCCCAAAAAATTTCCCAAAATTTCACCCCAAACTCCCCCCAGAAAATTCAAATTTTTTCCCCAAAATTCCCAAAAAAATTCCCAAGTTTTCCACATTTTTGCCCCAAATTGTCCCAGACTTTCCCAGTTTTCCCCCAAATTTTCCAAAAAAATTCCCAATTTTACCCTAAAGTTTTCCCTAAAATTTCCAAAAAACTTCCCAATTTCTCCCCAAAATTAAAAAAAAAATCACAATTTTGCCCTAAAAATTCCTCCAAAATTCAAAAAAAATTTCCCAATTTTGCCCCAAAATTTCCCCCAAATTTGAAAGAAATTCACAATTCTACCCCAAAGTTTCCAAAGAATTTCCCAATTTCACCACAAAATTCTCAAAATTTCAAAAAAATTTCCCAATTTTACCCCAAAATTTTCAAAAACACTTTTCCCACTTTTGCCCCAAAATTTTCCCAGATTTTCAAAAAAAAATGCCCAATATTCCCAAAAAATCTCCCCAAAATTTCCAATAAAATTTCCCAATTTCTTGTCAAAATTTTCCCCAAATTTCCCCAATTTTACCCCAAAATTTTCCCTAAACTTTCTCAAAAATTTTCCCCCAAAATTCCCCCAGAAAATTCAAATTTTTTCCCCCAAATTCGTCCCAAAAATTCCAAATTCTGCTCCGTTTACCCCAAATTTTCCACATTTTTACCCCAAACTGTCCCAGACTTTCCCAGGTTTTCCCCCAAATTTTCCTAAAAATTTCCCAATTTTACCCCAAAATTTTCCCCATGAATTTCAAAATTTGCTCCAATTTCCCCCAAAAAATTCAAATTCTTTTCCCTAAAATCCCCCTAAAAACTCAAATTTTTTTCCCCAAATTCCCCCTAAAAGTTCAAATTTTTTCCCCAAATTTTTCTTTTTTCCCCAAAATTTCCTAATTTTTACCCCAAATTGCCCCCAAAAATTCAAGTTATTTACCTTAAAACCCCCTGAAAATTCTGATTTTTTTCTCCCAAAAAATTCAACTTTTTTCCCCAAAATTTCCCAATTTCCCCAATTCCCCCCAAAATATTCAAATTATTTTCCCCAAAATCCCCCCAAAAATCCAAATTATTTTCCCTAAAATCCCCCTAAAAATTCAACTTTTTTCCCTCAAAATTCCCCCAGAAAATTCAAATTATTTTCCCCAAAACCCCCCTAAAAATCCAATCTTTTTTCCCGATTTTTACCCTAAAATTCCCCTAAAAATTCAAATTATTTTCCCTAAAATCCCCCTAAAAATCCCAATTTTTCCAATTTTTCCCCCTTTTTTCTCCCAAAAAAAATCAATTTATTTCCCCCAAAAATCCAATTTTTTCCGATTTTCCCCCTTTTTTTTCCCCAAACTCCTCCAAATTTCCCCCCAAATTTCCCCCCAAAAATAAAAACTATTTTCCCTAAAATCCCCTGAAAATTCAAATTATTTTCCCCCAAATATGCCCCAGAAAATTCAAATTATTTCCTAAAATTGCCCCTAAAATTCAAATTTTTTCCTCAAACTTCCCTCTTTTTTTTCCCCAAAGTTTCCCCCAAAGATTTAATTTTTTTTCCCCAAAATCCCCAGAAAACTCAAATTTTTTTCCTAAATTTCCGGTTTTTTTCCCCCAAAATTTCCTGATTTTTACCCAAATTTCCCCCTAAAAATTCAAATTTTTTTTCCCAAATTCTTTTCCCAAATTTTCCTCTTTTTACCCCAAAATTTCCCAATTTTTACCCCAAATTTCCCCCAAAAAATTCAAATTAATTTCCTCTAAATTCCCAAAAAAATTCGAATTATTTTCCCCCAAAATCCCCCCAAAAATCCAATTTTTGTCCGATTTTCCCCCCTTTTTTTTTCCCAAACTCCTCCAAATTTTCCCTTTCACCCCCAGGACCTTTGGCCACCCCCAGAATTCCAGAAATTTTGGGAAAATTTGGGGAATTTTGGGAATTCTCACCGAGCGGACCGCGTCCTGGATTGACCCCGGGACAGGACCGGGGGCAGGAGCTGCAGGAAATCCCCCGGGAGCTGCTCAGCAGCGTCAGAAGCGTCTCAATTCCTAAAAAATTAAAATATTTGGGGTGAAAAATTCAAAATTTGGAAAATTCAGCAAAAAAAATGGAGAAAATCGGTGAAAAATGGGGAAATTAGGGGCAAAAATGGAAAAAAATTCGAAATTTTGGGGGGAAATTTGGGGAAAAAATGGAAAAAAATTTGGATTTTTTAGGGAAAAAAATTGGAATTTTTGGGGAAAAAATTCAGGAATTGAAGGGTAAATAATGCAAAATAAATCCAATTTCTGGGGAAAAAAATGGTAAAAAATTTGGATTTTCTGGGGAAAAAATTCAGGAATTGAAAGGGAAAAAATGAGAAAAAATTCAGAATTTTTGGGGTAAAAATTGGGAAATTTGGGCAAAATTTTGGGTGAAAATTTGGGGAAAAATCAGAAAATGAACTGGAAAATTTGGTGCAAGTTTGGCCGGGATTAGGGGAAAAAATGGAGAAAAAATTAAATTTTTTTGGTAAATTTAGGGTGCAAATTGGGGCAATGAGGAATTGCTGGGACAGGACAGGGTCAGAAGGGTCTCAATTCCTAAAAAAATCAAAATATTGGGAGAAAAATTCAAAATTTGGAAAATTCAGCAAAAAAAATGGGGAATTTTGGTGAAAAAATGGGGAAATTAGGGGCAAAAATGCAAAAAAAATTTTTTTGAATTTTTTGAGGGGAAAAATGGAAAAAAATGGGAAAAAATTTGGATTTTTTGGGGGTAAAAATTTAGGTTTTTTAGGGAAAAAATTCGGATTTTTTGGGGAAAATATTCAGGAATTGAAGGGTAAAAAAATGCAAAAAAAAATCGAATTTTTGGGGGAAATTTGGAGAAAAAAAAAGGGAAAAAATTTGAAATTTTAGGGTAAAAATTGGGAAATTTGGGCAAAATTTTGGGGAAAAATCAGAAAATAAACTGGAAAATTTGGTGCAAGTTTGGCCGGGATTTAGGAGAAAAAATGCAGAAAAATTGAATTTTTTTGGTAAATTTAGGGTGCAAATTGGGGCAATGAGGAATTGCTGGGACAGGACGGGGTCAGAAGGGTTTCAATTCCTAAAAAATCAAAATATTGGGAAGAAAAATTCAAAATTTGGGGAATTCAGCAAAAAAAATGGAGAATTTTGGTGAAAAAAATGGAGAAAATCGGTGAAAAAATGGGACAAAAATGCAAAAAAAATAGAATTTTTTGGGGGAAAAATGAAATAAAAATTGAATTTTTGGCAGGAAATATGGGAAAAAAATTTGGATTTTTTAGGGAAAAAATTTGGATTTTTTGGGGAAAAAATTCAGGAATTGAAGGGGAAAAATGAGAAAAAATTTGAATTTTTGGGGGAAAAAATGAAAAAAAATTGGAAAAAATTTGGATTTTTTGGGGAAAAGAATTCAGAAATTGAAAGGGAAAAGTGAGAAAAAAATTTGGAATTTTTGGGGAAAAAATGGGGAAAAAAATTGGCTTATTTGGGGAAAAGAATTGGCCTATTTGGGGAAAAGTTGGGGAAAAAATTCAGGAATTGAAGGAGAAAAATGAGAAACAAATTTGGATTTTTTTTTGGTAAGTTTGGGGTAAAAATTGGGAAACTTGGGGAAAATTTTGGGTAAAAAATGCAAAAAACCCCGAATATTTTTGGGGAGAAAAAATGAAAAAAATCTGGAAAAAATTTGGATTTTTTGGGGTAAAAATTCAGGAATTGAAGAGGAAAAATGAGAAAAAAATTTGGAATTTTTGGGGTAAGTTTGGGGTAAAAATTGGGAAAATTGGTCAAAATTTTGGGTGAAAAAATGGGGAATTTAGGGGCAAAAATGCAAAAAAAAATCGAATTTTTGAGGGGAAAAATGGAATAAAATTGGAAAAAATTTGGATTTTTTGGGGAAAATATTTGGAATTTTGGGGGAAAAAAGGGGAATTTTTGGGGGGAAATAATGGGAATTTTTGGGGAAAAATGGGGGGAAAACTTTGGGGAAAAAATTGGGAAATTCAGCCAAAAATTTCAGGGAATTGAGGGGAAAAAAGAGAAAAATTTGGATTTTTTGGGGGAAAAATTGGGAGAAATTTTGGCAAAATTTAGGGAAAAAATAAAAATTTTTTTTGGTAAATTTGGGGACAGTTTTGGGGAAAAATTGGGAATTTTTGGGGAAAAAAATGGGAATTTTTGGGGATAAAAAATGGGAATTTTGGGGGAAAAATGGGGGGAAAAATTGGCAAAACTTTGGGGAAAAAATTGGGAAATTCAGCCAAAAATTTCAGGGAATTAAGGGGGAAAAAAGAGAAAAATTTGGATTTTATTTGGGTAAAATTGTGAGAAATTTTGGCAAAATTTGGGGGAAAAATAAAATTTTTTTTTGTAAATTTGGGGGCAATTTTGGGGAAAAAATGGGAATTTTTGGGGAAAAAATTGGGAATTTTTGGGGAAAAATTGGGAGAAATTTTGGCAAAAATTTAGGGGAAAAATGAGGAAAAAGAAAATTTTTTTTTGTAAATTTCGGGGCAATTTTGGGGAAAAAAATGGGAATTTTGGGGGGAAAATGGGAATTTTTGGGTGAAAAACATGGGAATTTTGGGGGAAAAAAAAAGGGAATTTTTGGGGAAAAATTGGAAAAAAATTGGGGAAAAAATTGGGAAATTCAGCCAAAAATTTCAGGGAATTGAGGGGGAAAAATACAAAAATTTGGATTTTTTCAGGAATAAGTTTTAAGTAAAAATTGAAAATTTTGGAGCAAAGTTTAGGAAAAAATCAGGGAAAAAAATGGCAATTTTTGAGGGAATTCGGGGGAAAAAATTTGATTTTTTTGGGAGAAAATTGTGGGGGAAAATGAGAGAAAATTGGAATTTTTGGGGTAAATAAATGGCAAAAAAATTGGGGAAAATTGCAGAAAAAAAAGGGATTTTTCAAGGGAATTTGGGAAAAAAAGAGAATTTTTGAGGCAGAAAATGGGGAAAATTAGGGAAAAAAAAAATTGGGATTTTTTTGAAATTTTAGGGAAAAATTTGGGGAAAAATTTGGAGAATTTGGGGGAAATAAATTCGGAATATTTGGGTTAAATTTCAAAGGAAAATTGATGGGTATTTGGAGAAAAAAATTGAATTTTTGGGGTAAAAATGGAGAAATTTAATGGAAAATTAAAGGGATTTTGGGTTGGGGAGAAATTTGGAAAAAATGAGAATTTTAGGGGAAAATTGGAATTTTTTTTTGGTTATTTGTAGAAAAATTTGGGGAAAATTTGGATTTTTTTGGGGTAAATTTTGGGTAAAAATGGGGAAAAAATGAAGGAAAAATGGCAGAAAAAAGGGAATTAATTAAGGGAAAAATGACAGAAAAAAGGGAATTTTTAAGGGAATTCATGAAGGAAAAATGACAGAAAGAAGGGAATTTATTAAGGAAAAATGAAAGAAAAATGGGAATTTTTAAAGGAATTAATTGAGGAAAAATGACAGAAAAAAGGGAATTTATTAATGAAAAAATGACAGAAAAAAGGGAATTTTTAAGGGAATTAATTGAGGAAAAATGACAGAAAAAAGGGAATTAATTAAGGAAAAAATGACAGAAAAAAGGGAATTTTCAAGGGAATTAATGAAGGAAAAATGAAAGAAAAAAGGGAATTAATTAAGGAAAAAATGACAGAAAAAATGGAATTTTCAAAGGAATTAATTAAGGAAAAAAATGAGAAAAAAGGGAATTTTCAAGGGAAAAAATTGAGGAAAAATGACAGAAAAAAGGCAATTAATGAAGGAAAAAATGACAGAAAAATGGGAATTAATTAAGGAAAAAATGACAAAAAAAAGGGAATTAATGAAGGAAAAATGACAGAAAAAAGGCAATTAATGAAGGAAAAAATGAGAGAAAAATGGGAATTAATTAAGGAAAAAATGACAAAAAAAAGGGAATTAATGAAGGAAAAATGACAGAAAAAAGGGAATTTTCAAGGGAACTAATGAGGGAAAAATGAAAGAAAAAAGGGAATTAATTAAGGAAAAAATGAAAGAAAAAAGGGAATTTTCAAAGGAATTAATTGAGAAAAAATTACAGAAAAAATGACAGAAAAAATGGGAATTTGTTAAAGAAAAATGAGAGAAAAAAGGGATTTAATTATGGAAAAAATGACAGAAAAAAGGGAATTTTTAAGGGAATAAATTAAGGGGAAAATGACAGAAAAAAGGGAATTAATGACAGAAAAAAGGGAATTTTCAAGGGAATTAATTGAGGAAAAATGACAGAAAAAAGAGCATTAATTAATGAAAAAATGACAGAAAAAAGGGAATTAATGAAGGGAAAAATGACAGAAAAAATGGAATTTTCAAAGGAATTAATTAAGGAAAAAAATGAGAAAAAAGGGAATTTTCAAGGGAAAAAATTGAGGAAAAATGAGAGAAAAAAGGGAATTTTCAAGGGAATTAATGAAGGAAAAATGACAGAAAAAAGGCAATTAATGAAGGAAAAAATGACAGAAAAATGGGAATTAATTAAGGAAAAAATGACAAAAAAAAGGGAATTAATGAAGGAAAAATGAGAGAAAAAAGGGAATTTTCAAGGGAATTAATTAAAGAAAAAATGACAGAAAAAAGGGAATTAATTAAGGAAAAAATGAGAGAAAAATGGGAATTAATTAAGGAAAAAATGACAAAAAAAAGGGAATTAATGAAGGAAAAATGACAGAAAAAAGGTAATTTTCAAGGGAACTAATGAGGGAAAAAATGACAGAAAAAAGGGAATTAATGAATGAAAAAATGACAGAAAAAATGGAATTTTCAAGGGAATTTATGAAGGAAAAATGACAGAAAAAAGGGAATTAATGAAGGAAAAATGACAGAAAAAAGGGAATTAATTATGGAAAAAATGAGAGAAAAAAGGGAATTTTCAAGGGAATTAATTGAGGAAAAAATGACAGAAAAAAGGGAATTTTTAAGGGAATTAATGAAGGAAAAAATGACAGAAAAAAGAATTAATTAAATAAAAATGGCAGAAAAAATGGAATTTTCAAGGGAATTAATTGAGAAAAAATGACAGAAAAAAGAGAATTAATTAAATAAAAATTACAGAAAAAAGGGAATTTTTAAGGGAATTAATAAAGGAAAAATGACAGAAAAAAGGGAATTAATTAAGGGAAAAATGACAGAAAAAAGGGAATTTTTAAGGGAATTAATTAATGAAAAAATGACAGAGAAAAATGGAATTTTTAAGGGAATTAATTGAGAAAAAAATGACATAAAAAAAAGGGAATTAATTAAAGAAAAATGACAGAAAAAAGGGAATTAATTAAAGAAAAATGACGGAAAAAAGGGAATTTTCAAAGGAATTAATTAAGAAAAAATGACAGAAAAAAGGGAATTAATGAAGGAAAAAATGAGAGAAAAAATGGAATTTTTAAGGGAATTTATTAATGAAAAAATGACAAAAAAAAGGGAATTTTTAAGGGAATTAATTAAGAATAAAATGACAGAAAAAAGAGAATTAATTAATGAAAAAATGACAGAAAAAATGGGATTAATTAATGAAAAAATGACAGAAAAAAGGGAATTTTCAAGGGAATTAATTGAGGAAAAATGACAGAAAAAAGGGAATTAATTAAGGGAAAAATGAAAGAAAAAAGGAAATTAATTAAGGAAAAAATGAGAGAAAAAATGGAGTTTTCAAGGGAATTAACGAAGGAAAAATGACAGAAAAAAAGGAATTAATTAAGGAAAAAATGACAGAAAAAAGGGAATTTTTTAAGGAAAAATGACAAAAAAAAAGGAATTTTCAAGGGAATTTTTTGGGGAAAAAAGGGGGATTTTGGGAAAATTAAATTTTTGGGGATTTGGGAATTTGGAATTCTTAGATTTTTGGATAAATTTGGATTTTTTACCCTCCTGCCTCAGGTCCAGGCTCTGCTCCAGCTCCTGCACGGGGAGGGCGCGGTCGTGGCCTCGGCATCTCCTGGCTGGAATTTCCTGCAAAAAAAGAAATAAAAATAAAATTTTTTATTATTAAAAATAAAATTTTTTTTAGTTTTTAATGGGATTTAAGGCTGGGAATTTTTCGGGATTTTTTGGGAATTTTTTTGGGTGAAAATAAGCCCAAAATTCAAATTTTTTTACAAAAAATCCCCTAAAATTCCAATTTTTTCTCATTGAAAATTCGAATTTTTTCTCATTAAAAATTCAAGTTTTTTCAGTGTTTAATGGGATTTAAGGCTGGGAATTTTTCGGGATTTTTTGGGAATTTTTTTGGGTGAACATAAGCCCAAAATTCAATTTTTTTGAAAAAAAAATCCCCTAAAATTCCATTTTTTTCTCATTAAAAATTCAAATTTTTTCAGTGTTTAATGGGATTAAAGGCTGGGAATTTTTCGGGATTTTTTGGGAATTTTTTTGTGTGAAAATAAACCCAAGATTCAAAATTTTTAGGAAAAAAACCCCTAAAATTCCAATTTATTCTCGTTAAAAATTAAAAATTTTTCAGTGTTTAATGGGAATCAAACGTGGGAATTTTTCTGGATTTTTTGGGAATTTTTTTGGGTGAAAATAAGGCCAAAATTCAAATTTTTTTGGAAAAAAATCCCTTAGAATTCCAATTTTTTCTCATTAAAAAATCAAATTTTTTCAGTGTTTAATGGGAATCCAACGTGGGAATTTTGCTGTGTGAAAATAAGCCCAAAATTCAAATTATTTATGGAAAAAATCCCCTAAAATTCCAATTTTTTCTAATTAAAAATTCAAATTTTTTCAGTGTTTAATGGGAATCAAACGTGGGAATATTCCTGGATTTTTTGGGATTTTTTCTGTGTGAAAATAAACCCAAAATTCAAAATTTTTAGGAAAAAAATCCCCTAAAATTTAAATTTTTTCTCATTAAAAATTCCCAATTTTGGGGGATTTATTGAGAATTTTCCTGTAATTCCTTATTAAAAAAAAAAAAAAAAAAAAAACAAAAAATCCAATTTTTTTTCCATTTTTTTGGGGAATTTTCCTGCCAAAAAATCCAATTTTTCCCCATTAAAAATCCATTTTTTTTATCATTTTTTGGGGAATTTTCCTGCCAAAAAATCCAATTTTTCCCCATTAAAAATCCATTTTTTTTATCATTTTTTGGGGAATTTTCCCACCAAAAAATCCAATTTTTTCCCCATTTTTTGGGGAATTTTCCTGCCAAAAAATCCAATTTTTTCCCGATTAAAAACTCAATTTTTTTTTCATTTTTTGGGGAATTTTTCTGCCAAAAAATCCAATTTTTTTTTCTCATTTTTTGGGGAATTTTCCTGCCAAAAAATCCAATTTTTTCCCCATTAAAAACTCAAATTTTTTTCATTTTTTGGGGAATTTTTCTGCCAAAAAATCCAATTTTTTCCCCATTCAAATTTCCCTTTTTTCCCCATTTTTTGGGCTCCAAACCTGGGAATTTTCCTGGATTTTTTGGGAATTTTCTGTGGAAAAAAACCCAAAAATTCTGATTTTTACTCATTAAAAATTCCCAATTTTGGGGGATTTATTGAGAATTTTCCTGGAATTCTTTATGGAAAAAAACCCAAAAAATCCAATTTTTTTTTCATTTTTTGGGGAATTTTCCTGCCAAAAAATCCAATTTTTTTCTCATCAAAAATTCAATTTTTTTTCTTTCTTTGGAGAAATTTCCTGCCAAAAAATTCAATTTTTTTTCCATTTTGGGGAATTTTCCTGCCAAAAAATCCAATTTTTTCCCCATTAAAAACTCAAATTTTTTTCATTTTTTGGGGAATTTTTCCTGCCAAAAAATCCAATTTTTTCCCCATTCAAATTTCCCTTTTTTCCCCATTTTTTGGGCTCCAAACCTGGGAATTTTCCTGAAATTTTCTGTGGAAAAAACCCCAAAAATTCCAATTTTTACTCATTAAAAATTCCCAATTTTGGGGGATTTATTGAGAATTTTCGTGGAATTCTTTATGAAAAAAAAAAACAAAAAATTCAATTTTTTTTTTCATTTTTGGGGAATTTTCCTGCCAAAAAATCCAATTTTTTCCCCATTAAAAATCCAATTTTTTTTCATTTTTTGGGGAATTTTCCTGCCAAAAAATTCAATTTTTTCCCCATTAAAAATCCAATTTTTTTTTTCATTTTTTGGGGAATTTTCCTGCCAAAAAATCCAATTTTTTCCCCATTAAAATTTCCTTTTTTTCCCCATTTTTTGTGCTCCAAACCTGGGAATTTTCCTGTTTTTCAGGACATTTACAAGGCACAAAAACTCTTTGAACCAAAGCCTTGACCACCCAATAATCCACCGAATTTTCATGGATGTGACGCCGCAATTCCAGAAAATCCTCGCCCTGGAAGGAAAAAAAATTCAAAATTAATTCCAAAATTTAAAATTTGGGGAAATTTTCCAAAAAAAATCCCAAAAATTTGGCGCAAATCCTTAAAAATTCCACCAAAATTTCAATTTTTTACCCCCAAAAATTCAAATTTATACCAAAAATTCAATTTTTTTGCCTCAAATCCCCCAATTTTTTCTCATAAATTCCCCAATTTTTTTCCCAAATTTTCTAAAAATTTCCCCCCAAATTTTTGAATTTTCCCAATTTTTTTCTGATTTTTTCCCAATTTTTTCTCACAATTTTGCCCCAATTTTCCACAATTCCCCCAACATTTTCCCAATTTCTTCCCAATCTTTTCCCCCAAATTTTCTCTGATTTTTTCCCAAATTTTTCCCAATTTTTTGCACATTTTCCCCACATTTTTTCCTTAAAAATTTCTCAATTTCCCCCCAATTTTCCCCTAAAATTTTTCCCAATGTTCAATAAATTTTCCTGATTTTCCCCAAAATTTTCCCTCATTTTCCCCAAACTTTTACCAATTTTTCCTGATTTTTTCAAAAATTTCCCAAATTTTTGCGATTTTTTCCCAAATTTTTCTCAAAATTCTGATTTTCCCCACAATTTCCCCGGATTTTCCCCAAATGTTATCCTGATATTTTCCAAATTTTTCCCAATTTTCCCTCAAATTTTCTGACATTTTCCCTCAAATTTTTCCTGATTTTTCATCTAATTTTCCCAAAATTTCACCCAAATTTATCCTTATTTTCCCCCATTTTTTCTCCCGATTTTTCCCTTTTTCCCCCCACTTTAACCAATATTTTCACCAAATTTTTGTTATTTTTCCTGGTATTTTCCAAGTTCCCCATTTTTTTCCTGACTCTTCCCCAATTTTTTACTAAAATTTCCTCCAAATTTTCTTAATTTTTGTCCAATTTTTTGCTAAAATTTCCACCAAATTGTCTCAATTTTTGTCCAATTTTTCCAAATTTTTTCTCGATTTTCCCCCATAGTTTCCTGATTTTTTCCCCCAATTTCCTGCCAATTTCCCCCATAATTTCTCCCAACCATTTCCCAATTTTCCCTAAATTTTCCTCCATGTTTTCCCCAATTTTTTTCCCTAACTTTCTCCCAATTTTCCCCAAAATTTCCCTTAATTTTTTCCTGATTTTCCCCCAAGTTTTCCTCAAAATTTTCCCAATTTTTTCCTGATATTTTTCCAATTTTAACTCTTGCTGTGTTCTTAAGTTTGTTATTTGCTCCCCCCATTTTCTGTATTAAATGGTTTCTCCCTTTCCCTTAAGTTTGTTCGTTTGCTCCCCCCATTTTCTGTATTAAATGGTTTCTTCCTTTCCCATGACTTCCTGTTGCTACCCTGCCAGTTAGGTTGCCATGGAAACGAAACTGCTCCTCCCCTGGTTTCTCTTATAAAGTGAAAGTGTCTCCTCCTTAGGCTCAGTCAATCTCTCCTTTTCTCCTCCCAGGTTTCCAGAATTTTCTTTTCTCTGGGAGTTATGGTTGGCTGTAGCCCCGGAGCCGCTCCTCCCTGGCCTTCGCCCCTCACCAGCTAGCCGGATTCCAGGGCCGTGGACGCCCCCGCGCAAATTCTTTCCTAGTTTCGCCTCATTCCCTCACCCTTTTGTGAGGGACGCCATGAACGCCCTCAGGGGGGCTCTGGTGCTGCACAGCGCCCACACCCTGCCGGCCATGAACGCCCTCAGGGGGGCGCCCACACCCGGCCCGCCATGAACGCCCTCAGGGGGGCTCTGGTGCCGCACAGCGCCCACACCCTGCCGGCCATGAATGCCCTCAGGGGGGCGCCCACACCCTGCCGGCCATGAGGGACCCCCTCAGAGGGGCTCTGGTGCTGCACAACACCCACATCCCGGCAGCCATGAGGGACCCCCTCACATCCCGGCAGCCATGAACGCCCTCAGGGGGCTCTGGTGCCGCACAGCGCCCACACCCTGCCGGCCATGAACGCCCTCAGATCCCGGCAGCCATGACCTCCCTCAGGGAGGCTCTGGTGCCGCACAGCACCCACACCCTGCCCGCCATGAACGCCCTCAGGGGGGCGCCCACATCCTGCCGGCCATGAGGGACCCTGACAAACCTCGGCAGCCATGAACGCCCTCAGGGGGCTCTGGTGCCGCACAGCGCCCACACCAGGCCCACCATGAACGCCCTCAGGGGGATGTGCACACCCGGCCCGCCACGAGGGACCCCCTCAGATCCCGGCAGCCATGAACGCCCTCAGGGAGCTCTGGTGCTGCACAGCACCCACATCTCGGGAGCCATGAACTCCCTCAGATCCCGGCAGCCATGAGGGACCCTGTCACATCCCAGGAGCCATGAACTCTCTCAGGGGGTTCTGGTGCCGCACAACACCCACATTCCTGACAGGCATGAACGCCCTCAGGGGGCTCTGGTGCCGCACAGCGCCCACACTCGGCCCGCCATGAATGCCCTCAGGGGGGAGGCTACACCCGGTCCGCCTTGAACGCCCTCACATCCCGGCAGCCATGAACGTCCTCAGAGGGGCTCTGGTGCCGCACAGCGCCCACACCCTGCTCGCCATGAACCCCCTCACATCCCGGCCCGCCATGAACGCCCTCAGGGGGGCGCCCACACCCTGCCGGCCATGAGGGACCCTGTCAGATCCCGGCAGCCATGAATGCCCTCAGGGGGGCTCTGGTGCTGCACAACACCCGCACCCTGTCAGCCATGAGGGACCCCCTCAGATCCTGGCAGCCATGGACGCCCTCAGGGGGCTCTGGTGCCGCACAGCGCCCACACCCTGCCTGCCATGAACACCCTCAGATCCCGGCAGCCATGAACGCCCTCAGGGGGCTCTGGTGCTGCACAGTGCCCACACCCTGCCGGCCATGAGGGACCTCCTCACATCCCGGCAGCCATGAACACCCTCAGGGAGCTCTGGTGCCGCACAGCGCCCACACCCTGCCCGCCATGAACGCCCTCACATCCCGGCCCGCCATGAACGCCCTCAGGGGGGCTCCGGTGCCGCACAGCGCCCACATCCCAGCAGCCATGAACTCCCTCAGCTCCTGGCAGCCATGAGGGACACTGTCAGATACCGGTAGCCATGGCCTCCCTCAGAGGGGCTCTGGTGCCGCACAGCAACCACACCTCGCCAATATTTTATCCATTTGTTCTCTATTCCCGTACCCCTTTGTGCAGTATCAGATGTCCCCACGCCGGTTTGCCGTCCCTGCCCACGTGCTGCAGGAAGGCCTCGGTGCAGGCGGGCCCGCCGTGCTGCAGCACCGCCCTCAGGGGGGCTCTGTCCATGCCCAGGCCGATGCAGGCGGTGCCGCACAGCGCCCGCACCCGGCCCGCCATGAACGCCCTCAGGGGGGAGGCTACACCTGGCCCGCCATGAACGCCCTCACATCCCGGCAGCCGTGAACGCCCTCAGGGAGCTCTGCTGCCACACAGGACCCACATCCCGCCGGCCATGAACGCCCTCAGGGGGGCGCCCACACCCTGCCTGCCATGAGGGACCCCCTCAGATCCCGGCAGCCATGAACGCCCTCAGGGGGGCTCTGGTGCCACATAGCGCCCACACCCTGCCCGTCATGAGGGACACCCTCAGAGGGGCTCTGGTGCCGCACAACACCCACATCACGGCAGCCATCAGGGACCCCCTCACATCCCGGCAGCCATGAACGCCCTCAGGGGGGTTCCAGTGCTGCACAGCGCCCACACCCTGCCTGCCATGAACGCCCTCAGGGGGGCGCCCACACCCTGCCTGCCATGAGGGACCCCCTCAGATCCCGGCAGCCATGAACACCCTCAGGGGGCTCTGGTGCCACACAGCCCCCACACCCTGCCTGCCATGAACGCCCTCAGGTGGATGCCCACACCCTGCCGGCCATGAGGGACCCCCTCAGGGGGGTGCCCACACCCTGCCCGCCATGAACGCCCTCAGAGGGGCTCTGGTGCCACACAGCGCCCACACCCCACCAATAATTTATCCATTTTTTCTCTATTCCCGTACCCCTTTGTGCAGTATCAGATGTCCCCACGCCGGTTTGCCGGCCCTGCCGGCCCTGCCCACGTGCTGCAGGAAGGCCTCGGTGCAGGCGGGCCCGCCGTGCTGCAGCACCGCCCTCAGGGGGGCTCTGTCCATGCCCAGGCCGATGCAGGCGGTGCCGCACAGCGCCCGCACCCGGCCCGCCATGAATGCCCTCAGATCCCAGCAGCCATGAATGCCCTCAGGGGGCTCTGGTGCTCCACAGCGCCCACACCCTGCCCTCCATGAACGCCCTCATGGGGGAGGCTACACCCGGCAGCCATGAACTCCCTCAGATCCCGGCAGCCGTGAACGCCCTCAGAGGGGCTCTGGTGCCGCACAACACCCACACCCTGCCCGCCATGAACGCCCTCAGGGGCCGCCCACACTCTGTCCGCCATGAGAGACCCCCTCAGATCCCGGCAGCCACGATCTCACTCAGGGAGGCTCCGGTGCCGCACAGCGCTCACATCCCGCCCGCCATGAACGCCCTCAGATCTCGGCAGCCATGAACGCCCTCAGGGGGCTCTGGTACCGCACAGTGCCCACACCTTGCCCGCCATGAGGGACCCCCTCACATCCCGGCAGCCATGAGGGACCCCCTCAGAGCGGCTCTGGTGCCGCACAGCACCCACACCCTGCCAATTTTTTCCCCATTTTTTCTCTATTCCCGTACCCCTTTATGCAGTATCAGGTGTCCCCACGCCGGTTTGCCGTCCCTGCCCACGTGCTGCAGGAAGGCCTCGGTGCAGGCGGGCCCGCCGTGCTGCAGCACCGCCCTCAGGGGGGCTCTGTCCATGCCCAGGCCGATGCAGGCGGTGCCGCACAGCGCCCGCACCCGGCCCGCCATGAACGCCCTCAGATCCCGGCAGCCATGAATGCCCTCAGGGGGCTCTGGTGCTCCACAGCGCCCACACCCTGCCCTCCATGAACGCCCTCATGGTTCGGCGCCGCCGCTCCGCGCTCAGCCCGGCGTGGTACACAGCGCACACCTGCATGGCTTCTCTTTGCCCTGCAAAAATCAACAATTCATCACTTTCCTTGCAATTCCAGCTTTTTCCCCTCACATTCTGTGAAATTCCCCAAAAATTCCCCAAAAAATCTGTATTTTTCCCCTCAAATTCCATGATTTTTCTGAAATTTTTGCCCACGTTTTCTTGAAATTTCTCAATTTTCCCGCCAAAATTCACATCTGCTTTTCCCAGACAGTCCCCCAATTTTTCATTTTCTCCCCAAAATTCCACATTTTTTCCCAAATTCTTCAATTTTTTCCTAATTTTCCCGAAAGTTTTCTCCAAATTTTTCCCTAAATTCCTCCAGAAATTCCAGATTTCCCCCAAATTCTCCCCAAATTCCCCAAGTTTTCCTCATTTTCCCCCAAATTTCCCCAATTTTTTCCCAAAATTCCCAAATTTATTTTCAAAATTCTCCAAGTTTTTCCCCAAATAATTTCAATTTTCTCCCCAAAACTGGCCAAATTTTCCCCCATTTTTCCCCCAAAATTTGTCCAAATTTTCCCCACATTTTCCCCCTAATTTCCCCAATTTTTTCCTGGTTTTGGACCCATAATTTCCAAATTTTCCTCCAAATTTCCCCCAAAATTCCCCAAATCCCCCCAATTTCCCCCTAATTTTTGGCCCATAATTCTCCAAATTTTCCTGATTTTACCCAATTTTTTCCCCAAATTTTCCCATTCCCCGCAAATTCCCAATTTTCCCTTTTCCCCCCAATTTTTTTCTAATTTTCCCCCTAAATTCCTAAATTTTTCTCTAATTTTTTCCTGATTTTCCACCAACTTTCCCCCCAAATTTCTCCAAATTTTCCACATTTTTTTTCATTTTTCCCACAAAATCCACATTTTTCCCAATTTTTCCCCTTATTTTCCAAAATTTCCCCCAATTTTTTCCCAAATTTCCCCCTTTTTTTTTGTGATTTTCACCCCCAATTTTTTCCTCCAAATTTTCCCCATTTTTTTCATTTCTCCCACAAAATTTACTGAAGTTTTTTCCCAAGTTTTCCTCCTTATTTCCCCAAATTTTCCCCCCAAACTTTTCCCATTTTTCCTCCAAATTTCCCCCAATTTTTTCCCAACTTTCACCCCCAAATTCCCAAATTTTCCCCCAATTTTCTTCAAAATTCCCCAATTTTTTTCTGATTTTCCCCCTAAATTCCCAAATTTTTCTCCAATTTTTTCATGATTTTCCACCAACTTTCCCCAATTTTCCCCCAAAATTCCCCCATTTTTTTCCATTTTCCTCACAAAATTCACTGAATTTTTCCCAATTTTTCCTCCTTATTTCCCCAAATTTTCCCCAAATATTTCCTCCAGATTTTTCCCCAATTTTCACCCCCAATTTTTTCCCTTCTCCCCCCAAACTCCCCAACTTTTCCCCAATTTTTTCCCATTTTTTCCCCAAATTTTCCCCATTTTTTCCATTTCCCCCACAAAATTCACCGAATTTTTCCCCCTTATTTCCCCAAATTTTCCCCATAAAATTCACCGAATTTTTTCCCAACTTTTCCTCCTTATTTCCCCCAATTTTTCCCATTTTTTCCCCTAATTTTTTCCCCAAATTTTTCCCATAAAATTCACCGAATTTTTTCCCAACTTTTCCTCCTTATTTCCCCCAATTTTTCCCATTTTTTCCCCTAATTTTTTCCCCAAATTTTTCCCATTTTTTCCCCCAAATTTCTCCCAATTTTTTCCCATTTTCCCCCATTTTCCTCAAATTTTTGCCAATTTTCCCCCATTTTTTCTCCAATTTTCACCCAATTTTTTTCTTTCTCCCCCACAAATTCCCCAACTTTTCCCCAATTTTTCCCCAAATTTTTCCCCAATTTTTTCCCCAAAATTCCCCAAATTTTCCCCAATTTTTTCCCCCAAATTTCTCCCGATCTTCATCCTCAATTTTTTCCCTTCTCCCCCCAAAATTCCCCAACTTTTCCCCAAATTTTTCTCCAATTTTTCCCCCAAAATACCCCAAATTTCACCCCCATTTTTTCCCAAAACTTTTCCCAATTTTCCCCCCAAATTTTCCCCATTTTTTCCCCAATTCTTTCCCATTTTTCCCCCCAAATTTTCCCCATTTTTCCCAACTTTCCCCCAATTTTTCCCCAAATTTTTCCGCAATTTTTCCCCCAATTTTCTCCCATTTCACCCCCAAGTTTTTCCCTTCTCCCCCCAAAATCCCCCATTTTTTTCCCATTTTCCCCCAAATTTTCCCCCAATTTTTTCCCCAAAATTCCCCAAATTTTTCCCATTTTTTCCTGATTTTTCCCCCAATTTTTTTCCCAAAATTCCCCAAATTTTCCCCCAATTTTTTTCCCAAAATTCCCCAAATTTTTCCCATTTTTTCCCCTTTTTTTTCCCCACCTTTCCGTGTTTCCATGCCGGGCACCTCAGGGAATTGGCTCTGATGAGCTGGGCCAGGCGCTCGCTGTCCTCCCAGCACACAATTCCCACAATTCCCAGAATTTTCCAAATTCCCAAATTCCTCCGAGCTCCAGCGGCGCAGCATCCGCAGCACGGCCTGCGGGGAAAAATCCGGAATTTTCACCAAAAAATTGGGGCTTTAGAACAGAAAAATGGTAAAAATATCCAGGAATTTGGCCCAAAAAATTGAGATTTTTTTTTGTAAAATTTCCGTTTTAGGGTAAAAAGAAAAATTGGGATTTTTCCCCATAAAAATGGCAAAAATATGGAGGAATTTGGCCCCAAAAAATCGCATTTTTTTCCCTGAAAAATTGAGATTTTTTTACACTAAAACGGGATTTTTACCAAAAAAAATTGGGATTTTTTTCCTATAAAAATGGGGAAAAAAAAGAGGAATTTGTCCCAAAAAATTGAGATTTTTTGCCACAAAATAAGAATTTTTTTCCCCAAAACAACAATTTTTTTCCCCCCAATAAAAAAGGGAATTTTCTCCAAAAAAATTGAGATTTTTTTTACCATAAAATGGTAAAAAAGAAGTTATTTGTCCCAAAAAATTGGATTTATTTTCCCAGAAAATTTGAAATTCTTTTTACCCTAAAACGGAATTTTTACAGAAAAAAAAAATTGGGATTTTTCCCCATAAAAATGGGAAAAAAAGAGGAATTTGTCCCAAAAAATTGGATTTTTTTCACAGAAAAATTGAGATTTTTTTTACCCTAAAATGGGATTTTTACAGAAAAAAAATTGGGATTTTTCCCCATAAATTTGAATTTTTCTCCCACAAAAAACTGAGATTTTTTTACCCTATAAACGGAATTTTTGCAGAACAAAAATTGGGAATTTTCCCCATAAAAATGGCAAAAATATCGAGGAATTTGGCCCCAAAAAATCGCATTTTTTTCCCTGAAAAATTGAGATTTTTTTACACTAAAATGGGATTTTTACCAAAAAAAATTGGGATTTTTTTCCTATAAAAATGGGGAAAAAAAAGAGGAATTTGTCCCAAAAAATTGAGATTTTTTGCCACAAAATAAGAATTTTTTTCCCCAAAACAACAATTTTTTTCCCCCCAATAAAAAAGGGAATTTTCTCCAAAAAAATTGAGATTTTTTTTACCATAAAATGGTAAAAAAGAAGTTATTTGTCCCAAAAAATTGGATTTATTTTCCCAGAAAATTTGAAATTCTTTTTACCCTAAAACGGAATTTTTACAGAAAAAAAAAATTGGGATTTTTCCCCATAAAAATGGGAAAAAAAGAGGAATTTGTCCCAAAAAATTGGATTTTTTTCACAGAAAAATTGAGATTTTTTTTACCCTAAAATGGGATTTTTACAGAAAAAAAATTGGGATTTTTCCCCATAAATTTGAATTTTTCTCCCACAAAAAACTGAGATTTTTTTACCCTATAAACGGAATTTTTGCAGAACAAAAATTGGGAATTTTCCCCATAAAAATGGCAAAAATATCGAGGAATTTGGCCCCAAAAAATCGCATTTTTTTCCCTGAAAAATTGAGATTTTTTTACACTAAAATGGGATTTTTACCAAAAAAAATTGGGATTTTTTTCCTATAAAAATGGGGAAAAAAAAGAGGAATTTGTCCCAAAAAATTGGATTTTTTTTTCACAGAAAAATTGAGATTTTTTTAGCCTAAAATGGGATTTTTACCAAAAAAAAAATTTGAGATTTTTTTTCCCATAAAAATGGGAGAAAATGGGAATTTGTCCCAAAAATAAATGGGAATTTTTCCCAAAAAATTGGATTTTTTTCCCTGAAAAACTGAGATTTTTTTTACACCAAAAATGGAATATTTACCAAAAAAAAAAATTGGGATTTTTCCCCATAAAAATACTGAATTTGTTCCCAAAAATTGGGATTTTTTTCCATAAAAATGGGGAAAAAAAAGAGGAATTTGTCCCAAAAATTTGGATTTTTTTTTCCCAGAAAAGTTGAGATTTTTTTACCCTAAAACAGAATTTTTACCAAAAAAAAATTGGGATTTTTCCCCATAAAAATGGGGATTTTTCCCTCAGAAAATGTGGGATTCATCCCGAAAAATTCAATTTTAAGCCCTAAAAATGTGGATTTTTCCCTAAAATTTGGGGCTGGATCCTAATAATCCGGATTTTTCCTTCAGAAAACGTGGAATTGATCCCAAAAAATCAAATTTTTCCCTCAGAAAATCTGGGATTCATTGCAAAAAAAGGAATTTTAAGCCCTGAAAATCTGGATTTTTCCCTCAGAAAATGTGGCATTAATCCAAAAAATGCAATTTTAGGTTCAAAGTACAGAATTTTCCCTCAGAAAATGTGGAATTAATCCCAAAAAATTCAATTTTAAGCCCTAAAAATGGGGATTTTCCCTCAGAAAATGTGGATTTTTTCCCAAAAAATTCAATTTTAACCCCTAAACCCGGGGATTTCCCCTCAGAAACTGTGGATTTTTTTCCAGAAAATGCCATTTTAAGCCCTAAAAACGAGGATTTTCCTCAGAATAATGTGGAATTAATCCCAAAAAGCGCCATTTTAAGCCCTAAGACCGAGACTTTCTCCTCAGAAAATGCGGAATTAATGCCAAAAAATTCAATTTTAGGTTCAAAGCACAGAATTTTTCCCTCAGAAAATGTGGAATTAATCCCAAAAAATTCAATTTTAAGCCCTAAAAATGGGAATTTTTTCCCAAAAAATTCAATTTTAACCCCAAGCCCGGGGATTTTTCCCTCAGAAAATGTGGATTTTTTCCCAAAAAAAAGCAATTTTAGGCCCTAAAAATGAACTTTTCCCCTCAGAAAATGTGGAATTAATCCCAAAAAAAGCAATTTCAGGCCCTAAAAATGAGGATTTTTCCCTAAAACAATGTAGGATTGATACTAAAAAAAATTCAATTTTAAGTCCTAAAAATAGGATTTCCCTCAGAAAATACAGGGTTAATAGAGAAAAAGCAATTCCAGGTCTTAAAAATGGAGATTTTCCCTCAGAAAATGTGGAATTTCTTTCCAAAAATTTCAATTTTAACCCTAAAAACGGGGATTTTCCCTCAGAAAATGCGGATTTTTTCCCAAAAATTGAATTTTAAACCCTAAAAATGTGGCTTTTTTTTTAAAAAAAATTTCAATTTTAACCCCCTAAAAACAGGATTTTCCCTCAGAAAACGTGGAATTCATCCCAAAAAATTCAATTTAAACCCCTAAAAATGGGGTTTTTCCCTCAGAAAATGGGGATTTTTTCAAAATGAAGCAATTTCAAGCCCTAAAAATGGAGATTTTCCCTCAGAAACTGTGGATTTTTTTCCAGAAAATGCAATTTTAAGCCCTAAAAACGAGGATTTTCCCTCAGAAAATGTGGAATTAATCCCAAAAAGCGCCATTTTAAGCCCTAAGACCGAGACTTTTCCCTCAGAAAATGTGCAATTAATCCCAAAAAATTCAATTTTAACCCCTAAAAATGGGAATTTTCCCTCAGAAAAATGTGGGATTAATCCCAAAAAAACCAATTTTAAGCCCTAAAAATGGGGATTTGCCCTCAGAAACTGTGGATTTTTTTCCCAAAAAACGCCATTTTAACCCCTAAAAATGTGGATTTTTTTCCCATAAAATGCAATTGTAACCTCTAAAAAAAGGGAATTTTCCCCCCTCCCCCATCCCCACCCGCACCTGGTCGGGCTCTGTCTCCATGGCGGGGATTTTCTGAGGGTTTTTTGGGGATTTTTTTGGGGTTTTTTTGGGGTTTTCAGAGGTTTTTTTTTGGAGGATTTTCAGAGGTATTTTTGGAGATTTTTTGGGGTTTTTTTGGAGGATTTTCTGAGGTTTCTGGGGTTTTTTATGGGGTTTTTGGGGATTATTTTGGGTTTTTATTGGGATTTTCTGAGGTTTTCTTGGAGGATTTTTCGGAGGATTTTTTAGAGGGTTTTTTCGGGATTTTCAGAGGTTTTTGGGGTTTTTTTTGGGATTTTTTGGGGTTTTTTGGGGATTTTTTGGGTTTTTTTAGGAAATTTTCTGAGGTTTTTTTGAGGTTTTTTTGGAGGATTTTCTGAGGTTTTTTTGGGGTTTTTTAGGGTTTTTTTTGGGGATTTTCGGAGGTTTTTGGGGATTTTTTTGGGGTTTGTTTGGGGATGTTCGGAGGTTTTTGGTTTTTTTTGGAGGATTTTCAGAGGTTTTTTTGGAGTTTTCAGGGGTTTTTTTGGAGGATTTTTCTGAGGGTTTCTTGGGGGATTTTTTGGGGATTTTTCCAAGAATTTTCTGTGCTTTTTGGGGTTTTTTTGGGGTTTTTCTGAGGTGCTTTTGGGGTTTTTTTTGGAGATTTTTTGGGGTTTTTTTTGGAGGATTTTCTGAGGTTTTTGGGGGATTTTCTGAGTTTTTTTAGGGAATCTTCTGAGGTTTTTTTGGAGGATGTTTGGAGGTTTTTGGGGTTTTTTGGGGGATTTTCTGAGGGTTTTGGGGGTTTTTTGGGGTTTTTGGGGAATTTTTGGAGGTTTTTTTTGGGATTTTCGGAGGTTTTTGGGGTTTCTTGGAGGATTTTTTGGGGTTTTTTTGGGATTTTCTGAGGTTTTTGGGGTTTTTTTTGGAGGATTTTGGGGTTTTTTTGGGGATTTCGGAGGTCTTTGGGGTTTTTTTTTAGGGAATTTTCTGAGATTTTTTTGGAGGATTTTCTGAGGTTTTTGGGGAATTTTCGGAGGCTTTTTGGAGGGTTTTCAGAGGTTTTTTTGGAGGGTTTTCGGAAGTTTTTGGGGTTTTTTGGGGGGTTTTTTGGGGATTTTCTGAGGTTTTTGGGGTTTTTTTGGGGATTTTCTGAGGTTTTTTTAGGGAATTTTCTGAGGGTTTTTTGGGGTTTTTTTTGGGAGGATTTTCGGAGGTTTTTGGGTGTTTTTGAAGGATTTTAAGAGGTTTTTTTAGGGAAAATTACTGAGGTTTATTTTTGTGAGGGTTTTCGGAGGTTTGGGGTTTTTTTAAGGAATGTTCTGAAGTTTTTTTGGAGGATTTTCGGAGGTTTTTGGGGTTTTTTATTGGGATTTTCTGAGATTTTTTTCGGATTTTCGGAGGTTTTTGGGATTTTTTTGGTATTTTTGGGGGATTTTCGGTTTGTTGGGGATTTTCTGAGGAATTTTGGGAGGTTTTTGGGTTTTTTTGGGGATTTTCTGAGGTTTTTGGGTTTTTTGGGGATTTTTTGGGGTTTTTTGGAGGATTTTCGGAGATTTTTTGGAGAATTTTTGGAGGTTTTTTGGGGGATTTTCGGAGGTTTTTGGGGTTTTTTTGGGGATTTTCTGATGTTTTTTTGGAGGATTTTCGGAGGTTTTTGGAGATTTTTTTGGATTTTTTATTGGGATTTTCGGAGGTTTTTTTGGAGGATTTTCGGAGGATTTTTTGGAGGATTTTCTGAGGTTTTTTAAGGGAATTTTCTGAGGCTTTTCGGAGGTTTTGGGGTTTTTTTGGGATTTTCTGATGTTTTTTGGGGTTTTTATGAGGTTTTTGGGGTTTTTTGGGGATTTTTTTGGGTTTTTTATTGGGATTTTTCTGAGGTTTTTTTGGGGATTTTCTGAGGTTTTTTTGGGAGGTTTTTTGGGGGGTTTTTTGGGGTTTTTTTTTGGGGAATTTTCTGAGGTTTTTGGGGGATTTTCTGAAGTTTTTTTGGGATTTTTCGAGATTTTTGGGTTTTTTTTGGAGGATTTTCGGAGGTTTTTGGGAGGTTTTTTTGGGGGATTTTCGGAGGTTTTTGGGGTTTTTTGGAGGATTTTTGGAGGTTTTTGGGGATTTTCTGAGGCTTTTTCGGAGGGTTTTCGGAGTTTTTTTTAAGGGAATTTTCTGAGGTTTTTTTGGGATTTTCGGAGGTTTTTGGTTTTTTTGGGGGATTTTCTGCAGTTTTTTTTGGGGATATTGTGAGTTTTTTTTAGGGAATTTTCGGAGGTTTTTTTTGGGATTTTCGGAGGTTTTGGGGGTTTTTTGGGGTTTTTTTTGGGAATTTTCTGAGGTTTTTGGGGTTTTTTTGGAAGCTTTTCAGAGGTTTTCGGAGGTTTTTTTTGGAGGATTTTCTGAGGTTGTTTTGGGGATTTTCAGAGGTTTTTGGGGTTTTTTTGGAGGATTTTCTGAGGGTTTTTTGGCAGGTTGTTTTGGGGGTTTTTTTGGGGTTTTTAGGGAATTTTCAGAGGTTTTTTTGGGGATTTTCTGAGGTTTTTTTAGGGAATTTTCGGAGGTTTTTTTGGGGATTTTTTGGGGTTTTTTGGGGGATTTTCTGAAGTTTTTGGGGTTTTTTAAGGGAATTTTCTGAGATTTTTTTGGAGGATTTTCTAAGGTTTTTTGGGGTTTTTTTGGAGGATTTTCTGAGGTTTTTTGGAGGATTTTCTGAGGTTTTTGGGGTTTTTTTGGGGGATTTTCTGAGGTTTTTTTAGGGTTTTTTGGAGGATTTTTTGGGGTTTTTGGGGAATTTTCGGAGGTTTCTGGGGTTTTTTTGGAGGATTTTGTGAGGTTTTTTTGGGGTTTCTCGGAAGTTTTTGGGTTTTTTGGGGATTTTTTGGGGTTTTTTTGGGGATTTTTTTTGGGGTTTTTTTTGGGGGATTTTCTGAGGTTTTTGGGTTTTTTTGGAGATTTTTTTCGGGTTTTTTGGGGATTTTCTGAGATTTTTTAGGGAATTTTCGGAGGTTTTTTTGGATGATTTCCGGAGATTTTTTAAGGGAATTTTCGGAGGTTTTTTGGGTTTTTTTTGGGGATTTTTTGGGTATTTTTGGGGATTTTCTGAGGTTTTTTTAGGGTTTTTCAGAGATTGTTGGGGGTTTTTTGGAGGATTTTCTGAGATTTTTTGGGGATTTTTTTGTGGTTTTTTTGGAAGATTTTCGGAGGGTTTTTTGGAGGATTTTTGGGGTTTTTTTAGAGGATTTTTGGAGGTTCTTGGGGTTTTTTTGGAGATTTTCTGAGGTTTTTTTGGGAGGATTTTCAGAAGTTTTTGGAGGATTTTCGGAGGCTTTTGGGTTTTTTGGGGATTTTCTGAGGTATTTTTGGGGATTTTCTGAGTTTTTTTAGGGAATTTTCTGAGGTTTTTTTGGAGGGTTTTCAGAGGTTTTTTTGGAGGGTTTTCGGAAGTTTTTGGGGGTTTTTTTGAGGATTTTTTGGGGTTTTTGGGGGGGATTTTTTGGGGTTTTTTTGGAGGATTTCCTGAGATTGTTTTGGAGGATTTTCTGAGGTTTTTGGGGTTTTTTTGGGGATTTTCTGAGGTTTTTTTAGGGAATTTTCTGAGGGTTTTTTTGGAGAATTTTTGGAGGTTTTTTTGGTTTTTTTTGGAGGATTTCGGAGGTTTTTGGGGGTATTTTTTGGGGATTTTCTGAGGTTTTTTTAGGGAAAATTTCTGAGGTTTTTATGGAGGATTTTCTGAGGTTTTTGGGGTTTTTTTGGGGGATTTTCTGGGGTTTTTTGGAGTATTTTCTGAGGTTTTTGGGGGATTTTCTGAGCTTTTTTGGAGGTTTTTGGGGTTTTTTTGGGGGATTTTCAGAGGCTTTTGGGGATTTTTTTGGGGTTTTTTAGGGAATTTTCTGAGGGGTTTTTGGGGTTTTTTTGGGAGGATTTTCAGAGGTTTTTTTGGAGGATTTTCTGAGGGTTTTTTTTGGGCTTTTTTTGGAGGATTTTCTGAGGTTTATTGGGAATTTTTTTTGTTTTTTATTAGGATTTTCTGAGGTTTTTTTGGGAATTTTTTGGGTTTTTTCTGGGGATTTTCTGAGGTTTTTTTTGCGAGGTTTTTTTGGGTTTTTTTGGAGGTTTTTGGGGGTTTTTTTTGGAGGGTTTTCAGAAGTTTTTGGGGTTTTTTTGGAGGATTTTCTGCCATTTTTTTGGAGAATTTTCTGAGGTTTTTTTTGGGGTTTTTATGAGGTTTTTTGGGGGGATTTTCTGAAGTTTTTTGGGGATTTCTGAACTTTTTTTGGGATTTTCAGAGGGTTTTGGGGTTATTTTTAGGATTTTCTGAGGTTTTTTTTGGGGATTTTCTGAGGTTTTTGGGGTTTTTTTTGGGGGATTTTCTGTCTGAGGTTTTTTAGGATTTTCGGAGGTTTTTGGTGTTTTTTTGGGGGATTTTTGGAGGTTTTTTGGGGTATTTTTGGAGGTCTTTTTGGGGATTTTCTGAGGTTTTTTTGGTGGATTTTCTGAGGTTTCTGGGGTTTTTTTGGGGATTTTTTGAGGTTTTGGGGTTTTTTGGGGGGATTTTCTGAGCTTTTTTTGGACGATTTTCTGAGGTTTTTTGGAGGATTTTCGGAGGTTTTTTTAGGGAATTTTCGGAGCTTTTTTTGGAGGATTTTGGGAGGTTTTTTTGGAAGATTTTCTGAGGTTTTTGGGGGGTTTTTGGGGATTTTCTGAGGTTTTTTTGGAGAAATTTTGGAGGTTTTTGGGGGTTTTTTTAGGATTTTCGGAAGTTTTTGGGGTTTTTTTGGAGGATTTTGGGGTTTTTTTGGGGTTTTTTTGGGATTTTTTGGGGGATTTTCTGAGGTTTTTTTTGGGGATTTCCTGAGGTTTTTGGGGATTTTCTGAGTTTTTTCAGGGAATTTTCTGAGGTTTTTTGGGGATTTTCTGAGGTTTTTTTAGGAAATTTTCAGAGGTTTCTTTGGAGGATTTTCTGAGGTTTTTGGGGTTTGTTTGGGGATCTTCTGAGGTTTCTGGGTTTTTTTGGAGGATTTTCGGAGGGTTTTTTGGGGGATTTTCTGAGGTTTTTGGGGTTTTTTGGGTGGATTTTCTGAGGGTTTTGGGGGTTTTTTTGGGTTTTTTTGGGGGGTTTTTTTGGGGGGGATTTTTTTGGGGATTTTCTGAGGTTTTTTTGGAGGATTTTCTGTGGTTTTTGGGAGGTTTTTTTGTGATTTTCTGTGGTTTTTGTGACTTTTCTCCCCCTCACCTTGCAGACGCGCAGCTAGGCCGGCCGGAAGTTGTGCGCCCAGCGGGAAACGCAATCGGCTTCGTCCAGGCAGGCGAAAGCCACCGGGGGGAAATGAGGGGGAAAAGGCGGGAAAAGAATCCGGAAGCCGTGATGGACTCTGGGGAAAGCAGCAGGAGCTGGGCCTGGCCGCTCCTCACCTGGGGGAAATGGGGATTGAGGGGGTTTGGGGAAAAGTGGGAGGAAGGGAAGGGAAAGGGAGGGGAAAAGGAGGGGAAATGTGAGGGGGAAAGGGCGGGAAAAACTGAGGGGAAATGGGGGGAAAACGGTGGGAAAGCCAGGGAAAAACTGAGGGGAAAGGGTGGGAAAAAACGAGGGGAAATGTGGGAAAACGGGCAGGAAAAGAGTGGGAAAACCTGAGGGGAAATGTGGGGGGAAAGGCAAGAAAAGGGTGGGAAAAAATGAAAAGAGTGGGACAAAATGAGAGAAAATGTGGGGGAAAACAGGGGAAAACTGAGGGAGAAAAGGGCGGGAAAACAGAGGGGAAATGTGGGAGAAAACAGGGAAAAACTGAGGAGGAAAGGGCGGGAAAATGTGAGGGGAAATGTGGGGGAAAGAGCAGGAAAAGGGTGGGAAAAACGGTAAAGAGTGGGAAAACCTGAGGGGAAATGTGGGGAAACTGAGGGAAAATGCGGGGGGAAAGGGCGGGAAAAAGAGTGGGAAAACCTGGGAAAAGCTGAGGGGAAAAGGGAGGGAAAAACTGAGGGGAAATGTGGGGGAAAACAGGGAAAAACTGAGGGGGAAAGGGCAGGGAAAAACTGAGGGAAAATGTGGGGGAAAGGAGTAAAAACTGAGAAGAAAAGGGTGCAGAAAACGGCAGGAAAAACTGAGGGAGAAAAGTGGGAGGAAACAGGGAAAAACTGAGGGGAAATGTGGGGGGAAAAGGCGGGAAAAACTCTGGGGAAAGGGCGGGAAAAACTGAGGGGGAAAGGGTGGGAAAACCTGAGGGAAAACGTCTAGGAAAGGGCAGGGAAAAGAGCAGGAAAAACTGAGGGAAAATGTGGGAAAAAGGGCAGGAAAAGAGTGGGAAAAACTGAAGGGAAAAGAGTGGGAAAAACTGAATGGAAATGAGAGGGAAAAGGCGGGAAAAGAATCCGGAAGCCGTGATGGATTGTGGGGAAAGCAGCAGGAGCTGGGCCTGGCCGCTCCTCACCTGAGGGAAATGGGGATTGAGGGGGTTTGGGGAAAAGTGGGAGGAAGGGAAGGGAAAGGGAGGGGAAATGTGAGGGGGAAAGGGCAGGAAAAACTGAGGGAAAATGTGGGGGAAAGAGCAGGAAAAGGGTGGGAAAAACGGTAAAGAGTGGGAAAACCTGAGGGGAAATGTGGGGAAACTGAGGGAAAATGTGGGGGGAAAGGGCGGGAAAAAGAGTGGGAAAAACTGAAGGGAAAAGAGTGGGAAAAACTGAATGGAAATGAGAGGGAAAAGGCGGGAAAAGAATCCGGAAGCCGTGATGGATTGTGGGGAAAGCAGCAGGAGCTGGGCCTGGCCGCTCCTCACCTGAGGGAAATGGGGATTGAGGGGGTTTGGGGAAAAGTGGGAGGAAGGGAAGGGAAAGGGAGGGGAAAAGGAGGGGAAATGTGAGGGGGAAAGGGCAGGAAAAACTGAGGGGAAAAGGGCGGGAAAAACTGAGGGGGAAAAACTGAGGGGAAATGTGGGAAAAACTGAAGGGAAAAGAGTGGGAAAACCTGAGGGGAAATGTGGGGGAAAGAGTGGCAAAACCCGGGAAAAACTGAGGGGAAAAGAGTGGGAAAAACTGAGGGGAAACGTGGGGGAAATGGTGGGGAAAGCAGGTAAAGCCTGAGGGGAAAAGGGTGAAGAAAAGGGCAGGAAAAACTGAGGGCAAAGGGTGGGAAAAAGAGCGGGAAAACAGAGGAAATGTGGAGGAAAGGGTGGCAAAAACTGATGGAAAAAACTGAAGGAAAATGTGGGAAAAAGGAATAAAAACTGAGGGGAAAAGGGTGCAGAAAACGGCAGAAAAAACTGAGGGGGAAAAGTGGGAGCAAACAGGGAAAAACTGAGGGAAAATGTGGGGGGAAAAGGCGGGAAAAACTGAGGGGAGAAGGGCGGGAAAACAGATGAAAAGTGGGAAAATGGCAGGGGGGGGAAGTGAAGGGAAATGTGGGGAAAAGGGTGGGGAAAAGAGGAAAAAACTGAGGGGAAAAGGGTGCAGAAAAGGGCAGGAAGAACTGAGGAAAAACGTGGAGGAAAACAGGGAAAACATGAGGGAAAATATGGGATGAAGGAAGGGGAAAGGGCAGGAAAAACTGAGGGGAAAAGAGTGAAGAAAAGGGCAGGAAAAACGGAGGGAAAACGTAGGAAAAAGGGCAGGAAAAACTGAGGGGAAAGGGTAGAAAAAGAGCGGGAAAAACAGAGAAAATGTGGAGGAAAGGGTGGCAAAAACTGAGGGAAAAATTGAGGGGAAATGTGGGAAAAAGGAGTAAAAACTGAGGGGAAAAGGGTGGAGAAAAGGGCAGGAAAAATCTGAGAGGAAAAGTGGGAGCAAACAGGGAAAAACTGAGGGAAAATGTGGGGGGAAAAGGCGGGAAAAACTGAGGGGAAAAGGGCAGGGAAAAGAGCACGAGAAAGAAGGAAAATGTGGGGGAAAAAGGCGGGAAAAACTGAGGGAAAATGTGGGAAAAAAGGGCAGGAAAATCTGAGAGGAAAAGTGAAAAAATGGGCAGGAAAAAGTGAAGGGAAATGTGGGGAAAAGGGTGGGGAAAAGAGGGAAAACTTGAGGGGAAAAGGGCAGGGAAAGGGTGGGAAAAACTGAAGGGAAAAGAGTGGGAAAAACTGAGGGGAAATGTGGGGAAAACAGGGAAAAACTGAGGGAAAAATGGGAAAACCTATGGGGAAAAGGGTGGAGAAAAGGGCAGGAAAAACTGAGGGAAAATGTAGGAAAAAAAAAGCAGGAAAAATTGAAGGGAAAAGGGCAGGGAAAAGAGCACGAGAAACAAGGAAAATGTGGGGAAAAGGGTGGGAAAAACTGAGGGGAAATGCGGGGAAAAGGGCAGGAAACCAGGGAAAAACTGAGGGGAAAAGGGTGGAGAAAAGGGCAGGAAAATCTGAGAGGAAAAGTAAAAAAAAGGGCAGGAAAAAGTGAAGGGAAATGTGGGGAAAAGGGTGGAGAAAAGAGGGGAAAACTGAGAGGAAATGTGGGAAAAAGGGCAAAAAAAACTGAGGGTAAAAGTGAGGAAAAACTGAAGGAAAGAAGGAAAATGTGGGGAAAAACTGAGGGGAAAAGGGTGGGAAAAACTGAGGGGAAATGTGGGGAAAGAGTGGGGAAAACAGGTAAAGCCTGAGGGGAAAAGGGTGGAGAAAAGGGCAGGAAAAACTGAGGGGAAATGTGGGAAAAAGGAGTAAAAACTGAGAGGAAAAGGGTGGAGAAAAGGGCAGGAAAAACTGAGAGGAAAAGTGAAAAAATGGGCGGAAAAAGTGAAGGGAAACATGGGAAAAAAGAGTGGAGAAAACAGAGAAAAACTGAGGGGAAATGTGGGAAAAAGGGCAGGGAAAACTGAGGGGAAAAGTGAGGAAAAACTGAAGAAAAAACAGAAAATGTGGGGAAAAACTTAGGGAAAAAAGGCAGGAAAAACTGAGGGGAAAACGGTGGAGAAAAAGGCAGGAAAATCTGAGAGGAAAAGTGAAAAAATGGGCAGGAAAAAGTGAAGGGAAATGTGGGGAAAAGGGTGGGGAAAAGAGGGAAAACTTGAGGGGAAAAATTGAAGGGAAAAGAGTGGGAAAACCTGAGGGGAAATGTGGGGGAAAGAGTGGGGAAAACAGGTAAAGCCTGAGGGGAAAAGGGTGTGGAAAAGGGCAGGAAAAACTGAGGGGAAAGTGGAAAAATGGGATGGAAAATAGGAAGGAAAATGTGAGGAAAAAGGTCTGGAAAACAGAGAAAAACTGAGGGAAAAGGGTGGAGAAAAGGGCAGGAAAATCTGAGAGGAAAAGTAAAAAAAAGGGCAGGAAAAAGTGAAGGGAAATTTGGGGGAAAGGGTGGAGAAAAGAGGGAAAAACTGAGAGGAAATGTGGGAAAAGGGGCAACAAAACTGAGGGTAAAAGTGAGGAAAAACTGAAGGAAAGAAGGAAAATGTGGGGGAAAACAGGGAAAAACTGAGGGGGAAAAAGGCAGGAAAACCTGAGGGGAAAAGGGTGGGAAAAACCAAGGGAAAATGTGGGGAAAAGGGTGGGAAAAACTGAAGGGAAAAGAGTGAGAAAACCAGGGAAAACTGAGGGGAAAAGTGGGAAAATGGGGGAAAAAAGTGAAGGGAAATGTGAGAAAAAGGAGTAAAAATTGAGGGGAAAAGGGTGGAGAAAAGGGCAGGAAAATCTGAGAGGAAAAGTGAAAAAATGGGCAGGGAAAAGTGAAGGGAAATTTGGGGAAAAGGGCAGGAAAAACTGAAGAGTAAAGAGTGGAAAAAACTGAGGGGAAATGTGGGGAAAAGGGTGGGAAAAACAGGGAAAACTGAGGGGAAAATAGTGGGGAAAAGGCAAGAAAAACTGAGGGGAGAAGTGGGAAAATGAGGGGGAAGTGAAGGGAAATGTGGGGAAAGGGTGGAGAAAAGGGCAGGAAAAACTGAGAGGAAAACTGGAAAAACGGGTGGGAAAAAGTGAAGGGAAATTTGGAGAAAAGGGCAGGAAAAACTGAAGAGAAAAGAGTGGAAAAAACCTGAGGGGAAAAGTGAAAAAATGGGCAGGAAAAAGCAAAGGGAAATTAGGTAAAAATAATTTCACTCACTTTTCTGATGGCGGCCGCGCGCTGCGATGGGGTGAGGTTGGAGTGGATGCCAGTGAGCGCTGAGGGAAGGCCTGAAACCTGGGAATGGCAACATTCTGAGTTTTTTAGGATTTTGTGAAGGGAAAAATCCCAAAAAAAGCAGGAATGGGGGAATACCTGGTCGTCCATGAGGGAGATGAGGGGGGAGACGACGATGGAGATGCAGCGCGAGCGGCGGTGGTAGAGGAAAGCAGGGAGTTGGGAACAGAGGGATTGACCCGAGCCCGTGGGCAGCAGCAGCAGCGTGGAGAGACCTGGAAAATGGGAATTTTGGGCTGTTGGGAGAGGAGAAAACAAGGGGAAAAGCAAGTAAAAACTGAGGGGAAATGTGGGGAAAAAATGGGGGAAAATTGAGGGGAAATGTGGGGAAAAAATGGGGAAAATTGAGGGGAAATGTGGGGAAAAGGGTGAGGAAAACAGGGAAAAACTGAGGGGAAAAGGGCAGGAGAAAGAGGGAAAATGTGGGGGAAAAGGGCAGGAAAAACTGAGGGGAAAATGGTGGGAAAAAGTGAAGGAAATGTAGGGAAAAGCAGGAAAAAACTGAGGGGAAAAGTGGAAAATAGGGGGAGGAAAACTGAGGGGAAAAGTGGGAAAAATGGGGGAAATGTGGGGAAAAGGGTGGGGAAAATGGTGGAAAAAACTGAGGGGAAAAGGGCAGGAGAAAGAGGGAAAATGTGGGAAAAAGGTGGGAAAAACTGAGGGGAAAAGTGGAGAAAAGAGCAGGAAAAAGTGAAGGGAAATGTGGGGAAATGAGTGAGGAAAACAGGGAAAAACTGAGGGGAAAAGGGCAGGAGAAAGAGGGAAAATGTGGGGAAAAGAGTGGGAAAAACAGAGGAGAAAAGTGGAAAAAGGGGCAGGAAGAACTGAAGGGAAATGCAGGGAAAAAATGGGGAAACCTGAGGGGAAATGTGGGGAAAAGAGTGGAAAAACTGAGGAGAAATGTTGGGAAAAACTGAGGGGAAAAGGGGCAGGAAAAGGGCAGGTGAAGGAAAAAGAACAGGAAAAAAAGCAAGGAAAAAATCAAGGAGAAAAAAGAGAGGGGAAAATGGCAGCGAGTTGGGAACAGAGGGATTGACCCGAGCCCGTGGGCAGCAGCAGCAGCGTGGAGAGACCTGGGAAAATGGGAATTTTGGGCTGTTGGGAGAGGGGAAAAACTATGGGGAAATGTGGGGAAAAAATGGGGAAAATTGAGGGGAAATGTGGGGAAAAAATGGGGAAAATTGAGGGGGAGTGTGGGGAAAAAATGGGGAAAATTGAGGGGAAAAGGGTGGGAAAAATGTGGGAAAAAGGGCAGAGAAAATGTGGGAAAAATGTGGGAAAAAGGGCAGAAAAAATGTGGGAAAAAGAGCAGAAAAAACAGGGAAAAATGTGGGAAAAAGGGCAGGAAAACAGGAAAAGTGTGAGGAAAAAGGCAGAAAAAACAGGGAAAAAGGGCAGAAAAAACAGGGAAAATGTGGGAAAAAAGGGCAGGAAAAACAGGAAAAATGTGGGAAAAAACAGGGAAAAATGTAGGAAAAAGGGCAGGAAAAAGGGCAGAAAAAATGTGGGAAAAAGAGCAGGAAAAACCCAAAAAATGGGGGAAAAAGAGCAGAAAAAACAGGGAAAAATGTGGGAAAAAAGGCAGGAAAAACAGGGAAAATGTGGGAAAAAAGGGCAGAAAAAATGTGGGGAAAAAGGCAGGAAAAAACAGGGAAAAATGTGGGAAAAAGAGCAGAAAAAATGTGGGAAAAAGGGCAGGAAAAACAGGAAAAATGTGGGGAAAAGGGCAGGAAAAACAGGGAAAAATGTGGGAAAAAGGGCAGAAAAAATGTGGGAAAAAGGGCAGGAAAAACAGGGAAAAATGTGGGAAAAAGGGCAGAAAAACAGGGAAAAATGTGGGAAAAAGGGCAGAAAAAATGTGGGAAAAAGGGCAGGAAAAACAGGGAAAAATGTGGGAAAAAGGGCAGGAAAAATGTGGGAAAAAGGGCAGGAAAAACAGGGAAAAATGTGGGAAAAAGGGCAGGAAAAATGTGGGGAAAAGGGCAGGAAAAATGTGGGAAAAAGGGCAGAAAAAATGTGGGAAAAAGGGCAGGAAAAACAGGGAAAAATGTGGGAAAAAGGGCAGGAAAAACAGGAAAAATGTGGGAAAAAGGGCAGAAAAAACAGGGAAAAATGTGGGAAAAAAGGGCAGGAAAAACAGGGAAAAATGTGGAGAAAAGGGCAGAAAAAATGTGGGGAAAAGGGCAGGAAAAATGTGGGGAAAAGGGCAGGAAAAACAGGCAAAATGTGGGGAAAAAGGCAGAAAAAACAGGAAAAATGTGGGAAAAAGGGCAGAAAAAATGTGGGAAAAAGGGCAGGAAAAACAGGGAAAAATGTGGGAAAAAGGGCAGAAAAAATGTGGGAAAAAGGGCAGGAAAAACAGGAAAAATGTGGAGAAAAGGGCAGAAAAACAGGGAAAAATGTGGGGAAAAAGGGCAGGAAAAACAGGAAAAATGTGGAAAAAAAAGGGCAGGAAAAACAGGAAAAATGTGGGAAAAAGGGCAGAAAAAACAGGGAAAAATGTGGGAAAAAGGGCAGGAAAAACAGGGAAAAATGTGGGAAAAAGGGCAGAAAAAATGTGGGAAAAAGGGCAGAAAAAATGTGGGAAAAAGGGCAGAAAAACAGGGAAAAATGTGGGAAAAAGGGCAGAAAAAACAGGGAAAAATGTGGGAAAAAGGGCAGGAAAAACAGGGAAAAATGTGGGAAAAAGGGCAGAAAAAATGTGGGAAAAAGGGCAGAAAAAATGTGGGGAAAAGGGCAGAAAAACAGGGAAAAATGTGGGAAAAGGGCAGGAAAAATGTGGGGAAAAGGGCAGGAAAAATGTGGGGAAAAGGGCAGGAAAAATGTGGGAAAAAGGGCAGAAAAAATGTGGGAAAAAGGGCAGGAAAAACAGGGAAAAATGTGGAGAAAAGGGCAGAAAAACAGGGAAAAATGTGGGAAAAAGGGCAGAAAAAATGTGGGAAAAAGGGCAGGAAAAACAGGGAAAATGTGGAAAAAAAAGGGCAGGAAAAACAGGAAAAATGTGGGAAAAAGGGCAGGAAAAACAGGAAAAATGTGGAAAAAAAAGGGCAGGAAAAACAGGGAAAAATGTGGGAAAAAGGGCAGAAAAAATGTGGGAAAAAGGGCAGAAAAAATGTGGGGAAAAGGGCAGAAAAACAGGGAAAAATGTGGGAAAAGGGCAGGAAAAATGTGGGAAAAAGGGCAGGAAAAATGTGGGGAAAAGGGCAGGAAAAACAGGAAAAATGTGGAAAAAAAAGGGCAGGAAAAACAGGAAAAATGTGGGAAAAATGGCAGAAAAAACAGGGAAAAATGTGGGAAAAAGGGCAGAAAAAACAGGGAAAAATGTGGGAAAAAGGGCAGAAAAAATGTGGGAAAAAGGGCAGAAAAACAGGGAAAATGTGGGAAAAAGGGCAGAAAAAATGTGGGAAAAAGGGCAGGAAAAACAGGAAAAATGTGGGAAAAGGGCAGGAAAAACAGGAAAAATGTGGAAAAAAAAGGGCAGGAAAAACAGGGAAAATGTGGGGAAAAGGGCAGGAAAAATGTGGGAAAAAGGGCAGAAAAAATGTGGGAAAAAGGGCAGGAAAAACAGGGAAAAATGTGGGAAAAAGGGCAGGAAAAACAGGAAAAATGTGGGAAAAAGGGCAGAAAAAACAGGGAAAAATGTGGGAAAAAGGGCAGAAAAAATGTGGGAAAAAGGGCAGAAAAAATGTGGGAAAAAGGGCAGAAAAAACAGGGAAAAATGTGGGAAAAAGGGCAGAAAAAATGTGGGAAAAAGGGCAGAAAAACAGGGAAAATGTGGGAAAAAGGGCAGAAAAAATGTGGGAAAAAGGGCAGGAAAAATGTGGGGAAAAGGGCAGGAAAAACAGGAAAAATGTGGAAAAAAAAGGGCAGGAAAAACAGGGAAAATGTGGGGAAAAGGGCAGGAAAAATGTGGGAAAAAGGGCAGAAAAAATGTGGGAAAAAGGGCAGGAAAAACAGGGAAAAATGTGGGAAAAAGGGCAGGAAAAACAGGAAAAATGTGGGAAAAAGGGCAGAAAAAACAGGGAAAAATGTGGGAAAAAGGGCAGGAAAAACAGGGAAAAATGTGGAGAAAAGGGCAGAAAAAATGTGGGGAAAAGGGCAGGAAAAATGTGGGGAAAAGGGCAGGAAAAACAGGCAAAATGTGGGGAAAAAGGCAGAAAAAACAGGAAAAATGTGGGAAAAAGGGCAGAAAAAATGTGGGAAAAAGGGCAGGAAAAACAGGAAAAATGTGGAGAAAAGGGCAGAAAAACAGGGAAAAATGTGGGGAAAAAGGGCAGGAAAAACAGGAAAAATGTGGAAAAAAAAGGGCAGGAAAAACAGGAAAAATGTGGAAAAAAAAGGGCAGGAAAAACAGGAAAAATGTGGGAAAAAGGGCAGGAAAAACAGGGAAAAATGTGGGAAAAAGGGCAGAAAAAATGTGGGAAAAAGGGCAGAAAAACAGGGAAAAATGTGGGAAAAAGGGCAGAAAAAATGTGGGGAAAAGGGCAGGAAAAACAGGGAAAAATGTGGAGAAAAGGGCAGAAAAACAGGGAAAATGTGGGGAAAAGGGCAGAAAAAATGTGGGAAAAAGGGCAGGAAAAATGTGGGAAAAAGGGCAGGAAAAACAGGGAAAAATGTGGGAAAAGGGCAGGAAAAATGTGGGGAAAAGGGCAGAAAAAAAGTGGGAAAAAGTGCAGGAAAAACAGGGAAAAATGTGGAGAAAAGGGCAGAAAAACAGGGAAAAATGTGGGAAAAAGGGCAGAAAAAATGTGGGAAAAAGGGCAGGAAAAACAGGGAAAATGTGGAAAAAAAAGGGCAGGAAAAACAGGAAAAATGTGGGAAAAAGGGCAGGAAAAACAGGGAAAAATGTGGGAAAAAGGGCAGGAAAAATGTGGGGAAAAGGGCAGAAAAAATGTGGGAAAAAGGGCAGGAAAAACAGGGAAAAATGTGGGAAAAAGGGCAGGAAAAACAGGAAAAATGTGGGAAAAAGGGCAGGAAAAACAGGG
Organism: Zonotrichia albicollis; assembly: GCF_047830755.1. Classification (NCBI taxonomy): domain Eukaryota; kingdom Metazoa; phylum Chordata; class Aves; order Passeriformes; family Passerellidae; genus Zonotrichia; species Zonotrichia albicollis. The sequence goes on along the minus strand of NW_027428460.1, from coordinate 764,237 downwards.
AAAAATGTGGGAAAAAGGGCAGGAAAAATGTGGGGAAAAGGGCAGAAAAACAGGGAAAATGTGGGGAAAAGGGCAGGAAAAATGTGGGAAAAAGGGCAGAAAAAATGTGGGAAAAAGGGCAGGAAAAACAGGGAAAAATGTGGGAAAAAGGGCAGGAAAAACAGGAAAAATGTGGGAAAAAGGGCAGAAAAAACAGGGAAAAATGTGGGAAAAAGGGCAGGAAAAACAGGGAAAAATGTGGAGAAAAGGGCAGAAAAAATGTGGGGAAAAGGGCAGGAAAAATGTGGGGAAAAGGGCAGGAAAAACAGGAAAAATGTGGGAAAAAGGGCAGAAAAAATGTGGGAAAAAGGGCAGGAAAAACAGGGAAAAATGTGGGAAAAAGGGCAGAAAAAATGTGGGAAAAAGGGCAGGAAAAACAGGAAAAATGTGGAGAAAAGGGCAGAAAAACAGGGAAAAATGTGGGGAAAAAGGGCAGGAAAAACAGGAAAAATGTGGAAAAAAAAGGGCAGGAAAAACAGGAAAAATGTGGAAAAAAAAGGGCAGGAAAAACAGGAAAAATGTGGGAAAAAGGGCAGGAAAAACAGGGAAAAATGTGGGAAAAAGGGCAGAAAAAATGTGGGAAAAAGGGCAGAAAAACAGGGAAAAATGTGGGAAAAAGGGCAGAAAAAATGTGGGGAAAAGGGCAGGAAAAACAGGGAAAAATGTGGAGAAAAGGGCAGAAAAACAGGGAAAATGTGGGGAAAAGGGCAGAAAAAATGTGGGAAAAAGGGCAGAAAAAATGTGGGAAAAAGGGCAGGAAAAACAGGGAAAAATGTGGGAAAAGGGCAGGAAAAATGTGGGGAAAAGGGCAGAAAAAATGTGGGAAAAAGTGCAGGAAAAACAGGGAAAAATGTGGAGAAAAGGGCAGAAAAACAGGGAAAAATGTGGGAAAAAGGGCAGAAAAAATGTGGGAAAAAGGGCAGGAAAAACAGGGAAAATGTGGAAAAAAAAGGGCAGGAAAAACAGGAAAAATGTGGGAAAAAGGGCAGGAAAAACAGGGAAAATGTGGGAAAAAGGGCAGGAAAAATGTGGGGAAAAGGGCAGAAAAACAGGGAAAATGTGGGAAAAAGGGCAGAAAAAATGTGGGAAAAAGGGCAGGAAAAATGTGGGGAAAAGAGCAGGAAAAACAGAAAAAATGTGGAAAAAAAAGGGCAGGAAAAACAGGGAAAATGTGGGAAAAAGGGCAGAAAAAATGTGGGAAAAAGGGCAGGAAAAATGTGGGAAAAAGGGCAGGAAAAACAGGGAAAAATGTGGGAAAAAGGGCAGAAAAACAGGGAAAAATGTGGGAAAAGGGCAGGAAAAATGTGGGAAAAAGGGCAGGAAAAACAGGGAAAAATGTGGGAAAAAGGGCAGAAAAAATGTGGAAAAAAAAGGGCAGAAAAAACAGGGAAAAATGTGGGAAAAAGGGCAGGAAAAACAGGAAAAATGTGGGAAAAAAAGGGCAGGAAAAAGGGCAGAAAAAATGTGGGAAAAAGCAGAAAAAACAGGAAAAATGTGGGAAAAAAGGCAGGAAAAACAGGGAAAATGTGGGAAAAAAGGGCAGAAAAAATGTGGGGAAAAGGGCAGGAAAAACAGGGAAAAATGTGGGAAAAAGAGCAGAAAAAATGTGGGAAAAAGGGCAGGAAAAACAGGGAAAATGTGGGAAAAAGAGCAGAAAAAATGTGGGAAAAGGAGCAGAAAAAACAGGGAAAAATGTGGGAAAAATGGCAGAAAAAACAGGAAAAATGTGGGAAAAGGGCAGAAAAAATAGGAAAAATGTGGGAAAAGGGCAGAAAAAATAGGAAAAATGTGGGAAAAGGGCAGAAAAAATAGGAAAAATGTGGGAAAAGGGCAGAAAAAATGTGGGAAAAAGGGCAGGAAAACCCCAAAAAATGTGGGGAAAACTGGGAGGAAAAAAATTGGGAAAAAGAAAAGCAGGAAAGGGAATAAATGGTGAATTTTTACCACAAAGGATCCTCATGACGGCCTCGGCCTGGCCCGGCCTGAAGGAATCGAAGCCCAAAATCCTCAGAGCCTGCAGCACCTCCTCAGGGGGATCTGTGGAAAATCAGCAAAAATTTCAATTATTTTTAATTTATCTTAAGGGTTTTTTTCACGGGTTTGATGTGGGATTTAGCTGGGATGGTCCAAGGAAAAATGGGGAAAAAAAATTAATTTTTTTCAATATTTTTAAGGGTTTTTTTCGTGGATTTTTTATGGGATTTACCAGCAAAAATGGAGAATTTTTAATTATTTTTAATTTTTTTTACATGGATTTTCTATGGGATTTTCTATGGAATCCAAGCCCAAAATCCTCAGAGCCTGCAGCACCTCCTCAGGGGGATCTGGGGAAAAACAGCAAAAATGGGAAAAAATTAAATTATTTTTAATTTATTTTACATGGATTTTATGTGGGATTTAGCTGGGATGGTCCCAGCAAAAATGGGAAAAAAATGTAATTTTTTTCAGTATTTTTAAGGGGTTTTTTAATGGATTTTATATGGGATTTAGCTGGGATGGTCCCAGCAAAAATGGGAAAATTTTAATTATTTTTCATTTTTTTTTAATGGATTTTTTATGGGATTTATGCTGGGATGGTCCCAGCAGAAATGGGAAATTTAAAAATTATTTTTAATTTATTTTAAGGTTTTTTTTCATGGATTTGATGTGGGATTTATCCTGGGATGGTCCCAGCAAAAATGGGAAAAAAATTTAATTTTTTTCAATATTTTTAAGGTTTTTTTAATGGATTTTCTATGGAATTTACCAGCAAAAGTGGGGGAAATTTAAATTATTTTTAATTTATTTAAAAAAATTTTTTATTGATTTTTATGGGATTTACCTGGGATGGTCCCAGCACAAATGGGAATATTTTAAATTATTTTTAATTTCTTTTAATCATTTTTTTAATTGATTTTTAAGGGATTTACCTGGGATGGTCCCAGTAGAAATGGGAAATTTTTATTTATTTTTAATTTTTTTTTTCATGGATTTTCTATGGAATTTACCAGCAAAAATGGAAAAAATTTAAATTATTTTCAATTTTTTTAAGTTTTTTTTTATGGATTTTCTATGGGATTTACCTGGGATGGTCCCAGCAAAAATGGGAATATTTTAGAATTATTTTTAATTTATTTTACATGGATTTTCTATGGAATTTACCAGCAAAAATGAGAAAATTTAAAATTATTTTTAATTTTTTTAAGGTTATTTTTCATGGGATTTACCTGGGATGGTCCCAGCAAAAAATTGAAAATTTTTAATTATTTTTAATTTATTTAAAGGGTTTTTTTCATGGGTTTGATGTAGGATTTAGCTGGGATGGTTGAAGCAAAAATGGGAAATAAAAATTAATTTTTTTCAATATTTTTAAGGGTTTTTTTAATGGATTTTCGATGGAATTTACCAGCAAAAATGGGAAAAATTTCAATTATTTTTCATTTATTTTAAGGGTTTTTTCATGGATTTTCTATGGGATTTACCTGGGATGGTCCCAGCAAAAATGGGAAATTTTAAATTATTTTTAATTTCTTTTAAGGTTTTTTTAATGGCTTTTTTATGGGATTTACCAACAAAAATGGGAAAATTTAAATTATTTCTAATTTATTTTAATAATTTTTTTTATGGATTTTTTATGGGATTTACCTGGGATGGTCCCAGCAGAAATGGGAAAATTTTAAATTATTTTTAATTTATTCTAAGGTTTTTTATCATGGATTTTCTATGGAATTTACCAGCAAAAATGGGAATATTTTAAATTATTTTTAATTTCTTTTAATCATTTTTTTAATTGATTTTTAAGGGATTTACCTGGGATGGTCCCAGCAAAAATGGGAATATTTTAAATTATTTCTAATTTCTTTTAATAATTTTTTTTATGTATTTTTATGGGATTTACCTGGGATGGTCCCAGCAGAAATGGGAATATTTTAAATCATTTTGAATTCATTTTAATAATTTTTAAATTGATTTTTAAGGGATTTACCTGGGACAGTCCCATCAGGGTTCAGGGGGTAAAGGGGATCCAGGGGGGGTGGAGGAGAAAATTCCAGCTCAGGAAAATCCATGGAATCCAAGGGGAGCTGGGAATTCTCTGGGCTGGATCCATCTGGAAAAAATAAAAAAAAATAAGGAAAAAAAAAATCAGGATTTTCCCAGAAAAAATTCCTTTGGAAAAAGCAAAAAAAATTCCAAAATTTCATTCCCTCAAAAATCCCAAAAATTCCCTCAAAAATCCCAAAAAATCCCCTCAGAAATCCCAAAAATTCCCTCAAATATCCCAAAAAATCCCCTCAGAAAGCCCAAAAAATCCCCTCAGAAATCCTAAAATTCCCTCAAAAATCCCAAAAATTCCCAAAATTTTCCTCAAAAATCCCAAAATTCCCTCAAAAATCCCAAAAATCCCCTCAGAAATCCCAAAATTCCCTCAAAAATCCCAAAAATCTCCTCAGAAATCCCAAAAAATTCCCTCAGAAATCCCAAAAATTCCCTCAAAAATCCCAAAAAATCCCAACATTTCCTCAGGAATTTCCTCAGGAATGATCCCAAATCCTTCCCTGGGGGCAGAATTCCCAAAAAATCCATGGAAAAAACCCCCCTCACCCTTTTCCTGCCATTTTATCCCAAAAATCCCTCAAAAATCCCAAAATTCCCTCAAAAATCCCAAAATTTTCCTCAGAAATCCCAAAATTCCCTCAAATTCCCAAAAAATCCCCTCAGAAATCCCAAAAATTCCCAACATTTCCTCAGGAATTTCCTCAGGAATGATCCCAAATCCTTCCCTGGGGGCAGAATTCCCAAAAAATCCATGGAAAAAACCCCCCTCACCCTTTTCCTGCCATTTTATCCCAAAAATCCCCTCAGAAATCCCAAAATTCCCTCAAAAATCCCAAAATTTTCCTCAGAAATCCCAAAATTCCCTCAGAAATCTCCCCCCTGCCCAAAAAAATCCCAAGAATTCCCTGCCTGACTTCGCAATTCCCTCAGGAATTTCTCCCGGAACGATCCGAAATCCTGACCAGAATTCCCTCAAAAATCCACGTTAAAAAACCTCCCTCACCCTTTTCCCTCCGTTTTATCCCAAAAATCCCCTCAGAAATCCCAAAATTCCCTCAAAAATCCCCAAAAATCAAAAAAATTCCCCTCAGAAATCCTAAAAATTCTCGGCCTGGTCTCACAATCTCCTCCGGGAACTACCCCAAATCCTTCCCTGTGAGAAGAATTCCCTCAAAATTCCATGGAAAAGAACTCCCCTCACCATTTTTCTGGCGTTTTATCCCAAAAATCCCCTCAGAAATCCCAAAATTCCCTCAAAAATCCCCAAAAATCAAAAAAAATCCCCTCAGAAATCCCAAAAATTCTCGGCCTGGTGTCACAATCTCCTCCGGGAACTACCCCAAATCCTTCCCTGTGAGAAGAATTCCCAAGAAAATCCATGGAAAAGAACTCCCCTCACCATTTTTCTGGTGTTTTATCCCAAAAATCCCCTCAGAAATCCCAAATATTCCCCTCAGAAATCAAAAAATTCCCTCAGAAATCCCAAAATTCCCTCAAAAATCTTCCCCCTGCCCAAAAAAATCCCAAGAATTCCCAGCCTGACTTCGCAATTCCCTCAGGAATTTCTCCCGGAACGATCCGAAATCCTGACCAGAATTCCCTCAAAAATCCACGTTAAAAAACCTCCCTCACCCTTTTCCCTCCGTTTTACCCCAAAAATCCCCTCAGAAATCCCAAAATTCCCTCAGAAATCCCATAAAATCCCCTCCAAAATCCCCAAAATCCCCTCCCAAACCGCAAACCCCGCGCTCAGCTCGGCACTCCGAGGCCCAGTGCCCTTTCCCGCCACACCGGAAGCAAACATCGGCTCCGCCCCCGAACTTTTTTCTCCATTTTTGTTTCCAAACCTGGAAAAAAAAAATTCCCAAATCCCAAAATTCCATCACGGGAGAGGTCGGGAATTGCCAAAATAAAAAAATTTGGGAATTTTTACCTGTTTGCGGAGGAATTTTCCCCTTATGGATGCGCGGGAATATGATTTTCTCTTCAGGTTGAGGGGGACGAAATTGCCGCGGTCCCGGGGCGGGGCTCTGAGGGGAAAATGGGATTAAAAACCAGGGAAAATCGGGAAAAATGGGAAAAAAGGGAATTTTGGGATGAGGATTTTTGGGATTTATGGGATTTTTATAATTTTTCTGATTTTGGAGTCTTTAATTTTGCGGTTTTTGAGTGCTCCGATTTTCTCTTCAGGTTGAGGGGGACGAAATTGCCGCGGTGCCGGGCCGGGGCTCTGAGGGGAAAATGGGATTAAAAACCAGGGAAAATCGGGAAAAATGGGGAAAAAGGGAATCTTGGGATGAAGATTTTTGGGATTTTTTTAATTTTTCGGGTTTTGGGGTCTTTAATTTTGAGGGTTTTGAGTTCTCCGATTTTGTCTTCAGCCTGAGGAGGACGAAATTGCCGCGGTCCCGGGGTGGGGCTCTGAGGGGAAAATGGGATTAAAAACCAAGGAAAATCGGGAAAAATGGGAAAAAAGGGAATTTAAGGATGAAGATTTTTGGGATTTTTTTTAATTTTTCGGATTTTGGGGTCTTTAATTTTGAGGGTTTTGAGTGCTCCGATTTTCTCTTCAGGTTAAGGCGGACGAAATTTCCCCGGGCCGGGGCTCTGAGGGGAAAAACGGATTAAAAATGGCGGGAAAATGGAAAAAAAATTGAAAAAAAGGGAATTTTAGGAGGATTTTTCAGATTTTGGAGTCTTTAGTTTTGGGGGTTTTGAGTTTTTCTGATTTTTGGGATTTTTTTTTATTTTGGGGATCTGGAATTTGAAAAAAAGGGAATAAAGGCTGGAAAAAAGGTAGAAAAAATGGGAATAAAGGCTGGAAAAATGGGAATAAAAGCTGGAAAAAAGGCAAGAAAAATGGGAATAAAGGCTGGAAAAAAGGCAGAAAAAATGGGAATAAAGGCAGAAAAAAATGGGAATAAAGGCTGGAAAAAAGGCAGAAAAAATGGGAATAAAGGGTGGAAAAAAGGCAGGAAAAAATGGGAAAAGGGCTGGAAAAATGGGAAAAAAGGCTGGAAAAAAGGCAGAAAAAAATGGAAAAAGGGCTGGAAAAAAGGCAGGAAAAAATGGGAAAAGGGCTGGAAAAATGGGAATAAAGGCTGGAAAAAAGGCAGAAAAAATGGGAATAAAGGCTGGAAAAATGGGAATAAAGGCTGGAAAAAGGCAGGAAAAAATGGGAATAAAGGCTGGAAAAAAGGCAGAAAAAATGGGAATAAAGGCAGAAAAAAATGGGAATAAAGGCTGGAAAAAAGGTAGAAAAAATGGGAATAAAGGCTGGAAAAAAGGCAGGAAAAAATGGGAATAAAGGCTGGAAAAATGGGAATAAAGGCTGGAAAAAAGGCAGAAAAAATGGGAATAAAGGGTGGAAAAAAGGCAGGAAAAAATGGGAAAAGGGCTGGAAAAATGGGAAAAAAGGCTGGAAAAAAGGCAGAAAAAAATGGAAAAAGGGCTGGAAAAAAGGCAGGAAAAAATGGGAAAAGGGCTGGAAAAATGGGAATAAAGGCTGGAAAAAAGGCAGAAAAAATGGGAATAAAGGCTGGAAAAATGGGAATAAAGGCTGGAAAAAGGCAGAAAAATGGGAAAAAAGGCAGAAAAAATGGGAATAAAGGCAGAAAAAAATGGGAATAAAGGCTGGAAAAAAAGGCAGAAAAAATGGGAATAAAGGCTGGAAAAATGGCAGAAAAATGGGAATAAAGGCAGAAAAAAATGGGAATAAAGGCTGGAAAAAAAGGCAGAAAAAATGGGAATAAAGGGTGGAAAAAAGGCAGGAAAAAATGGGAAAAGGGCTGGAAAAAAGGCAGGAAAAAATGGGAAAAGGGCTGGAAAAATGGGAATAAAGGCTGGAAAAATGGGAATAAAGGCTGGAAAAAGGCAGGAAAAAATGGGAATAAAGGCTGGAAGAAAGGTAGAAAAAATGGGAATAAAGGCTGGAAAAAGGCAGGAAAAAATGGGAAAAGGGCTGGAAAAATGGCAGGAAAAATGGGAATAAAGGGTGGAAAAAAGGCAGGAAAAATGGGAATAAAAGCTGGAAAAATGGGAATAAAAGCTGGAAAAAAGGCAGAAAAATGGGAATAAAAGCTGGAAAAAGGCAGAAAAATGGGAAAAAAGGCAGGAAAATGGGAATAAAGGCTGGAAAAATGGGAATAAAGGGTGGAAAAAAGGCAGAAAAATGGGAATAAAGGCTGGAAAAAAGGCAGGAAAAAATGGGAAAAGGGCTGGAAAAAGGCAGAAAAATGGGAATAAAAGCTGGAAAAAAGGCAGAAAAAATGGGAATAAAGGCAGAAAAAAATGGGAATAAAGGCTGGAAAAATGGGAATAAAGGGTGGAGAAAAGGCAGAAAAAAAATGGAAAAAGGGCTGGAAAAAGGCAGGAAAAAATGGGAAAAGGGCTGGAAAAAGGCAGAAAAAATGGGAATAAAGGCTGGAAAAATGGGAATAAAGGCTGGAAAAAAGGCAGAAAAAAAATGGGAATAAAGGCTGGAAAAAAGGCAGAAAAAAATGGGAATAAAGGCAGAAAAAAATGGGAATAAAGGCTGGAAAAAAGGCAGAAAAATGGGAAAAAAGGCTGGAAAAATGGGAATAAAAGCTGGAAAAAAGGCTGGAAAAATGGGAATAAAGGCTGGAAAAATGGCAGAAAAAATGGGAATAAAGGCAGAAAAAAATGGGAATAAAGGCTGGAAAAAAAGGCAGGAAAAAATGGGAATAAAGGCTGGAAAAAAACCTGGAAAAAGCTGAAAAAAAAGGAGGAAAAATTAGGAAAAATGAGGAAAAATTGGGAAAATGCAGAATTACCGAGTTCTTCGTGTGGTTTTGGGTTTTTCTTCCTCTTCCTCTTCTTCCTTCTCCAGGAATTCTCTGGATTCATTTTGGGATTTTTCCCAATTTTCCTGTTTTTCCCTCATTCCAAAAATTCTGGATTTGGGTTCTTTGATTTTGGCTGGAATTTCCCCATCCCCCTCCCCATCCCGGGGTTCTTTTCCCCCCAAAATTCCCTAAAAATTCCAATTTTTTTGGGGATTTTTCATTTTTTTGGGATTCATTTTTTTGGGATTCCCAATTTTTTTGGGATTCCCAAATTTTCTGGGATTCCTCCACCCTCTGGATCCAAGCAGGATCCAAAGATCCCAAAGTTTTGGCCACGCTGCGTTGGAGTGCTGGAATTTTCCAGAAATGGGGAAAAATTGGGAATTTGGGGCTAAAAATTCCCGGGAATTTGGGGGAATTTTGGGAATTCTGGGGTTTTTTTCTAATGAGGTTGGAGGGGAAATTTTGGGGGAATTTTGGGGATTTTCTGATGGAATTTTGGGGTCAAATTTTGGGAATTCTTGGGAATTTTGGGGATTTTCTGATGGAATTTCGGGTCCAAATTCTGGGGAATTTTTGGGATTTTTTGATGGAATTTCGGGGTCAAATTCTGGGAATTCTTGGGAATTTTTGGAATTTTTTCCCATTGGTTCAGGATGGAAAAAATTTTGGGAATTTTTGGGATTTTCTGATGGAATTTCGGGGTCAAATTTTGGGAATTCTTGGGAATTTTTGGGATTTTCTGATGGATTTTTGGGGGAAAATTTGGGATATTTTGGGGAAAATTGGGGAAATTTTGTAAAAATTGGGGATTTTTGGGGAAAATTGGGAAAATTTTGTAAAATTTGGGGATTTTGGGGGAAAATTGGGAAATTTTTTAAAATTTGGGGATTTTGAGGAAAATTGGGGATATTTTGGTGAAAATTTGGGGAAAATTGGGGAAAATTTGGGGGAAATTGGGGAAATTTTGTAAAATTTGGGGATTTTGGGGGAAAATTGGGGAAATTTTGGGGAAATTTTTTAAAATTTGGGGATTTTGAGAAAAATTGGGGAAATTTTGGGGAAAATTTGGGATATTTTGGTGAAAATTGGGGAAATTTGGGGGAAAATTGGGGAAGTTTTGTAAAATTTGGGGATTTTTGGGGAAATTTTGGGGAAATTTTGGGGAAAATTGGGGAAATTTTGTAAATTTGGGATATTTGGGGAAAATTGGAGAAATTTTGAGGAAAATTGGGGAAACTTTTGTAAAAATTGGGGATTTTTGGGGAAAATTGGGGATTTTTGGGGGAAAATTGGGAAAATTGGGGAAATTTGGGGAAAAATTGGGGAAATTTTGTAAAATTTGGGATTTTTGGGGCACTCACTGCGAGTTTCCTCTGGAGCCTCCTCGATGTCGGCCTGGAATAGAAAAAAATCCCAAAAAATGAGAAAATTTGGGAATTATTTTTGGGATTTTGGTTTTTTATTTTATTTTTGGGCTTTGGAGATTTGGGGGGTTTATTTGGGATTTTTTGGGGGAGATTTTGGGGTTTTTTGGGGTTTTTTTGGGAGGGAATTTGGGTTTTATGGAGGAATTTGGGATTTGGGTTTTTTAGGGGAACTTGGGAATTTTTTTTTTTTTGAGATTTGGAATTAAAGGGTTTTTTTGGGGGGGATTTAGGTTTTTTTTAAGATTTTGGGGGATTTTTTTGGGGAGATTTTTGGGATTTTGGGAGGATTTTTTAGGGATTTGGGATTTTTTGAGGATTTTTTTGAGGATTTTTGGGGAGATTTTGGGTTTTTTTAGGATTTTGGGGGGATTTTTTTGGATTTTGGTGGGTTTTTTTTAATTTTTGGGCTTTGGAGATTTGGGGGGGTTATTTGGGATTTTTTGGGGGAGATTTTGGGGTTTTGTTGGGGTTTTTTGGGAGGAATTTTGGGGTTTTTTGGAGGAATTTTGGGGTTTTTTGGAGGAATTTTGGGGTTTTTTGGAGGAATTTGGGATTTGGGTTTTTTAGGGGAACTTGGGAATTTTTTTTTTTTTTTGAGATTTGGAGTTAAAGGGATTTTTTGGGGGGATTTGGGGTTTTTTTAGGATTTTGGGGGATTTTTTGGGGGAGATTTTTGGGATTTTGGGAGGATTTTTTAGGGATTTGGGATTGTTTGGGGATTTGGGGTTTTTTGAGGGTTTTTTTGAGGAATTTTGTGGGGATTTGGGGTTTTTTATGATTTTTGGGGATTTTTTTGGGGATTTGGGGTTTTTGGCAGATTTTTGGGATTTTGGGAGGATTTTTTAGGGATTTGGGATTTTTTGAGGGTTTTTTTTGAGGATTTTTGGGGAGATTTTGGGTTTTTTTAGGATTTTTGGGGGATTTTTTTTTGGGATTTTGGGGTTTTTTTTAATTTTTGGGCTTTGGAGATTTGGGGGGTTTATTTGGGATTTTTGGGGGAGATTTTGGGGTTTTGTTGGGGTTTTTGGGAGGAATTTTGGGGTTTTTTGGAGGAATTTTGGGATTTGAGTTTTTTGGAGGAATTTGGGAATTTTTTTTGAGATTTGGAATTAAAGGGTTTTTTTGGGGGGGATTTGGGGTTTTTTTAAGATTTTGGGGGATTTTTTTGGGGGAGATTTTTGGGATTTTGGGAGGATTTTTTAGGGATTGGGGATTTTTTGAGGGTTTTTTTTTGAAGATTTTTGGGGAGATTTTGGGGTTTTTTAGGATTTTTGGGGGATTTTTTGGGGGGATTTTGGGGTTTTTTTAATTTTTGGGCTTTGGAGATTTGGGGAGTTTATTTGGGATTTTTTGGGGGAGATTTTGGGGTTTTGTTGGGGTTTTTTGGGAGGGATTTTGGGGTTTTTTGGAGGAATTTTGGGGTTTTTTGGAGGAATTTGGGATTTGGGTTTTTTGGAGGAATTTTTTTTGAGATTTGGAATTAAAGGGTTTTTTTGGGGGGGATTTGGGGTTTTTTGAGGATTTTGGGGGATTTTTTTGGGGAGATTTTTGGGATTTGGGAGGATTTTTTAGGGATTTGGGATTGTTTGGGGATTTGGAGTTTTTTGAGAGATTTTTTGGGGAATTTTGTGGGGATTTGGGGTTTTGGTGGGAAATTTTGGGGGGTATTTCTTTGGATTTGGGTTTTTTGGGGGGAATTTGGGTTTTTTAGGGGGGATTTTGGGCTTAGGTTTTTTTTATTTAGGGGATTTTTTTGGAATTTGGGATTTTTAGGGATCTGAGGGTTTCTTTTTGGGGATTTGGGGTTTTGGGAGGGGGTTTGGATTTTTGAGGGTGTTTGGGGGGAAATTGGGGATTTTTTGGGGGGGATTTTGGCAGGGAAATTTGGGAATTTGGGGGGAAATTAGGAAAAAAATTGGGAATTTTGGGGGGAAATTAGGAAAAAAAATTGGGAATTTTGGAGGGGAAATTTGGGGAAAATTAGAGAAAAGAATTGGGAATTTTGGCAGGGAATTTTGGGAATTTTGGGGAAAATTAGAAAAAAAATTGGGAATTTTGGTGGGGAATTTTGGGGAAAATTGTGTAAAAATTTGGGGATTTTGGGGGAAATTAGAAAAAAAATTGGGAATTTTGGGGGGAAATTTGGGGGAAAATTCCAGGGGAAAATCGGGGAAAATTTGAGAATTTGGGGGGAATTTTGAGGGAAAATTTGAGAAAAATTGTGTGAAAATTTGGGAATTTTGGGGGAAATTAGAAAAAAAATTTGGGAATTTTGGAGGGGAAATTTGGGGAAAATTCTGGGGGAAAATCAGGAAAAACCTTGAAAAAACTTGAGAATTTGGGGGGAATTTTGGGGGAAAATTTGAGGAAAATTGTGTGAAAATTTGGGAATTTTGGGGGAAATTAGAAAAAAAATTGGGAATTTTGGGGGGAAATTTGGGGAAAATTCTGGGGGAAAATCAGGGGAAAACCTTGGAAAAAAATTGGGGGAATTTTGAGGAAAATTTGGGAATTTTTGTTGAAAATTTGGGGTAATTTCAAGGAAAATTTGAGGATTTGGATAAAAATTGGGAATTTTTGGAATTGGGGAAATTTAGGGGGAAATTTGGGAAAATTTGAGAATTTGGGGGGAATTTTGAGGGAAAATTTGAGATTTTTTTTAATTTGGAAGGAAAATTTTGAGGAAAATTTGGGAATTTAATGGGAAGTTTGGGGGAAATGTGGGAATTTTGTGTGAATTTTATGGAATTTTTGCAGTAAAATTGGGAATTTTGGGGTGAAAAATTGGGAGTTTTGGGGTAATTATGAGGAAAAATTTGTAATTTTGGGGAAATTTAGGAATTTTTTTGAAATTTGAGGGGAAATATGAGGGGGAAAATTGGGAAATTTGGGGTAAAAACCAGAAAATTTGGGAATTTTTGAAAATTTTGGGGAAAATATGAGGCAAATTTTGGGGAAAATTGGGGAAAAAATTGTGAATTTTGGGATGAAAAATTGGGGAAATTTGGAAATTTTGGGGAGAAATTGGGAATTTTGGGGGAATTTTGAGGAAAATTTGGGTAAAAAAATTCGGAAAAACTGGGATATTTTGGTAAACATTGCAGGGACACCCCAAATATCTCATAAATCAAAAACCCCCCATTGCAGGGACCCGAAAACCACCTGAAAATCACCCCAAAAAAAACCCCAAAACCCCCTTAAACCGGATTTCACCATTTCAGGGTTCCCCAAAGACCCCAAAAGCATCTCAAGGACCCCCCAAAAACACCAAGGACCCCCCTAAACCAAAGTTTAGCACCCCAAAACTCCCCTAAATCACCTCAAAAATCCCAAAACCACTTCAAGGACCCTCAAAAACCCTCAAGGACACCCCAAAATCAAATTCCCCCATTCCAGGATGCCCCAAAACCACCCCAAAGATCCCCCCAGCACCCCAAAATCACCTCAAGGTTACCCCAAAACCGCCCCAAAATCACCTCAAAAAAGCCCCGGACCCCGTTAAACCAACTCCCTCCACTCCAGAACCCCTAAAAACCAACCCTGAGACCCCAAAACCACCCAAAGGATCCCCCAAGAAACCTCAAGGTCACCCCAGAAACCCCAGGGTGCCCTTAAACCACCCCAAAAATCACCTCAAGGTTACCCCAAAACCACCCCAATGTCACCCCAAAAAAACTCCAAAATCCCCTCAGGAATTTTCCCCTCACGATTCCCCTCAGGAATTTTCCCCTCAGGAATTCTCCCATCAGGAACTTTCCCCTCACGTTTCCCCTCAGGATTTTTCCCCTCACGATTCCCCTCAGGAATTTTCCCCTCAGGATTTTTCCCCTCAGGAACTTTCCCCTCACGTTTTCCCTCAGGATTTTTCCCCTCAGGAATTCTCCCTTCACGTTTACCCTCAGGATTTTTCCCCTCAGGAATTTTCCGCTCAGGATTTCTCCCCTGAGGAACTTTCCCCTGACGTTTCCCCTCAGGAATTTTCCCCTCACGATTCTCCTCAGGAATTTTCCCCTCATGATTCCCCTCAGGTTTTTTCCCCTCAGGAATTTTTCCATCACGATTCCCCTCAGGAATTCTCCCCTCACGTTTCCCCTCAGGATTTTTCCCCTCAGGAACTTTCCCCTCACGTTTCCCCTCAGGATTTTTCCCTCACGTTTCCCCTCAGGATTTTTCCCCTCAGGAATTTTCCCCTCACGTTTCCCCTCAGGATTTTTCCCCTCAGGAACTTTCCCCTCACGTTTCCCCTCAGGATTTTTCCCCTCAGGAATTTTCCCCTCACGATTCCCCTCAGCCACACCTGGCTGGGTTTGCGCTGCCGCTCCCGCAAGAATTCCGCTTCCCAGCGCTTCAGCAGCACCTTCAGCTCCTGCTGCCGCTCCATGGCCGCCAAAGCGGGATTGGGGTCGGGATTTGGGGTCGGGATCGGGAATTGGGGTCGGGGATCGAGGGAGGCTCCGGGGGGAGCCCAGAGCCGCCTCAGAACGAACCTCCCGCTCCCGCCAAGCGTCAGCCAATGGGATGGCAGGGATTCGTGATTGACAGCGAAATGAGCCAGTGGGAAGGAAGACAAAGAAGAGCCCGCCCATCTCGCCATAAACCAATGAGAGTTTTTAAAAGCATTGACGGACAGCTGTAAAAGCCAATTGAAATAAAGGAAACAGCCCCCAAGGCGGTTTTGCCTGTTGATCGATTGTCACAACGAGAAGACACGGAAGTAAACCGTCCGTACGAGCTCCCCAAAATCCAAGTTTTTCTTAGTGATATCCTTGCATTTGGGGTTTCCCTAAAATTTTCTGATCCCCAAATCCCCACAGCCTCCTCAGAGATGCCCTGAGGGTCCCCTCACAACCACCGCCATCTTGATCCCAGCTTTTCTTTGGGATTTTCTCACATTTGGGGTTTCTCCATCGCCCAAAGGGTCCCCAAATCCCCACAAGCCCCCCAAAATCCAAGTTTTTCTTCATGATATCCTCACATTTGGGGTTTCCTTGGAATTCTTTGATCCCCAAATCCCCAAAGTCCCCCCAGAGACACGCTGGGAGTCCCCTCACAACCGCCGCCATCTTGTCCTGGCTTTTCTTTGGCATCTCCTCGCATTTGGGGTTTCTGTGGAATTCTTTGGTCCTCAAGTCCCCACAATCCCCTCAAATCCTGGCTTTTCCTTAGGTTATCCTCACATTTGGAGTTTCCCTAAAATTCTTTGATCCCCAAATCCCCACAGCCTCCATGAGATGTGCTCAGGATCCCCTCACAACTTTTCTTTGGGATTTTCTCACATTTGGGGTTTCTCCATCGCCCAAAGGGTCCCCAAATCCCCACAAGCCCCCCAAATCCAAGTTTTCCTTCATGATATCCTCACATTTGGGGTTTCCTTGGAATTCTTTGATCCCCAAATCCCCAAAGTCCCCCCAGAGACACGCTGGGAGTCCCCTCACAACCGCCGCCATCTTGTCCTGGCTTTTCTTTGGCATCTCCTCGCATTTGGGGTTTCTGTGGAATTCTTTGGTCCTCAAGTCCCCACAATCCCCTCAAATCCTGGCTTTTCCTTAGGTTATCCTCACATTTGGAGTTTCCCTAAAATTCTTTGATCCCCAAATCCCCACAGCCCCCATGAGATGTGCTCAGGATCCCCTCACAACCACCGCCATCTTGTCCCTGGCTTTTCTTTGGGATTTTCTCACATTTGGGGTTTCTCCATCGCCCAAAGGGTCCCCAAATCCCCACAAGCCCCCCAAATCCAAGTTTTCCTTCATGATATCCTCACATTTGTGGTTTCTCTGCAATTCTTTGTTCCCCACACAGCCCCCCCAATGGATTCCCTCCTCTTCCTCTGTGCCCGCCGCGTCGTCGCCCACAGCCCTCTTCCCGCCCTTCCCGCCAATCTCCAGCCCGTCCTGTTCCAAGCAGCGTTCCTGGACGGGCGGCCCATGGTGCTGTGCGAGCTGGTGGCCGCGTGGCCGTTCCCGGTGCTCAACTTCCAGCAGCTGGTGGGGCGCCGGGAGCTGCTGCGGGACCATCCCTGCATGCTCTGCGTCCAGGCCGTCATCCTGGCCGTGGTGGACCAGCTGCGGCGGCAGCTGGAGGAGCCCGGCCACGACGCCAGGTGGGTTCTGGGCAACGTCGGGATGGGGGCACCTCCTCCGTTCCTGAGGTTCCTCCATTGGTTTTGGTGGTTCCTCCAAGGTTGTGATGGTTTCCTTCTTGTTTTTGATGGTTCCTGGTTTTGATGGTTCCATCCTTGATGGTTCCAGGAACGTCGGGATGGGGGCACCTCCTCCACTCCTGAGGTTCCTCCATTGGTTTTGGTGGTTCCTCCAAGGTTGTGATGGTTTCCTTCTGGTTTTGATGGTTCCTGGTTTTGATGGTTCCTGGTTTTGATGGTTCCTTCCCATTTTTGATGTTCCATCCCTGTTGGTTACTTCCTGGTTTTGATGGTTTGTTTCCGTGGTGGCGCAGCTGTGGCGGCAGCTGGAGGAGCCCGGCCACGACGCCAGGTGGGTTCTGGGGATCCCTCAGATCCTCCTCCGTTCCTGAGGTTCCTTCATTGGTTTTGGTGGTTCCTCCAAGGTTGTGATGGTTTCCTTCTTGTTTTTGATGGTTTATTGCCATGTTTGATGTTCCCTTCCCATTTTTGATGGTATCTTCTTGGTTTTGATGGTTTCCTCCCATTTTTGATCGTTTCTTCCCTTTTTAGATGGTTCCTTCCTTCGTGGTTCCATCTGGGTTTTGATGGTTCCTTCCCATTTTTGATGGCTCTTTCTGATTTTTGATGGTTTCCTTCCCATTTTTCATGGTTCCCTCCTATTTCTGATGGTTCCCTCCCATTTTTCATGGTTCCTTCCTGGTTTTGATGGTTCCTTCCCCTTCCCATTTTTGATGGTTCCTCCCATTTTTGATGGTTCCTTCCCATTTTGGATGCTTTCTTTTCCTCCCCTTTTTTGATGTTTCCTCCCATTTCCCATGATTCCTCCCCATTTCCCCAGCCTGCGCGTTCTGGACATCACCGGCCTCCTGGATTCGGCGTCCGGCCGCGCTCTGGCCTGGATGAGCGGGTGGTCGGGCACGGTGACTTTGGCCAAGGCTTGCATGGAGGTGTCCAAGCACCAGCGGGAATTCCAGCGGCGCGGATCCAGGCGGCACAAAGGCCGCTCGGGCGCCGCCACGGCCGCGGCCGCTCCGCAGCCCCCGGGCGTCGACGTCCACGCCGACCTGTTCGTCAACGAGGCGTCCTACGGGGTCCTGCGCGACGCGCTGCAGCCCGGGGCCGCCGGCCTGCTGCGCCTCAAGTGCCGCGAGCTCCGAGCCGAGCAGCTCTCGGCGTCGGCCATCGTGGCCTTGCTGCGCTCCCTGGACCCGTCCTTCCTGCGCAGGGTGGATGTGAGGTTCAACAATCTGGGATTGAGCGGGCTCTCGGTGATCCTGCCGCACCTCGCGCGCTTCCCGGAGCTGCGCAGCCTCAAGCTCCAGTACAGCAACGTGGACGTGCGGCGCCCCACGCCCGAATCCGCCATCGGCATCCGGCGCCTGGCCGGGCAGCTGGGAATGCTGCCCAGCCTGCGCGAGCTCAACCTGGGATCCTCCCGGCTCTCCGGGAACCTGCGCCAGATCCTCTGGTGAGCTCCCGAGGGTTGGGGGGCTCGGGGGTCTTTCCCGGGATTTCATTGTCCCGACGTTCCCGTGATTCCGTTATTTGGATAATTCATCACTCAGTGATCCCATTGTCCCATCATTCCAAGATCCCAGAATTCCTTGGTTCCAGGATTCCCAAAGGTTGGTCTCCATGGTCTTGGAGGTCTTCTCCAATCTTGATGATCCCTTGCTTCCATGATTTCATTATCCCAATGTTCCCATGATTCTGTTATCCCGATAGTTCGTGACTCAGTGATTCCATGATCCCAAAATTCTGTGATTCCAAGATTCTCAAAGGCTGAACTTGATGATCTTGGAGGTCTTCTCCAATCTTAGTGATCCCATCATTCCAGGATTTCATTATCCCGATATTTCCATGATCCCACCATTCCCTCATACCAATAGATTATCACTCAACGATTCCATTATCCCATAATTCCATGATTCCAAGATTCCCAAAGGTTGGGCTCGAGGGTCTTGGAGGTCTTCTCCAATCTTAATGATCCCTTGATTCCAGAAATTCATGATCTCTTTGTTCCCATGATTCCACGATTCCATTGTCACAATAGTTCACGACTCAGTGATTCCATGATCCCAGAATTCCATGATCCCAAACTTTTGTGATTCCAAGATTCTCAAAGGCTGAACTTGATGATCTTGGAGATTTTTTCCAACTTAAGTGATCCCATAATTCCAGGATTTCATTATCCCAACATTCCCATGATCCCATCATCCCAATAGTTTATCACTCAAAGATTCCATTATCCCATAATGCCGTGATACCATAATTCTGCCATTCCAAGATTCCCAAAGGTTGGGCTCGATGGTCTTGGAGGTCTTCTCCAATCTTAATGATCCCTTGATTCCATGATTTCATTATCCCAACATTCCCATGATTCTGTTATCCCAATAGTTCGTGACTCAGTGATTCCATGATCCCAGAATTCCATGATCCCAGAATTCCATGATTCCAGGATTCTCAAAGTCCTAACCTGACAATCTTGGAAGTCTTTTCCAATCTCAGCAGCCCCATGATTCCCGGATTTTATTATCCCAACATTCACAAGATCCCGTGGTTCTGTTATCCCAATAATTCATGACTCAGCCATTGTATTACCCCAGAATTCCATGATCCCAGAATTCCAGCAGTCTCAAAGGTCAGGCTCGATGGACTTTCCCAACCTGAGTGATCCCACGGCTCCAGGATTTCATTATCCCAATGTTCCCACGATTCCATTATCCTGTTGTCCCAATAGTTGACAACTCAAAGATTCCATCATCCCATAATTCCATGATCCCAGAATTCCCCGATTCCAAGATTCCCAAGGTTTGTGCTCAATGGTTTTGGAGATCTTTTCCAACCTTAATGATCCCAGGTTCCCATAGTTCTGTTATCCCAACAGTTTATGACTCCATTCTCCCATAAATTCAAGATTCCATCATTCCTTAATTCTAAGATTCCCTAAGGTTGGGCTCGATGGTCTTGAGCATCTTTTCCAACCTGGATGATCCATTGATTTCAGGAATTCATTATCCCAATGTTCCCATAATCCCATGGTTCCGTTGTCCCAATAGTTGACAACTCAAAGATTCCATCATCCCATAATTCCATGATCCCAGAATTCGGCGATTCCAAGATTCCCGAGGTTTGGGCTCGATGGTCTTGAGGATCTTTTCCAACCTTAACGATCCCAGGTTCCCATGATCCCGTTATCCCAATAGTCCATGACTCCATAACTCCGTGATCCCATAATTCCTTGATTCCAGGATTCCCAAAGGTTGGATTTGATGATGTCAGACAATGGCTCCATGACCTCATAACTCCATGATCCCGTAATTTCATGGCTCCATGATCCCAACACCCCATAACCCCACAGTTCCATGACCCCACAATTCCATGATTCTCAAAGGTAAAACCTGACGTTCTTGGAGATCCTTCCCAACTTCAGCCATTCCATAATTCCATGACCCCACAATCTCATGGATCCATAATTCCATAACTCCATGCTCCCGTGATCCTCAAATGTCAAACCTGATGGTCTCAGAGACATTTCCCAACCTGAGTCATTCCATAATTCAGTGACCTCAAAATCCCAGGATTTCCAGGGGTCAAACTGGATGTTCTTGGAGCTCTTTCCCAACTTCAGTCATTCCACAGTTCCATGGCTCCCTGATCCCATAACTCCATGATTCCCAAACCTTGACCTTGATGGTGTTGGAGACCTTTCCTGACCTGAGTAATTCCATGATTCCATGACCCCATCATTCCAAAATCCCAGGATTTCAGAGCTCAAACTCGATGTTCTTGGAGACCTTTCCCAACCACAGCCATTCCATAACTCCATGACCCCATCATTCCAAAATCCCGGGATTTTCAGAGCTCACACTCGATGTTCTTGGAGACCTTTCCTAAACTCAGTCATTCCATGATCCCATCACTCCATCATTCCAAAATCCCGGGATTTTCAGAGCTCACACTCGATGTTCCTGGAGCTCTTTCCCCGCGTGTTCCCACCCAACCCTGACCTGTCCCTTTTCCCTGCCCGCAGCGACCTCCAGGCGCTGCTGGAAAGCTTGGAATTGGCCTTCTGCTCCCTCGCTCCCGCCGACCTCGCCTTCCTCTCCCACAGAGTCTCTGCACGGCTCCAGAGCCCTGGGATCCATCCCAGCATTCCATGGTCCCACATTCCACAATTCCATGGATTGTGGCCCCAGATCCCAAGACCCCAGAACTCCATGATCCCACATCCCATAACTCCATGATTCCCAAACCTTGACCTTGATGGTGTTTGAGACCTTTCCTGACCTGAGTAATTCCATGATTCCATGACCCCATCATTCCAAAATCCCAGGATTTTCAGAGGTCAAACTTGGTTTTCTTGGAGACTTCTCCCAACCTCTGCCATTCCACAATTCCATGGCTTTGTGATCCCATAACTCCATGATTCTCAAACCTTGAACTTGATGGTCTTGGAGACCTTTCCTGACCTGAGTAATTCCATGATTCCATGACCCCATCATTCCAAAATCCCAGGATTTTCAGAGGTCAAACTTGGTTTTCTTGGAGACTTCTCCCAACCTCTGCCATTCCACAATTCCATGGCTCCCTGATCCCATAACTCCATGATTCTCAAACCTTGAACTTGATGGTCTTGGAGACCTTTCCTGACCTGAGTAATTCCATGGTTCCATGACCCCATAACTCCAAAATCCCAGGATTTTCAGAGCTCAAACTCGATGTTCTTGAAGTTCTGCCCCAACCTCTGCCATTCCACAATTCCATGGATCCATGATCCCATAACTCCACGATTCCCAATCCTTCAACTTGATGTTCTTGGAGCTCCTTCCCAACCTTCATCATTCCATAACTCCATGACCCCATAGCTCCAAAATCCCGGGATTTTCAGAGCTCAGACTTGATGTTCTTGGAGACCTTTCCCAACCTCAGGCATTCCATAACTCCATGACCCCATGATCCCACAATTCCATGACTCTCAAACCTTGACCTTGATGGTCTTGGAGCTCCTTCCCAACCACACCCAGCCCACAATCCCACGATCGCACGGATGCACTCCCAGCTCTCATTCCTCCCGAATCCCACCCAACCCTGACCTGTCCCTTTTCCCTGCCCGCAGCGACCTCCAGGCGCCGCTGGAAAGCTTGGAATTGGCCTTCTGCTCCCTCGCTCCCGCCGACCTCGCCTTCCTCTCCCAGAGCTTCCACGCGCCGGCCCTCAAGCGCCTGGACCTGAGCGGCCACGACTTCTCCCAGGGCCTGCTGGAGCCGCTGCGGCTGCTCCTGGAGGAGACCTCGGCCTCGCTGCTGCACCTGGATCTCAGGGAATGCCGCGTGGCCGACTCCCACCTGGACGCGCTGCTGCCGACGCTGCGCCACTGCTCCCGCCTGCGCTTCCTGGGACTCTACGGCAACTCCCTGTCCACGGCCGCGCTCAGGGATCTGCTCCACAGAACCCTGGAGCTGCGCGAGCTGCGCCTGGTGGTCTATCCCTGCCCCGTGGATTGCTACAAGCCGGGGCCGCCGCGCTCTGACGGAGATTTGGGGGATGCGGTGGATGAGGAGCTGCTGGCGGAGGTGCAGGTGGAGTTCATGCGGGTGTTGGAGAGCTCCGGGCGGAGCGACCTCGTGTGGAGCTCCAACCCCCGCGGGCACGGAGGGCTCGACTTCTTCTCGTTGTGATGGGGGGGAAAAGGTGCTGCGCCCCAAAATGCAAATCCTGCATCCCAAAATTCCCAAATCCTTCATCCCAAACTCCAAACCCTTCATCCCAAAATCCAAATCCTTCACCCCAAATTCCAAATCCTTCGCCCCAAAATCCAAATCCTGCACCCACAAAATTCATCCCCAAAACCAAATCCTTCACCCCAAATTCCAGATCCGTCACCCCAAACTCAAAAACCTGCATGCCAAAGCCCAAATGCTTCACCCCAAAATCCAAATCCTTCAACCCAAAATTCATCCCAAAATCCAAATCCTTTGCCCCAAAATTCATCCCAAAGCCCAAATCCTTCACCCCAAAGCCCAAATCCTTCACCGCAAAATTCATCCGAAAACCCAAACCCTTCACCCCAAAATCCAAATTCTTCACCCCAAATTCCAAATCCTTCACCCCAAATTCCAAATCCTTCGCCCCAAAATCCAAATCCTGCACCCACAAAATTCATCCCCAAAACCAAATCCTTCACCCCAAATTCCAGATCCGTCACCCCAAACTCAAAATCCTGCATCCCAAAGCCCAAATCCTTCGCCCCAAAATCCAAATCCTTCACCCCAAAATTCACCCCAAAATTCATCCCGAATTCCAAATCCTTCATCCCAAAATTCACCCCAAAATCCAAATCCTTCATCCCAAAATTCACCCCAAAATTCATCCCGAATTCCAAATCCTTCATCCCAAAATTCATCCCAAATTCCAAATCCTTCACCCCAAAATCCAAATCCTGCTCCCCAAAATCCAAATCCTGCACCCACAAAATTCATCCCAAAAACCAAATCCTTCATCCCAAAATCCAAATCCTTTCCCCCCCAAATTCATCCCAAAATCCAAATCCTTCACCCCAAATTCCGAACCCTTCATCTCAAAATCCAAATCCTTCACCCCAAAATTCCAAATCCTTCACCCCAAATTTCATCCCAAAATCCAAATCCTTCACCCCAAATTTCTGATCCGTCACCCCAAACTCAAAATCCTGCATCCCAAAGCCCAAATGCTTCACCCCAAAATCCAAATCCTTCACCCCAAAATTCACCCCAAAATCCAAAACCTTCATCCCAAAATTCATCCCAAAGCCCAAATCCTTCACCCCAAAATTCAAACCCTTCACCCCAAAATCCAAATTCTTCATCCCAAAATCCTTCATCCCAAAGTTCCCAAATACTTCCAAATCCTTCATCCCAGAAAACAAATCCTTCACCCCAAAATCCTTCACCCCAAAATCCAAATCCTTCACCCCAAAATTCACCCCAAAATTCCAAAACCTTCACCCCAAAATCCAAACCCTTCACCCCAAAATTCCACCCCATCTCATTTTTCCCTTTATTTTGGTGCTTCCCCACCCGGTTTTTATATTTTTTACCCCCTCCTGATGTTTTGTGTTTTATTTAATATTTTTTCCCCCACCCCGATGTTTTGCGTTTTATTTTATATTTTGTGGTTTATTTTATATTTTTTATCCCACACCAATGTTTTGTGGTTTATTTTATATTTTGTGTTTTATTTTATGTTTTGTGTTTTATTTTATATTTTGTGTTTTATTTTATGTTTTGTGATTTTATTTTATATTTTTTACCCCAACCCTGACATTTTCTGTTTTATTTTAGGGTTTTCCACCCAGTTTGGGGTTTTTCCCAAAGTTTTTCACGGAAGTTTCGTTGCTGTGTCCGGAGGGGAAAGTTCTGGAATGTCCTGAATTGCTGGGAGACGTTATTTAATTAGGGAATAAATGTTAATTAATGATTTATCAGGAATTGGTTATTCATTAATGAGCTGCCACCACCCAAATCCTTCATCCCAAAATCCAAACCCTTCACCCCAAAATCCAAATCCAAATCCCAAAATCCAAACCCTTCACCCCAAAATCCAAATGCCAAATTCCAAACCCTTCACCCCAAAATCCAAATCCCAAAATCCAAACCCTTCACCCCAAAATCCAAATCCTTCATCCCAAATCCCCAAATCCTTCATCCTAAATTCTGAAATCTCCCATCCCAAATTCCTGAATCTTTTATCCCAAATCCTTGATCCAAAAATCCCAAATCCTTTACCCCAAATCCCCCAAATCCCCCAAACCCTTCATCCCATATTCTTGATCCAAAATTCCCAAACTCCTCATTCCAAATTCCCAAATCCTTCATCCCAAAAATCCCCAAATCCTTCATCCCAAATCCCCAAATCCTTCACTTCAAATTCCCAAACCCTTCATCCCAAATTCCCAAATCCCTCATCCCAAATCCCCAAACCCTTCCTCCAAAATCCCAAAATCCTTGATCCAAAAATCCCAAATCCTTCATCCCAAATCCCCAAATCTTTTATCCCAAATTCCCCATCCCAAATTCCCAAACCCTTCATCCTAAAACCCCAAACCCTTCCTCCAAAATCCCAAAATCCTTGATCCAAAGATCCCAAATCCCAAATCCCCCAAACCCTTCATCCCAAATTCCCAAATTGTTCATCCCAAATCCCCCAAATCCCAAATCCTCAGTTCCTTCATCCCAAATTCCCAAATCCTTCATCTCAAATCTCCCATCCCAAAAATCCCCAAATCCTTCACTGCAAATTCCCAGACCCTTCATCCCAAATCCCCAAACCCGTCATCGCAAATCCTTCACTCCAAGTTCCCAAATCTTTGATCCCAAATTCCCAAATCCTTCATCCCAAATCCCCAAACCCTTCCTCCAAAATCCCAAAATCCTTGATCCAAAGATCCCAAATCCCAAATCCCAAATCCTCAGATCCTTCATCCCCAATTCCCAAATCCTTCATCTCAAATCCCCAAACCTGTCATCCTAAATCCCCAAATCCTTCCTAGAAAATCCCAAAATCCTCGATCCAAAATCCCAAACCCTTCATCCCAAATCCCCCAAATCCCAAATCCTCAGATCCTTCATCCTAAATTCCCAAATCTTTTATCCCAAATCTCCCATCCCAAATCCCCAAATCCTTCATTCCAAATCCCAAAATCCTTCAATCCAAAGATCCCAAATCCTTCATCCCAAATCCCCCAACCCTTCATTCCAAATCCCCAAATCCCAAATCCCAAATCCTCAGATCCTTCATCCCAAATTCCCAAATCCTTTGTCTCAAATCTCCCACCCCAAAAATCCCCAAACCCTTCCTCCCAAATCCCAAAATCCTTGATCCAAATCCCCAAACCCTTCATCCCAAATCCCCAAATCCCTCATCCCAAATCCTTGACTCCAAATCCCCAAATCTTTGATCCCAAACCCCCAAACCCTTCATCCCAAATCCCAAAATCCTTGATCCAAAGTTCCTGAATCCTTCATCCCAAATATCCCACCGCAAATTCTTCATCCCAAATTCCGAAACCCTTCATCCTAAATCCCCAAACCCTTCCTCCAAAATCCCAAAATCCTCGATCCAAAGATCCCAAATCCCAAATCCCCCAAACCCTTCATCCCAAACCCCCAAATCTTTTATCCCAAATCCCCAAATCCCAAATCCCCCAAATCCCAAATCCTCAGATCCTTCATCCCAAATTCCCAAACCCTTCCTCCAAAATCCCAAAATCCTCGATCCAAAGATCCCAAATCCCAAATCCCCCAAACCCTTCATCCCAAATCCCCAAATCCCTCATCCCAAATCCCCAAATCTTTTATCCCAAATCCCCCAAATCCCAAATCCCAAACCCGCGACAGGAACGGGGGAAATTCTGGGATCAGTGTCAGGGATTTTGGGGCGTTGATTATTGGGGTTTTTTGGGGTTTTTTTGCTGATTTTTTGGGGTTTTTTGGGGTTTTTTGGGGGTTTTGTTGATGGTTTTTGGTGATTTTTCGGGTGTTTTAATGAAGATTTTTTTTAGGTTTTCTGATGTTTTTTTGGGGCTTTCTGGGGTGTTTTTGGGGTTTTCTTTTCATGGTTTTGGGAGCTTTTATGGTTTTTTTTTTCTGGTTTTATTTGGGTTTTTCCAGTATTTTTTAATGGTGGTTTAGTGGGGTTTTGGAGGATTTCAGGGGTTTTTTTGGGGTGTTTTTGGATGGTTTTTTGCCATTTTTTGTTGGTTTTATCACGATTTTTTGAAGTGTTATTGGTGATTTTTCTGGAAATTTTTTGGTGATTTTTGGGGTTTTTTTAGGGGTTTTTAAAGGTTTTTCCCAATGGGATTTTGGGGTTTCTTTGGGGTTTTTCTGGAAATTTTTTAATAATTTTTGAGTGGTTTTTCAGGATTTTTTAGGTTTTTTTAAAGGTTTTTCCCAATGGAATTTTGGGGTTTCTTTGGGGTTTTTTTGGGTTTTTTTGGTTTTTTTTTTTTTTTTTTTTGTGGTTTTTTGGCGTTTTCTTTGAGGGTTTTTTGGTGCTTTTTGGGGTTTTTTTTGGGTTTTTCCTGTCTTATTTGGGTTTTTTTTCCAGTATTTTTTAACAGTGGTTTATTCAGATTTTTTGGGGATTTTTTGGTGTTTCTTGGCAGATTTTGGGTGGCATTTTCGATGGTTTTTTTGCCATTTTTTGGTGGTTTTATCACGATTTTTTGAAGTGTTATTGGTGATTTTTCTGGAAATTTTTTGGTGATTTTTGAGTGGTTTTTTTGGGGTTTTTAAAGGTTTTTCCCAATGGGATTTTGGGGGTTTTTTTGGGTTTTTCTGGTGCATTTTTGGGGGTTTTTTTGAGGTTTTTTTTGGTGCTTTTTGGGGTTTTTTTTTGGGGTTTTTCCTGTCTTATTTGGGTTTTTTCCAGTATTTTTTAACAGTGGTTTATTCGGGTTTTTGGGGGATTTTTTGGTGTTTCTTGGCAGATTTTGGGTGGGATTTTCGATGGTTTTTTTGCCATTTTTTGGTGGTTTTGTCACGATTTTTTGAAGTGTTATTGGTGATTTTTCTGGAAATTTTTTTGTGATTTTTGAGTGGTTTTTTTGGGGTTTTTAAAGGTTTTTCCCAATGGGATTTTGGGGGTTTTTTTGGGTTTTTCTGGTGCATTTTTGGGGGTTTTTTTGAGGTTTTTTTTGGTGCTTTTTGGGGTTTTTTTTTGGGGTTTTTCCTGTCTTATTTGGGTTTTTTCCAGTATTTTTTAACAGTGGTTTATTCGGGTTTTTGGGGGATTTTTTGGTGTTTCTTGGCAGATTTTGGGTGGGATTTTCGATGGTTTTTTTGCCATTTTTTGGTGGTTTTGTCACGATTTTTTGAAGTGTTATTGGTGATTTTTCTGGAAATTTTTTTGTGATTTTTGAGTGGTTTTTTTGGGGTTTTTAAAGGTTTTTCCCAATGGGATTTTGGGGGTTTTTTTGGGTTTTTCTGGTGCATTTTTGGGGGTTTTTTTGAGGTTTTTTGCTGATTTTTGGGGGTTTTTTTTGGGTTTTTCCTGTCTTATTTGGGTTTTTTCCAGTATTTTTTAACAGTGGTTTATTCGGGTTTTTGGGGGATTTTTTGGTGTTTCTTGGCAGATTTTGGGTGGGATTTTCGATGGTTTTTTTGCCATTTTTTGGTGGTTTTGTCACGATTTTTTGAAGTGTTATTGGTGATTTTTCTGGAAATTTTTTGGTGATTTTTGAGTGGTTTTTTAGGGGTTTTTAAAGGTTTTTCCAATGGATTTTTGGGGTTTTTTGGTGGCTTTTTTTGGTGGTTTTGGGGTTGTTTTGGGTTTTTTCCAGTGTTTTTAATCGTGGTTTTGTGGGGTTTTTTTAGTGGGTTTTTGGGATATTTTGGAATTTTTTTGCTTTTTTTTTTTTGAGTTTCCATGGAGATTTTTTGGGAATTTTTTTTTTGTGTGATTTTTCACATTTTTGGCAGATTTTTATGGACTTCTTTAGGGATTTTTCAGCTTTTACTCCATTTTTTTGGGTGATTTTTGGGGTTTTTCAAGCGGCATTTTGGGGTTTTTTCTCTGTTTTTTTTCAGGTGTTTTTTTATATTGGTTTTGTAGGGTTTTATCGAGGATTTTTGGTGTTTTTTGGGGTGTTTTGGATGGGTTTTTGCCATTTTTTAGGGTTTACATGGAGATCTTTGGGGTGCTTTTTTTCTGGATTTTTTTTTTTTTTTTGTGATTTTTGGATTTTTTTCAAATTTTTTTGGTGTGTTTTTGTGGTTTTTCCAGTGATTTTTTTGGGCTTTCTTTGAGGTTTTTTTGGTTCCATTCTGGGGTCGTTTGGGATTTTTTTTTTTTGAGTTTTTTTTGAGGTTTTTGGGGTTTTTCTGGTGGATTCTTGGTGCTTTTCATGGAGATTTTTTGGTGTTTTCGGGGCTTTTTTTGGGGTTATTTTGAGCATTTCTGAAGTAGTTTTGGACATTCTCATGATGGTTTTGGGTTTTTTTGGGGAGGATTTTCCCATTTTTATTTGTATTTTTTCAGGTGTTTTTTATCCTGGTTTTAGTGGGGTTTTTTTGAGGGTTTTTGGTGTTTTTTGGGGTGTTTTGGATGGGTTTTTGCCATTTTTTGGGGTTTACATGGAGATGTTTTGGGGTTTTTTTCTGGATTTTTTTTGTGATTTTTGGATTTTTTTCAAATTTTTTTTGGTGTGTTTTTTGTGGTTTTACCAGTGATTTTTTTGGGCTTTCTTTGAGGTTTTTATTGTTCCATTCTGGGGTCGTTTGGGATTTTTTTTTTTTGAGTTTTTTTTGAGGTTTTTGGGGTTTTTCTGGTGGATTCTTGGTGCTTTTCATGGAGATTTTTTGGTGTTTTCGGGGCTTTTTTTGGGGTTATTTTGAGCATTTCTGAAGTAGTTTTGGACATTCTCATGATGGTTTTGGGTTTTTTTGGGGAGGATTTTCCCATTTTTATTTGTATTTTTTCAGGTGTTTTTTATCCTGGTTTTAGTGGGGTTTTTTTGAGGGTTTTTGGTGTTTTTTGGGGTGTTTTGGATGGGTTTTTGCCATTTTTTGGGGTTTACATGGAGATGTTTTGGGGTTTTTTTCTGGATTTTTTTTGTGATTTTTGGATTTTTTTCAAATTTTTTTTGGTGTGTTTTTTGTGGTTTTACCAGTGATTTTTTTGGGCTTTCTTTGAGGTTTTTATTGTTCCATTCTGGGGTCGTTTGGGAGGGTTTTTTTTGAGGTTTTTGGTTTTTTTTTCTGGTGGATTCTTGGTGCTTTTCATGGAGATTTTTTGGTGTTTTCGGGGCTTTTTTTGGGGTTAGTTTGAGCATTTCTGAGGTAGTTTTGAACATTCTCAAATGTTTTTTTGGGCGGCTTTTTCCATTTTTATTTGTATTTTTATTTGTATTTTTTCAGGTGTTTTTTATCCTGGTTTTAGCAGGGGTTTTTTGGAGGATTTTTGGTGGTTTTGGACTTTTTTGGGGATTTTTGGACTTTTTTTGCCTTTTTTTAAAGGATTAAATTCTAATGAAGGCTCAAATCCCCATTAACAACCAAATCCAAATTAACATTCAGCTCCAAATTAACAAAGGGAACAATTAATCAGGTTAATTAATTAGGGCAGTGCCTTTGAAGCAGGTGACGAAGTTCTTGATTTTGGTGTCATCCAGAAAAATCCTCCAAAAGGTCGAGTTTTCCCAAAAAAAAAACCCTGGAATTTTTCTCTGGGATGGATTTGGGATCTGTCCTGGATCCTTTTGGGTTTTTTTTTAGGGGATTTGCCCCGGAATTTTTGGGAATGTTTTTGGGATCTGCTCCGAGTCCATGGAAAGATTTTTTTTTTTTGGGGGGGGTTCCTTTGGAATCTGAGCGGGATTTGTGTGGGAGCTGGCCGGGATCCAGCTGAGATTTGTTTGGGATTTATTTGGGTTTAATCTGGGTTTAATCAGGGTTTAATCGAGGTTTAATCCGGAATTATTTCGGGATCTTGAGCAGGATCCTCCCGGGATTTCTGTGGGATCCTCGCTGCCATTTTTTCGGGATCTGCCCAGAATCCTGTTGGGATCCATTGCCCAAAACCCCGTCCCGACCCCCTTATCGATCTTTTATCAATTCCTATCGATCCCTTATCAATTCCTTATCGATCCCTTATCGATTCCTTATCAATCTCCCTTCACTTGTCCTTGGTGATCTACGTAATAAAAATAAACGTGGATTCCCGGCCGCAGCATCGCTCCCCCCACCCTCATCGCGACCCCCGACAGGGCCGGGCCCCCTCCATGTCGCGACAGGAGACAGCGACAGCCAAGGCCGCGCCACCCGGAAGTGGCCACATGGGGGACCGCAATGTGTAAGCACCTCAAGTGGTGCGCCGGTGAAAAGGTTCCGGGCGGAAGCGGAAATTGAAGGAGAAGGGCCGGGGGTTCGCCCGGTTATAGGGGACCCTATAAATCTCTAAATCCTATGGGATCTTTCTAGAAACCCCTCAGAGCTTCTCTATGGGGGCTCAAAGCCATAAAAAGCTTCAGCGACCCCATAAAAATCCCCTTATAGGCTTCTATAGGGCCGCGCCCCCTCATAGATGCGCCCCCCCACGGCGGCTTCCCGCCATTTTGCCCTCAGCGCCCTCAGAGCCCCAGAGGCGACGGGAAAAAGCTCCGGGATGAGGGAAAAAGTTGAAAAATGAGGCGGAAAAATCTCGGGCTGAGGGAAAATGTTGGAAAATGAGGCGGAAAAAGCAGCGGGGTGAGGGAAAAAGTTGAAAAAATGACGCGGAAAAAGGTAGAAAAATAGCGGGGATGGGGGGGGAGAAATAGCGGGATGAGGGGGAAATTGGAACATGAGGGGGGAAATCGGAACATGAGGGGAAAAAGTGGAAAAAGAGGGGGGAAAACATCAGGATGAGGGAAAAAGCACTGGGATAAGGGTGAAAAGATGAAAATTAGGTGAAAAACAACAAAAAAAAAGGGGGATAAGTGATGAAATGAGATAAAAACTCAGGAAAATCAGGTGGGAAAACACTGGGCTGAGGGGAAAGCCACTGGGATAAGGGAGAAAAATACAAAAATTAAATTAAAAACAAAATAAAAAGGAGGGGAAACCACCAGGATGAGGGGAAAAGCACTGGGATAAGGGGAAAATATCTAAGTTAGATGAAAAACAAACAAAAAAAAGAGGGGGATAAGTAATGAAATGAGGTAAAAACGCAAGAAAATCAGGTGGGGAAACACTGGGCTGAGGGGAAAGCCACTGGGATAAAGGAGAAAAATACAAAAATTAAATTAAAAACAAAAAACTAAGGGGGGAAATAGCACCGAGATGAGGGGAATATCACTGGGATAAGGGGGAAAATATAAAAATGAGGTGAAAAACTAAAAAAAAATGAGGGGGATAAGTAATGAAATGAGGTAAAAACCCAGGAAAATCAGGTGGGAAAACACTGGGCTGAGGGGAAAGCCACTGGGATAAAGGGGAAAAATATCAAAATTAGGTGAAAAACAAAATAAAAAGGAGGGGAAACCACCAGGATGAGGGGAAAACCACTGGGATAAGGGGAAAAATATAAAAATGAGGTGAAAAATTAAAAAAAATGAGGGGGATAAGTAATGAAATGAGGTAAAAACCCAGGAAAATCTGGTGGGAAGAAAATGGGCTGAGGCAAAAAATTTGAAAATGAGATGGAAAAAAACTGGGATGAGGGGAAAATTATTGGGATAAGGGGAAAAATATTCAAATTATGTAAAAATCTAAGGGGATAAAGCCCAGAACACCAAAATGAGGGGGAAAATATCAAAATTTCTTCCTCTTTTTTCCCCTATTTTTTCCTGGCATTTTCCCCATTTCCCCCCCATTTTCCCCCCATATTTTCCCACCCTATTTTCCCCTTTTTTTCCCCATTTTTTCCCCATATTTTCACCATTTTTTCACCGATTTTCCCCATTTTTTCCCTATTTTTTCCCCATTTTTTCCCCCGTTTTCCCACTGATTTTCCCCATATTTTCCCCATATTTTCCATTTTTCCCGTTTCCCCCAGGAGCGCTGGTTCTGGCGGGTGCGGGGGGGTTCCCCCTCCCCATCGGCCAATTCTGGGCCGGGCTCCCCCCGAGCATCGACGCCGCCCACGAGCGCAGCGACGGCAAATTCGTCTGCTTCAAAGGTGAAATTCGGATTTTATTGGGGTTTATTGGGACTTATTTGGGTTTTATTGGGATTAAATTGGGATTTAATTGAGATTTATTGGGATTTATTGGGATTTAATTGGATTTCATTGGGGTTTAATTGGGTTTTATTGGGATTTAATTCAGATTTTATTCGGATTTATTTGGGTTTTATTGGGATTTAATTGGGATTTATTGGGGTTTAATTGGGGTTTTTTGGGGTTTAATTGGGTTTTATTGGGATTTAATTGGATTATATTGGGGTTTAATTGGATTTAATTTGATTTCATTGGGATTTAATGGGATTTTATTGGGATTTAATGGGATTTTATTGGGGTTGATTTGGGGCACGAGCGCAGCGACGGCAAATTCGTCTGCTTCAAAGGTTTCATTCTGATTTCATTCGATTTATTGGGGTTTAATTGGGGTTTAATTCAATTTATTTGGATTTAATTGGATTTTATTGGATTTTATTGGGATTTAATTGGGTTTAATTGGGGTTTATTGGGATTTATTGGGATTTAATTGGGTTTTATTGGGATTTGAATGGGTTTTATTGAGATTAAATTGGATTTTATTAGGATTTAATTCAGATTTTATGGGATTTTATTGGGATTTAATTGGGATTTAATTGGGATTTTAATTGGATTTTATTGGGGTGTAATTGGGATTTTTTGGAATTTATTGGATTTTATTGGGATTTAATTGGGGTTTAATTGGATTTTATTGGGATGTAATAAGGTTTTATTGGGGTTTAATTGGATTTTATTGGGATTTAATTGGGGTTTATTGGGATTTAATCCAGATTTTATTGGGTTTTATTGTAATTTATTGGGATTTAATTGGGTTTTATTGGGTTTTATTGGGGTTTAATTGGGTTTTATTGGGGTTTATTCGATTTTATTGGGGTTGATTTGGGGCACGAGCGCAGCGACGGCAAATTTGTCTGCTTCAAAGGTTCAAATTCAGATTTAATCGGGGTTTATTGGGGTTTTATTGGATTTAATTGGGATTTTATTGGGGTTTAATTGGGTTTTATTGGGTTTTATTGGGTTTTATTGGGATTTCATTGGATTTAATTGGATTTAATTGGGTTTTATTAGGGTTTTATTGGGGTTTATTGGGTTTTAATTGGGTTTTATTGCTATTTTATTGGGATTTCATTGGATTTAATTTGGATTTAATTGGGTTTTATTGGGATTTAATTCGGATTTAATTGGATTTAATTGAGGTTTAATTGGATTGGGTAATTTTGGGCAGAATTTGGGTGAATTTTGAGCTGATTTTTTGGTTGATTTGAGGCAAATTTTGAGGTGAATTTTGAGCTGAATTTTTGGTCAATTCTGGGTGAATTTTGAGCTGAATTTTTGGTTGATTTTCGGTGAATTTTGAGCTGAATTTCGGGTAATTTTGGGCTGAATTTTGGTCTGAATTTAGGTGATTTTTGACCTGAATTTTGGGTAATTTTGGGCTTATTTTTGGGTGAATTTTGGGCTGAATTTTGAGCTGAATTTCAGGTAATTTTGGGCTGAATTTTGGTCTGATTTTAGGTGAATTTTGGGCTGAATTTGGGTGAATTTTGAGCTGAATTTTGGGTATTTTTGGGCTGAATTTTTTGGCATTTCTGGGTGAATTTTTGGCTGAATTTCGGGTAATTTTGAGCTGAATTTCGGGTAATTTTGGTCTGATTTTTAGGTGAATTTTGGTCAATTCTGGGTGAATTTTGGGCTGAATTTGGGTGAATTTTGAGCTGAATTTCGGGTAATTCTGGGCTGATTTTTGGTTGAATTTCAGGTAATTTTGGGCTGATTTTTGGTCTGATTTTTAGGTGAATTTTGGGCTGATTTTTGGGTGAATTTTTGGGTGAATTTCAGGTGAATTTTGGGGTGAATTTTGGTCAATTCTAGGTGAATTTTGGGCTGAATTTGGGTGCATTTTGAGCTGATTTTTGGGTGAATTTGGGTCTGATTTTCAGGTGAATTTCAGGTAATTTTGGGCTGAATTTTGAGCTGAATTTCAGGCAATTCTGGGTGAATTTTGGGCTGAATTTTGAGCTGAATTTCGGGTAATTTTGGGCTGAATTTCTGGTGAATTTTGGGCCGAATTTGGGTAATTTTTTCTCCTTTCCCTCAGGCTCCCGGCACTGGGTGTTCGACGAGGGCGCCTCCTCCCCGGGTACCCCCGGCCCCTGGCGGAGCTCGGCCGGGGCGTCCCCAGCGACCGCGTGGACGCCGCCCTGCTCTGGCTGCCCAGCGGCCACACCTACCTCTTCCGGGGCGACAAGTGCATCTGGAACCTTCCAGAACCTTCCGGGACATTCTGGAATTTTCTGGGATTTTTTGGGATTTTTTTCCCGGAGTTTTGGGGCTTTTTATGTACCTTCCAGGACCTGTCTGGGCTCTTTTTAGGCTCTTTTTGGGCTCTTTCTGCACCTTCTGGAACCTTCTCTGAACGTTTCTAAACCTTCCGGAACCTTCCGGGGCCTTCCAGAAATTTCTCCGATTTTTTGGAATTTTTTTCCAGAAAATTCTGCTCCTTTTATGCATCTTTCAGGACCTGTCTGTGCTCTTTTTGGGCTGTTTTTCGGCTCTTTCTGCACCTTCTGGAACCTTCTCTGAACCTTCTCTGAACCTTCCGGGACCTTCCAGGATCTTCTGGAACCTTCTCTGAACCTTCCAGAAATTTCTGGGATTTTTTGGGGATTTTTTTCCAGAAATTCCACTCTTTTTGTGCATCTTTCAGGACCTGTCTGGGCTCTTTTTGGGCTATTTCTGCACCTTCTGGGACCTTCTCTGAACCTTCCAGGACCTTCTCTGCACCTTCCGGAACATCCTGGAATTTTCTGGGATTTTTTGGGATTTTTTTCCCAGAGTTTTGCGGCTTTTTATGCATCTCTCAGGACCTGTCTGGGCTCTTTTTGGGCTGTTTTTCGGCTCTTTCTGCACCTTCCAGGACCTTTCTCCACCTTCTGGAACTTTCTCTGAATCTTCCGGGACTTTCCGGGTCCTTCCCGAATTTTCTGGGATTTTTTTCACGGAATTTTGGGGCTTTTTATGTACCTTCCAGGACCTGTCTGGGCTCTTTCTGGGCTATTGCTGCACCTTCCAGGACCTTTTCTAAACCTTTCTGTACCTTCTGGAACCTTCTCTGGACCTTCCGGGGCCTTCCCGAATTTTCTGGGATTTTTTGGGAATTTTTTGGGATTTTTTTCCCGGAATTTTGGGGCTTTTTATGTACCTTCCAGGACCTGTCTGTGCTCTTTTGGGCTGTTTTTCGGGTCTTTTTGCACCTTCCAGGACCTTTCTGGACCTTCCGGGACCTTCCTGAATTTTCTGGGATTTTCTGGGATTTTTTTCCCGGAATTTTGGGGCTTTTTATGTACCTTTCAGGACCTGTCTCTGCTACTTCTGGAACCTTCTGTGAACCTTTCTGCACCTTCCAGGACCTTTTCTGAACCTTCTCTGAACCTTCCGGGACCTTCCAGAAATTTCTGGGATTTTTTGGGATTTTTTTCCGGGAATTTTGGGGCTTTTTATGCATCTTTCAGGACCTGTCTCTGCTATTTCTGGGCTTTTTTGGGACCTTCCAGGACCTTTTCTACCCCAAATTTTTCCCACCCCTGAATCCCCCAAATTTTCCTAAAATTTCCCCCAAAATTCTTCCCAAAATCCCCTAAATTTTCCCCCAAATCCCCCACATTTTCTCCAAAATCCTCAAATTTCCTGCTAAAAAATCCCCAAATCCCCCAAATTTTTCCCCAAAATTCCTCCACAAATTCCCTCAAAAATCCCCAAATTTCCCCCCGAATTTTCCCCCCAAAAAATCCCCAAAATTCCTCTCTAAATCCCCCAAATATTCCCCAATTTCCTCCCAATTTTCCCCCAAATTCCCCAAAATTTTCCCCAAAATTTCCCCCCAAATTTTCCCCAAACTCCCCCAAAATTCCTCCCTAAATCCTCCAATTTTCCCGCAAATTTTCCCCCAATTTCCCCAAAAAAATTTCCCAAAATTCCTCCCTAAATCCCCCAAATTTTCCCCCAATTTTCCCCCAAATTTTCCCAAATTCCCCCAAAAATCCCTCCATAAATCCTCCAAGTTTTCCCCAATTTTCCCCCAAATTTCCCCCAAATTTTCCCTCCAAAAAATCCCCAAAATTTCTCCCTAAATCCTCCAGTTTTCCCCCAATTTCCCCCCAAATTTCCCCAAAAATTCCTCCAAGTTCCCTTCCTTATTTCCTCAATTTCCCCCAACTTTTCCCCAATTTTCCCCAAATTCCCCCCCCAAAAATCCCCAAATTCCCCCCCCAAAAATCCCCAAATATTCCCCAATTTTCCCCCAAATTTTCCCCAAATTTCCTCCCAATTTTCCCCCAAATTCCCCAAAATTTTCCCCAAAATTTTCCCCAAATTCCCCGAAAATTCCTCCCTAAATCCTCCAATTTTCCCCCAAATTTTCCCCCAATTTCCCCCCAAATTCCCCCAAAAATTCCCAAAATTCCTCCATAAATCCTCCAAATTTTCCCCAAAATTACCCCAAATTTCCCCCAATTTTTCCCCAAATTTCCCCCAATTTTTCCCAAATTCCCCCCAAAAATCCCCAAAATTCCTCCCTAAATCCTCTCAATTTTCCCCCAAACTTCCCCCAAAATCCCCCCAAATTTTCCCCCCAATTTTCCTACAATTTTTTCCAAATTTTCCCCCAATTTCCCCTCAATATTCCCCCAAATTTTCCCCAAAATTTCCCCCAATTTTTCTCCAAAATTTCCCAAAATTTTCCCCAATTTTCCCCCATATTTTCCCCCAAAATCCCTCCCTAAATCCACCAAATTCCCTCCAAATTTTCCCTTAAATTTCCCCGAATTTTCCCCAGAATTTCCCCAAATTTCCCCCATTTTTCCCCCAAATTTTCCGAAATTCCCAAAAAAAATCCCTTAAATTCCTCTCTAAGTCCCCCAAATTCCCCCCAAATTTTCCCTTAAATTTCCCCGAATTTTCCCCAATTTTCCCCCAAAATTTTCCCAATTTCCCCCCAAATTTCCCCCAAGTTTTTCCCCAATTTTCCCCAAATATTTCCCTAAATTTCCCCAAATTTTCCCCAATTTCTGCCCAAATTTCCCCCCTATTTCCCCCAAATTTTCCCTCAATTTTCCCCAAATTGTCCCCAAAATCCCCTCAAATTTTCCCTAAATTCCCCCCCCAATTTTCCCTCAAATTTTCCCCAATTTTTTCCAAATTTTCCCCCAATTTCCCCTCAATTTTCCGCCAAATTTTCCCAAATTCCCCCCAAAAAATCGCTGAAATTTCTCCCTAAATCCCCCAAATTTTCCCCAAAATTTCCCCCAAATTTCTCCCAATTTTCTCCAAAATTTCCCAAAATTTTCCGCAAAATTTTCCCCAATTTTCCCCCATATTTTTCCCCAAATTTCCCCAAAATTCCTCCCTAAATCCTCCAAATTTCCCCCAATTTTCCCCCAATTTTCCCCCTAAATTTCCCCCAATTTCCTCCAATTTCCCCCCAAATTTTCCCCCAATTTCTGCCCAAATTCCCCCCAAATTTTCCCAAAAATCCCCCCAATTTTCCCCCAATTTTCCCCAAATATTTCCTTAAATTTCCCCCAAATTCCCCAAAAAAATCCCCAAAATTCCTCCCTAAATTCCCCAAATTTTTCCCCATTTTCCCCCAAGTTTCCCCAAAATTTCCCCCCCAAAAAATCCCCAAAATTCCTCCCTAAATCCTCCAATTTTCCCTCAAATATTTCCCTAAATTTCCCCAAATTGTCCCCCCCATTTTCCCCAATTTCTGCCCAAATTTTCCCGAAATTCCCCCCAAATTTCCCCCAAATTTCCCCCAATTTTTCCCCAATTTTCCCCCAAATTTCCCCCATTTTTTCCCCAATTTTCCCCCAATTTTCCCCCAAATTTCCCCCATTTTTTCCCCAATTTTCCCCCAAATTTCCCAAATTTCCAATTTCCCCTAACCCAGGTATTACCGCCTGAACGAGGCTTTGGGCTCGGTGGACCCCGAGTACCCCAAGAGCATCGAGGTCTGCGGGGTCCCCCCGAGCCCCCGTGGAGCCTTCATGGGACCTGACGACGGTGAGACCCCAAAATTCACCCCAAAATTCACCCCAAAAATCCTCGAAAGTCCCAAAAAAATCGGCCAAAATTTGGGGATTTTTTTGGATTTTTTTGTGATTTTTTTGGTGATTTTTTGGGGATTTTTCGGGATTTTTTTGGGATTTTTTTGGGGATTTTTTGGGGATTTTTTTTATTTTTAAAGTAAATTTTTGGGATTTTTTTGGGATTTTTTGGGGGATTTATTTAGGTTTTTTTTTATTTTTAAAGTAATTTTTTGGGATTTTTTTTTTTGTTTTTTAAAGGACTTTTTTGGTATTTTTTGGGGATTGTTTTGCATTTTTAAAGGATTTTTTGGGGGATTTTTTGGGATTTTTTGAGGATATTTTGGGGATTTTTTTGGGATTTTTTGGGATTTTTAAAGGATTTTTTGGGGATTTTTTGGGGGATTTTTGGGGAATTTTTTTGGGATTTTTTGAGATTTATTTGGGAATTATTGGGATGTTTTTGGAGATTTTTTTGGGGGATTTTTTTGGGATTTTTTTTTATTCTTAAAGTAATTTTTTTGGGATTTTTTAGGTGATTTTTTGGGGATTTTTAAAGGATTTTTTTGGGATTTTTTGGGGGATTTTTGGGGAATTTTTTTGGGATTTTTTGAGATTTATTTGGGAATTGGGATTTTTTTGGAGATTTTTTTGGGGGATTTTTTTGGGATTTTTTTTTATTCTTAAAGTAATTTTTTTGGGATTTTTTAGGTGATTTTTTGGGGATTTTTAAAGGATTTTTTTAAGATTTTCTGGGGGATTTTTGGGGAATTTTTGGGGGATTTTTTGAGATTTATTTGGGAATTTTTGGGATTTTTTTTGAGATTTTTTTGGGGATTTTTTGAGATTTTTTTTATTTCTAAAGGATATTTTTGGGATTTTCGGAGGGATATTAGGGGGTTATTTTTGAGGATTTTTTGTTTTTTTTTTTTATTTTTGGGGATTTTTTGGGGGTTTCTCGAGGTCTGCGGGGTCCCCCCGAGCCCCCGCGGAGCCTTCATGGGACCCGACGACGGTGAGACCCCAAAATTCACCCCAAAAAATCAAAAAAATCCCAAAAATATCCCCCCAAAAATCCCCCAGAAATCCCTAAAAATATCCCCAAAAAACCCTGAAAAAATCTGAAAAAATCCCCCCAATATCCCCAAAAAAACCCCAAAAATCCCTTAAAAAGTTCTCAAAAAACCCTCAAAATTCCAAAAAAAATCGCCCCAAAAATTCCTTAAAAAATCCTCAAAAAATCCCCCCAAAAAATCCTCAAAAATTCCCCAAATAATCCCAAAATCTCCCCCAAAAATATCCCTCAAAAATCACCCAAAAATCATCAAAAATCCCCCCAAAAATCTCCCCAAAAAACCCTGAAAAAGTCTGAAAAAATCCCCCCAAAATAACCCAAAAAGTCCCCCAAAAATCCCCCAAAAACCTCAAAATTCCAAAAAAAATTCCCCCAAAATCCACAAAACATCCCCCAAAAAATCCGCAAAAAAATTCTCAAAAATCCCACAAAAAAATCTTCCAAAAAATCTTCAAAAATCCCCAAAAAATCACCAAAAATTCCCCCCAAAAATCCCTCAACCCCCCCCAAAAAATGAGTCCAAGAATCCCCACAAAGTCTCCCAAAAAATCCCTCAAATCCCACAAAAAAAATCTCCCAAATAATCCCCAAAAAATGCCCCCAAATCCTCCAAAAAATCCCCCCAAAAATGCATCCAAAATTCCCCTAAAAAGCCCCCCAAAATCCCCCCAAAATCTCCAAAATTCACCCCACAAAGAAAAAAAAATTCCCAAAAAAATTCCCAAAAAAATCCCCGAAAAATCCCTCAAAAAATAAAAAAAAAATCCCCAAACAATTTGGGATTTTTGGGGGATTTTTTGGGGATTATTTGGGGATTTTTTGGTGATTTTTTGTTTTATTTATTTTAAAGGATTTTTTGGGGGATTTTTGAGGACTCTTTTTTTTTAATTTTAAAGGATTTTGTGGGGGATTTTTTTGTATTTTTTTGGGATTTCTTTTTTGGGATTTTTTGGTTTCCTTTTTTTTTGACGTTTAAAGGATTTTTTTGGGAATTTTTGGGGGGATTTTTTGCGAATTTTTGCGAATTTTTTTTGTTTTCTTTGGGATTTTTTGGGGGGACTTTGGGGATTTTTTGGGGGGAATTTTTGGGATTTTTTTTATTTTTAAAGGATTTTTTGAGGAATTTTTGGGGATTTTTAAATTAGGTTCTTGGGATGTTTTTAGTGATTTTTTGGGATTTTTTTTTTTACTTTTAAAGGATTTTTTGGGGGGATTTTTGGGGATTTTTAAGGCATTTTTTTTGTGTTTTATTTAATTCTTTTAAAGGATTTTTTTGGGGATTTTTGGGGATTTTTTAGGGATTTTTTTGCGGGTTTTTTTAAAATTTTTTAAAGGATTTTTTGAGGATTTTTTGGGGGATTTTTGGGGATTTTTTAGGGATTTTTTTGTGTTTTATTTAATTTTTTTAAAGGATTTTTTGGGGGATTTTTGAGGGATTATTTGGGCTTTTTTTGGGGATTTTTTAGAGATTTTTTGGGTTTTTTATAAATTTTTTAAAAGGATTTTTTGGGGGATTTTTGGGGATTTTTTAGGGATTTTTTGGTTTTTTTTTTAAATTTTTTAAAGGATTTTTTGGGGATTTTTTGGGGGATTTTTTGGGCTTTTTTTGGGATTTTTTGGGGGATTTTTGGGGATATTTTAGGGATTTTTTTGTGTTTTATTTAATTTCTTTAAAGGATTTTTTGGGGCATTTTTGGGGCATTTTTGGGGATGTTTTAGGGATTTTTTTGGTGTTTTATTTAATATTCTTAAAGGATTTTTTTGGGATTTTTTTGAGGGATTTTTGGGGATTTTTTAGGGATTTCTTTTTCTTTTATTTTTTTAAAGGATTTTTTGGGGGATTTTTGGGGATTTTTTTAGGGATTTTTTTGTTTTTTTTAAATTTTTTTTAAAGGATTTTTTGGGGATTTTTTAGGGATTTTTTTGTGTTTTATTTAATATTTTTAAAGGATTTTTTTGGTTTTTTTTTTTAATTTTTTTAAAAGACTTTTTGGGGATTTTTTGGGGGATTTTTTGGGCTTTTTTTGGGATTTTTGGGGATTTTTTAGGTTTATTTTTTAAATTTTTTTAAAGGATTTTTTGGTGGAATTTTTAAAATTTTTTCCGGGATTTTTGACACGACTCCCCCCCATTTTTACCCCTTTTTTCCCCATTTCTCCCCCATTTTTTACCCGATTTTCACCATTTTTTCACCGATTTTCCCCCATTTCCCCCCTCCCAGTATAAACCAGTACAAACCAGTATAACCCAGTTCCCTCCCATTGCAGCCTTCACCTATTTCGACCGCTCCCACCTCTACTGGAAATTCGACAACTCCGCCCTCCGCGTCCTGCCCGGCTTCCCCAAATCCGCGCTCCGCGATTGGCTGGGCTGCCCCGCCCCGGCCCCGCCCCTCCGGACACCGAGGTCATCGTCATCGCTGTAGGGGCGGGGCCGGCGGCGTGGGCGGGGCCTATGGCGCTGCTGGGCGTGGCCTTGTTCTGGCGGCGCCGGGGCGAGGCCCACGCCCACCTGAGGCGGTGCCAGCGGTCGCTGCTGCCCCGCGTGTAGCCACGCCCACTTTTGGGGTGGGGGCCACGCCCACTGTGCTAGGACACGCCCCTTTCAGTTATCTGGACACGCCCACTGTGCTAGGACACGCCCACTTTGCTTGGACACGCCCCTTGGAATTACCTGGACACGCCCACTTTGCTTGGACACGCCTCCCTTAATTACCTGGACACGCCCACTTTGCATGGACACACCTCGGACCCAATCTCTGGCCACGCCCACTTTTATGGGGAACACGCCCATTTTGCAAGGACACGCCCCTCTGAATTACCTGGACACGCCCACTTTGCATGGACACGCCCACCTAACTCATCTGGACACACCCCCGACCCAATGTGGCCACGCCCACTTTTGGGGGGGCAATTGGCAATCCCACTTTGCATGGACACGCCCCCCTGAATTACCTGGACACGCCCACTTTGCTTGGACACGCCCACTTCGCTAGGACACGCCCCCCTTAATTACCTGGACACGCCCACTTTGCATGGACACCCCCAAGTCACCCCATGACTCTCGAGGCCACGCCCACTTTGTATTGCCCCTCATTGGACCGGCCTGGCCACGCCCTTTTCAATGGACATGCCCACCTGAGCTGTATGGACACGCCCCTGACCCTGCTGACCACGCCTACTTTGCATGGACATGCCCCCAGACTCACCCATTGACTCACCTGGCCACGCCCACTTTGCATTGCCCCTCATTAGCTTCACCTGGCCACGCCCACTCCAATGGACACGCCCACCTGCCCATCCCAATGATTCATTTGGCCACACCCACTACACAGGGACATGCCCACTTTGGTTAACCACGCCCATTTTGTGAGGACACGCCCACTCCATATGAACACGACCCCAAATCCACCTGGACTCTTCACATGGACACGCCCAGTTTTTGGGACACGCCCATGATGCACTTGACCACGCCCACTTTTCACGGACACGCCCACCTGACTCAGATGGCCACGCCCACTTTGTATTGACACACCCCTTGACTCACCTGACCACGCCCACTTTGTGTGACCACACCCACAGACTCCCCAGGCCACGCCCACTCACCTGGCCACGCCCCCAGACAACCCTGACCACGCCCCTTCACTTTGCCACGCCCCCAAACTCACCCGGACACTCCTACCCACCCAAGCCACGCCCCCTCCGTTAAGCCACGCCCCTTGCGCTCACCCGGCCACGCCCACACCCCCCTTTCCCATTGGCCACGCCCCTTTTCCATTTATGGTGCTGCG
The DNA here is from genome assembly GCF_047830755.1 of Zonotrichia albicollis. Lineage (NCBI taxonomy): Eukaryota > Metazoa > Chordata > Aves > Passeriformes > Passerellidae > Zonotrichia > Zonotrichia albicollis. The sequence goes on along the minus strand of NW_027428460.1, from coordinate 721,160 downwards.
GGCCGCGCCCCGCCCCCTCCTCCTCCCTGATTGGCCGAGAGAGGAGCGGGGTTATGCAAATGAAGGGGGCGGAGCTTGGGGTGGGTTTCTGGTTTTTTTTGTATAATTTTCCCGCGGGACGGGAGGGGGGCGGGGCCAAGAGCCAGGCCACGCCCCCGGGGGGGTGGTGGGAGGGGATTAATGAATAAATAATGAATGAATAAATAATGAGTGAATAATTAATTAATAAAGGAGAGAAAGGAAATGGCGCCGACTGGTTTGGACTGGGAGGGGAAAAATGGGGAAAAAAAGGGGAAAAATGGTGAAAATTGGGTGAAAAATGAGCAAAAAATGAGGAAAATAATGCAAAAAAAGGGTTAAAAATGGCATTGAAAGGGTTAAAATGGCAAAAAAATTTGATAAAAGTGGGGGAAATGGGAACTGGTTTATACTGGTTTGTACTGGGAGGGACTGGGAGGGGAAAATGGGGAAAAAATGGGGGAAAAATGGTTAAAAAATTGAGAAAATTGGGTGAAAAATAAAGAAACCAGTACAAACCAGTATAAACCAGTATAAACCAGTATAAACCAGTAAAACCCCAATTTTCCCCATTTTTTCCCCATTTTCCCCCTCCCAGTCCCTCCCAGTCCAAATCAGTAACCCCCAACCCACGTTTTGCATTGACCACACCCAGTTTATTTTGCATCTCATTTGCATAAATTTGCATCGACGGCCATCCGGTGGGCGGAGCTTCCGTCCGGAGGGGGCGGGGCTTGTTCAGCTGGAAGGGGAGAAGGGAGAGAGGTCAGACCAGTATAAACCAGTATAAACCAGTTAAACCAGTATAAACCAGTATAAACCAGTTCAAAATTTTCCCATTTTTATCGCATTTTTTGCCATTTTTAACCCTTTTTTTGCCATATTTTCCTCATTTTTTGCTCATTTTTCCCCTCCCAGTCCTTCCCAGTCCCTCCCAGTACAAACCAGTATAAACCAGTTCCAATTTTTCCCACTTTTATCACATTTTTTGCCATTTTAACCCTTTAAATGCCATTTTTAACCCTTTTTTTGCATTATTTTCCGCCTTTTTTGCTCATTTTTTACCCGATTTTTCCCCATTTTTCCCCTCCCAGTATAAACCAGTACAAACCAGTTCCCATTTCCCCCCATTTTTAACCCTTTCTTCCCCATTTTTTGCTCATTTTTCACCCAATTTTCGCCATTTTTTCACCATTTTTTCCCCTCCCAGTACAAACCAGTACAAACCAGTATAAACCAGTTCAAATTTTTCCCATTTTTATCACATTTTTTGCCATTTTAACCCTTTAAATGCCATTTTTAACCCTTTTTTTGCCATATTTTCCCCATTTTTTGCTCATTTTTCACCCATTTCCCCCCTCCCAGTCCCTCCCAGTCCCTCCCAGTCCCAACCAGTAACCCCAAACCCCCTCCCAGTACAAACCAGTATAACCCAGCCCCATTCCCAGTCACTCACCTGCTCCATACTGGTCCATGCTGGTTTGTACTGGTTTTTCTCACCGCCTGCTCTCGACTCTCCCGGATCTTCTGGAGCTGCGCCCGCCAGAGGGGGGAGGGGCGTCTGTCTGCAATGGGGGGAGGGGCAACAAAAAAGGGGGCGGGGTCGGGAATCGCAAAATTCGCAAATTTTAACCCCCAAAAAATTCAGGAATTTCCTCCCAAAATTCCCCCCCAAAATTCCCATTTTTTTTCCCGCAAATTGCCAAAATTTTAACCCCAAAAATCCCAAATTTAAATGTAAAAATTCACCAAATTTTACCCCAAAAATTCCCCAAATTTTACCCTCAAATTCCCAACATTTTTTACCCCAAAATCCCAAATTTTAATGCAAAAATTCCCCAAATTTTAACCCCAAAAATCCCAAATTTTAATGCAAAAATTCCCCAAATTTTATCCTCAAATTCTCAAAATTCCACCCCAAAATTCCCAATTTTTTCCCTTAAATTCCCAAAATTTAATGATAAAATTCCCCAAATTTTTCCCCCAAAATCTCACATTTTACCTCCAAAAATCCCAAATGTTTCCCCCAAAAAATCCCAAAATTTTACCCCAAAAATCCCAAATTTTCCCCCCAAATATTCCCAAAATTTTACCCCAAAAATCCCAAATTTTTCCCCCCAAAAATCCCAACTTTTTACCACAAAATTCTCAAATTTTAACCCAAAATAATTCCATCCCAAAATTCCCATTTTCCCCCCACAATATTCCCGAATTTCCCCCAAATTCCATAAATTTCCCCAGAAATTCCCATTTTTCCCGAATTTTCCCCTCATGATTTGCAGGCTGCCCTGGAGGGCGCCGTGCCTGGCTGAGGCCGAGCTCCCCAACCCCGCCCCCCCCCCAAAAACCCCTTAAAAAAACCCCCAAAAACCCCGAAATTTCCCATTTTTTCCCCCAAATTTCCCCAAAATTCCCATTTTTTCCCCGATTTTTTTGAGATTTTTAATGGGATTTTTTTGAGGGGGTTTTGGGGATTTTTAGGGATTTTTTGGGGGATTTTTTGGTGATATTTTGGGGGATTTTTTGTTATTTTTTGTTGATTTTATGAGGTTTTCTGGGATTTTTTGGGGATTTTTATGAGGTATTTTTGAGATTTTTTGGGGGATTTTTAATGGGATTTTTGAGGGGGCTTTGGGGATTTTTAGGGATTTTTTGGTGATTTTTGGAATTTTTTTTTTGATTTATGGGGTTTTTTTTGGGATTTTTATGACGTATTTTTGAGATGGTTTGGGGATTTTTAATGGGATTTTTTGAGGGGGCTTTGGGGATTTTCTAAGGGTTTTTGGGTGATTTTTTAGGGATTTTTTTGTATTTGTTGGGGGAGTTTTTTATATTTGTTGTCGATTTTTGGGGGAGTTTTTTTGGGTTTTTGTAGGAATTTTGGGGGATTTTTTGGGATTTTTATGAGGGTCTTTTGGGATTTTTAATGGAATTTTGAATGGGATTTTTGGGTTGTTTGAAATGGGATTTGTTGGATTTTAGGAAGATTTTTAATAGCATTTTTTAGGGATTTTTGGGGGATTTTTCAGTGAATGTTTGGGGGGTATTTTGGGGAATTTTTTGGATAATTATTTAAAATTTTTGGGTGAATTTTGGGGATTTTTGGGGTGAATTTTTAATGATTTTTTGGTGAATTTTGGTGATTTTTGGGGTGAAATATTTGGGATTTTTGGGTGAATTTGGGGGATTTTTGGGGTGGAATTTTTGGGTCAATTTTTGGGTCAATTTTCGGGCACATTTTGGGGATTTTTGGGGGATTTTTCAGGTGAAATTTTTGGGATTTTTTGGGTGAATTTTGGGAGGATTTTACTGGGTGGATTTTGGGGGCACATTTTAGGTATATTTTGTTGCTTTGGGGGGATTTTTTGGCAATTTTGGGGGATTTTTTGGGGAGAATTGTGGGGATTTTATGGGGCATTTTTCGGGTGAAATTTTTGGGATTTTTGGGTGAATTTTTGGGATTTTTGGGGTGAAATTTTTGGGATTTTTGGGGTGAAATATTTGGGATTTTGGGTTAATTTGGGGGATTTTTGGGGTGAAACTTTTGGGATTTTTTTGTGAATTTGGGGGATTTTTGGTGAATTTTGGGGCACATTTTGGGGATTTTTGGGGGGATTTTTCAGGTGAAATTTATGGGTTTTTTTAGTGAATTTTGGCAATTTTTGGGGTGAAATATTTGGGATTTTTTGGGTGGATTTTGGGGGCATTTTTTGGCAATTTTGGGTGATTTTTGGGGGGAATTTTTTTGAGTGAAATATTTGGGTTTTAACCCAAAAAATTGGGTTTTAACCCAATTTTGGAGGTCCAGGACCTTTTTTGGGGATTTTTAACCCAATTTTTGGGGTCTGGGATCATTTTTGGGGTTTTTGGACCAAATTTTTTGGGGTTTTTTATCCCAGTTTTTGGGGTCTGGAATAATTTTGGGGGGTTTTTAACCAAATTTTTGGGGTTTTTAAACCCAATTTTAGGGATCGAGGACCCTTTTTGGGGTTTTTTAACCCAATTTTTGGGGTCTGGCATATTTTTGGGTTTTTTTAGCCCAATTTTTGGGGTTTTTTTAACCCAATTTTTGGGGTCCGGGATAATTTTTTCGGGTTTTTAAACCCAATTTTGGTGGTCTGGGACCACTTTTGGGGTTTTTTTAACCCAATTTTTGGGGTCCGGGACCCTTTTTGGATTTTTCTCCCCAATTTTTTGTGTCCCAGCCCCATTTTTGGGGTTTTTCACCCCATTTTTGGTCCCTTTCCCAATTTTGGGATTTTTCACCCCAATTTTTGGGGGTTTTCTCCCCATTTTCCTTCCCTTCCCATTTTTGGGGGATTTCTCCCCAATTTTGGGATCTCCTCCCCATTTTTTGGGGTTTTTTCTCCCCAATTTTTTGTGTCCCAGCCCCATTTTGGGGTTTTTCACCCCATTTTTGGTCCCTTTCCCAATTTCGGGGTTTCTCACCCCAATTTGTGCTCTCACCCCCCCTCTCTGTTCCAGGGTCCCCGAGGGCTCCTGGGCCCCAAAGGCCCCCCCGGAATCCCCGGGAGTGCCCAAAATCGCCCAAAATCACCCCAAAATCCCAAATCCCTTCCATTCGCTCCTGATTAACCCAAATTTCCCCCAAAATATCCCGAAATATTCCCCAAATTACCCCGAATTTCCCCCAAAATATCCTCAGAATTTCCACCCAAAATATCCCTGAATTTTCCCCAAATTTCCACCCAAATTTTTCTCAAATTTCCCCCAAAATACTCCCCAAATTACCCCGAATTTTCCCCAAAATATCCCCAGAATTTCCACCCAAAATATCCCCAGAATTTCCCCAAATTTTTCTCAAATTCCCCCAAAATATCCCCTGAATTTCCACCCAAAATATCTCTAAATTCTCCCCAAATTTCTCCCAAAATATCCCCTGAATTTCCCCAAATTTTTCTCAAATTTCTCCCAAAATATCCCCTGAATTTCCACCCAAAATATCCTGAAATTTTCCCCAAATTACCCCGAATTTTCCCCAAAATATCCCCAGAATTCGCCCCCCAAATATCCCTAAATATTCCCCAAATTTCCCCCAAAATATTCCCAGAATTTCCCCAAATTTCCACCCAATTTTTTCTCAAATTTCCCCCAAAATATCCCCTGAATTTCCACCCAAAATATCCCTAAATTTTCCCCAAATTCCCCCAAAATATCCCCAGATTTTCCCCAAATTTCCACCCAAATTTTTCTCAAATTTTCCCCAAAATATCCCCAGAATTTCCTGCCAAAATATCCCGAAATTTTCCCGAAATTTTCCCCAAAATATCCCCAGAATTTCCACCTAAAATATCCCTAAATATTCCCCAAATTTCCACCCAAAATATCCCTGAATTTTCCCCAAATTTCTCCCAAAATATCCCCAGAATTTCCACCCAAATTTTTCTCAAATTTCCCCCAAGATATCCCCAGAATTTCCCCCAAAAATTTCCCCAAATTTCCCCAGAATTTTTCCCCTAAATTTCCACCCAAATTTTCCTCAAATTGCCCCCAAAATATTCCCAGAATTTCCAGCCAAAATATCCCTAAATATTCCCCAAATTTCTCCCAAAATATCCCTGAATTTTCCCCAAATTTCTCCCAAAATATCCCCAGAATTTCCACCCAAAATATCCCTAAATTTTGCCCAAATTCCCCCCAAAATATCCCCAGAACTTTTCCCCTAAATTTCCACCCAAATTTTTCTCAAATTTCCCCCAAAATATCCCCAGAATTTCCACCCAAATTATCCCCAAATATTCCCCAAAATACCCCAAATTTTCCCCCAAAATATCCCCAGAATTTCCACCCAAATATCCCCAAATTTCCACCCAAAATATCCCTAAATTTTCCCCAAATTCCCCCCAAAATATCCCCAGAAGTTCCTCAAATTTCCACCCAAATTTTTCTCAGAATTTCCACCCAAAATATTCCCCAAATTTTCCCCAAATTACCCCGAATTTTCCCCAAAATATCCCCAGAATTTCCACCCAAATTACCCCAAATTTTCCCCTAAAATATCCCCCCAAATTTCCCTAAATATTTCCCAAATTTCCCCAAATTTCCCCCAAAATATCCCTAAATTTCCCCCCAAAATATCCCTAAATATTCCCCAAATTTCCCCAGAATTTCTCCAACTTTCCCCCAAAAATTCCCCCTAAAATTTCCCCAGAATTTTCCCAAATTTCCACCCAAATTTTCCCCAAAATATCCCCAAAAATTTCCCCCCAAATTTATCCCAAATTCCCCAAATTTTCCTCAAAATTCCCCCCAAAATTCCCTTTTTTCCCTCAATTTTCCCCAATTTCCCCCAAATTTCCCTTTTTAAACATTTTCCCCCCAAATTCCCAATTTTTTGGTTTTTTGCCCAATTTTCCCATTTTTTGCCCCAATTCCCCCTCAGGGCGTTCGAGGGACCCAAAGGGAGCCTGGGGAGAATTGGGGGGAAAATGGGAAAAATTGGGAAATTTGGGAAAAAATGGGAATTTTGGGGAAAAAAAGAGGGAATTTTGGGTTAAAAATGGGAATTTTGGGGAGAAAAAAGGGAATTTGGGGAAAAAAATGGGAAATTTTGGGAGAAAAATGGGAATTTTGGGTAAAAATTGGGGAATTTTGGATTAAAAATGGGGAATTTTGGGGTAAAAATTGGGGAATTTGGGGAGAAAAATGGGAATTTTGGAGTAAAAATTGGGGAATTTGGGAAAAAAATGGGAATTTTGGGGAGAAAAAGGGAATTTTGGGGTAAAAATTGGGGAATTGGGGGAGAAAAATGGGAATTTTGGGGAGAAATTGGGGAATTGGGGGAGAAAAATGGGAATTTTGGGGTAAAAATTGGGGAATTGGGGAGAAAAATGGGAATTATTGGGAAAAAATGAGAAATTTGGGAAAAAATGGGAATTTGGGGAAAAAATTGGGGAATTTTGGGGTAAAAATGGGAATTTTGGGGAAAAAGGGAATTTTGGGTAAAAAAATGGGAATTTTGGGGTAAAAATTGGGGAATTTGGGGAAAAAATATGGGAATTTTGGGTAAAAATCCGGGAATTTCAGGGCAAAAATTGGGGAATATCAGGGGAAAAAAGGGAATTTTGGGGTAAAACCTGGAAATAAAAATGGGATTTTTTTGGGAGGAATTTTGGGGTAAAACCTGGAAATTTTAGGGTAAAAACTGGGATTTTTTGGGGGGAATTTTGGGGAAAAAAGGACAAATTCTGGGGGAAAAATGGGAAGTTTAGGTGGAAAATTCGGGGGAAAATGGGGAATTTTGGGTAAAAAATGGGGAATTTGGGGGGGAAATGGGAAATTTTGGGAGGGAAAAGGGAATTTGAGGAAAAAAGGGAATTTTTGGGTAAAAATCCGGGAATTTCAGGGAAAAAATTGGGGAATATCAGGGGAAAAAAGGGAGTTTTGGGGTAAAACCTGGAAATTTCAGGGTAAAAAATGGGATTTTTTGGGGGGGAATTTTGGGGAAAATTTGGGGGAAAACTGGGGAATTTTGGGTAAAAAATTAGGAATTTGGGAAGAAAAATGGGAATTTTGGGGTAAAAATTGGGGAATTTTGGGGAAAAATTGGGAAATTTGGAGTAAAAAGGGGGAAATTTGGGATAAAAATGGGGTAAATTGGGGAATTTGGGGAAAAAAATGGGAATTTTGGGTAAAAAATGGGAAAAATTGGGATTATTTTGGGGAAAATTGGGATTATTTGGGGGAAAAATTGGGATTATTTGGGGGTAAATTGGGATTATTTTGGGGGAAAATTGGGATTTTTTGGGGGTAAATTGGGATTATTTTGGGGGAAAATTGGGATTTTTTGGGGGTAAATTGGGATTATTTTGGGGGAAAATTGGGATTTTTTTGGGGGTAAATTGGGATTATTTTGGGGAAAATTGGGATTATTTTGGGGGAAAATTTGGATTATTTTGGGGAAAAATTGGGATTATTTTGGGGGAAAATTGGGATTATTTTGGGGAAAATTGGGATTATTTTGGGGAAAAATGGGGAATTTTGGGGAGGGGGAAAAGGGAATTTGAGGAATATTTGGGAGTTTTAGGAAGGGATTTTTGGGAGAATTTTGGGGATTTTTTGGGAGAATTTTGGGATTTTTTGGGAGAAGATTTTGGGAATTTGGGAGGAAATTTTGGAGGGAATTTGAGGCAGTTTTTGGGAGGATTTGGGGAATTTTTGGGGAGCTTTTTGGGAGCATTTTTGGGGTGGATTTTGGGCTGAATTTGGGGAATTTTGGGAAGATTTTGGGCCTCTCACAGTGAATTTTTGGGAGGGGTTTGGGGGGGATTTTTGGGCTTTTTTGGTGATTTTTGGAGGAGAATTTTGGGGCAATTTTGGAGGAAATTTTGGGGGGATTTGGGGCAATTTTTGGGTTGAATTTGGGGAATTTTGAGGGGATTTTGGGGGTGATTTGGGGGGAATTTGGGGATTTTGGGGAAGATTTTTGGCCAATTTTGCGGAGGATTTTGGGGCAATTTTGGGGGGATTAGGGGAGGATTTTGGGCCTTTCACAGAAAAATTTTTGGGGGATTTTGGAGGAAATTTTGGGGATTTTTGTGGAGGATTTTGGAGATTTTGGGGTGGATTTTTGAGGATGATTTTGGGCGATTTTTGGGGATATTTGGGGATTTTTTGGGAATTTTTTGGGAATTTTGGAGGAAATGTTGGAGGGATTTTGGGGCAGTTTTTGGGGAGCATTTTTGAGAGGATTTGGGGCTAAATTTGGGGTTTTTTAGGAAGATTTTGGAGCATTTCCAGTGAAGTTTGGGGGGCATTTGGGGAGGATTTTGGAGATTTTTTTGGGAATTTTGGGGAGGATTTTGGAGATTTTTTCGGAGGATTTTGGGGGAATTTTGGGGAAATTTTGGGGAGGATTTTGGAGGAAATGTGGAGATTTTTTCGGAGGATTCTGGGGGAATTTTGGGGAGGATTTTGGGAGGATTTTGGAGATTTTTTGGGGATTTTTGGGGAGGATTTGTGGAGGATTTTGGAGATTTTTTTGGAGGATTTTGGAGATTTTTTCGGGGGATTTTGGGGGAATTTTGAGGAGGATTTTGGGAGGATTTTGGAGATTTTTTTTTGGAATTTTGGGGAGGATTTGTGGAGGATTTTGGAGATTTTTTTGGAGGATTTTGGAGGGATTTTTGCAAAGATTTTGGGGGAGGAATTGGGGAAATTTGGGGCATTTTTGGGGGATTTTGGGCTGAATTTGGGGCATTTTAGGGGGAGGTTTTTGGGCAATTTTGAGGGGATTTTGGGCTGAATTTGGGGCATTTTGGGGGGACCTCGGGGCCGTTTTTTGGGGGGGTTTTGGAGGATTTTTGGGAGTCCCCAAAATTTGGATTTTTCCCCTCAGGGTCCCCAAGGAGAGCCGGGACCCCCCGGGCACCAAGGGACCCCCGGCACCCAGGTGAGACCCCAAAAATTCCCTTTTTTAACCCAAAAATCCCCTTTTTTTACCCCAAAATTCCCTTCTTTTACCCAAAAAATCCCTTATCCCCAAATATTCCTTTTTTCCCCAAAAAATTCCCCATTTTTCCCCCTAAAATTCCTCTTTTTACCCCAAATTTCTCCTTTTCTTCCCCTAAAAATTCCCCCTTTTGCCCCAAAAATTCCCATTTCCCCCCAAAAAATTCCCCTTTTCCCCAGAATTTCCTTTTTACCCCCAAAATTCCCTTTTTTCCTCCTCAAATCCCCGACTTTTCCCCACAAATTTGGGAACGCTCAGAGGGATTTGGGAACGCTCAGGGAATTTGGGATTTTTTGTTGTATTTGGGAATGCTCAGGGGAATTTGGGAATGGATCTCCCTGAAGATCCTGCTGGGAGGCTCCGGGTGGGATTTGGGGTTGGGTTTGGATGGGAATGGAGACAGATTCGGGTGGAATTTTGGGGATTTTGGGATCCAGGTGGGATTTTGGGGTTTTTTGGGATATTTTGGGATATTTTGGCATTTTTGGGATGCTCCCACCTGGACCAGGAGCTGGATCTCCTGGATGATCTCTGGATGGGATTTGTGGGAAATGGAGCAGGATTTGGGCGGAATTTTGGGGATTTTGGGATCCAGGTGGGATTTTGGGGTTTTTTGGGGTTTTTTGGGATATTTTGGCATTTTTGGGATGCTCCCACCTGGACCAGGAGCTGGATCTCCTGGATGATCTCTGGATGGGATTTGTGGGAAATGGAGCAGGATTTGGGCGGAATTTTGGGGATTTTGGGATCCAGGTGGGATTTAGGGTTTTTTGTGCTCCACATGCAGATTTTTTGGGATATTTTGGGGGTTTTTGGGCCATTCACCTGCACGAGCAGCTGGATCTCCCTGAAGATCTCTGGGAGGGATTTGGGGCTGGATTTGGGTGGAATTTTGGGGTTTTTGGGAGTTTTTGGGGCACCCACCTGCACGAGTGGGATTTCCTAGAAGATTTCTGGGTTGGATTTGGGGTTGGATTTGTGGGAAATGGAGCCCGATTTGGGTGGGATTTTGGGGATTTCGGGATCCGGGTGGGATTTTGGGGTTTTTGGGATCCAGGTGTGATTTTGGGGTTTTTGGGATCCACGTGCAGATTTTTGGGGATTTTTTGGGAATTTTTGGGATGCCCCCACCTGCACCAGGACCTGGATCTCCTTGAGGATCTCTGGGTGGGATTTGGGGTTGGATTTAGGTGGAATTTTGGGATTTTTGGGGATTTTTTGGATGCTCCCACCTGCACCAGGAGCTGGATCTCCTTGAACACCTCCGGGTGGGATTTGGGGTTGGATTTAGGGCTGGGATTTGGGGGAAATGGAGCCGGATTTGGGTGAAATTTTGGGGATTTCGGGATCCAGGTGGGATTTTGGGATATTTTTGGGATATTTTTGGGATAAATGTGATTTAGTCATTGGGCCTGGTCCCCTCAAACAAAACACACAGATATTCCCCTGGAAAAACCCTAAAAATCATGATTTAGTCATTGGGTCTGGTTCTGTGGCTCTCTCCCCTCAGCACCCAGGGGTCTCCCCTCACACAGAACACACAGACATTTCCCTGACAAAACCCCACAAAATCAGGATTCAGCCCTTGGGAGCAGTCCCATCATCTCCCCTCACACAGAACACACAGGAAAACCCCCCCAAAAAAGTGATTTATTCATTGGGCCTGGTCCAGGGCGCCTCCCCCCTCAGCACCTGGGTGTCTCCCCTCACACAGCCCACAGATATTTCCCTGCTCGAACCCTGCCAGCCCCCGGTTCCCCCCTCAGTACCTCCCCCACAGAACACGCAGCCGTTCCCCTGAGCCACCCCCGGCGCCGTACCTGGAGCTCCTGGATCTCCATCTCCAGCAGGTGGATGCGCTCCTCGTACTCCACCAGCGTGGCCCGCTGCGAGGCCTCGAGCTCGCGCAGCGCCGTCATCGCCTCCAGCTGCTCCTGCAGCTGCTGCTGCGTCTGCTGCAGCTGCGCCTGGGGAGGGAAACCTGAACATTCACTGAGGGGCACGCACTGCTGGGCCTTCTGCAAAAATCTGAAAATTCACTGATGGACACAGGATGCTGGGCCTTTGGCAAAAACACCTGAAAATTCACTAATGGCAGGGCGATGCTGGGCCTTCTGCAAAATACCTGAAAATTCACTAATGGACACGCACTGATGGGCCTTCTGCAAAAAAACCCTGAAAATTCCCTTATGGCTGCTCGCTGCTGGGCCTTCTGCAAAAAAACTTGAAAATTCCCAATTCACCCATCACTTCTGAGCCTTTGGCAAAAAACCTGAAAACTCCCTTATTCCCACTCGCTGCTGGGCCTTCTGCAAAAAAACCTGAAAATTCCCTTATTGCCACTCACTTCTGAGCCTTCTGCAAAAAAACCCTCAAAATCCCCAATTCCCCACTCACTTTTGAGCATTCTCAGCTGCTCACTAGAGAAACGTGCAAAAAATCCCGGTTTTCCTCATATTTTACAGGTTTTCTGACATTCTCCAAGGAATTTGGGGTTAAAATTTCCACGTTTTGAGGCGTTTTCTGAGGGGTTTCGCCACAACCCCTCATTTTCCCGCCTTTTTTCCTGGCGCCCCCTAGCGGATTCCGAGTTGAAACGCAGCAAAAATGATTCAAATTCCCTTTTTTTTCCCCCCAACATTTTGCACCCACATTGCCCCCTCACTTCTGAGCCTTTTCAGGAGAGAGAAACTTGCAATAAAACCCTAATTTTCCTCATGTTTTGCAGATTTTCTGGCATTCTCCAAGGAATTTGAGGTTAAAATTCCCATATTTTGAGGTAATTTCTGAGGGGTTTCACCACAATCCCCGCAAAGCCCTCATTTTCCAGCCTTTTTTTTGTCGCAGATTTCAAGTTGAAACTCAGCAAAAATGATTCAAATTCCCATTTTTTTTCCTCCCACATTTTGAACACCCTGAGGGATTTTGGGTGCAAAATCAGTTGAGTTGTCGAAAATTCCCATTTTTCACAATTTCCCCATATTTTTAGGCACTTTCTGAGAAATTTTGACACCAAATAATCCAGAATTGACACAAACCCCTCATTTTTCCAACTTTTTCAGGCACTCCAGGTGGCCTTCAGCCTGGACAGTGACTGTACAGCTCGAAAATCCCAGTTTTTCAATAACTTTGAAGCACCCTGAAGGATTTTCGTAGCAAAAGCAGCTGAATTGGTGAAAATTCACATTTTTACCACATTGTGAGGAGTCTTCTGAAGAATTTTTGACACCAAAAAGCCGGAATTGCCACAAACCCTCATTTTCCTGCTGTTTTCTGGGGCCTCTAGAGCAACAAAATGGCTCCAAATTCCTGGGTTTTTGTGCATTTTGAAGCATCCCCTGAGGGATTCTGAGTGCAAAAGCAGCTGAATTGGTGAAAATTCTGATTTTTCTCAAATTTTGAGGCACTCCCTGGGGGACTCCCACACCAAGAAAGCCAAAATTGGCGTAAATCCCACATTTTCCTGCATTTTTCTGGCCCCTCAGAGCAACAAAACATCTCCAAATTCCTGAGTTTTTGTGGATTCTGAAGCACTCCCTGAGGGATTTTGGGTGCAAAAGCAGCTGAAATGGTGAAAATTCCCATTTTTAACAAGTTTTGAGGTTCCCCTGAAGGATTTTGACGCCAAGAAAGCCGGAACTGGCACAAACCCCTCATTTCCCCGCCTTTTTTTAGTGCCCCTGGCAGATTTCAGGCCAGAGAGCAACAAAACAGCTCCAAAATCCCAAGTTTTTGCACATTTTCAAGAACCTTTGAGGGATTTTGGAGACAGAAGTAGCCGGATTGGTAAAAAAATCCCATTTTCCCACATTTCAAGGCATTTTCAGAGCGATTTTGGTGCCAAAAAATCCCAAATTGTTGCCAACCCCTCATTTTCCCGCCCTTTTTGGCATCCCTGGCGGATTTTCCCCTCACAGCTCCCCGCCATTTTTCTGCCCAGAGGATCTCAGACCAGAGAGCAACAAAACAGCTCCAAAATCCCAGGTTTTTGCACATTTTCAGGAAACCTTGAGGGATTTTGGGGACAAAAGGAGCTGGATTGGTGAAAATTCCCATTTTACAAGGCACTTTCAGAGTGATTTTGGTGTAAAAAAGCCCAAATTGGTGCCAACTCCTCATTTTCCCGCCCTTTTTGGCGCCCCCTGGTGGATTTTCCCCTCACAGCTCCCCGCCATTTTTTACCACCCCCCACAATGGATCCCCGATCAGAGAGCACCAAAACAGCTCCAAATTCCCATTTTTCAGGGATTTCTCAGGAATTCCAGGCCCTACCCTGGCGTTCTCCAGCTGATCCGCCAGCTCCTGTGCCCGGCCCAGGGCCTCGTCCCTCTCGTGCCGCAGCCGCCGCTCCTCGGCCTCCAGGGCCTCCACCCGGTCCCAGCTCTGCTGCAGCTCCAGGGAGCTGCTCCAAAGAAATGATAATCCCAGAAAATCGAGGAATCCCAGATTTCAGGGAATTTGGGAGTGTTTTGGGTGAGTTTCTTGAGGGGATTTGGGGAATTTTCCAAAGGGTTCTGAGGGAATTTTGGGGATCTTGAGGGAGTTTGAGCCCCGGCTCTGCTGCAGCTCCTCAGGGCACTGAGACACCTCCAGCTCCACGGAAACAATAATCCCATAAAACTGGAGAATCCCGGATTTTAGAGGAGTTTGAGGTGTTTTGGGTGAGTTTCTTGAGGAGTTTTGGGGTAATTCAGGGATTTTGAGCAATGTCCAGGAGGGTTCTGAGGGAGTTTTACAGATCGTGAGGGGATCTGAGGGATTTTCAGGGATTTCCTGAAGGGTTCTGAGGGAATTTTGGGGATCTTGAGGCGTTTTGGAGCAATTCAGGCAAATTTCATGGATTTACAGAAGGGTTCTGAGGGAATTTTGGGGGTTGTGAAGGGTAATGAGGGGATTCAGGCAAATATCAGGGATTTTTGGAAGGGTCTGAAGGAATTTTGAGGATCTTCAGGGGTTTTGAGGGGATTCATGATAATATCAAGGATTTTCAGAAGGGTTCTGAGGGAATTTTGGGGATTGTGAGGGGTTTTAAGGGATTTTCAGGAGGATTCTGAGAGAATTATGGGAAACTTCAGGGGTTTAGGAGGAATTTATGGAATTTTAACTCCCTCAAGATCCCCAAAATTCCCTCAGAACCCTTTCGGGCAGCTTTTGGTGGATTTTGGGCTAAGTTTTTGATGGATTTGGGGCAGTTTTTGATGGATTTGGGGCAGTTTTTGTGGATTTAGGTGCAGTTTTTGGTGGCTTTTGGGGCAATTTGGATGGATTTTTCCCAGGTTTTGGTGGATTTTGGGGCCATTTGGATGGATTTTTGAGAAGTTTTGATGGATCTTGGTCGGGTTTGAATGGATTTTGGTCAGGTTTTGATGGATTTGGGGCAGTTTCGATGGGTTTGGGGCAGGTTTCAGTGGATTTTAAGAGGATTTAGGTACATTTTCCCCGTTTCTCACCCAACCCGGGTGCACAGGCTGCTCTGCTCTCTCCCAGCTCCCTCAGCAGGGGGATGTGGGTGGGTTTGGGGCAGTTTGATGGATTTTGGTCAGGTTTTGATGGATTTTGGGGCAGTTTTTCAGGATTTTGGGGCAGTTTGGATGGACTTAAAGTAGTTTTAAGTGGATTTTAAGCAGATTTGGGTACATTTTTCCCCGTTTCTCACCCGACCCGGGTGCACAGGCTGCTCTCCCTCTCGCCCAGCTCCCTCAGCAGGGGATGTGGATGGATTTGGGGCAGGTTTTGATGGATTTGGGGCAGGTTTAAGCAGATTTGGGGCAGGTTTAAGCAGATTTAGGTGCAGTTTTTGATGGATTTGGTGCAGGTTTAAGCAGATTTAGGGGCAGTTTTTGGTGCATTTTTCCCCGTTTCTCACCCGACGCGGGTGCACAGACTGCTCTCTCTGCTCTCCCTCTCACCCAGCTCCCTCAGCAGGGGATGGGGATGGATTAGGTGCAGTTTTTGATGGATTTAGGTGCAGTTTTTGGTGCATTTTTCCCCGTTTCTCACCCGACCCAGGTGCACAGGCTGCTCTCTCTGCTCTCCCTCTCGCCCAGCTCCCTCAGCAGGGGATGTGGATGGATTTGGGGCCATTTTTGATGGATTTAGGGGCGGTTTTTGGTGGATTTTTCCCCATTTCTCACCTGACCTGGGTGCACCGGCTGCTCTCGGGGCTCTCCCTCTGCAGCCGCTCCCTCAGCTGCTGGTTGCTGCTCTCCAGCTCCCGTTTTTCACTCTCCAGCCCCTGCAGCCGCTCCTCGGCCTGGCCCAGCGCCTTCCGCAGGTCCCTGAGCTGCCCCCGCAGGTCCCACGGCGGCCGCTTGGAGGCGCCCTTGGAGCTCGTGCTAGGGACCGAGCCTGGGGACATTGGGGACATTGACAGGGCTTGGGGACATTGGGGACATCAGGGACACTGGGGACACTGGGGACATTGGGGACATCGGGGACACTGGGGACATTGGGGACATTGGGGACAGGCACCCTTGGAGCTCGTGCTCATGACAGAGCCTGGGAGGGACAAAGGGACACAGGGGGAGTGGGGACACCCAGAGGGGCTTGGGGACATTGGGGACATCAGGGACAGGCACCCTTGGAGCTCATGCTGGTGACAGAGCCTGGGAGGGGACAAAGGGGAATTGGGGACATCCTGAGGGGACATCGGGGACATTGGGGACAGGTGCCCTTGGAGCTTGCCATGCTCATGGCCGAGCCTGGGGACATTTGAGAGAGGGCTGGGGACACCCCGAGGGGTTGGGGACATTGGGGACATCGGGCACAGGCACCCTTGGAGCTCGCCGTGCTCGAGGCTGGGCCTGGGGGGGACACAGGGGGGCTGGGGACATCGGGGCAGTGGGGACATTGGGAGGGGCTTGGGGACACCCGGAGGGGATTGCGGGGACACCCGGAGGGGCTTGGGGACATTGGGAGGGGGGGTGGGGACAAAGGGAAGGGGAGAGGGGACATCTGGAGGGGAGGGGGACACCCAGAGGAACTTGGGGCCATGGGGTCCTGGGGACATCAGAAGGGGGGTGGGGACATCAAAGGGGAGCTTTGGGGACATCAGGAAAGGGCCTGGGGACATTGGAGGGGACATTGGAGCCGTGAGGTGCTGGGGACACTGGGAAAGGGACTGGAGACATCAGGAGGGGCTTGGGGACACTTGGGGAGAGGTGGCCCTGGGGACATTGAGGGGGTGCCAAAGGGGACACCAGGAGGGGATCCTGGGGCATGGGAGAGGGACCTGGGGACACTGGGGACAGGAGAGAGGTGGCCCTGGGGACACTGAGGACATTGGGGGGTGTCCTGGGTTGACTATATGATGCTTTTATCCCCAATCGTCTCATTCTGTTTATGTTGAATAATAATAAGTTTTGTACCTTTAAGAGTGTTACAGAGAGTGAAGGGGGAGAGGGAAGCAGCAGTTTGTTTTCAGACACTGCGCTCACTCCCCCACATTCCTGCTCCTGACTGTGTTGTCTGCGGACAGACAGCGGGACAGAGCTCTTTTTTTGCTTTTTAGTTAGTGTTAGCTAGCTGAGGCAAAGAAGTTCCCTGGACTGTTTTTTTTTTTCCCTTTTCTTTGGACCTCTTGGAACTGCTCTGGACTGAACACCCAGGGGAGCACCGGCAGCTGCAGCTGTGGCCCAGTGGGCCAGCCAGGCCTGGCCTGCGACAATTCCAGCACTGGAGGGAATGATCAGAGACTGAGTGAGCTGCTGCTTGAACCAGGGGTTTTCTCAGTTTGTCATCTCTTTTAGAGTGGCAAGGGGTCTCATTGTTTGGATACTGTTTTGGCCTTATTGTTTAATAAACAGGGGGGTTTTTTTCCACCTTTCTCCAAGGAGGTATTTTTCTTTCCTCCCGGACCAGTTGAGGGGGGAGGGGCCGATTGGATCTGCTTTTCCCACCGGAGCTCCTTTGGGGGGATTCTTCCCCAAACTTGCTCTAAACCTGGACAGGGGGGGGGTTGGGGACACTGGGAGGGGTCTCAGGTCTCACCAGCCCGAGGAGCAGCCGCCACCGACGCCGCCTCGCGAGGGCCATCTGGGGACATTGGGGGGACATTAGGGGGGTTTGATCCCCTTGACACCCCCAGGTCACACTGACTCTCCCCAAATCCCCATTAAATCCCCCCAAATCCCCTTAAATTACCCCAGAACGCCTCTAAATCCCCCCAAATCCCCTCTAAACCCCCCAAAGTCCCATTAACTCCCCCAGACCCCCATTAAATCCCCCCAAATCCCCTTGAACTGCCCCCAAATCCCCTCCAGTTGCCCCAAATCCCACCAGGCCCCCTCTAAAGCCCCAAAATCCACTTTAACTGCTCCAAATCCACACTAAATCTCTTAAATTCCCCTTTACCTGCCCCCTGTAACCCCCCCAAACCCCCTTCAATTGCCCCAAATGCCCCCAGACTCCCATTAAATACCCCCAAGCCCCCTTTACCTGCCCTGAGCCCCCAATAAATGCCCCCAGACCCCCATTAAATCCCCCAAATTCCCATTAAATCCCCCAAATCCCCTTTAAACGCCCCAGAGCCCCTCTCAATGCCCCCAAATCCCCTTTAATAGCCCCAAATGCCCCCGAATCCCCTTTTTCAGCCCCAAAATCCCCTCAAATCCCCCCGCTCTCCACTTTTGCCTCCCGGTTCCGCCGGTACCGTTCTCCCCAGCGGCCGCGTCGCGGCCCAGCGTTCCCAGCGGGGCCCCGAGCCCGGTCCGCGATCGTTTCTGTCAGGGAACAAACGGCGTCAGGCGCGGGCAGGGCCGGGCCGAGCCGGGCCCGCGCGGGGAGCGCTCCGCACCTGCTGGGGAGGGGCCGCCGGCGGCCCCTCGGAAGGGGCCCGCTTGTCCTGGGCCCGGCCCACCGGCAGCCGCGAGCCCCGCGAGGGCGGCTCCGGCGGCGCTGCCATCTTGTCCCGCGCGCGGAAAGCAGCGCCCGCGCCGCGGCCAATGGCGGGGCGGGATGGGAGAGGTGGGCCCGCCCCTGTGGAATTCGGCCAATGGGAGAGCGAGGCGGGGTGAGGGAGGGAGGAGGCTCGCCCGCCAAAAGGGGACGGGGCTTGTGTGGTGGGAGAGGGCGGGGATTGGCCGAGCAGGGACGGCGCGGGGTTTATGCAGTGGCCGTGGCCATGCGCGGCACGGACTTGTTTTGGTTGCGGGGCGGGGGGCTCCCATCGCCCCGAATTTACCAAAATATCCACAAATCTGCCCTAAATGTCCCCAAATCCATCTAAAATATCCCCAAATATGCCCAAAATACTCCGGAACTCACCAAAAATATCCCCAATCCCACCCAAAATATCCCCAAATCCGCCCAAATATTCCCAATCCATCTGAAATATCCCCAAATCCACCGAAATATCCCCAAATCTATCTAAATATCCCTAAATCCATCTAAAACACCCGCAAATGCACCCAAAATATCCCCAAATCCATCTAAATATCCATCCAAATCCACCCAAATATCCCCAAAACCATCTAAAATGTCCCCAAATCCACCCAAATATCCCCAAATATGCCCCAATATGCCCAAATCCGCCCCAATATCCCCAAATCTGTCCAAAATATCCCCAAATCCATCTAAAATATCCCCAATTCCACCCAAATATCCCCAAATCTGCCCAAACCTTCCTAAATTCATCCAAAACATCCCCAAATCCTCCCAAAATATCTCCCTATCCACCCAAAACATCCCCAAATCCATCTAAATATCCATCCAAATCCACCCAAATATCCCCAAAACCATCTAAAATGTCCCCAAATCCACCCAAATATCCCCAAATATGCCCCAATATGCCCAAATCCGCCCCAATATCCCCAAATCTGTCCAAAATATCCCCAAATCCATCTAAAATATCCCCAATTCCACCCAAATATCCCCAAATCTGCCCAAACCTTCCTAAATTCATCCAAAACATCCCCAAATCCTCCCAAAATATCTCCCTATCCACCCAAAACATCCCCAAATCCATCTAAATATCCATCCAAATCCACCCAAATATCCCCAAAACCATCTAAAATGTCCCCAAATCCACCCAAATATCCCCAAATATGCCCCAATATGCCCAAATCCGCCCCAATATCCCCAAATCTGTCCAAAATATCCCCAAATCCATCTAAAATATCCCCAATTCCACCCAAATATCCCCAAATCTGCCCAAACCTTCCTAAATTCATCCAAAACATCCCCAAATCCTCCCAAAATATCTCCCTATCCACCCAAAACATCCCCAAATCCATCTAAATATCCATCCAAATCCACCCAAATATCCCCAAAACCATCTAAAATGTCCCCAAATCCACCCAAATATCCCCAAATATGCCCCAATATGCCCAAATCCGCCCCAATATCCCCAAATCTGTCCAAAATATCCCCAAATCCATCTAAAATATCCCCAATTCCACCCAAATATCCCCAAATCTGCCCAAACCTTCCTAAATTCATCCAAAACATCCCCAAATCCTCCCAAAATATCTCCCTATCCACCCAAAACATCCCCAAATCCATCTAAATATCCATCCAAATCCACCCAAATATCCCCAAAACCATCTAAAATGTCCCCAAATCCACCCAAATATCCCCAAATATGCCCCAATATGCCCAAATCCGCCCCAATATCCCCAAATCTGTCCAAAATATCCCCAAATCCATCTAAAATATCCCCAATTCCACCCAAATATCCCCAAATCTGCCCAAACCTTCCTAAATTCATCCAAAACATCCCCAAATCCTCCCAAAATATCTCCCTATCCACCCAAAACATCCCCAAATCCATCTAAATATCCATCCAAATCCACCCAAATATCCCCAAAACCATCTAAAATGTCCCCAAATCCACCCAAATATCCCCAAATATGCCCCAATATGCCCAAATCCGCCCCAATATCCCCAAATCTGTCCAAAATATCCCCAAATCCATCTAAAATATCCCCAATTCCACCCAAATATCCCCAAATCTGCCCAAACCTTCCTAAATTCATCCAAAACATCCCCAAATCCTCCCAAAATATCTCCCTATCCACCCAAAACATCCCCAAATCCATCTAAATATCCATCCAAATCCACCCAAATATCCCCAAAACCATCTAAAATGTCCCCAAATCCACCCAAATATCCCCAAATATGCCCCAATATGCCCAAATCCGCCCCAATATCCCCAAATCTGTCCAAAATATCCCCAAATCCATCTAAAATATCCCCAATTCCACCCAAATATCCCCAAATCTGCCCAAACCTTCCTAAATTCATCCAAAACATCCCCAAATCCTCCCAAAATATCTCCCTATCCACCCAAAACATCCCCAAATCCATCTAAATATCCATCCAAATCCACCCAAATATCCCCAAAACCATCTAAAATGTCCCCAAATCCACCCAAATATCCCCAAATATGCCCCAATATGCCCAAATCCGCCCCAATATCCCCAAATCTGTCCAAAATATCCCCAAATCCATCTAAAATATCCCCAATTCCACCCAAATATCCCCAAATCTGCCCAAACCTTCCTAAATTCATCCAAAACATCCCCAAATCCTCCCAAAATATCTCCCTATCCACCCAAAACATCCCCAAATCCATCTAAATATCCATCCAAATCCACCCAAATATCCCCAAAACCATCTAAAATGTCCCCAAATCCACCCAAATATCCCCAAATATGCCCCAATATGCCCAAATCCGCCCCAATATCCCCAAATCTGTCCAAAATATCCCCAAATCCATCTAAAATATCCCCAATTCCACCCAAATATCCCCAAATCTGCCCAAACCTTCCTAAATTCATCCAAAACATCCCCAAATCCTCCCAAAATATCTCCCTATCCACCCAAAACATCCCCAAATCCCCCCAAAACTCCTCAAATCCACCCAAAACCTCCCCAAACGCACCCAAATAATCCCCAAAACCTCTCCCAGACACCCCCAAGACTCCCCAAATCCACCTCAAATCCGCCCAGAACCCCCCAGTCCCTCCCCAACCCCTCCTCACGCTCCCCAAATTCCCCCAAAACCCCAAAACCCCCGGGAAACACCGGGACAGAGCCGGGACACACCGGGAATCACCGGGAACCACCGGGACAGACCCGGGAACCACCGGGATCAAGCCCGGGATCAGCCCCGGGAGCGGCAGGAGAGACTCGGGACACCCCCCCTGCCCGCGTGAGAGCCCCCCGGGAAACGGGACCGAGCCCCCAATAGAGGGAGACCCCAAATGGGAAAGGGACACCCCAAAAAATAGGGATACCCCCCCCCAAAAAAATAGCGACACCCCCAAATATAGGGATGGCACCGCCAAATATGGGGATACACCCCCGAAAATAGGGATGGCACCCCCAAAAAATAGGGACACCCCCAAATATAGGGATGGCACTCCCAAAAATAGGGACACCCCCATCATCAGGGACACACCCCCAAATATGGGGACAGCACCCCCAAAAACAGGGACAGGGCCTTCGGGAAAGGGGCACCCCCAAATATAGGGATGGACACCTGAAAATAGGGATGGACAGCCCCAAAAATAGGGATGGACACCCCCAAATATAGGGATACACCCCAAATATAGGGAGAGCACCCCGAAAATAGGGACAGCCCAAATGGGGGAGGGACAGCACCCCCCAAAATTAGGGACCCCCTCAGAAATAGGGACACCCCCAAAAAATGGGACCCCCTCAATGGGAATAAGGCACCCCCAAAAACAGAGAAACCTCCCCAAAATCGGGGCACCCCCCAACATAGGGACAGCTCCCTAAAAATAGAGACCCCCAAAAATAGGGACAGCCCCAAAAATAGGGACAGCTCCCCAAAAATAGAGAGACCCCCAAAAAGAGGGACAGCCCCAAAAATAGGGACGGCCCCCCAAAATAGGGATACCCCTAAAAATAGGGACAAACCCAATGGGAAAGGGACAGCCCCAAAATAGGGACACCCCCAAACATAGGGACAGGCCCCCCAAAATAGGGACACGCCCAAAATAAGGACACCCCTAAATATAGGGACACCCCAAAATAAGGACACCCCCCCCACAAACATAGGGACACCTCCCCACGCGGGAGTGTGCAAAGAGTGTTTTTACCACCTGGAAGAACACTTCAGATTTGAACCTTGATACATCTCTATTCTTTTTCATTGATTTCCAAACATTTTTGTTTAATGGGCTTGAAATATAAGTTCTATAGTGTTAAGCATAGTTTACTGTTGGTTTAATTTGTGCCATTAATCTGTAAATGAAGCCTGAAGAACCCTTTCCTTTTCATGACCAAGAAAACAGTTTTCTTTTGTTTTCTGATCCAATGTAAAGTAGTCTTCATGGCACTGGTATCTCTTCCACCCTCAACTGCCCTTCTCTTACTGAAAGAACTGGTTCCCCCAACAGGAGGAGGGCAGGCTCCCTGCGGGATGTTAAAGCAGTTTCCTCCTCTGTAGGGTGAACCTAGGACGGATTAATGAGTTTTAAAAGAGAAGCAAGGGATTTTGAGGAGAGTTTAGTCAGTATTTTCCCATAACTGCAGTTGAGAAGTGACTGAGATAAGAGAGGAGGAAGAGGCAGGGAGAGAGGTGGATTCCCTCCTCTGAAGGGAAACCCTGCTCAGAAAACAGGTGACAAAGCCCTGAATTCTGGTGAGTGTGATCTCTCATGTACCTTGAAGCAGGCACAGGTCTCAAGGAGAGAATAACATTTAATTATGTAATTTCTGTAATTGTTGCTAATGGCAGAGAGATAGAAACAACAAACTGAATTAAACATGTGATCCCAAAGGGCGTATTTTACATATTGAGACCCCCAATATTTTACATACTGACACCCACAGCCTTCTCATGAGGATGGTGTCCAAAGGAATGAAGATCACCTATTTTGAGATCAGACAGTTATGGATAATGGAAGTCAGCCTCAGAAAAATAAATTTTCTAGGGAAAGAACACTTAGATCTAGTCATTGTTTAATATACACATTTTCTGTCCTGTATGTATCGCATGAGGAAAAAAGGATTCTGAAAAACAGAAGCCAAAGAAATTTAGAATAAAATCAGCTGACTCTAAATGAAAGAATGCACTTCCATTATTCAATAAAAATTTGAAAAGACCAAGAAGCTTGTGGGACTAAATTAAATGAGGAGCTCACCACATTGTAGATGACTCATTGTAATTCAAGAAATTTATAACAGTGTAGAAGATGTAAGAGATGGTGCAAAGAATGCTCTGTACAAAACACAGATCAGTGCTGAGCTCAAGAGCCAGAAGCCACCCTTCAGCCTAGGACCAATGGCAAGAAAATGCTGCCCTTAAAGTGATTAAAACCCATGCTCCTCTTCTAAGCATTTCTTTTTTTCAAAAGGTTTCATTGGGTAACCATATAAGAGTTCTCCTGCAGCTACTGGATTTGAAGCAACTAATTAACAGAACTTCCCATTGATTCATCATAGGGACATTAGAGCAGCCTTTAGGAATGCGAAAATAGGATTTACCTATCTTACAATCTTCTGCTTAAAAAGAGCTTTAACAATAAGTGGATAGAATCTCTAAGGTCTAATTGACTTCTGCTCTGGTGAGCAACAGTTATAAGGAAATTTCTCCACAGAAATGAGTGCTCTTTAGTAGCACTTCACAACAAAAGGAATAGAAATGAATAACCCATTACTGCAAGTCAGTCTGCTTATTTACAGCATTAAATTGGAAAATGTTATTTCACGCCATTTTAATATTTAAATTTTGCTTTAATCATATTTAAATCAAGAAGCATACGTTACAGAACTGGCTAAGTGTAGTGGCCAAATGCAAATAAAATTTTATATTGAGAAAGAAAAAGGGATGGTTCCTACCTCAAAGCCAGAAAATATTAATATGCACTATTAATTTTATGTTTCAATTAGTTTTTTTCTTCTTCACTGTGGAGCTCTGTATATTGAAAAGCATAGTTTGTGTTGTGACAGGGCTAGATGTAGCCAGTGACAGTGTAATCTCTCAGCCTTCCCAGGAACTCTGAAACAGGGGAATGTCAGCATTCCTGTTCTCAGCAGAAGTGACAAAATAGGGATATTGCATGCTCACAGAAGGTATGATAAGAGTGAAATAATTTTCTACTGGATCTAGTATGAATTTATCACAAAGACATCCCTCTAACAGAGAGTAAAAAATGCAGGTAAAGTTGAAGAATGTGTTAAATTTGAAAAGGTCAGAAATTCTATTAATGTCTTAGGGAGTCAAGAAAAAGGCATAAAACAGTAGTCTTAGCTACTAATAAACAGACTAGGTAGAAAAATGGAACAACTTTTGCAGTTCATCTCTATCCCTTTCTAGCTGTCATTTGTATTTAATAAAGAAAGCTTTTATTCTGATAAACAATGTAAGAAAAGCAATGCCCTCATCAAATACAACCACTCAATCCCTCAAATTCAGCCGATTATATCAGTTTCTTAACTTCTTGAAGCTCTGAGGAATTATGCAACATTCTAAACTTTTACAATTATTACTGCTATTTCTTTTAAGCTTCCTTGCTGACATTTGAAAAATTGTGAGTACATCATTGGTGAGCACATTAGGGGAGCAGCCTGCTTTTAATTATCACCAGTAGGAATTCTGTGGCTCACAAATGGAAGTTGTATCTTGTCATGGGCTCCCAAAGTTTTCTGGAAGATATGTAAACTTCAGAAATCAAATAGCTGCCCAATAAACTGTAAGCACTCCACCAAATGGGGCAGTTTCCAGCAACTTCATAAGGAAGACAAATTAATGATGATGAGCATGGAGGATAAAGATGCATCTTTCCATTCATTTCCAGAAGAAGCACAAGGAGGCTACACTGTGCCAATTATGCAAGAAACTTGTATTTATACTCTTGTAAAATACAAATTACTCACAGAGAACTATCAAAAGATCAAGTCCTCTCTGTGAAAGATGTTCTTCTGATAAAGACTACCAAGTTATAAAGAAATAAAGTAGATAAGGAGAGTTACCCAGAGGTCTCAATAAGTTACAAATAGGGATTCATACATTAATTTCAAAGTACAATAAAGCAGTTCAATAATTTTTCTGCTTTAAAGTACCTTTTGCTATATGACCTTCATTTCTCCGGGGAATTGCTGTAAAACATTCAGAACTTCAGGAAATATTGTCTCTAAAAATTAAAATCTTGGGCCAATAACAAAATTTCATTGTGAGTCAGTTGTACAGATTTGTAGTTTCTTATTTTGGAGTGCACTGGTACATTTTTATGTGGTTGTCTGACAGGAGGTCATTTTGTTCTGCAGCCTTTCAGCCAAAAATGCAGTGAACAAAATCTGACCTAGGACAAAATTAGGTGATTTGGCCTGGGAGAACAAAAATTCCTCAGCTTTCAGTCCAAGATTCTCCAAGTTCTGTCACAGCAAAGAGAAAGGATTTTCAGCTGTTTGAATAGTTGTGTGATGTAACCAGACAGAGAATATCATGATCCTGAAATAATTGCCTTGTTGAGGCTTGGTAGTTGAAATGCCTGATTTCAGGTAGATTATGAATCATTCTGAAGTCTGTGCCTTGCATAGTAAGTGAGTCTTTACAGCAACACACAGAAGATCAGTTAAATCTTTGCCCCTGGAGATTCTAAGACATGCTCATAAAAGCATTTCTTCATAGACCACCTTTGGGATCTTGAGATACTACACATTGCAAATTCTCTCTCTTGGTACAGGGTGTCTGCCCTATTCTGTACTCTGGCCATTATATTCTATGGTCCCTTGATATCGGCACCAACACCATTTTTAATTTTTTTTCTGAAAGAAAAAATCTCTCATGTGCCATAGTGTCTTTCCCTTTAAAAGTCAAACTCATTAATATAATCTCATTGCCACTGCTAATTGCAATTAATTTTTCTTTTATACTTTAAACTATTACTCAGACACTGACCAAAGCTTGCACTATTTGCAACATTCCAGGGCATCATAATCTCTTTACCTCTCATTAAAAGTGTTTCATGTTTGAGGCAGATGAAGTAGCGGGGCCTTGTTAGAGCCTTGTAATGACAATTCCTCCTTCTGTAGGAATTCCCTCATGGGAAAGGGAACACAGCACACAGTAGATATAAATCCCACCAGCTGCACTCCAGGTTGTGCAGCTGAACTGGAAAACACTTATTGCTCCCCTTTCCATCCAAACCCAGAAAGTTAATCATCAAAAATTAATGTTCCCTAAGACCTGCATTAGGCATACCAAGCTGTGCACGTATCAGCAACAGTATTAAGTTGTTATTTGTTCTCCCACATGGCCCAAGCACAGCAGCTGGATTGCATTTCCTGTTACACACAGGATAACGTATAATTAGCTAAGGAAGCCTGTCTGTAGAGAAGGGATTTTAATGGAATGTACCCAAGCAGTAACCTGAGGCATTGCAGTGAAATCTCTAAATAGAGAAGGTAGAGAATATCTTTAAAATCAGGATTTGGAGGAGGGGGGTGATATTTCTTTGCTTTCTTGTCTTTTGATGAAATTTAAAGCCAAATCCCTTTGCCAAAATACTTCATTTTGTTGGGAGATTCAATTTGCAGTTCACCGGCAGTTTTCACATAAAACAATTAACCCACTTCCATAGGACAGTGAGTGGACAGGATATGTAGGACATCAGATATTACTTCTCCTTCATCCCAGTATTATTTAGAATGGAATTAATAAATAGAAGTGAGAAAATAACTGAGCAGTAGAGGCAAGGAGGAAATTAGTTTTCCAGTGAGATTTGAAAAAGAGATGAAGAGCTGATGAGGCAGAGAGATGATAGAGGAAAGTACCAGATTTAAAGAATTAGAAAGCAGCATGACCTTGTTAATTTTTCTATCAGTCTACAGCTGTCTTCACTTAACTTATACAAGAAATGATGTGCAGTCTTAAAATCTAATATTAAACCAAAGACTGCTATTTCTTTGAGTAATCATTAATATGAATCAAAATGAGACATCCCGAATTTGAGTGACAGTGACATTTCTGCACAAATGCAGAAAAAGTGTATTAATGGTTTTGTATAAGTGGTTTTCAAATGCTTTTTAGGAATAAGCATAGGAGGTATGCAAACTATTACAAAACAACAAACACAACTAGTTCCATACCTCAAACAAAGCTAAGAAACCTAAATTCATTGATAACAAAGATTGGTTGCTAATAAAATTACCTATTAATTGTTTTTTTCTATCCTTTAAAGCCTTTGAACCTCAGGAAAAGTAGTTTTCAGAATTGTGCACTGACACAGGACTAATAATAATAATAATAATAATAATAATAATAATGTTAGCCGCAGGAATCAGTGTTAATCTTATGTGTTTAGGTGGGGTCAAAAATCAGAAGCAGCTGTTTTATAGAGCAGAAAGTTTCAGCTAAGGCAACATTTAGATGATTTTGATGAACATACAGTAAAAAGGAAATGTTTTCTCATCAGAGATAATGTATCAGTTGCACAAAAGGAAGTGCTAAGGAGTTGAACATGTTTAGTCTGAATTAACAAAGTAGAGAATGTACTCCCAAAGCATTTTATTTTTGTTGTGTCTGTTCTTATCAATTGCCTGCAGTGTGTTCACCTTGGAGTTTAGGAGCACTAAGTTTTCGTTGCATATGATAACAGAGTTGGAGTTCCCTCAGATACTTTAACGCCCATTCAGGAGTCAAACTCTGGGTTTAAAAATTTCACAGATTTTTAGCAAAAAAATGGCAAGTTTTGTGAACAATGACCTAAACATAACAAGCATACCTGCCAAATGATGGTCGTCTGAATGAAAGTGATTTTACTTATTTATAATTAAATACAATGTCTACATCTCCACATCTCTAAAATCAGTCAGAATGTTTCCTTTAGATCCTCTTAAAATACAAAGTAGCTTTAAAATTAAAAAAAATCATCTGTGAGCCCAAACTCTTGAAAGCTGGAGCTGGCACAGTGATTTTTGCAATACATGGATGATTTACAGCCATAAAGGTGGATTCATAGATTAAATCATAACTATGCCTTGAGACATGAGTTTATATCTTTGTCTAAATGAAGGAGTGTTCAGATATTGTTAGAGTTTCTTCCTGCAATATTCAATGCATTCAAGAGATACCTGGAGAGGTACAAAGGTATGAGAGTAAAACTGAAAAAAGTTCCTTTTTTTCTGTCTCTTTTTTCTAAGACTGCATTTCAGTTGTACTTTAAGCACAGAAAAGGACAGGATATTAGTTTTCCTCTTTGAATGGTCTCCTTTTCACATTAAATGATGCCACTGACTGTATAATATTAGCAACCTCTTTTTTATTAAGTAGCAGTGTCCCCAAAGCAGTCATTCTGGGATAAGGGAGAAATATCCAAAGGGAAAGAGGAAGCTCCTTTAGGAAGAGCCCCTCCATCTTAATGCACCAAACCACTACTTTCCTGTTTAATATCAGTATAATCACTTTACTACGTATTAAACAAAAGCTGTGGGTTTGTTGTGGGGATGTGGTTGTTGGAATCAAAATGAACATTAGAGGAGCTTTTAATTTAAACTAATAATTTCATCAGCCAACTTGAATTCATAAAAATTGCACCTCATTCAGTAACTCCCATGTAGTTTTGTTATTGTCCCTGAATAAGCCCACAAATATTTATTTGATGGATTGAAACAAGAAAAATCTTGGAATTCTCCGCTTTTCTTGTGCGTTTTTTAATGTATTTGCATTAGTAGTTTCAAAGTGCCCTTTCTTGATGTGCTTGTTGGGATGGCTGAGTTAACAACCTATTATTATGTACTCCTTACCGAGCTGTTAATAGCTTTAGAGTCTTTTGCAGGAATTCACCTGCTGCTCATAAACAGATTTATGTTGCTCTAGGAACTTCACCAGGTTGATGCATCTTGTATTTGCAATGACCTCGTACAAACTACCTGGTTTTCATGCTTATACAAGTATTTATATTATAGTAACAAAAGTCTTTAGTGGCTGGAGCAGCTCTTTTTAAAAGGTATTGGTATCCATCTGTGAATTTTGTTAACATTTTTTTCAGATTGTTGTTTTTGCCACCACCAGAAATTATATTTCTGCCCAAATTAGCTACATCAGAAATGGGCACTTCCCAAAAAAATTGAACAAAAACTTGCTGCGTCAATCTGAAAGTGCAAAATCAGCTTTTTGATTTACTTGCTGGTTTGTTTACTTTGCCCTTGAAATTCATGTTAAATTAATTGGAAAAAAAAGATTGCTGTTTTTGCTTTACACCCCATTAACTCACCGAGGTGTTTGAAGAAAACACAAACTTAAGGAATATGCTGTATTTATTGTTGATGTATTGCCAAGTTCTGCACTACAGTCATGACACCAGAGGTGAATTCAACCCTTCTGAGTTGGCATTACAAGATAGATGTTTGCTGTTTGCCTGCATTGAAACACAAAAAGATTTTTGCATGTGCTCACAAATGCACCAAAATATGTGATATTTGAGTGACTTCAATAGCTATTATATGTTTATATCTGAATAGGCTCACATAATGAAAAACAATACACAATCTCTACATAGAGATCAGCAGGTTCCCCCTTGCCTCTGATGTATTATTTGTATTGCACTGATTAAAGTCAAACATTAGTTAGTGTCAGATTTTGTGTTTTAGGGCCAAAATTCTTCCTCCAAAATTGATTTTTGTTGGATGGTTGAAATCTGTCTTAATATTGTCAGCATTATTCTATGCTTATAAACCCCAATTTTCTTTGAAAAGGGAAGTATTTGTCCCAAAGGCACACATTCACAGTTGGCATATGAAAGACTTGTTACCATTTAACATTCGTATGGTCTCAAATGAATCCTAATGACTTCAGTCATTTTTTTTCCAGAATAGAAAATCTGAATAGCAATCTGATTCAATTCAGTCTATAAAAGTAGATATTTTGCTTACTTAAATAAAAGTGATAGCTTTATTAATACCACTGAATTTGTTTTCAAGCTGTTGTATATCAGTAAGTATCTTTTCTGGATTTGCCAGGCAGGAAACATTCAGTAGCAAATAAAGAGCAAAAATTCTGCATTAGTCTGCTCTTTTAATATTAAAAGTTATTTATGTAGATAATTCAAACTAAGCTGAAACCAATCTTAAAATAAGCCCAGGGAGTCTACATGTCCTTACATGCTAAAAGGCTGCAACACATCTTAGAAAGGAGTTTTAAAGGCATGATTCCACAAGAGGTTTTTAGTACAGAATGTGGTTTTTAGTACAGAATGTGGTTTTTATGAGGGTGTTTGTAGAGCTGCAAGCATCCCACAGGAGTTGAAATTTCCCAGCAAGGGTTTACAAACCTGACAAAATACTCAGCACTGAAAGGAAGCCCTAATCCAAACCCTGGCCCTGTCTGCCTGTGAATATTGTAGGGATTCTGAAAT
The DNA here is from genome assembly GCF_047830755.1 of Zonotrichia albicollis. NCBI lineage: Eukaryota > Metazoa > Chordata > Aves > Passeriformes > Passerellidae > Zonotrichia > Zonotrichia albicollis. Next base: position 690,344 of record NW_027428460.1, on the reverse strand, counting down.
GAAGTGAATTAAGGCAATTTGTCAGCAGCACTATTAGAGCTGAGTTCTGTGTAGCTGACTCAGTGCTGTACTACATTTTTGGATTGGTAGAATCATTTGATTTTCACAGCTTTGAGCATATGTTGTGGGCTGTTGGGATTTTTTGGGAGGGAAGGGGGAGCAGTTGTTGGGGTTTTTAGGGGATTTTTTAAATTTATTTTGTAGTGTTTTTTGATGGGGGGTTGTTAAAGTAGAGTGCTGGCTGCTCTGTGCTGAAGCAAGTCACCTCACTGCAGAAGTGTTCTGAAAAATTGGATGATTGCTCTTGTATTGGAATTCCACTTCCCTTGTAAGATGCTTCTCTGCATTTCAGTTGCCTTCACACTTGAGTAGGAAATAGGATCCCCAAGGTTTGAGTTCTGCCCCAGCAGTTCTGTGTGCACAGCTGTGGTGTTACCTGTGCTGGTAATGCTGGGTGTGAGAACATTGCCTGCCCCATGGCTCAGCAACTTGGAGACCTTCAGGTGTTTGGACTGTGACTTTTCACATCACACGAGTTGTCCCTTTTTGTTATCTTTCTTCCAGGGTTTGCATTTTCAATTTAAATATTTCATTATCCAGTGACCTACTTCCCATCTGTAGCTAGAAGTTCTGTTTCTATGATATACACAGATATTTTGAAATTGGCTGAACATGTTACTGATATTGATTATTATTCACTACTTCTTGTAGTCAAGAAACTGAAATATATTCAATAAATTGTCAGAAAGTGGATTTTTAAAAAAATCCCCACAGTATTTTTTAAACACAGTTTGTAATTAAACTTGTTGCCTAGGGATGTTTTGGAGGCCACAAGCAAATTTTGTTGAAGGAATAATTAAGGAAATTCCTGGAAGAAAAGTCTTATGAGCTGTAAGACCCAATGAAGTAAATGTAGTCAATTCAGAAAGCCACTCATCTGCAGATTGCTGGGCTCTGGGGGAGTGATAAGGGTAAAAATGGGGGGAAGGAACCTGCAGTGGCACCAGGACCTCGTTCAGAATTGTGAACCATGAACCTCACACACCAAAAGAATGACTTGGCAATCAGCCCACTCTATATCCGTGGGTCTCTGGGCTTGTTTAACAGCAAAGAAATTTTCCAGTATTCACATTTTCAGGATTGCTTCTGTTTCCTGTTGCACTGTATTTGTCAGCAGGTTTATTACGTCATTTTGAAGTAAACCTTAGCGTTAGATATCCCAGGAGAAAATGTGCTTTACTGTCCTAAGGTGAATTCTGAGTACTACTTGAGCTGAATTTTTTACCTTAGAAGTTTAGTTCATGCTTGCAGTAGCTTCCTCCTTCTTTCCAACTGGAAAAAAAAACCAAAAAACTTAAAATTAGTGAAAAGATTAGAAAATTCTTCAAGGCAGCTGGAGAAGCTGGCACTTGTATATGCAGAAGTTAGAGAGATTTCTGGAGGCCCTGGTGCAGAGGTTTTCTCTGGTAAATACTTTTAATTAACAAACAACCATTTTCAGAGTAGCTTAGTTCCAGAAATACGGGATTTGATATATGTGCTTATCTGACAACCCAGGCCATGTTCTCCAGCTGCCTTTGTTCTATGCTGGATTGCTCCCTGTTCCATCCCTGGCTTCAGGCCTGGTTTTATTTCACTTTGATCTCCTTGTTGGGACAGTCAGCTCTCTCCTGCCTGCTGCCTTCACACCGGGCAGTCCCACTTGGCCCAGCATGTGAAGCACTCAGTTTTTGCTCTGCCCAGCCCTCACCTCCCTGTGCTGGTGAGAATTTAACATTGTTTTAGAGCCTCTCTGTCCTCATCTCTCTCCTCATTTAATTTTCTGCTTTTCATGCTTCACCTCACATCAACTCGTTTCTGCCTTTCCAAGTATATAATCCAATTAAAATGCATTTTGTCTGGGGTTTGACCTTTCTGTATTTTCTTTATGATTGGTTATCTCTTCTTCCCATGTTCATGTTGACAGCTTCACTTTTATGTGTGGAAAAAGTGATGAGCTGACTGACAGGCAATCAAAATATAAAATATTGAATGGCCAAACAGGTAAAGGACACTTGAGTGTTTCAGCTCCCCAGACTGTTACATCTCAGATTAATCAGGAGGGAAGGGACAGGGTTACAACCTGAGGGGGCTGATGCCTTTAAGTGCTGCAAATTTCTCCTCTGAAGCAAACTCTAGAGCCATTGGCAATTTTCTATCTGGCCCTGATTTTTTGCTGCCACAGTTTTCTGCTTAGTTTAGATTGGTCCTCAGATCTTTGCAATCACTTTCCTAAATTTACTTCAAGTTTGTGGTTCAGCTGAAAACCAGAGGTACGGGGTTTTTTAGGAAGAGCGTTTTTTAAGAATCTTAATGGTATCTTTTACTTCTAGTTCTCTTATTGTAATTTTTCCTACCACTCTATGTTGCATTAAAAATTTACCTAATCCTGTTGATCAGATTTTAATCAGTAATTAATGTTAGAAGCACATTATTGAATATTTAAGTATTTTCTAAAATCTTCTGCCAGCATTCCTGTTAATTGATGTAGTGTAGGTCAAAATAGTTTTCTAGGAGAAAATCGCACACAAAATTAGTAAATGTAAAGAAACTTTCAAAGGCAGACACCAAGTTCCACAGGTGTAGTTAATTTTCTTGCTTTCAGTGTAATTACTCCTTATCTACAACAATCTGTGTAAGGTGACAAAGGTGCTATGACTAGAGGCAACAGGCATTCAGAAGTTGTATTATGAAAATATTTTATTGTAAAGAAAGAAAATACTTTTTGAGAATCATTGGGGGAAAATTAGTTGTGAGAGGAGTATAGACTCTGTCAATCAGAGGCAGTTTCCATAAATGAGAGCTGTGGGGATTCTGTTTTTATTCATCACAGAGAGTAAGTACAAACTCCACAGTTTGATGTTATTTGTCTTTAATAGATTCTATTTGAACTGATTAATCAATCAATGACTATACCTAATAATTAACTACTGTGTTATCCTAATGAGTAGCACAGCATTAAAGTTCAGGTGACTATGGAGTGCCAGCACAGCTGATCCCATGGGAAAAGTAAGGAAGAATTTGGAGATCTCATTGCACCCTGGACTAGAGCTATGATCAGTAAACATTCTGTCTTCCAGAACTGTGGTCATTCCTTTAAGGATGCTTCCTCTGTAGGTCACATTGTGTGTGTTCCTCAGACTGATGTACCTAGGAAGGGGGAAAGATGTGACCAAATGGTCTCATAAAAAATTCCTTTTTATTATTGGTGCTTTTATTTAAACATTTATAGCACCTGAATCATGAAACTCCAAATCTGCTTTACTTTAATGTGGTACTTACTCAGCTTTGACATTGTGCTTCAGTGCACAGCATCAAGACCTGGTCCCTGTGGTATGTGCCCATTTAAAGCCATTTTAAGGGCACACCTGTAACTCCAGGTGACATTTGGGGACATTTGGGGACATTTTGGGGACATTTGGGGGCTCACCTGCAGCTCGGTGATGATGCCGTGGGGCCATTTTGGGGCCATTTTGTGCCAATTTGGGCCATTTTGTGCCCATTTAAAGCCATTTTAAGGGCACACCTGTAACTCCAGGTGACATTTGGGGACATTTGGGGACATTTTGGGGACATTTGGGGGCTCACCTGCAGCTCGGTGATGATGCCGTGGGGCCATTTTGGGGCCATTTTGTGCCAATTTGGGCCATTTTGTGCCCATTTAAAGCCATTTTAAGGGCACACCTGTAACTCCAGGTGACATTTGGGGACATTTGGGGACATTTGGGGACATTTTGGGGACATTTGGGGGCTCACCTGCAGCTCGGTGATGATGCCGTGGGGCCATTTTGGGGCCATTTTGTGCCAATTTGGGCCATTTTGTGCCCATTTAAAGCCATTTTAAGGGCACACCTGTAACTCCAGGTGACATTTGGGGACATTTGGGGACATTTGGGGACATTTGGGGGCTCACCTGCAGCTCGGTGATGATGCCGTGGGGCCATTTTGGGGCCATTTTGTGCCAATTTGGGCCATTTTGTGCCCATTTAAAGCCATTTTAAGGGCACACCTGTAACTCCAGGTGACATTTGGGGACATTTGGGGACATTTTGGGGACATTTGGGGGCTCACCTGCAGCTCGGTGATGATGCCGTGGGGCCATTTTGGGGCCATTTTGTGCCAATTTGGGCCATTTTGTGCCCATTTAAAGCCATTTTAAGGGCACACCTGTAACTCCAGGTGACATTTGGGGACATTTGGGGACATTTTGGGGACATTTGGGGGCTCACCTGCAGCTCGGTGATGATGCCGTGGGGCCATTTTGGGGCCATTTTGTGCCAATTTGGGCCATTTTGTGCCCATTTAAAGCCATTTTAAGGGCACACCTGTAACTCCAGGTGACATTTGGGGACATTTGGGGACATTTTGGGGACATTTGGGGGCTCACCTGCAGCTCGGTGATGATGCCGTGGGGCCATTTTGGGGCCATTTTGTGCCAATTTGGGCCATTTTGTGCCCATTTAAAGCCATTTTAAGGGCACACCTGTAACTCCAGGTGACATTTGGGGACATTTGGGGACATTTGGGGACATTTGGGGGCTCACCTGCAGCTCGGTGATGATGCCGTGGGGCCATTTTGGGGCCATTTTGTGCCAATTTGGGCCATTTTGTGCCCATTTAAAGCCATTTTAAGGGCACACCTGTAACTCCAGGTGACATTTGGGGACATTTGGGGACATTTTGGGGACATTTGGGGGCTCACCTGCAGCTCGGTGATGATGCCGTGGGGCCATTTTGGGGCCATTTTGTGCCAATTTGGGCCATTTTGTGCCCATTTAAAGCCATTTTAAGGGCACACCTGTAACTCCAGGTGACATTTGGGGACATTTGGGGACATTTTGGGGACATTTGGGGGCTCACCTGCAGCTCGGTGATGATGCCGTGGGGCCATTTTGGGGCCATTTTGTGCCAATTTGGGCCATTTTGTGCCCATTTAAAGCCATTTTAAGGGCACACCTGTAACTCCAGGTGACATTTGGGGACATTTGGGGACATTTTGGGGACATTTGGGGGCTCACCTGCAGCTCGGTGATGATGCCGTGGGGCCATTTTGGGGCCATTTTGTGCCAATTTGGGCCATTTTGTGCCCATTTAAAGCCATTTTAAGGGCACACCTGTAACTCCAGGTGACATTTGGGGACATTTGGGGACATTTTGGGGACATTTGGGGGCTCACCTGCAGCTCGGTGATGATGCCGTGGGGCCATTTTGGGGCCATTTTGTGCCAATTTGGGCCATTTTGTGCCCATTTAAAGCCATTTTAAGGGCACACCTGTAACTCCAGGTGACATTTTGGGGACATTTGGGGGCTCACCTGCAGCTCGGTGATGATGCCGTGGGGAACCTCCTCCTCCTGCTCGTGCAGGAAGTGGGCGCTGATGGCGTTGAGCGAGTACGAGCGCAGCTTGTGCTCCCGCAGCAGCACCTGGGCGCCAAAAACACCCCAAAATTCACCTGGGAAACCCCAAAACACCCCAAAACACCCCAAAATTCACCTGGGAAACCCCAAAACACCCCCAAAACACCCCAAAATTCACCTGGGGACCCCCAAAAACACCCCAAAATTCACCTGGGGACCCCCAAAAACACCCCAAAAAAAACCCCAAAATTCACCTGGGGAACCCCAAAATTCACCAGGGGATCCCAAAATTTACCTGGGGAGTTCAAAGCTGTCCCCAAATCACTCCCAGGTGTACCCAGGTGTGTCCCAGGTGTATCCCAGGTGTGTCCAGGTGTGTCCCAGATGTGTTTTACCCTCGCAGGTGTATCTCAGGTGTATCTCAGGTGTGCCCAGGTGTGCCCCTCACCTGCAGCATGTCCAGGGTCACCCTCCCAGGTGTGCCCAGGTGTGCCCCTCACCTGCAGCATGTCCAGGGTCACCCTCCCAGGTGTGCCCAGGTGTGCCCAGGTGTGCCCCTCACCTGCAGCATGTCCAGGGTCACCCTCCTGGGCGTGGTCACCACCTTGCCCTCCCTGCGGCCGAGCTGGCGGCTCTGGAACGCCGAATCCTTCACCTGCGACGGCGCCCCCCGCACCCGGCCCAGGTACGGGAACGACGGCACCTGCGACAGGTGGGACAGGTGGGAGAGGGGCTGGGGACACCTGGGGACACCTGAGGGACCCCCCGGACCCGGCCCAGGTATGGGAATGAATCCACCTGGGACAGGTGAGACAGGTGAGGGACTTGGGGACACCTGGGACAGTTGAGGGACAGGTGAGGGGCTGGGGACACCTGAGGGACCTCCCTGACCCAGCGCAGGTACGGGAACGAGTCCACCTGTGACAGGTGAGGGACAGGTGAGAGAGGGGCTGGGGACACCTGGGACAGGTGAGGGACACGTGAGGGACACGTGAAGGACACCTGGGGACACATGAGAGACAGGTGAGGGACAGGTGAGGGACAGGTGAGAGAGGGGCTGGGGACACCTGAGGACACCTGAGGGACCCCCCGCACCCGGCCCAGGTACAGGAACGAATCCACCTGGGACAGGTGAGGGACTTGGGGACACCTGGGACCGGTGAGAGAGGGGCTGGGGACACCTGGGACAGGTGAGGGACAGGTGGGAGAGGGGCTGGGGACACCTGGGGACACCTGGGACAGGTGAGAGACCCCCCGGACCCAGCCCAGGTACGGGAACGAATCCACCTGGGACAGGTGAGAGACAGGAGAGGGGCTGGGGACACCTGGGACAGGTGAGGGACAGGTCAGGGACAGATGAGAGACCCCCCTGACCCAGCCCAGGTACGGGAACGAATCCACCTGGGACAGGTGAGGGACAGGTGAGGGACTTGGGGACACCTGGGAGGGGTTTGGGGACATCAGGGGGGTCCCAGGTGTGTCTCACCTGCAGCACCTGCGCCCTCTGGATCAGGTAGGGCAGGTGGAAGTTGTGGATTTTGGGGGCTCCCTGGGATTTGGCATTTTTTGAGGATTTTATTGTGGATTTTTTTGTGGATTTTTTGGGCGATTTTTTAGGGAATTTTTGGGGGGTTTTTTTGGGATTTTTTGGGGTTCCCAGGTGTGTCCCAGGTGTGTCTCACCTGTAACACCTGTGCCCTCTGGATCAGGTAGGGCAGGTCGAAGTTGTGGATGTTGTAGCCCGTGATCACGTCGGGGTCCACGATGCCAACGAACTCTGCAAACGACTGGGACGGAGGGATCCAAAATCCCCATTTTTCACCCCAAAATCTCCATTTTTTACCCCCCAAATCCACAGATTTTACCCTAACATCCATGGGGGTTTTTTAGCCTGAAATCCTCATTTTTTTACCCCAAAAATCCCCACTTTTTACTCCAAAATTCCTGTGATTTTTACCAAAAAAAATCCCCATTTTATACCCCCAAATTCACATATTTTACCCCAAAATCTCTGGGGTTTCTACCCCAGAATCCCTGGGATTTTTACCTCAAATCCCATTGTTTTTTACCCCAAAATCCCTCGGGTTTTTAACCCAAAATCCCCATTTTTCACCCCAAATCTCCCACCTGCAGCAGGTCCCTCTCGCTGTCGAAGCTCCGCACGGTGGCTCCAAAACCACCCCTGAAACTCCCCCAAATCTCACCCAAAATCGCCCCAAAACCACCCAAAATCACCCCAAATCCCCTCCAAACCCTTCCCAGACCCCTCCAAGTTCCCCCAAACCCCAAAATCCTCATTTTTAACCCCAAAATCCCCATTTTTCACCCCAAAATGCCCGCCTGCAGCAGGTCCCTCTCACTGTCAAAGCTCCGCACGGTGGCTCCAAAACCACCCCTGAAACTCCCCCAAATCTCACCCAAAACCCCCCAAATTTCTGCCAAACCCTTCCCAGACCCCTCCAAGTTCCCAAAAACCCCAAAATGCCCATTTTTAACCCCAAAATCCCCATTTTTCACCCCAAAATTCCCACCTGCAGCAGGTCCCTCTCGCTGTCGAAGCTCCTGGTGGTGGCTCCAAAACCACGCCCAAAATCTCCCCAAATCTCACCCAAAACCCCCCAAAATCGCCCCAAATCCCCTCCAAACCCTTCCCAGACCCCTCCAAATTCCCCCAAACCCCAAAATCCTCATTTTTCACCCCAAAATCCCCATTTTTCACCCCACCTGCAGCAGGTCCCTCTCACTGTCAAAGCTCCGCACGGTGGCTCCAAAACCACCCCAAATCTCCCCCAAAACCACCCAAAATCACCCCAAACTCCCCTCCAAACCCCTCCAAGTTCCCAAAAACCCCAAAATGCCCATTTTTCACCCCAAAATGCCCGCCTGCAGCAGGCCCCTCTCTCTGTCAAAGCTCCTGACGGTGGCTCCAAAACCACCCCCAAAACCTCCCCCAATCTCACCCAAAATTGCCCCAAATCTCACCCAAAATCGCCCCAAAACCACCCAAAATCCCTCCAAACCCCTCCAATTTCCCAAAAACCCCAAAATCCCCATTTTTCACCCCAAAATTCCCACCTGCAGCAGGCTCTTTTCACTGTCAAAACTCTGCACGGTAGCTCCAAAACCACCCCCGAAACCTCCCCCAAAACCACCCAAAATCACCCCAAATCCCCTCCAAACCCTTCCCAGACCCCTCCAAGTTCCCCCAAACCCCAAAATCCTCATTTTTAACCCCAAAATCCCCATTTTTCACCCCAAAATGCCCGCCTGCAGCAGGTCCCTCTCACTGTCAAAGCTCCGCACGGTGGCTCCAAAACCACCCCTGAAACTCCCCCAAATCTCACCCAAAACCCCCCAAATTTCTGCCAAACCCTTCCCAGACCCCTCCAAGTTCCCAAAAACCCCAAAATGCCCATTTTTAACCCCAAAATCCCCATTTTTCACCCCAAAATTCCCACCTGCAGCAGGTCCCTCTCGCTGTCGAAGCTCCTGGTGGTGGCTCCAAAACCACGCCCAAAATCTCCCCAAATCTCACCCAAAACCCCCCAAAATCGCCCCAAATCCCCTCCAAACCCTTCCCAGACCCCTCCAAATTCCCCCAAACCCCAAAATCCTCATTTTTCACCCCAAAATCCCCATTTTTCACCCCACCTGCAGCAGGTCCCTCTCACTGTCAAAGCTCCGCACGGTGGCTCCAAAACCACCCCAAATCTCCCCCAAAACCACCCAAAATCACCCCAAACTCCCCTCCAAACCCCTCCAAGTTCCCAAAAACCCCAAAATGCCCATTTTTCACCCCAAAATGCCCGCCTGCAGCAGGCCCCTCTCTCTGTCAAAGCTCCTGACGGTGGCTCCAAAACCACCCCCAAAACCTCCCCCAATCTCACCCAAAATTGCCCCAAATCTCACCCAAAATCGCCCCAAAACCACCCAAAATCCCTCCAAACCCCTCCAATTTCCCAAAAACCCCAAAATCCCCATTTTTCACCCCAAAATTCCCACCTGCAGCAGGCTCTTTTCACTGTCAAAACTCTGCACGGTAGCTCCAAAACCACCCCCGAAACCTCCCCCAAAACCACCCAAAATCACCCCAAATCCCCTCCAAACCCTTCCCAGACCCCTCCAAGTTCCCCCAAACCCCAAAATCCTCATTTTTAACCCCAAAATCCCCATTTTTCACCCCAAAATGCCCGCCTGCAGCAGGTCCCTCTCACTGTCAAAGCTCCGCACGGTGGCTCCAAAACCACCCCTGAAACTCCCCCAAATCTCACCCAAAACCCCCCAAATTTCTGCCAAACCCTTCCCAGACCCCTCCAAGTTCCCAAAAACCCCAAAATGCCCATTTTTAACCCCAAAATCCCCATTTTTCACCCCAAAATTCCCACCTGCAGCAGGTCCCTCTCGCTGTCGAAGCTCCTGGTGGTGGCTCCAAAACCACGCCCAAAATCTCCCCAAATCTCACCCAAAACCCCCCAAAATCGCCCCAAATCCCCTCCAAACCCTTCCCAGACCCCTCCAAATTCCCCCAAACCCCAAAATCCTCATTTTTCACCCCAAAATCCCCATTTTTCACCCCACCTGCAGCAGGTCCCTCTCACTGTCAAAGCTCCGCACGGTGGCTCCAAAACCACCCCAAATCTCCCCCAAAACCACCCAAAATCACCCCAAACTCCCCTCCAAACCCCTCCAAGTTCCCAAAAACCCCAAAATGCCCATTTTTCACCCCAAAATGCCCGCCTGCAGCAGGCCCCTCTCTCTGTCAAAGCTCCTGACGGTGGCTCCAAAACCACCCCCAAAACCTCCCCCAATCTCACCCAAAATTGCCCCAAATCTCACCCAAAATCGCCCCAAAACCACCCAAAATCCCTCCAAACCCCTCCAATTTCCCAAAAACCCCAAAATCCCCATTTTTCACCCCAAAATTCCCACCTGCAGCAGGCTCTTTTCACTGTCAAAACTCTGCACGGTAGCTCCAAAACCACCCCCGAAACCTCCCCCAAAACCACCCAAAATCACCCCAAATCCCCTCCAAACCCTTCCCAGACCCCTCCAAGTTCCCCCAAACCCCAAAATCCTCATTTTTAACCCCAAAATCCCCATTTTTCACCCCAAAATGCCCGCCTGCAGCAGGTCCCTCTCACTGTCAAAGCTCCGCACGGTGGCTCCAAAACCACCCCCGAAACCTCCCCCAAAACCACCCAAAATCGCCCCAAATCCCCTCCAAACCCTTCCCAGACCCCTCCAAATTCCCCCAAATCCCAAAATGCCCATTTTTCACCCCAAAATGCCCACCTGCAGCAGGTCCCTCTCGCTGTCGAAGCTCCTGACCGTGGCCCCGCGCAGGGGGGCGCAGCTGAGCAGGGTGAACACGACCCTCAGGAACGGCTCCCGCGCCCCCTGGCGCAGCGCCACGGCCGCGATGGCAATCACCGGGTCCTGCTGCGGCTCCGGGAACACCCCTGGCACCCAAAAATAGCAAAATTCACCCCAAAATCGGCTCCGGCACCCCGAAAAACCCCAAAAACGACCCCAAAAACCGCCCAGAAAATGCTTCGCTACAGCGACCCCTGGTGGCCGAAAAGTGGAACTGCAGCTCAAAATACACAACGCAAAATTGAACGGAATTTACCCAAAATTGTGCAAAAAACCTCAAAATTCAGCTAAGAAGCCCCAAAACTGAGTGCAAGATCCCAAAATCGAGTACAGAACCCCAAAAATGACCCTAAAAACCCCTAAAATGGCCCCATCGTGCAGCGGCCCCTGGTGACCGAAAAGTGGAACTGCAGCTCAAAATACACAACGCAAAATTGGACGGAATTGACCCAAAAAACCCCAATTCTGAGACAAAGAACCCCAAAATTCAGCTAAAAAGCCCCAATTCTGAGTCCAAGATCCCAAAATCGAGTACAGAACCCCAAAAATGACCCTAAAAACCCCTAAAATGGCCCCATCGTGCAGCGGCCCCTGGTGACCAAAAAGTGGAACTGCAGCTCCAGAGGCAAAACCCAAACTTGAACTGAAACCGCCCCAAATCCACTCCGGGACCCCAAAAAAGCCCCTGAAAACCCCGAAACTGCCCCAAATCCCTTCCCAGTCCATCCCAGTGCTCCTTTCACCCCTCCCAGTATATCCCAGTTTATTCCAATGCCCCCAAACCCCTCCCAGAACCCATTTAACCCTTCCCAATCCCATTTAAACCCTCCCAAACCCCATTTAACCCCTCCCAGTCCATCCCAGTTTATCCCAGTTTGCCCCAAACCCCTCCCAGTCCATCCCAGTCCCCATTTAACCCCTCCCAGTCCCCATTTAACCCCTCCCAAACCCCATTTAAACCCTCCCAGTCCATCCCAGTTTATCCCAGTTTGTCCCAAACCCCTCCCGGTCCATCCCAGTCCCCATTTAACCCCTCCCAGTCCCCATTTAACCCCTCCCAAACCTCTCCCAGTTTATCCCAGTTTGTCCCAAACCCCTCCCAGTCCCCATTTAACCCCAATTAACCCCTCCCAGTCCATCCCAGTTTGTCCCAGTCACCTTTCCCGCCGGCGCACTCGATGTCCAGGCTCAGCACCCTCAGCAGGCCCAGTCCCATTTAACCCCATTTAACCCCTCCCAAACCACTCCCAATTTATCCCAGTTTGTCCCAAACCCCTCCCAGTCCCCATTTAACCCCAATTAACCCCATTTAACCCCAATTAACTCCTCCCAGTCCATCCCAGTCCGTCCCAGTCCATCCCAGTTTGTCCCAGTTACCTTCCCCGCTGGCGCACTCGATGTGCAGGCCCAGCGCCCTCAGCAGGCCCAGCCCCATTTAGCCCCATTTAACCCCTCCCAGTCCCCATTTAACCCCTCCCAAACCACTCCCAGTTTGTCCCAAACCCCTCCCAGTCCCCATTTAACCCCATTTAACTCCATTTAACCCCAATTAACCCCAATTAACCCCATTTAACCCATCCCAGTCCGTCCCAGTTACCTTTCCTGCCGGCGCACTCGATGTCCAGGCTCAGCACCCTCAGCGGGGCCAAACCAATCCAGTCGCCCTCGGGGGGGTGACCCCGGAGCTCCCCCCAAACCGCATCGGCCTCCAGCTGGCACAATGTGGATTTCGGGGGGTCCTCGGGGGGATCTTGGGGTGAATTCAGAGGATTTTGGGCTGAATTCAGGTTTTGGGGGGGATCTGAGGGGTTTTGGGGGGGATCTGAGGGGTTTTGGGGGTCCCCCCTCCATTGGAACCGCCCTGGGGGCAGCTCCACCCAGCAGCAGCCGACCAGGCCCGAGTCCGCCATGAACCTGCAAAAGGGAATTTGGGAAATTTGGGGAAATTTTGAGAAATTTTGGGAAATTTTGGGGTTTTTGTAAAAAATTTGAGGGTTCAGGAGGGGACTGGGGGGTCTGGGAGGATTTTTGAGGGGATTTTGGGGAGATTTTTGGAGGATTTTTTGGGGTTTTTTGGATTAATGTGAGGATGTTTGAGGTGATTTTGGGGTGATTTGGGGATTTTTGGGGTGATTTTGAGGTGGATTTTTGGGAGGACTGCAGGAATTTTGGGGGATTTTTTTGGGGTAACTTGGGGATTTTTGAGGCGGAATTTTGGGGATTTTTCGGGGATTTTTTGGGGGATTTTTGGGGTAACTTGGGGATTTTTGGGGCGGAATTTTGGGGATTTTTGGGGTGATTTTGAGGTGGATTTTTAGGGTAATTTGGGGATTTTTGAGGCGGAATTTTGGGGATTTTTTGGGGGATTTTTTTGGGGTAACTTGGGGATTTTTGGGGCGGATTTTCGGGAGGATTTGGGGGTGATTTTGGGGTGGATTTTTGGGAGGATTTTGCGGGAATTTTGGGGGATTTTTTTGGGGTGGATTTTTTGGGAGGATTTGGGGGTGATTTTGAGGTGGATTTTGCAAGAATTTTGGGGGATTTTTTTAGGGTAATTTGGGGATTTTGAGGTGGATTTTTGGGAGGATTTTGCGGGAATTTTGGGGGATTTTTTTGGGGTAACTTGGGGATTTTGAAGTGGAATTTTGGGCGGACTTGGGGGTGATTTTGGGGTGATTTTGAGGTGGATTTTGCAGGAATTTTGGGGGATTTTTTTAGGGTAATTTGGGGATTTTGAGGTGGATTTTTGAGAGGATTTTGCGGGAATTTTGGGGGATTTTTTTAGGGTAATTTGGGGATTTTGAGGTGGATTTTTGAGAGGATTTTGTGGGAATTTTGGGGCATTTTTTTGGGGTAACTTGGGGATTTTTGGGGCAGATTTTCGGGTGGATTTTGGGGTGGTTTTGAGGTGATTTTGGGGTGGATTTTTGGGAGGATTTTGGGGTGATTTTGGGGAATGTTTTTGGGGTAACTTGGGGATTTTTGAGGCGGAATTTTGGGGATTTTTGGGGGGATTTTTTTGGGGTAACTTGGGGATTTTTGGGGCGGATTTTTGGGGTGATTTCAGGCTGATTTCGGGCTGATTTCGGGCTGATTTCAGGTGCTTTTTTACCGTATCTCGAAGTCGATGCTGGCCTCGAAGGGCGGCGCCGGCTGCACCCCCAGCGCCCCCCAGCGCAGCCCCCGCTCCAGCAGCCGCCGGGCCGGGGGCACCAGGCGGGGCAGGGAGACCCCAACCCGCACAAAGAGGCTCCGCTGACCCCCCTGGAACCCCAAAATACCTGAGGGGGACAAAAGGAAAGGTCACCCCCAAAAAAAACCCCGAAAAAATCCCTCGAAATTTGGGAGAAACAGCTCAAAAAACTCAACGGAAATCAGCCCCAAAAGGGTCTGAAAATAGCCAAAAAATGTCGCTTAAATCCACACAAAATAGGCCAAAAATATACGCCAAAAACCCCCCTAAAATGCTCAAAAATACCCTCCAAAAATATCCCCCAAAATCCCAAAAAATCCCACAAAATACACCCAAAATGCCCCAAAAATATCCCTCAAAATGACCCAAAAATATCCCCCAAAATGCCAAAAAAATCCCACAAAATACGACCAAAAATATTCTCCAAAAACACCCCCAAAATGCTCAAAAATACCCTCCAAAAATATCCCCCAAAATCCCAAAAAATCCCACAAAATACACCCAAAATGCCCCAAAAATATCCCCCAAATTGACCCAAAAATATCCCCCAAAATGCCAAAAAAATCCCACAAAATACGACCAAAAATATTCTCCAAAAACACCCCCAAAATGCTCAAAAATACCCTCCAAAAATATCCCCCAAAATCCCAAAAAATCCCACAAAATACACCCAAAATGCCCCAAAAATATCCCCCAAATTGACCCAAAAATATCCCCCAAAATGCCAAAAAAATCCCACAAAATACGACCAAAAATATTCTCCAAAAACACCCCCAAAATGCTCAAAAATACCCTCCAAAAATATCCCCCAAAATCCCAAAAAATCCCACAAAATACACCCAAAATGCCCCAAAAATATCCCCCAAATTGACCCAAAAATATCCCCCAAAATGCCAAAAAAATCCCACAAAATACGACCAAAAATATTCTCCAAAAACACCCCCAAAATGCTCAAAAATACCCTCCAAAAATATCCCCCAAAATCCCAAAAAATCCCACAAAATACACCCAAAATGCCCCAAAAATATCCCCCAAATTGACCCAAAAATATCCCCCAAAATGCCAAAAAAATCCACAAAATACACCCAAAATGCCCCAAAAATATCCCCCAAAATGCCCAAAAAATCCCACAAAATACACGCAAAATCGCCCAAAAATATCCACCAAAAACACCCCCAAAATGCACAAAAAATACCCTCCAAAAATATCCCCCAAAATGCCAAAAAAATCCCACAAAATACACCCAAAATGCCCCAAAAATATCCCTCAAAATGACCCAAAAATATCCCCCAAAATGCCAAAAAAATCCCACAAAATACGACCAAAAATATTCTCCAAAAACACCCCCAAAATGCTCAAAAATACCCTCCAAAAATATCCCCCAAAATGCCAAAAAAATCCCACAAAATACGACCAAAAATATTCTCCAAAAACACCCTCAAAATGCTCAAAAATACCCTCCAAAAATATCCCCCAAAATGCCAAAAAATCCCACAAAATACACCCAAAATGCCCCAAAAATATCCCCCAAATTGACCCAAAAATATCCCCCAAAATGCCAAAAAAATCCCACAAAATACACCCAAAATGCCCCAAAAATATCTCCCAAAATCAGCCCCAAAAACCTCAAAAAACGCCTCAAAATTCAACCAAAATCACCCAAAAAAATCCCCAAAATTCAACCCCAAAATGCCCCAAAAACCTCCAAAAATGCCCCAAAAATATTCCTCAAAATCAACCCAAAAACCTCCAAAAATGCCCCAAAATTGAAGCAAAATGACCTCAAAAATCCACCCTAAAATCAACGCAAAAACGTCCAAAATTAACCCAAAAATTAACCCCAAAAACCCCCAAAATTGTTTAGGAAATCCCAATTTTGGGATGGTTTTTGATGATTTTTGGGGCTTTTTTTGAGGCTTTTGGGAAATATTTTTTGGGATGATTTTGGGGTTTTTGGGGAAGTTTTGGGGTTGATTTTGGGGCATTTTTTGGGGATTTTTTGAGTCATTTTGGTTGATTTTTGAAGCAATTTTTGACATTTCTTGGGTTATTTTGGAATTTTTGGGGTCGATTTTGGGGTGATTTTTGGAGCATTTTTGGAGGTTTTTCAGGCAGTTTTGGGTGATTTATTTTGGATCATTTCAGTTGATTTTTGGGGCATTTTTGGGGAATATTTTGAAATTTTCTGGGGCTGATTTTTGGGGCATTTTTGGAGGTTTTTGGGGTTGTATTTTGAGACCATTTTAGTTTATTTTTGGGGCATTTCTGAAGATTTTTGGGGATTATTTTTGGGGCATTTTTGGAGGTTTTTGGGGATTATTTTTGGGGCATTTCTGAAGACTTTTGGTGATTATTTTTGAGGGATTTTTGGACCACTTTTACCGTTAATTTGTGAGATTTTTAAGCTCATTTTTGTTGATTTTTTGCCCTATTTTTGCCATTTTTTGCCCCATTTTTTTGCCGTTTTCCCCCATTTTTTTTTTTTATTTTCCCCCAAAATTCCCAATTTTTTTTGGGATTTTTCCTCACTCTGTTTCCGGACCAGCTGCAGCCCCAGGACGTTTTTGGGGGGCCCAAATTTGGGGTTCGCCCCCTCTGCTCCCTCCTGAGCGCGGCCTCCAATTCCTGCTCCAGCGGCTCCAGGTGCGCCTCCATCGCTCCTGGAAAACCCCAAAATCCCCAAAATTCACCCCAAAATCCCAAACATTTCCCACCTACAGATCCCCAAATCCCCAAAATCCCCAAAATCCCCAAAATCCCCAAAATCCCGCTGCAATTCGGAGCGAAAACGCCCCAAAATTTCAAATTCGCACCCAAAAATTCCCAATTTAAAAAAGAAAAATTTTAGTTTTCCACTTCACTTCCAAATTCCCAAAATCTGCCCCAAAATTCCCAGGATTCCACCGAAAATCCCACCCAAAAATCCCAAGTTCCAACGATTCTCCCAAAATTTCTGCAATATCCCAAAATTCCTCAAATTCTCACCCAAATCGCCCCCAAAATTCCCAAATTTTTCCTCAAATTCTCACAAATTCTCACCCAAATCAGCCCCCAAAATTCCCAAATTTTTCCTCAAATTCTCACAAATTCTCACCCAAATCAGCCCCCAAAATTCCCAAATTTTTCCTGAAATCAACCCCAAAAATTCAGCACAGAAACCTCTGAAATTCCACAAAAATTCCCAAAAAATTGGTTTAAAACGGCCCCAAAAATGGAAATTTTGGAGCTTTTGTGTGTCCAGGTGAGACCCCAAAATTCCCAAAATTCACCCCAAAATTTCTGAGAACAAAAAACCCCAAAATTCCGGAAAAAAATCAAAAAAAATTCCATTTTTGGGTGCAATTTTTGGGTCATTTTGAGCCAAATTTTCACAGGAATTTCGCAGAATTTTGGGGTTTTTTTCCCAGAATTTTGGGATTTTTTTTTCCCAGAATTTTGAGGGTTTTTTTCCCAGAATTTTGAGGTTTTTTTCCAGAATTTTGAGGTTTTTTTCCAGAATTTTGGGGGTTTTTGGCTGAAAGATTTTGGGGTGAATTTTGGGGATTTTGGGGTCTCACCTGGAGGAACTAAATCCGCACCAGAACCTCCAAAATTTCCATTTTTGGGCCATTTTGGGGCCGATTTTCACCGGAATTTCACAGAATTTTGGGGTTTTTTCCCAGGATTTTGGGGATTTTTGGCTGAAGGATTTTGGGGTGAATTTTGGGGATTTTGGGGCTCACCTGGACACACAAGAGCTCCAAAATTTCCATTTTTGGGTGCAATTTTTGCCATTTTTGGGCCATTTTGGGGCCGATTTTCACCGGAATTTCACAGAATTTTGGGGTTTTTTTCCCAGAATTTTGGGGGTTTTTCGCAGCGATGTTGGGGTTTGGGTGCTCGGGGATTTTGGGGTGAATTCTGGGGATTTTGGGGCTCACCTGGAGGCGCCAGCACGTGGCAGTAGGGCTGAAGCCGCGCAGGCGGACGCTGCCGCTCCGCCCCTCCCCCGTCACCCCGAGCATGCGCAGGATGGGGGAGGGGCGGGGCCAGCCCGGGAACCCCCGCGGGGGAACGCCTGCGAAAAACGGGAAAATTGGGAAAATTTGGAAAAATTGGGGAAATTTTGGGGATTTTGAGGGGGTTTTAGGGGAGATTTGGAGCGTTTTTGGGGGCATTTTTGGGGAGAAAATTGAGGAGGTTTGAGGAGGAATTTGAGGTTTTTGTGGAGGGGTGCGGGGGCAGAAATTTGGGGAAATTTGGGGGATTTGGAGAGAGAAATTCAGGAATTTTAAGGGGGGGAAATTTAGGAATTTTGGGGATTTTGAGGGGTTTTTAGGGGAGATTTGGGGCATTTTTTGGGAGATTTTTGGGGAGAAATTTGAGGGGAATTTGAGGTTTTTGGTGGGGGGTGCGGGAGCGAAAATTTGGGGAAATTTGAGAAAATTTGGGGATTTTGAGGGGTGTTTAGGGCAGATTTGGGGCATTTTTGGGGGATTTTTGGGGAGAAAATTGAGGATGTTTGAGAGGAATTTGAGGTTTTTTTGGGGGGGTTGCAGGGGCGGGAATTTGGAGAAAGAAATTCAGGAATTTGAAGGAATTTTGGGGGGGAAATTTGGGGATTTTGAGGGGTTTTTGAGGGGATTTTGAGGGGGATTTTTGGGGGATTTTTGGGGTTTTTTGGGGGATTTTGAGGGGGGTTTTTGGGGGGGTTTCTGGGGGGATTTTCGGGGGGATTTTTTGGGGGATTTTCAGGGGGATTTTGGGGGGATTTTCAGGGGGATTTTTGTGGTTTTTGGGGGGATTTTTGTGGTTTTTGGGGTTTTTCAGGGTGATTTTGGGGGTTTTTCAGGGCGATTTTGGGGTGAATCTGGGGGGTTTTGGGGCTCTCCATACCCACATAATGGTCGATGTCCAGCTACAGAATTTTGGGGGTTTTGGGGGCATTTTTGGGGGGATTTTTGTGGTTTTTGGGGGATTTTCAGGGGGATTTTTGGGGGGATTTTTGTGATTTTCAGGGGGATTTTTGGGGGGATTTTTGTGGTTTTTGGGGGGATTTTTGGGGGGATTTTTGGGGGAATTTTTGTGGTTTTTGAGGGGGGTTTTTGGGGGGATTTTCAGGGGGATTTTTGGGGTTTCTGGGGGGATTTTCAGGGGGATTTTTTGGGGGATTTTCAGGGGGATTTTGGGGGGATTTTCAGGGGGATTTTTGTGGTTTTTGGGGGGATTTTTGTGGTTTTTGGGGTTTTTCAGGGTGATTTTGGGGGTTTTTCAGGGCGATTTTGGGGTGAATCTGGGGGGTTTTGGGGCTCTCCATACCCACATAATGGTCGATGTCCAGCTGCAGAATTTTGGGGGTTTTGGGGGCATTTTTGGGGGGATTTTTGTGGTTTTTGGGGGGATTTTCAGGGGGATTTTTGGGGGGATTTTTGTGGTTTTTGGGGGGATTTTTGTGGTTTTTGGGGGGATTTTCGGGGGGATTTTTTGGGTTTTTGGGGGGATTTTCGGGGGGATTTTTTGGGTTTTTGGGGGGATTTTCGGGGGGATTTTTGTGATTTTCGGAGTGATTTTTGGGGGTTTTTCAGGGTGATTTTGGGGTGAATCTGGGGGATTTTGGGGCTCTCCATACCCACATAATGGTCGATGTCCAGCTGCAGAATTTTGGGGTTTTTGGGGGGATTTTCGGGGGGATTTTTGGGGGGATTTTTGTGATTTTCAGGGGGATTTTTGGGGGGATTTTTGTGGTTTTTGGGGGGATTTTTGGGGGGATTTTTGGGGGAATTTTTGTGGTTTTTGAGGGGGGTTTTTGGGGGGATTTTCAGGGGGATTTTTGGGGTTTCTGGGGGGATTTTCAGGGGGATTTTTTGGGGGATTTTCAGGGGGATTTTGGGGGGATTTTCAGGGGGATTTTTGTGGTTTTTGGGGGGATTTTTGTGGTTTTTGGGGTTTTTCAGGGTGATTTTGGGGGTTTTTCAGGGTGATTTTGGGGTGAATCTGGGGGGTTTTGGGGCTCTCCATACCCACATAGTGGTCGATGTCCAGCTGCAGAATTTTGTGGTTTTTGGGGGGATTTTTGGGGGGATTTTTGTGGTTTTTGGGGGATTTTCAGGGGGATTTTTGGGGGGATTTTTGTGATTTTCAGGGGGATTTTTGGGGGGATTTTTGTGGTTTTTGGGGGGATTTTGAGGGGGATTTTTGTGGTTTTTGGGGGGATTTTCGGGGGGATTTTTTGGGTTTTTGGGGGGATTTTCGGGGGGATTTTTGTGATTTTCGGAGTGATTTTTGTGGGTTTTTCAGGGCGATTTTGGGGTGAATCTGGGGGGTTTTGGGGCTCTCCATACCCACATAATGGTCGATGTCCAGCTGCAGAATTTTGGGGGTTTTGGGGGCATTTTTGGGGGGATTTTTGTGGTTTTTGGGGGGATTTTCAGGGGGATTTTTGGGGGGATTTTTGTGATTTTCAGGGGGATTTTTGGGGGGATTTTTGTGGTTTTTGGGGGGATTTTTGGGGGGATTTTTGGGGGAATTTTTGTGGTTTTTGAGGGGGGTTTTTGGGGGGATTTTCAGGGGGATTTTTGGGGTTTCTGGGGGGATTTTCAGGGGGATTTTTTGGGGGATTTTCAGGGGGATTTTGGGGGGATTTTCAGGGGGATTTTTGTGGTTTTTGGAAGGATTTTTGTGGTTTTTGGGGTTTTTCAGGGTGATTTTGGGGGTTTTTCAGGGCGATTTTGGGGTGAATCTGGGGGGTTTTGGGGCTCTCCATACCCACATAGTGGTCGATGTCCAGCTGCAGAATTTTGGGGTTTTTGGGGGTTTTTCAGGGTGATTTTGGGGTTTTTCAGGGTGATTTTGGGGCTCCATACCCACATAGTGGTCGATGTCCAGCTGCAGGAACGTGAGGGTCTCGGGGGGCTGTGGGGGAGGGGCCGGGCGGCGCCACTTGGGGGGCACCTCCCCCACAAAGAGCGACCCTGGGGGGAAAATGGGGTTAAACCAGGCAAAAACGGCAAAAAAAAAATCAAATTAAAGCAGAGAAAAACACCCCCAGAAATCACCAAAACTCCTCAGAAATAAAATAAAAAAAATCCTAAAAATTCCCCAAAAAATCAAAATAAAAACCCCCCCAAAAAAAACCAAAAAATCAAAATAAAAACTCCAAAGATTCAAAATAAAAGTCTCAAAAAAAACCCCAAAAATCAAAATAAAAACCCGCCAAAAACCCCAAAAAATCAAAATAAAAACCACAAAAAAATCAAAATAAAACCCCCAAAAAGAACCCCAAAAAATCACAATAAAAACCCCAAAAAAACCCCAAAAAATCAAAATCAAAATAAAAACCCCAAAAAATCAAAATAGAAACCCAAAAAAATCCCCAAAAAATCAAAATAAAAACCCCAAAAAAACCCCAAAAAATCAAAATCAAAATAAAAACCCCAAAAAATCAAAATAGAAACCCAAAAAAATCCCCAAAAAATCAAAATAAAAACCCCCAAAAACCCCCAAAAAATCAAAATAAAAGCCCAAAAAAACCCCAAAAATCAAAATAAAAACCTCCCAAAAAAACTCTAAAAAATCAAAATAAAAACCCCAAAAAAATCAAAATAAACACCCCAAAAAAACCCCTAAAAATCAAAATAAACACCCCAAAAAATCAAAATAAAAACCCCAAAAATCCCAAATAAAACCCCAATGATTTCAGTCGTGTTCTTGCCGCTGGGCTGGCTGTGGGGGTCCGGGGGCTGCCCCTCCCCCAGCCCCAGCTCCTCCTCCAGCTCCTCCCGTTCCCCCAGTTGGGCCAATTCCTCCTCAGACTGGGAGCGGCCCCGCGGCCCCGCCCGGAAACGCTGCAATGGGGAAAATTGGGGAAAATTTGGGGGAAAATTGGGGAGAAATTGGGGAAAATTTGGGGGAAAAATGGGTGAAAAGTGGGGACACCTTGTGGCTGTTCACCTGCATTTGCATAGTTAATGAGCTCATTTGCATGCCTAATTAATGCTAGCATCATGGGGATTAAGTATGGTTCATAATTATAGCAGTTGATTATTGGTTAATATAGCATTGTGCTGTTGTAATACCTGACACTGCCAGTACACCTTGTCGCTGTTCACCTGCATTTGCATAATTAATGAGCTCATTTGAATGCCTAATTAGTGCCCACATAATCAGGATTACGTACGATACATAATTATAGTAGTTGATTATCAGTTAATATAGCATTGCACTATTGAAATACCTGATGCTGCCAGCAGACCTTGTCAATATTTACCACAAATTTGCATAATTAATGAGCTCATTTGCATGCCTAATCGACCCCCCCTATCACCAGCATTAAGTACAGTTTGTAATTAAAATAATTAAAGTAATTAAAGTAATTAATCATCAGTTATTATAATGTGGGCGGTGTTGAAATCCCAGAGGCTGCCGGCACACCTTGTCAATATTTACCACAAATTTGCATAATTAATGAGCTCATTTGCATGCCCAAGCCACGCCCACATCACCAGCATTGGCTACGGTACATATTCGAAATAATTAAAATAATGAAAGTAATTAATTGTTGGTTGGTAATTAGTGGGTTGTTGAAATCTCCGGTGGATTTCATCACACTGGTGCCGGAAAGGAAAGGAAAGGAAAGGAAAGGAAAGGAAAGGAAAGGAAAGGAAAGGAAAGGAAAGGAAAGGAAAGGAAAGGAAAGGAAAGGAAAGGAAAGGAAAGGAAAGGAAGAAGAAAGAAAGAAAGAAGAAAGAAAGAAGAAAGAAAAAAATAAAGAAAGAAAGAAGGAATTCTCCATATTCCATAAGGATTCCCCACATTCCCTATATTTTTAACCCCTCGTGGGCAGCAGAACATCAGATTTTAAAATCATTCCTTTGAGGTTTGGGAGGGATTTTTAAAAGGCAAAAAGGAGCAAATTTAGAGCAGAAAAAAACCCAAAAATCCCCAAAAACCACCCAAAAAACCCAACAAAAGGCAGAGCAGGCAGCAATTCCTGGGAAACGGAAAATCGGGAATTGCAGGGTTGGGATAACGCAGGGAGGCCCCGGGGGCGTTCCCAGCTGGAACGGCGACCACAAAGGAGCCGCTGGAGCAGAAAATGACCAGAAATGGGCAAAGAGATGAACAAAAAATGGCAATTTCTGAGAGGGGAGGGGAGGGGAGGGGAGGGGAGGGGAGGGCAGCTCCCGATTCCCGCTGGAAGGGCTCAGAATCCTGGGAAAAGGGAAATTCCTGTTGGGAATGTTCATCCCAGTGGGCAGGGAAGGGCTCGGAATTCCAGAAAGGGAGAAATCCTTGTTGGGAATGTTCATCCCAATGGGCAGGGAAGGGCTCGGAATTCCGGGAAATCCCTGTTGGGAATGTTCATCCCAGTGGGCAGGGAAGGGCTCGGAATTCCGGGAAATCCCTGTTGGGAATGTTCATCCCAGTGGGCAGGGAAGGGCTCGGAATTCCGGGAAATCCCTGTTGGGAATGTTCATCCCAATGGGCAGGGAATGGCTCGGAATTCCGGGAAATCCCAGGAAAAGAAGAAATCCTTGTTGGGAATGTTCATCCCAGCGGGCTGGGAAGGGCTCGGAATCCTGGGAAATCAATGGGAAATCCCTGTTGGGAATGTTCATCCCAATGGGCTGGGAATGGCTTGGAATTCCGGGAAAAGGGAAATCCCTGTTGGGAATGTTCATCCCAGTGGGCAGGAAAGGGCTCGGAATTCCGGGAAATCCCTGTTGGGAATGTTCATCCCAATGGGCAGGGAATATGCTGGGGGTGTTTGGGGCAAGGATGGGCACGAAGGGGTTAAAATATCCAGGGAAAACAAAATCCAGGGAAAATGGGATCCAGGAAAAAATCCAGGGATAATGGGATCCAGGGATAATGAGATCCAGGGGAAATGGGATGCAGGGAAAACAAAACCCAGGGAAAACAAAATCCAGGGATAATGGGATCTGGGGATAATGGGATCCAGGGAAACCAACATTCAGGGATAACAGAATCCAGGGATAACAGGATCCTGGGATAACGCGATCCAGGGAAAATGGGATCCACGGAAAACAAAATCCAGGGATAAAGGGAGCCAGTAAAAATGGAATCCAGGGATAATGGGACCCAGGAACATCGGCATCCAGGGAAAAAAACATTCAGGGATATCAGGATCCAGGGAAAACAAAATCCATGGATAACGGAATCCAGGGATATCAACATCCAGGGATAATGGGATCCAGGGAAAATGAGATCCAGGGGAAATGGGATCCAGGGATAACAGGATTCAGGGATATCAGCATCCAGGAAAACATTCCCAGTTCAGACTGACACCAAACAGGAATTGGAAAACCACTGGGAGACTGAATTAGGGAACTCCAGAATCCAGGTGGAATTCCCAGTTCAGACTGACACCAAACTGGAACTGGAAAACCATTGGAATTCCGGTGGAATTCCCAGTTGAAACTGACACCAAACAGCGCCAGAAACTGGGAAAGGATTGGGAGATGGAATTATGGAATTCTGGAATTCCCAGTTCAGACTGACCCAAACAGCACCAGAAACTGGGAAAGGATTGGGAGACGGGATCATGGAATTCCAGAATCTGGATGGAATTCCCAGTTCAGAACCGACACCAAACCAGAAACTGGAAAAGGATTTGGAGAATGATCATGGAATTCTGGAATCATGGAATCCTGGAATCTGGATGGAATCTGGATGGAATTCCCATTTCAGACCGACACCAAACCGGAACTGGAAAATCATTGGAATTCCACAAAATTCTGGAATCCCCCTTGGAATTCCCAGTTCAGACTGGGACACCAAACACAAACAGGAAAATCACTGGGAAATGGAATTATGGAATTCCAGAATCCAGGTGGAATTCCCAGTTCAAACTGGGACACCAAACAGCACAAGAAACTGGGAAAGGACTTGGAGATGGAATCCTGGAATTCTGGAATTTGGATGGAATTCCCAGTTCTGACTGGGACACCAAGCAGGAACAGGGAAACCATTGGGATACAAAATTATGGAATTCTGGAATTTGGATGGAATTCCCAGTTCTGACTGACCCCAAACAGGAATTAGAAAACTACTGGGAGACAGAACCATGGAATTCTGGAATCCAGGTGGAATTCCCAGTTCAGACTGACACCAAACCAAAACCGGAAAGCCGCTGGAGATGGAATTATGGAATTCCAGAATCCAGGTGGAATTCCCAGTTCAGACCGACACCAAACAGCACCAGAAACAGGGAAAGGATTGGGAGATGGAATTATGGAATTCTGGAATGCCCAGTTCAGACTGGGACACCAAACAGCACCAGAAACTGGGAAAGGACTTGGAGATGGAATTATGGAATTCTGGAATGGTTTGGGTGGGAAGGGCCCTCCAATCCCATCCCATTCCCAGATTATTCCCAATTTTCCTTGGGCACTACCAGGGATGGAGCAGCAACACCAGCAAAGAGAATCTGGGAAATCCAGGAAATCCAGAAAATCCAGAAAATTCCCTTGGAGCACCCGGCTCCTCCTGCACGATGTCCCCACCCTCACCCTCATCCACGATCCATGAAAATTCCAAGATTTTGGATCTGATCGGCAGCTCGGATCCAAGCTGTGCTTTTTCCGCTTTTTGGGGTTTTTTGGGATTTTTTTTCCCCCAAAAACCCCTCAGGATCAGAGCTCTGCTCCTCAATACCCAAAAATTCTTATGGCAACAAGAACAATAAAATTAATTATAATTTATAATTATTTATAATTAATTATTAATATAATTTATAATTTTTTCCCCCAAAAAAACCCTCAGGATCAGAGCTCTGCTGTTAAATCCCCTAAAATTCTTATGGCAACAAGAACGATATAATTAATTACAATTTAAATTATATTATTTATATATATAATATTATATATATATAATATTATATATATATATATTATGTGTATATATATTAATTCATATATTAATTATAATTTAATTCATTAATTATTACAATTTATAATTTTTTCCCCAAAAAACCCCTTCTGGATCAGAGCTCTGCTGTTAAATGCCCTAAAATTCTTATGGCAACAAGAATGATATAATTAATCATAATTTATAATTAATTATAAATAATTTATATAATCTATAAATAAATTACTAATATACATAATAATATAATTATAATATAATATAATATAATATAATATAATATAATATAATATAATATATAGAATAGAATAGAATATACAATATATAACATATAATATACAATATATAACATATAAAATACAATATATATTATATTATATTATATTATATTATATTATATTATATTATATTATATTATATTATATTATATTATATTATATTATATTATATTATATTTTAACAACAGCATATCAAATATAATATATATAATACATTATATATAATATATATTATAATCTAATATACTATAATATAATAATTATATAATAATTTTATAATATAATAGACAAAATTAATATATAATAATTTATAAATAAATTATAATTAATTATAATTTATATTCAATTGTTGTATTCCAGAGGGTGAAGCAGCTCCCCAGGGAATTTCCACATTCCCAAAGTTCCAACAGGAATTCCGGAATATTCCACATTTCCACCCACCTGGAAAAGCTCCCTGAGCTCCCAAAATTCCCAGAAAATCCCGGAATTCCAGCATTGGGAAAAACCCTGCAATCCCCAAATTCATCCCAGGAAAAATCCCAGAAAAATCCCGGAAAATCCCGGAATTACGGCATTGGCAAAAACCCCGGAATCCCCAAATCCCTCCCATGAAAAATCTCGGAAAATCCCGGAAAAATCCCAGAATTCCGGCACTGGGAAAAACACCTGAAATCCCCAAATCCATCCCGGGAAAATCCCGGAATTCCGGCATTGGAAAAAACCCTGCAATCCCAAAATCCATCCCGGAAATATCCCAGAAAAATCCCGGAATTCCAGCATTGACAAAAACCTGGGAATCCCCAAATCCATCCTGGGAAAAATCCTGGAAAATCCCAGAATTCTGGCACTGGGAAAACCCCGGAATCCCAAAATCCATCCCGGGAAAATCCCGGAAAAATCCCGGAATTCTGGCATCACTAAATATGGGAATGGGAATAGTGGGAATGGGAATAATGGGAATGGTGGGAATGGGAATGGGAATGATGGGAATAATGGGAATAATGGGAATGGGGAATTGGGAAAGTGGGAAAAACGGGAATGGAGTGAGGAAAATGGAAATGGGAAAAGTGGGAATAATGGGAATGATGGGAATAGGGTGGGAAGAATGGGAAAAAATGGGAATAAAGGGAAAGGGGATGAAAATGGGAATAATGGGAATAATGGGAATAATGGGAATAATGGGAATAATAGGAAAGGGGATTGGAATGGGAATTTGGGAATAGGAATCAGGGGAATGGGAAAAATGGAAAAATGGGAAAAATGGGAAAGGAAAAAATGGGAATTTGGAAATGAGAAAAATGGGAAAATTGGGAAAAATAGGAATAGAAAAACTGGGAATGAGGAAGGAATTCCCAGCAAACCCAGAGCTGCCCCACCCCCAGGAAAAGCCCGGGATGTGGGGATGGGAATTTTCCCGGAATTCCCGTTTTTCCCCCCAATCCCACCTGGGCTCCGGGCGGTCGCTCAGCGGCGGCTCCAGAGAGCTGGAACGGGCTCAGGAAAATCCGGGAATGGGATTCTTGGGAATTCTCCCCACCTGCTTTCCCCCATGCCCAGGGATGGTCAGGATCCATTCCCAGGGAATTCCGGGAATTCCCTCCAATGGAATTTTTGGGACTCCACCCCCACCTCCCCCATTCCCGGGGATGTTCAGGATCCCATTCCCATGCAATTTCAGGAATTCTCTCCCATGGAATTTTCGGGAATCCACCCCCACCTCCGCCATTCCCAGGGATTTTTGGGCTCCCATTCCCAGGGAATTTTTGGGAATTCTCCCCACCCGCCATCCAGGCTCCCTCCCCCATTCCCAGGGAATTTCAGGAATTCCAGGATCCCAATCTCATGGAATTCTT
Organism: Zonotrichia albicollis; assembly: GCF_047830755.1. NCBI lineage: Eukaryota > Metazoa > Chordata > Aves > Passeriformes > Passerellidae > Zonotrichia > Zonotrichia albicollis. Next base: position 662,384 of record NW_027428460.1, on the reverse strand, counting down.
TGGGAATTCTCCCCACCTGCTTTCCCCCATTCCCAGGGAATTCCAGGATCCCATTCCCAGGGATTCCCAGGGATCCCTGAGCTCAGCGGCGGCTCCAGGGCCCTGGGACCGAGATCAGGAAAATCCGGGAATGGAATTTTTGGGAATTGTAGAGGGTCCGTTGGGATTCATGGGGAATTATTGGGAATTATTAGTAATTATTGGCAACTACTAGGGATTTATTAGGAATTATTGGGAATTATTAGTAATTATTGGCAGTTACTGGGGGTTTATTGGGAATTATTGGGAATTCATGGGGTTTATTGGGGATTAAATAGGAATTATTGGGAATTAATTGGGAATTATTGGGGGTCATCAGGGATTAATGGGAATTAATGGGGAATTTTTGGGAATTATTAGTAATTATTGGCAATTACTGGGGATTCATGGGGTTTATTGGGAATTAATTGGGAATTATTAGGGGTTAATTGGGAATTAATGAGAATTCAGAGGAATTTTTTGGGAATTAATTGGGATTAATTGAGAATTATTGGGGATTAATTGGGAATTATTGGGGGTTAATTGAGAATTATTGGGGAAAATCCAGGAATGGGAGCCGCCAATGGAGAAGGGGGGCTGGGAATGATCGGGGATTAATTAGGAATTAATGGGAATTATTGGGGATTATTAGTAATTATTGGCAATTACTGGGGAATTAATAGGGAATTATTGGAATTAATAAGGATTAATTGAGAATTATTGGAGATTAATTGGGAATTATTTGGATTAATTGAGATTTATTGGGAATTAATTGGGAATTATTGGGGGTTAATGGGAATTAATTGGGAAATATTGGGGATTTATTGGGGATTAATGGGAATTCATGGGAATTAATTGGGATTAATTGAGAATTATTGGGAATTATTGGGAATTAACAGTTATTAATTGAGAATTATTGGGGATTAATTGGGAATTATTGGGAGTTAATTTGGATTGAGATTTATTGGGAATTAATTGGGAATGTTGGGAATCCCCAAGGATCCAAGCCCAAATCCCAAATCCGAGTCCCAGAATTCCTGGAATTCCCAAAATTTTGGGATTCCCAGATGATCCAACCCCAAATCCCAAATCCCAAATCCCAAACCCAAAACTCCCGGAATTTTGGGAATTTTGGGAATTCCCAAGGACACCCCAGAATTCCTGGATAATTCCCAAGGATCCAACCCCCAATCCCAATCCCGGAATTTTGGGAATTTTGGGAATTTTGGGAATTCCCAAGGACACCCCAGAATTCCTGGGATAATTCCCAAGGATCCAAGCCCAAATCCCAATCCCAGAATTCCTGAAATTCCTGGAATTCCCAAAATTCCTGGAATACCTGGGATAATTCCCAAGGATCCAACCCCAAATCCCAAACCCCAATCCCAGAACTCCCAGAATTCCTGAAATTCCTGGAATTTTTGGAATTCCCAAGGACACCCCAGAATTCCCTGGACAATTCCCAAGGACCCAATCCCAGAATTTTGGGAATTTTGGGAATTCCCAAGGACACCCCAGAGTTCCCGGGATAATTCCCAAGGATCCAACCCCAAATCCCAATCCCGGAATTCCCAAAATTCCTGGAATTCCTGGGATAATTCCCATGGATCCAACCCCCAATCCCAATCCCGGAATTTTGGGAATTTTGGGAATTCTCAAGGACACCCCAGAATTCCTGGGATAATTCCCAAGGATCCAACCCCCAATCGCAATCCCGGAATTTTGGGAATTTTGGGAATTCCCAAGGACACCCCAGAATTCCCTGGACAATTCCCAAGGATCCAACCCCAAATCCCAATCCCAGAATTCTGGGAATTTTGGGAATTTTGGGAATTCCCAAGGACACCCCAGAATTCCTGGGATAATTCCCAAGGATCCAAGCCCAAATCCCAATGCCGGAATTCCTGAAATTCCTGGAATTCCCAGGGTAATTCCCGTGGATCCAACCCCAGATCCCAAATCCCAACCCCAGAACTCCCGGAATTTTGGGAATTTTGGGAATGTTGGGAATTCCGGGCTCAGGATACACCAGGTGTGCGCAGGCGCCTCCGGAGGCTCCGCCCACAGGAATTCCTGGGAAACGGGAAAAAAACCCAACGGGAATGGGGATGGAACCTTCCGGAATGGCCCCTCTGGAATGGCCCCCTGGAATGTTCCGGAATGTTCCCTCCGGAATGTTCTGGAATGGCCCAAGGGGATCCAAAGGGATGCCAGATTTCTCAGGAGCCATCCTGGCTGATCCAAAGGCGCCAGGTGGGAAATTCCTAAATTTCCTGAATTCCTGAATTTCCTCAATCCCTGGATTCCTGAATTCTCTTTAATCCTTGAATTCCTGAATTTCCTGGATTCCCGAATTCCTAAATTTCCTGAATTCCTGAATTTCTTCAATCCCTGGATTCCTGAATTCCCAAATTCCAGAGTTTCCTGGATTCCCAGGATTCCTTGAATTTCCTGGATTCCTGAATTTCTTGGATTCCCAAGTTTCATGAATTCCCTTTTATCCTTGAATTCCTGAATTTCCTGGATTCCCTGAATTCCCAGGATTTCAAAGTTCCCTGAATTCCCTTTAATCCTTGAATTCCTGAATTTCCTGGATTCCCGAATTCCTGAATTTCCTGAATTCCTGAATTTCTTCAATCCCTGGATTCCCTGAATTCCCTTTCATCCTTGAATTCCTGAATTTCCTGGATTTCCTGAATTCCTTTAACCCTTGAATTCCTGAATTTTCTGGATTCCCTGAATTCCCAGGATTCCTGAATTTCCTGAATTCCCTTTAATCCTGGAATTCCTAAATGTCCTGAATTTCCTGGATTCTCTAATTCCTAAATTTCCTGGATTCCCAGGATTTCTGAATTCCCTTTAATCCTTGAGTTCTCTGAATTCCTGAATTTCCTGCATCCTTGAATTCCTGGATTCCATTCCCATGGTCACCCCCAGAAGCTCCCAGTTCATCCCAGTCCCTCCCAGTATCCCATTACCCCATTCCCAGTTAATCCCAGTCCATCCCAGTCCATTCCTGGTATCCCAGTATCCCATCCCAGTCCATCCCAGTTAATCCCAGTTCCCTCCCGCTCCCATCCCAATCCCTCCCTGTATATCCCAGTATCCCATTACTGCATCCCAGTCAATCCCAGTCTTATCCCAGTATCCTGTTATCCCATCCCAGTCCATTCCCAGTATCCCCTTATCCCATTCCCAGTCCATCCCAGACCATCCCAGTCCATCCCAGTATCCCATTACCCCATTCCCAGTCCGTCCCAGTCCATCCCAGTATCCCACCCCACTTAATCCCAGTTAACTCCACTTAATCCCAGTCCATCCCAGTCCATGACGGTTAGTCCCAGTTCCCTCCCAGTACCTCCCAGTCCCATCCCAGTCCGTCCCAGTTCCCTCCCAGTACCTCCCAGCCCCATCCCAGTCCCATTCCAGTCCGTCCCAGTTCCCTCCCAGTCCATCCCAGTCCCATTCCAGTCCCATCCCAGTCCGTCCCAGTTCCCTCCCAGTCCATCCCAGTCCCATTCCAGTCCGTCCCAGTTCCCTCCCAGTACCTCCCAGTCCCATCCCAGTCCGTCCCAGTTCCCTCCCAGTACCTCCCAGTCCCATCCCAGTCCGTCCCAGTCCATCCCAGTCTCATCCCAGTCCATCCCAGTCCCATCCCAGTCCCATCCCAGTCTCATCCCAGTCCCATCTCTACTAATCCCAGTATCCCAGTCCCATCCCAGTCCATTCCCAGTATCCCATTATCCCATCCCAGTCCGTCCCAGTCCATCCCAGTCCCATCCCAGTCCCATCCCAGTCCGTCCCAGTCCATCCCAGTCCCATCCCAATCCGTCCCAGTCCGTCCCAGTCCGTCCCAGTCCCATCCCAGTCCCATCCCAGTCCATCCCAGTCCATCCCAGTCCCATCCCAATCCGTCCCAGTCCCATCCCAGTCCATCCCAGTCCCATTCCAGTCCGTCCCAGTTCCCTCCCAGTACCTCCCAGTCCCATCCCAGTCCGTCCCAGTTCCCTCCCAGTACCTCCCAGTCCCATCCCAGTCCGTCCCAGTCCATCCCAGTCTCATCCCAGTCCATCCCAGTCCCATCCCAGTCCCATCCCAGTCTCATCCCAGTCCCATCTCTACTAATCCCAGTATCCCAGTCCCATCCCAGTCCATTCCCAGTATCCCATTATCCCATCCCAGTCCGTCCCAGTCCATCCCAGTCCCATCCCAGTCCCATCCCAGTCCGTCCCAGTCCATCCCAGTCCCATCCCAATCCGTCCCAATCCGTCCCAGTCCGTCCCAGTCCCATCCCAGTCCCATCCCAGTCCGTCCCAGTCCATCCCAGTCCATCCCAGTCCCATCCCAGTCCGTCCCAGTCCATCCCAGTCCATCCCAGTCCCATCCCAGTCCGTCCCAGTCCATCCCAGTCCCATCCCAGTCCCATCCCAGTCCGTCCCAGTCCGTCCCAGTCCATCCCAGTCCGTCCCAGTCCATCCCAGTCCCATCCCAGTCCGTCCCAGTCCGTCCCAGTCCCATCCCAGTCCATCCCAGTCGGTCCCAGTCCCATCCCAGTCCCATCCCAGTCCGTCCCAGTCCCATCCCAGTCCGTCCCAGTCCCATCCCAGTCCCATCCCAGTCCGTCCCAGTCCCATCCCAGTCCCATCCCAGTCCCATCCCAGTCCGTCCCAGTCCGTCCCAGTCCCATCCCAGTCCCATCCCAGTCCATCCCAGTCCCATCCCAGTCCCGTCCCAGTCCATCCCAGTCCATCCCAGTCCGTCCCAGTCCCATCCCAGTCCATCCCAGTCCGTCCCAGTCCCATCCCAGTCCATCCCAGTCCATCCCAGTCCCATCCCAGTCCCGTCCCAGTCCATCCCAGTCCATCCCAGTCCGTCCCAGTCCCATCCCAGTCCCATCCCAGTCCGTCCCAGTCCCATCCCAGTCCCATCCCAGTCCCATCCCAGTCCGTCCCAGTCCGTCCCAGTCCGTCCCAGTCCGTCCCAGTCCCATCCCAGTCCGTCCCAGTCCGTCCCAGTCCCATCCCAGTCCGTCCCAGTCCGTCCCAGTCCATCCCAGTCCCATCCCAGTCCATCCCAGTCCCATCCCAGTCCGTCCCAGTCCATCCCAGTCCCATCCCAGTCCATCCCAGTCCCATCCCAGTCCGTCCCAGTCCGTCCCAGTCCCATCCCAGTCCATCCCAGTCCCATCCCAGTCCGTCCCAGTCCGTCCCAGTCCATCCCAGTCCCATCCCAGTCCGTCCCAGTCCGTCCCAGTCCCATCCCAGTCCATCCCAGTCCCATCCCAGTCCGTCCCAGTCCGTCCCAGTCCATCCCAGTCCCATCCCAGTCCGTCCCAGTCCGTCCCAGTCCCATCCCAGTCCATCCCAGTCCCATCCCAGTCCCATCCCAGTCCATCCCAGTCCCATCCCAGTCCGTCCCAGTCCGTCCCAGTCCCATCCCAGTCCATCCCAGTCCCATCCCAGTCCATCCCAGTCCATCCCAGTCCCATCCCAGTCCCATCCCAGTCCCATCCCAGTCCATCCCAGTCCCATCCCAGTCCGTCCCAGTCCGTCCCAGTCCATCCCAGTCCCATCCCAGTCTGTCCCAGTCCGTCCCAGTCCGTCCCAGTCCATCCCAGTCCGTCCCAGTCCATCCCAGTCCCATCCCAGTCCCATCCCAGTCCGTCCCAGTCCGTCCCAGTCCATCCCAGTCCGTCCCAGTCCATCCCAGTCCCATCCCAGTCCCATCCCAGTCCGTCCCAGTCCGTCCCAGTCCCATCCCAGTCCATCCCAGTCCCATCCCAGTCCCATCCCAGTCCATCCCAGTCCCATCCCAGTCCGTCCCAGTCCGTCCCAGTCCCATCCCAGTCCATCCCAGTCCCATCCCAGTCCATCCCAGTCCATCCCAGTCCCATCCCAGTCCCATCCCAGTCCGTCCCAGTCCGTCCCAGTCCCATCCCAGTCCGTCCCAGTCCCATCCCAGTCCATCCCAGTCCCATCCCAGTCCGTCCCAGTCCGTCCCAGTCCCATCCCAGTCCGTCCCAGTCCGTCCCAGTCCATCCCAGTCCCATCCCAGTCCGTCCCAGTCCGTCCCAGTCCCATCCCAGTCCATCCCAGTCCGTCCCAGTCCATCCCAGTCCCATCCCAGTCCGTCCCAGTCTGTCCCAGTCCCATCCCAGTCCGTCCCAGTCCCATTCCAGTCCGTCCCAGTCCCATCCTAGTCCATCCCAGTCCCATCCCAGTCCCATCCCAGTCCATCCCAGTCCATCCCAGTCCCATCCCAGTCCGTCCCAGTCCATCCCAGTCCCATCCCAGTCCGTCCCAGTCCCATCCCAGTCCGTCCCAGTCCCATCCCAGTCCCATCCCAGTCCCATCCCAGTCCCATCCCAGTCCATCCCAGTCCCATCCCAGTCCGTCCCAGTCCGTCCCAGTCCGTCCCAGTCCATCCCAGTCCGTCCCAGTCCCATCCCAGTCCCATCCCAGTCCGTCCCAGTCCCATCCCAGTCCGTCCCAGTCCCATCCCAGTCCCATCCCAGTCCGTCCCAGTCCGTCCCAGTCCCATCCCAGTCCCATCCCAGTCCCATCCCAGTCCGTCCCAGTCCGTCCCAGTCCCATCCCAGTCCGTCCCAGTCCGTCCCAGTCCGTCCCAGTCCATCCCAGTCCCATCCCAGTCCGTCCCAGTCCGTCCCAGTCCCATCCCAGTCCGTCCCAGTCCCATCCCAGTCCATCCCAGTCCCATCCCAGTCCATCCCAGTCCCATCCCAGTCCGTCCCAGTCCGTCCCAGTCCGTCCCAGTCCATCCCAGTCCGTCCCAGTCCCATCCCAGTCCCATCCCAGTCCGTCCCAGTCCCATCCCAGTCCGTCCCAGTCCCATCCCAGTCCCATCCCAGTCCGTCCCAGTCCCATCCCAGTCCATCCCAGTCCCATCCCAGTCCGTCCCAGTCCGTCCCAGTCCCATCCCAGTCCGTCCCAGTCCGTCCCAGTCCATCCCAGTCCCATCCCAGTCCGTCCCAGTCCGTCCCAGTCCCATCCCAGTCCATCCCAGTCCGTCCCAGTCCATCCCAGTCCCATCCCAGTCCGTCCCAGTCCGTCCCAGTCCCATCCCAGTCCGTCCCAGTCCCATCCCAGTCCGTCCCAGTCCCATCCTAGTCCATCCCAGTCCCATCCCAGTCCCATCCCAGTCCGTCCCAGTCCATCCCAGTCCCATCCCAGTCCCATCCCAGTCCATCCCAGTCCCATCCCAGTCCATCCCAGTCCCATCCCAGTCCCATCCCAGTCCGTCCCAGTCCATCCCAGTCCCATCCCAGTCCGTCCCAGTCCCATCCCAGTCCATCCCAGTCCCATCCCAGTCCATCCCAGTCCGTCCCAGTCCCATCCCAGTCCGTCCCAGTCCGTCCCAGTCCATCCCAGTCCCATCCCAGTCCATCCCAGTCCCATCCCAGTCCATCCCAGTCCGTCCCAGTCCCATCCCAGTCCCATCCCAGTCCATCCCAGTCCCATCCCAGTCCATCCCAGTCCCATCCCAGTCCCATCCCAGTCCGTCCCAGTCCCATCCCAGTCCCATCCCAGTCCCATCCCAGTCCGTCCCAGTCCGTCCCAGTCCCATCCCAGTCCATCCCAGTCCGTCCCAGTCCATCCCAGTCCCATCCCAGTCCGTCCCAGTCCGTCCCAGTCCCATCCCAGTCCGTCCCAGTCCCATCCCAGTCCATCCCAGTCCCATCCCAGTCCGTCCCAGTCCGTCCCAGTCCCATCCCAGTCCGTCCCAGTCCGTCCCAGTCCATCCCAGTCCCATCCCAGTCCGTCCCAGTCCGTCCCAGTCCCATCCCAGTCCATCCCAGTCCGTCCCAGTCCATCCCAGTCCCATCCCAGTCCGTCCCAGTCTGTCCCAGTCCCATCCCAGTCCGTCCCAGTCCCATTCCAGTCCGTCCCAGTCCCATCCTAGTCCATCCCAGTCCCATCCCAGTCCCATCCCAGTCCATCCCAGTCCATCCCAGTCCCATCCCAGTCCATCCCAGTCCCATCCCAGTCCGTCCCAGTCCCATCCCAGTCCGTCCCAGTCCATCCCAGTCCCATCCCAGTCCCATCCCAGTCCATCCCAGTCCCATCCCAGTCCATCCCAGTCCCATCCCAGTCCCATCCCAGTCCGTCCCAGTCCATCCCAGTCCCATCCCAGTCCATCCCAGTCCCATCCCAGTCCATCCCAGTCCCATCCCAGTCCATCCCAGTCCGTCCCAGTCCCATCCCAGTCCGTCCCAGTCCGTCCCAGTCCATCCCAGTCCCATCCCAGTCCATCCCAGTCCCATCCCAGTCCATCCCAGTCCGTCCCAGTCCCATCCCAGTCCCATCCCAGTCCATCCCAGTCCCATCCCAGTCCATCCCAGTCCCATCCCAGTCCATCCCAGTCCGTCCCAGTCCCATCCCAGTCCGTCCCAGTCCGTCCCAGTCCATCCCAGTCCCATCCCAGTCCATCCCAGTCCGTCCCAGTCCGTCCCAGTCCGTCCCAGTCCATCCCAGTCCCATCCCAGTCCCATCCCAGTCCCATCCCAGTCCATCCCAGTCCGTCCCAGTCCCATCCCAGTCCGTCCCAGTCCGTCCCAGTCCATCCCAGTCCCATCCCAGTCCATCCCAGTCCCATCCCAGTCCATCCCAGTCCGTCCCAGTCCCATCCCAGTCCCATCCCAGTCCATCCCAGTCCCATCCCAGTCCATCCCAGTCCCATCCCAGTCCATCCCAGTCCGTCCCAGTCCCATCCCAGTCCGTCCCAGTCCGTCCCAGTCCATCCCAGTCCCATCCCAGTCCATCCCAGTCCGTCCCAGTCCGTCCCAGTCCGTCCCAGTCCATCCCAGTCCCATCCCAGTCCCATCCCAGTCCCATCCCAGTCCATCCCAGTCCGTCCCAGTCTCACCAGCTCAGCCTTGTGGGCGATGCTGCCGCAGCCGCCGGGGCCGTTCCCGGGGTAATGCCCGGAATTCCCGGAGCTGTTCCCGGAGCTGCCGCAGGCCAGGGCCTGGCTGATCATGGAGACGCTGCGGGCCAGGCTCAGCTTCAGCACCGGGTCCTGGCGACGGCAACGGAACCGCGATCAGCCAGGCCCGGAACCGGGATCGGGACCAGCCGGGTCGGGATCGGCCCGGAACCGGAACCGGGATCGGGATCAGACCAGAACCGGGATCGAGATCAGCCCGGAACCGGAACTGGGATCAGCGGGATCGGGATCAGCCCAGAACCGGGATCAGGATCAGTGGGATTGGCCCAGAACCAGGATTGGGATTGGCCTGGAACCCGGATCAGGAACAGCCCAGAACTGAGATCAGTGGCATCAGCCCAGAACCGGGACCGGGATCAGCCCAGAACCGGGACCGGGATCAGCCCAGAACCGGGACCGGGATCAGCCCAGAACCGGGATCAGGATCAGCCCAGAACCGGGACCGGGATCAGGATCAGCCCAGAACCGGGATCAGGATCAGGATCAGCCCAGAACCGGGATCAGGATCAGGATCAGCCCAGAACCGGGACCGGGATCAGCCCAGAACCGGGATCAGGATCAGCCCAGAACCGGGATCAGGATCAGCCCAGAACCGGGATCAGGATCAGCCCAGAACCAGGATCAGGATCAGCCCAGAACCGGGACCGGGATCAGCCCAGAACCGGGATCAGGATCAGCCCAGAACCGGGATCAGGATCAGCCCAGAACCGGGACCGGGATCAGGATCAGCCCAGAACCGGGATCAGGATCAGGATCAGCCCAGAACCGGGACCGGGATCAGGATCAGCCCAGAACCGGGATCAGGATCAGGATCAGCCCAGAACCGGGATCAGGATCAGCCCAGAACCGGGATCAGGATCAGGATCAGCCCAGAACCGGGACCGGGATCAGGATCAGCCCAGAACCGGGATCAGGATCAGCCCAGAACCGGGATCAGGATCAGGATCAGCCCGGAACCGGGACCGGGATCAGGATCAGCCCAGAACCGGGACCGGGATCAGGATCAGCCCAGAACCAGGATCAGGATCAGCCCAGAACCGGGATCGGGATCAGGATCAGCCCAGAACCGGGATCAGGATCAGCCCAGAACCGGGATCAGGATCAGCCCAGAACCGGGATCAGGATCAGGATCAGCCCAGAACCAGGATCGGGATCAGCCCGGAACCGGGATCAGGATCAGCCCAGAACCGGGATCAGGATCAGCCCAGAACCGGGACCGGGATCAGCCCAGAACCGGGACCGGGATCAGCCCAGAACCGGGATCAGGATCAGCCCAGAACCGGGACCGGGATCAGGATCAGCCCAGAACCGGGATCAGGATCAGGATCAGCCCAGAACCGGGATCAGGATCAGGATCAGCCCAGAACCGGGACCGGGATCAGCCCAGAACCGGGATCAGGATCAGCCCAGAACCGGGATCAGGATCAGCCCAGAACCGGGATCAGGATCAGCCCAGAACCAGGATCAGGATCAGCCCAGAACCGGGACCGGGATCAGCCCAGAACCGGGATCAGGATCAGCCCAGAACCGGGATCAGGATCAGGATCAGCCCAGAACCGGGACCGGGATCAGGATCAGCCCAGAACCGGGATCAGGATCAGCCCAGAACCGGGATCAGGATCAGGATCAGCCCAGAACCGGGATCAGGATCAGCCCAGAACCGGGATCAGGATCAGCCCAGAACCGGGATCAGGATCAGGATCAGCCCGGAACCAGGATCGGGATCAGCCCGGAACCGGGATCAGGATCAGCCCAGAACCGGGATCAGGATCAGCCCAGAACCGGGATCAGGATCAGCCCAGAACCAGGATCGGGATCAGCCCGGAACCGGGATCAGGATCAGCCCAGAACCGGGACCGGGATCAGCCCAGAACCGGGATCAGGATCAGCCCAGAACCGGGACCGGGATCGGGATCAGCCCAGAACCGGGATCAGGATCAGGATCAGCCCAGAACCGGGATCAGGATCAGCCCAGAACCGGGATCAGGATCAGCCCAGAACCGGGATCAGGATCAGCCCAGAACCAGGATCAGGATCAGCCCAGAACCGGGACCGGGATCAGCCCAGAACCGGGATCGGGATCAGCCCAGAACCGGGATCAGGATCAGCCCAGAACCGGGATCAGGATCAGGATCAGCCCAGAACCGGGATCAGGATCAGCCCAGAACCGGGATCAGGATCAGCCCAGAACCGGGACCGGGATCAGGATCAGCCCAGAACCGGGATCAGGATCAGCCCAGAACCGGGATCAGGATCAGCCCAGAACCGGGACCGGGATCAGGATCAGACCAGAACTGGGATCAGGATCAGTGGGATTGGCCCAGAACCAGGATTGGGATTGGCCTGGAACCCGGATCAGGAACAGCCCAGAACTGAGATCAGTGGCATCAGCCCAGAACCAGGATCGGGATCAGCCCAGAACCGGGACCGGGATCAGCCCAGAACCGGGACCGGGATCAGCCCAGAACCGGGATCAGGATCAGCCCAGAACCAGGATCAGGATCAGCCCAGAACCGGGACCGGGATCAGCCCAGAACCGGGACCGGGATCAGCCCAGAACCGGGATCAGGATCAGGATCAGCCCAGAACCGGGATCAGGATCAGGATCAGCCCAGAACCGGGATCAGGATCAGCCCGGAACCGGGATCAGGATCAGCCCAGAACCGGGATCAGGATCAGGATCAGCCCAGAACCGGGATCAGGATCAGCCCGGAACCGGGATCGGGATCAGCCCGGAACCGGGATCAGGATCAGCCCAGAACCGGGATCAGGATCAGGATCAGCCCAGAACCGGGACCGGGATCAGGATCAGCCCAGAACCGGGATCAGGATCAGCCCAGAACCGGGATCAGGATCAGCCCAGAACCGGGATCAGGATCAGGATCAGCCCAGAACCGGGACCGGGATCAGCCCAGAACCAGGATCAGGATCAGGATCAGCCCAGAACCGGGATCAGGATCAGCCCAGAACCGGGATCAGGATCAGCCCAGAACCGGGACCGGGATCAGGATCAGCCCAGAACCAGGATCAGGATCAGCCCAGAACCGGGATCAGGATCAGGATCAGCCCAGAACCAGGACCGGGATCAGCCCAGAACCGGGACCGGGATCAGCCCAGAACCGGGATCAGGATCAGCCCAGAACCGGGACCGGGATCAGGATCAGCCCAGAACCGGGATCGGGATCAGGATCAGCCCGGAACCGGGACCGGGATCAGGATCAGCCCAGAACCGGGACCGGGATCAGGATCAGCCCAGAACCGGGACCGGGATCAGCCCAGAACCGGGATCAGGATCAGCCCAGAACCGGGATCAGGATCAGCCCAGAACCGGGATCAGGATCAGCCCAGAACCAGGATCAGGATCAGCCCAGAACCGGGACCGGGATCAGCCCAGAACTGGGATCAGGATCAGCCCAGAACCAGGATCAGGATCAGGATCAGCCCAGAACCGGGATCAGGATCAGCCCAGAACCAGGATCAGGATCAGCCCAGAACCGGGACCGGGATCAGCCCAGAACCGGGATCAGGATCAGCCCAGAACCGGGATCAGGATCAGGATCAGCCCGGAACCGGGACCGGGATCAGGATCAGCCCAGAACCGGGACCGGGATCAGGATCAGCCCAGAACCAGGATCAGGATCAGCCCAGAACCGGGATCGGGATCAGGATCAGCCCAGAACCGGGATCAGGATCAGGATCAGCCCAGAACCAGGATCGGGATCAGCCCGGAACCGGGATCAGGATCAGCCCAGAACCGGGATCAGGATCAGCCCAGAACCGGGACCGGGATCAGCCCAGAACCGGGACCGGGATCAGCCCAGAACCGGGATCAGGATCAGCCCAGAACCGGGACCGGGATCGGGATCAGCCCAGAACCGGGATCAGGATCAGGATCAGCCCAGAACCGGGATCAGGATCAGCCCAGAACCGGGACCGGGATCAGGATCAGCCCAGAACCGGGATCAGGATCAGGATCAGCCCAGAACCGGGACCGGGATCAGCCCAGAACCGGGATCAGGATCAGGATCAGCCCGGAACCGGGACCGGGATCAGCCCAGAACCGGGACCGGGATCAGCCCAGAACCGGGATCAGGATCAGCCCAGAACCGGGACCGGGATCAGGATCAGCCCAGAACCGGGATCAGGATCAGTGGGATTGGCCCAGAACCAGGATTGGGATTGGCCTGGAACCCGGATCAGGAACAGCCCAGAACTGAGATCAGTGGCATCAGCCCAGAACCAGGATCGGGATCAGCCCAGAACCGGGACCGGGATCAGCCCAGAACCGGGACCGGGATCAGCCCAGAACCGGGATCAGGATCAGCCCAGAACCGGGATCGGGATCAGCCCAGAACCAGGATCGGGATCAGCCCAGAACCGGGACCGGGATCAGCCCAGAACCGGGACCGGGATCAGCCCAGAACCGGGATCAGGATCAGCCCAGAACCGGGATCAGGATCAGCCCAGAACCGGGATCAGGATCAGGATCAGCCCAGAACCGGGATCAGGATCAGCCCGGAACCGGGATCAGGATCAGCCCAGAACCGGGATCAGGATCAGGATCAGCCCAGAACCGGGATCAGGATCAGGATCAGCCCAGAACCGGGATCAGGATCAGGATCAGCCCAGAACCGGGATCGGGATCAGCCCGGAACCGGGATCAGGATCAGGATCAGCCCGGAACCGGGACCGGGATCAGGATCAGCCCAGAACCGGGATCGGGATCAGGATCAGCCCAGAACCGGGATCAGGATCAGCCCAGAACCGGGATCAGGATCAGCCCAGAACCGGGATCAGGATCAGCCCAGAACCGGGATCAGGATCAGGATCAGCCCAGAACCGGGACCGGGATCAGCCCAGAACCGGGATCAGGATCAGCCCAGAACCGGGATCAGGATCAGGATCAGCCCAGAACCGGGATCAGGATCAGCCCAGAACCGGGATCAGGATCAGCCCAGAACCAGGATCAGGATCAGCCCAGAACCGGGACCGGGATCAGGATCAGCCCAGAACCAGGATCAGGATCAGCCCAGAACCGGGACCGGGATCAGGATCAGCCCAGAACTGGGATCGGGATCAGCCCAGAACCGGGATCAGGATCAGCCCAGAACCGGGATCAGGATCAGGATCAGCCCGGAACCGGGACCGGGATCAGGATCAGCCCAGAACCGGGACCGGGATCAGGATCAGCCCAGAACCGGGATCAGGATCAGCCCAGAACCGGGATCAGGATCAGCCCAGAACCGGGATCAGGATCAGGATCAGCCCAGAACCGGGATCGGGATCAGGATCAGCCCAGAACCGGGATCAGGATCAGCCCAGAACCGGGATCAGGATCAGGATCAGCCCAGAACCAGGATCGGGATCAGCCCGGAACCGGGATCAGGATCAGCCCAGAACCGGGATCAGGATCAGGATCAGCCCAGAACCGGGATCAGGATCAGCCCAGAACCGGGATCAGGATCAGCCCAGAACCGGGATCAGGATCAGCCCGGAACCGGGACCGGGATCAGGATCAGCCCAGAACCGGGATCAGGATCAGCCCAGAACCGGGATCAGGATCAGGATCAGCCCAGAACCGGGACCGGGATCAGCCCGGAACCGGGATCAGGATCAGCCCAGAACCGGGATCAGGATCAGGATCAGCCCAGAACCGGGATCAGGATCAGCCCAGAACCGGGACCGGGATCAGGATCAGCCCAGAACCGGGATCAGGATCAGCCCAGAACCGGGATCGGGATCAGCCCAGAACCGGGATCAGGATCAGCCCAGAACCGGGATCAGGATCAGCCCAGAACCGGGACCGGGATCAGGATCAGCCCAGAACCGGGATCAGGATCAGCCCAGAACCGGGACCGGGATCAGGATCAGACCAGAACTGGGATCAGGATCAGTGGGATTGGCCCAGAACCAGGATTGGGATTGGCCTGGAACCCGGATCAGGAACAGCCCAGAACTGAGATCAGTGGCATCAGCCCAGAACCAGGATCGGGATCAGCCCAGAACCGGGACCGGGATCAGCCCAGAACCGGGACCGGGATCAGCCCAGAACCGGGATCAGGATCAGCCCAGAACCAGGATCAGGATCAGCCCAGAACCGGGACCGGGATCAGCCCAGAACCGGGACCGGGATCAGCCCAGAACCGGGATCAGGATCAGCCCAGAACCGGGATCAGGATCAGCCCAGAACCGGGACCGGGATCAGCCCAGAACCGGGACCGGGATCAGCCCAGAACCGGGATCAGGATCACCCAAGAACCGGGATCAGGATCAGCCCAGAACCGGGATCAGGATCAGGATCAGCCCAGAACCGGGATCAGGATCAGCCCAGAACCGGGATCAGGATCAGGATCAGCCCAGAACCGGGATCAGGATCAGCCCAGAACCGGGATCAGGATCAGCCCAGAACCGGGACCGGGATCAGGATCAGCCCAGAACCGGGATCGGGATCAGGATCAGCCCAGAACCGGGATCAGGATCAGCCCAGAACCGGGATCAGGATCAGCCCAGAACCGGGATCAGGATCAGGATCAGCCCAGAACCGGGATCAGGATCAGGATCAGCCCAGAACCGGGGTCAGGATCAGCCCAGAACCGGGACCGGGATCAGGATCAGCCCAGAACCGGGATCAGGATCAGCCCAGAACCGGGATCAGGATCAGGATCAGCCCAGAACCGGGACCGGGATCAGCCCAGAACCGGGATCAGGATCAGGATCAGCCCAGAACCGGGATCAGGATCAGGATCAGCCCGGAACCGGGACCGGGATCAGGATCAGCCCAGAACCAGGATCAGGATCAGCCCAGAACCGGGATCGGGATCAGGATCAGCCCAGAACCGGGATCAGGATCAGCCCAGAACCGGGATCAGGATCAGCCCAGAACCGGGATCAGGATCAGGATCAGCCCAGAACCAGGATCGGGATCAGCCCGGAACCGGGATCAGGATCAGCCCAGAACCGGGATCAGGATCAGCCCAGAACCGGGATCAGGATCAGCCCAGAACCGGGATCAGGATCAGCCCAGAACCGGGACCGGGATCAGGATCAGCCCAGAACCAGGATCAGGATCAGCCCAGAACCAGGATCAGGATCAGCCCAGAACCGGGATCAGGATCAGGATCAGCCCAGAACCGGGATCGGGATCAGCCCAGAACCGGGATCAGGATCAGCCCAGAACCGGGACCGGGATCAGGATCAGACCAGAACCGGGATCAGGATCAGTGGGATTGGCCCAGAACCAGGATTGGGATTGGCCTGGAACCCGGATCAGGAACAGCCCAGAACTGAGATCAGTGGCATCAGCCCAGAACCAGGATCGGGATCAGCCCAGAACCGGGACCGGGATCAGCCCAGAACCGGGACCGGGATCAGCCCAGAACCGGGATCAGGATCAGCCCAGAACCGGGATCGGGATCAGCCCAGAACCAGGATCGGGATCAGCCCAGAACCGGGACCGGGATCAGCCCAGAACCGGGACCGGGATCAGGATCAGCCCAGAACCGGGATCAGGATCAGCCCAGAACCGGGATCAGGATCAGCCCAGAACCGGGACCGGGATCAGCCCAGAACCGGGATCAGGATCAGCCCGGAACCGGGATCAGGATCAGGATCAGCCCAGAACCAGGATCAGGATCAGCCCAGAACCGGGACCGGGATCAGCCCAGAACCGGGATCAGGATCAGGATCAGCCCAGAACCGGGATCAGGATCAGGATCAGCCCAGAACCGGGATCAGGATCAGGATCAGCCCGGAACCGGGATCGGGATCAGCCCGGAACCGGGATCAGGATCAGGATCAGCCCGGAACCGGGACCGGGATCAGGATCAGCCCAGAACCGGGATCGGGATCAGGATCAGCCCAGAACCGGGATCAGGATCAGCCCAGAACCGGGATCAGGATCAGCCCAGAACCGGGATCAGGATCAGGATCAGCCCAGAACCGGGACCGGGATCAGGATCAGCCCAGAACCAGGATCAGGATCAGCCCAGAACCGGGACCGGGATCAGGATCAGCCCAGAACCGGGATCAGGATCAGCCCAGAACCGGGATCAGGATCAGGATCAGCCCAGAACCGGGACCGGGATCAGCCCAGAACCAGGATCAGGATCAGGATCAGCCCAGAACCGGGATCAGGATCAGGATCAGCCCAGAACCGGGACCGGGATCAGGATCAGCCCAGAACCGGGATCAGGATCAGGATCAGCCCAGAACCAGGATCAGGATCAGCCCAGAACCGGGACCGGGATCAGGATCAGCCCAGAACCGGGATCAGGATCAGCCCAGAACCAGGATCAGGATCAGCCCAGAACTGGGACCGGGATCAGCCCAGAACCGGGATCAGGATCAGCCCAGAACTGGGATCGGGATCAGCCCAGAACCGGGATCAGGATCAGCCCAGAACCGGGATCAGGATCAGGATCAGCCCGGAACCGGGACCGGGATCAGGATCAGCCCAGAACCGGGACCGGGATCAGGATCAGCCCAGAACCGGGATCAGGATCAGCCCAGAACCGGGATCAGGATCAGCCCAGAACCGGGATCAGGATCAGGATCAGCCCAGAACCGGGATCGGGATCAGGATCAGCCCAGAACCGGGATCAGGATCAGCCCAGAACCGGGATCAGGATCAGCCCAGAACCGGGATCAGGATCAGGATCAGCCCAGAACCAGGATCGGGATCAGCCCGGAACCGGGATCAGGATCAGCCCGGAACCGGGATCAGGATCAGGATCAGCCCAGAACCAGGATCAGGATCAGCCCAGAACCGGGATCAGGATCAGGATCAGCCCAGAACCGGGATCAGGATCAGGATCAGCCCAGAACCGGGATCAGGATCAGGATCAGCCCGGAACCGGGATCAGGATCAGGATCAGCCCGGAACCGGGACCGGGATCAGGATCAGCCCAGAACCGGGACCGGGATCAGGATCAGCCCAGAACCGGGATCAGGATCAGCCCAGAACCGGGATCAGGATCAGCCCAGAACCGGGATCAGGATCAGCCCAGAACCGGGACCGGGATCAGGATCAGCCCAGAACCGGGATCAGGATCAGCCCAGAACCGGGATCAGGATCAGCCCAGAACCGGGACCGGGATCAGGATCAGCCCGGAACCGGGATCAGGATCAGGATCAGCCCAGAACCGGGATCAGGATCAGCCCGGAACCGGGACCGGGATCAGGATCAGCCCAGAACCGGGATCAGGATCAGCCCAGAACCGGGATCAGGATCAGGATCAGCCCGGAACCGGGACCGGGATCAGGATCAGCCCAGAACCGGGATCAGGATCAGGATCAGCCCAGAACCGGGATCAGGATCAGCCCAGAACCGGGATCAGGATCAGCCCAGAACCGGGATCAGGATCAGGATCAGCCCGGAACCGGGACCGGGATCAGGATCAGCCCAGAACCGGGACCGGGATCAGGATCAGCCCAGAACCGGGATCAGGATCAGCCCAGAACCGGGATCAGGATCAGCCCAGAACCGGGATCAGGATCAGGATCAGCCCAGAACCGGGATCAGGATCAGCCCAGAACCGGGATCAGGATCAGGATCAGCCCAGAACCGGGATCAGGATCAGGATCAGCCCAGAACCGGGACCGGGATCAGCCCAGAACCGGGACCGGGATCAGGATCAGCCCAGAACCGGGATCGGGATCAGCCCAGAACCGGGATCAGGATCAGCCCAGAACCGGGATCAGGATCAGCCCAGAACCGGGATCAGGATCAGCCCAGAACCAGGATCAGGATCAGCCCAGAACCGGGACCGGGATCAGCCCAGAACTGGGATCAGGATCAGCCCGGAACCGGGATCAGGATCAGGATCAGCCCAGAACCGGGATCAGGATCAGGATCAGCCCAGAACCGGGACCGGGATCAGGATCAGCCCAGAACTGGGATCAGGATCAGCCCAGAACCGGGACCGGGATCAGGATCAGCCCGGAACCGGGATCAGGATCAGCCCAGAACCGGGATCAGGATCAGGATCAGCCCAGAACCAGGATCGGGATCAGCCCGGAACCGGGATCAGGATCAGCCCAGAACCGGGATCAGGATCAGGATCAGCCCAGAACCGGGATCAGGATCAGGATCAGCCCAGAACCGGGATCAGGATCAGCCCAGAACCGGGATCAGGATCAGGATCAGCCCAGAACCGGGATCAGGATCAGCCCGGAACCGGGATCAGGATCAGGATCAGCCCAGAACCGGGACCGGGATCAGGATCAGCCCAGAACCGGGACCGGGATCAGGATCAGCCCAGAACCGGGACCGGGATCAGCCCAGAACCGGGATCAGGATCAGCCCAGAACCGGGATCAGGATCAGCCCAGAACCGGGACCGGGATCAGGATCAGCCCAGAACCGGGATCAGGATCAGCCCAGAACCGGGATCAGGATCAGGATCAGCCCAGAACCGGGATCGGGATCAGCCCAGAACCGGGATCAGGATCAGGATCAGCCCAGAACTGGGATCGGGATCGGGATCAGCCCAGAACCGGGATCAGGATCAGGATCAGCCCAGAACCGGGATCAGGATCAGGATCAGCCCAGAACCGGGATCAGGATCAGCCCAGAACCGGGATCAGGATCAGCCCAGAACCGGGATCAGGATCAGGATCAGCCCGGAACCGGGACCGGGATCAGGATCAGCCCAGAACCGGGATCAGGATCAGCCCAGAACCGGGATCAGGATCAGGATCAGCCCAGAACCGGGATCAGGATCAGCCCAGAACCGGGATCAGGATCAGCCCAGAACTGGGATCGGGATCAGGATCAGCCCAGAACCGGGATCAGGATCAGCCCAGAACCGGGATCAGGATCAGCCCAGAACCGGGATCAGGATCAGCCCAGAACTGGGATCGGGATCGGGATCAGCCCAGAACCGGGATCAGGATCAGGATCAGCCCAGAACCGGGATCAGGATCAGCCCAGAACCGGGACCGGGATCAGGATCAGCCCAGAACCGGGATCAGGATCAGCCCAGAACCGGGACCGGGATCAGGATCAGCCCAGAACCGGGATCAGGATCAGGATCAGCCCAGAACCGGGATCAGGATCAGCCCAGAACCGGGACCGGGATCAGGATCAGCCCAGAACCGGGATCAGGATCAGGATCAGCCCAGAACCGGGATCAGGATCAGCCCAGAACCGGGATCAGGATCAGGATCAGCCCAGAACCGGGATCAGGATCAGCCCAGAACCGGGATCAGGATCAGCCCAGAACTGGGATCGGGATCAGGATCAGCCCAGAACCGGGATCAGGATCAGCCCAGAACCGGGATCAGGATCAGCCCAGAACCGGGATCAGGATCAGCCCAGAACCGGGATCAGGATCAGGATCAGCCCAGAACCGGGATCAGGATCAGGATCAGCCCAGAACCGGGATCAGGATCAGCCCAGAACCGGGACCGGGATCAGGATCAGCCCAGAACCGGGATCAGGATCAGCCCAGAACCGGGACCGGGATCAGGATCAGCCCAGAACCGGGATCAGGATCAGCCCAGAACCGGGACCGGGATCAGGATCAGCCCAGAACCGGGATCAGGATCAGCCCAGAACCGGGATCAGGATCAGCCCAGAACCGGGACCGGGATCAGGATCAGCCCAGAACCGGGATCAGGATCGGCCCAGAACTGGGATCAGGATCAGGATCAGCCCGGAACCGGGATCAGGATCAGGATCAGCCCAGAACCGGGATCAGGATCGGCCCAGAACTGGGATCAGGATCAGGATCAGCCCGGAACCGGGATCAGGATCAGGATCAGCCCAGAACCGGGATCAGGATCAGGATCAGCCCAGAACTGGGATCGGGATCGGGATCAGCCCAGAACTGGGATCGGGATTAGCCCAGAACTGGGACTGGGATCAATGGGATCAGGATTAGCTCGAACACTGGGATTATTTGGATTAGGATCATTTATATTGGGATAATTGGGATTGGGATTATTTGGATTGTTGGGATTATTTGGATTACTGGGATTTGCATCACTGGCATTGTGAACATTTGGATTGGGATTATTTGGACTGGGATTATTTGGACTGGGATTATTTGAATTATTGGAATTGGTAACACTGGGATTGGGATCACTGGGATTGGGATTATTTGGATTGTTGGGATTATTTGGATTATTGGGATTAGGATCAGTGGGATTGTGAATACTTGGATTGGGATTATTTGGATTATTGGGACTGGGATTATTTGGATTGGAATCATCCCGGAAACCGGGATCAACCCTAAAAATACACTAGAAGAGAATGAAAATAAAATAAAATAAAATAAAATAAAATAAAATAAAATAAAATAAAATAAAATAAAATAAAATAAAATAAAATAAAACAAAATTCAAGAAAAAAATCCAAGAGTCCCAGCAAAACCTGAAAATTCCAGAAAAAAATCCAGGAAATTCCAGAAAAAAACCCAGGAAATTCCAGGAAAATCTGGGAATTCCAGGAAAATCTGGGAATTCCTGCAGAAGCCGTTAGTGGCAGCGAGAGAGAGGCGTTAGCAGAGCCCAAGGAGGGAATTCCAGAGGGGAAAATTCCATGGAAAATTCCGGAATGCCCCAATCCCGACCCTCGGAATTCCAGAGGGGAAAATTCCATGGAAAATTCCAAAATTCCCAGGATGGGGAAAACCTCGGGATGGATCCCAAGAGAAAATCCTGGGGGAGATTGGGGATTTTGGGAATTTTGGGATTTAGGGATTTTGGGGATTCCAGAATTTTGGGGATTTGGGGATTGGGGATTTTGGGGATTTTGGGAATTTTGGGATTTGGGGAATTTGGGAATTTTGGGGATTTGGAAATTTTGGGGATTTTGGGATTGGGAATTTTGGGATTTGGGAATTTTTGGGATTTTGGGATTGGGAATTTTGGGATTTGGGAATTTTGGGGATTTTGGGAATTTTTGGAATTTTGGGATTTGGGGATTCCAGAATTTTGGGGATTTTGGGATTTTGGGAATTTTGGGATTCCAGAATTTTGGGGATTTTGGGAATTTGGGAATTTTTGGGATTTTGGGATTGGGAATTTTGGGATTTGGGAATTTTGGGATTTGGAATTTTGGGGATTTGGGATTTTGGGATTGGGGATTGGGCATTTGGGGATGTGGGAATTTTGGGATTTTGGGGATGGATCCCAGACTGGGGAGGATTTTGGGAAATTTGGGAATTTCAAGGGATTTTATGAAATTCAGAGAATTCCAGAATATCAGAGTGATTGAATTTTGGGATTGTGGGATTGATGGAATTGTGGAATTCTGGGATCATGGAATGATTGAATTTTGGAACTGTGGAATTCATGGAATTCCGGGATCATGGAATTACAAAATTGCAGCATTCCAGAGTCGTGGAACGATGGAATTTATGGAATTTTGGAATTCCAGAAGAATGGAATTAAGGAATTGTGGAATTCCAGAATGGTGGAATTATTGAATAACTGTAGGATTGTGGAATCACGAAATTTATGGAATTCATGGAATTCATGGGATCATGGAATTGATGGAATTTTGAAATAATGGAATTCCAGGTTCAGGGAATTATTGATTGATGGAATTTATGGAATTTTTGGGATCATGGAATTACAAAATTGAAGAATTGCAGAATCATGGAATGACGGGATCCGTGAAATTGTGGAATTATGAAATGATGGAATTCCAGATTTGGGAAATTCTGGGATTGCGGAATTACGGATTCAGGGAATTGTCCAGTTTTGGAACAGTGGAATTATTGAATTTTGGGATCGTGGAATTTCTGGAATTCTGAACTGGTGGGATTCCAGAATCGTGGAATTATGGAGGTGCAAAATCAGGGAATTTCGGGAATTGTGGAATTCTGGGATCGCGGAATGGTCGAATTTGTGAAATTCCAGAATTATTTAATTATGGGATCAGGGAATTTGTGGAATTGTGGGTTTATTGAATTCATGCAATTCCAGAATAATAGAATTAGGGAATTTCTGGAATTAACGGAATTCTGGGATCATGGAATTCCCGAATCAGGGAATTATTGAATTGTGGGATAAGGGAATTTATGGAATTTACGGATTCTGAGCTCATGGAATTGATGGAATTTTGAAATCCTTGAATTCCAGAAGCAGGGAATTCTTGAATCGTGGGATCACGGAATTTATGGAATTCTGGGATCATGGAATTAAGAAATTGCAGAATTTCCGAATCACGGAATTGATGGAATTTTGGAATTCCAGAACAATGGAATGGTGGAATTCTAGAATTGTGAAATTCCACAATTATGGAAGTTATGGAATTCTGGAATCCCGGATTCACGGCATCATGGAATTCCAGAATCAGGGAATTCGTAAATTTTATGATTGTGGAATTCATGGAATTCTGGGATCACAGAATTTATGGAATTCACGGAATTCTGGGATTGTGGAAATATTGAATTTTGGGATCATGGAATTTATGGAATTGTGAAATTCCAGACTGATGGAATTCTGGGATCATGGAATTCCTGAATCAGGGAATGATTTAATTTTGGGATTGTGGAATTTACGGAATTCACGGAACTGTGGAATTTATGGAATTCATGGAATTGACGGAGTTTATGGAATTTACGGTATTATGGGAATGTGGAATTCCAGAACAATGAAATTATGGAATTCTGGGATCATGGAATTCCAGAATCAGGGAATTATTGAATCGTGGGATCATGGAATTTATGGAATTCTGGGATCACGGAATTAAGAAATTGCAGAATTTCCGAATCACGGAATTGATGGAATTTTGGAATTCCAGAACAATGGAATGGTGGAATTCTAGAATTGTGAAATTCCACAATTATGGAAGTTATGGAATTCTGGAATCCCGGATTCACGGCATCATGGAATTCCAGAATCAGGGAATTCGTAAATTTTATGATTGTGGAATTCATGGAATTCTGGGATCACAGAATTTATGGAATTCACGGAATTCTGGGATTGTGGAAATATTGAATTTTGGGATCATGGAATTTATGGAATTGTGAAATTCCAGACTGATGGAATTCTGGGATCATGGAATTCCTGAATCAGGGAATGATTTAATTTTGGGATTGTGGAATTTACGGAATTCACGGAACTGTGGAATTTATGGAATTCATGGAATTGACGGAGTTTATGGAATTTACGGTATTATGGGAATGTGGAATTCCAGAACAATGAAATTATGGAATTCTGGGATCATGGAATTCCAGAATCAGGGAATTATTGAATCGTGGGATCATGGAATTTATGGAATTCTGGGATCACGGAATTAAGAAATTGCAGAATTTCCGAATCACGGAATTGATGGAATTTTGGAATTCCAGAACAATGGAATGGTGGAATTCTAGAATTGTGAAATTCCACAATTATGGAAGTTATGGAATTCTGGAATCCCGGATTCATGGCATCATGGAATTCCAGAATCCGGGAATTCGTAAATTTTGTGATTGTGGAATTCATGGAATTCTGGGATCATGGAATTGTGGAATTTATGGATTTCTTTGCTAATGGAATTCTGGGATCGTGGAATTCCCGAATCAAGGAATTATTGAATTTTGGGATCATGGAATTGATGGAATTCAGAGAATTTACGGGATTTATGGAATTCTGGAATCAGGAACTTCTTATTGAATTTAGGAAATGTGGAATTTATGGAATTACGGGATTTAGGGAATTGTGGAATTCATGTAATTCTCCATCCCTACGTCCCCACCAGAAGCATATGAAGAAGTTTCTAGAATTATTTCTGGATTTGGGGACGTTAAAAACACCATGGAGATCATTGGGGTTGAGTTTGGAGCGCCCTGGTGGCCCCAGAACCCTGAGGAACCTGCTGGGTTCCATCCCCACGTCCCCACCAGAACCCCTGCAGAAGGTTCTGGAACCGCTCCTGCACTTGGGGGGGGTTTTCTTTCCCCATTTTGCCCCCATTTTATCCCAAATTTCTCCCTTTTTCTTCCATTTCTCGCCCATTTCCTCCTCCCCAGCTGTGCCCAAATCCCAAATTTCCCTCTAAAACCCCAAATTTCCATCAATTTTCACCCAATTTTCACTGATTTTCACCCAATTTTTGCTGTTTTTCCCCATTTTCTCCCCCCAGCTGTGCCCAGCTGTGCCCAAATTCCCAATTTTCCCTCCAAAACCCCCAAATTTCCATCGATTTTCACCCAATTTCCACCAATTTTCACCTAATTTTCGCCGTTTTTCCTCATTTTCTCCCCCCCAGCTGTGCCCCAGCTGTGCCCAGGTGTGTGCCAGCTGTGCCCAATTCCCAATTTCCCCTCCAAAACCCTCCAAATTTCCATCAATTTTCACCCAATTTTCGCCATTTTTCCCCCAATTTTCGCCGTTTTTCCCCATTTTCTCCCCCCAAGCTGTGCCAGCTGTGCCCAGGTGTATTTTAGGTGCCCCCAAATTCCCAATTTCCCCTCCAAAACCCCAAATTTCCATCGATTTTCCCCCAATTTTCACCATTTTTTCCCCATTTTCTCCCCCCAGCTGTGCCCAGCTGTGCCCAAATCCACAATTTTCCCTCAAAAGCCCCAAATTTCCACCGATTTTCACCCAATTTTCACCATTTTTCCCCCATTTTCTCCCCCCCAGCTGTGCCAGCCGTGCCCAGGTGTGCCCAGCTGTGCCCAAATTCCCAATTTCTCCTCCAAAATCCCCAAATTTCCATCCATTTTCACCCAATTTTCGCCATTTTTCGCCGTTTTCCCCCGTTTTCTCCCCGCCAGCTGTGCCAGCTGTGCCCAGGTGTGTGCCCAGGTGTGCCCAGGTGCGTTACCCGGTGCCGGTAGCAGTCTCTGCGCTCGGGGCAGGCGCCGCTCTCGGTGTTGTTCTGGCACGGGCACCCGGTGCCGTCCAGCTCGTTGCAGGTGTCGGCGTGCCCGTTGCACTGGCACCTGCCCACAGGTGGGCACCAATCAGCTCAGTCCTCCCTCCCTGGTTTGCCCAAAATTTCCCCTTTTTTTCCCAATTTTTTTCCCAATTTTTTCCCATTTTTTTCCAAATTTTTCATGATTTTTTTTCCTATTTTTTCCCCAGCTCATTGCAGGTGTCAGCGTGCCCGTTGCACTGGCACCTGCCCACACGTGGGCACCAATCAGCTCAATGCCATCCCAAATTTTCCCCAATTTTCCCCAATTTTTCCCATTTTTTTCCAGATTTTTCATGATTTTTTTCCTATTTTTTCCTATTTTTTCCCCATTTTTTCCCCAGCTCCTTGCAGGTGTCGGCGTGCCCGTTGCACTGGCACCTGCCCACAGGTGGGCACCAATCAGCTCAATGCCACCCTCCCTGTTTTGCCCAAAATTTCCCCTTTTTTTTCCATTTTTTCCCAAATTTTTCCGAGTTTTTCCCAATTTTTTCCCATTTTTTTCCAGATTTTTCATGATTTTTTTCCTATTTTTTCCCCAGCTCATTGCAGGTGTCGGCGTGCCCGTTGCAGGTGGCACCTGCCCACAGGTGGGCACCAATCAGCTCAGTCCTCCCTCCCTGGTTTGCCCAAAATTTCCCCTTTTTTTCCCAATTTTTTTCCCAATTTTTTCCCATTTTTTTCCAAATTTTTCATGATTTTTTTTCCTATTTTTTCCCCAGCTCATTGCAGGTGTCAGCGTGCCCGTTGCACTGGCACCTGCCCACACGTGGGCACCAATCAGCTCAATGCCATCCCAAATTTTCCCCAATTTTCCCCAATTTTTCCCATTTTTTTCCAGATTTTTCATGATTTTTTTCCTATTTTTTCCTATTTTTTCCCCATTTTTTCCCCAGCTCCTTGCAGGTGTCGGCGTGCCCGTTGCACTGGCACCTGCCCGCAGGTGGGCACCAATCACGTCAATGCCATGCCAAATTTTCCCCAATTTTTTACCATTTTTCCCCATTTTTTTCCCCAAATTTTTCATGATTTTTTTCCTATTTTTTCCCATTTTTCCCCCCAATTTTTGCCAGTTTTCCCCAGCTCGTTGCAGGTGGCACCTGCCCGCAGGTGGGCACCAATCAGCTCAATGCCATCCCAAATTTTCCCAAATTTCCCCAATTTTTTCCCAATTTTTTCCCCAATTTTTCATGATCTTTTTCCCCTATTTTTACCCACAATTTTCCCCAATTCTTGATAATTTTTTGCCCAGCTGTGCTCACCTCAGACAGGTGAAACCCCCTCCCCATTTTGCCCAAAATTTTCCTGAGTTTCTCCTGGATTTCCCTAATTTTTTTCCCACATTTTCCCCAATTTTCCTCAAATTTTCCCCAAATTTTTCCAATTTTTTCCCAAAATTTTCCCAATTTTTTCCCATATTTTCCTCCAATTTTTGCAACTTTCCTCCAAATTTTCCCCAATTTTTTTCCAAAATTTTCCCAATTTTTCCTCATTTTTTGTCTCCTCTTTTCACATCCCCAGGTGTGCCCAAATTCTGAAATTTTCACCCATTTTCCCCAAATTTTCACCCATTTTTTCCCTAAACTTTCCCAATTTTTCCTCAATTTTTTGTCTCATTTTTTTCCATCCCCAGGTGTGCCCAAGTGTCCCCAAATCCTCAAATTTTCGTCGATTTTCCCCAAATTTTCGTCGATTTTCCCCAAATTTTCACCGATTTTCCCCAAACATTCCTCATATTTTTTTCCCAAATTTTTTCTCAATTTTTGTCTCATTTTTTTCCATCCCCAGGTGTGCCCAGGTGTGCCCAGGTGTCCCCAAATCCTCAAATTTTCGTCGATTTTCCCCAAATTTTCACCGATTTTCCCCAAACATTCCTCATATTTTTTTCCCAAATTTTTTCTCAATTTTTGTCTCATTTTTTTCCATCCCCAGGTGTGCCCAGGTGTGCCCAGGTGTCCCCAAATCCTCAAATTTTCGTCGATTTTCCCCAAATTTTCGTCGATTTTCCCCAAATTTTCACCGATTTTCCCCAAACATTCCTCATATTTTTTTCCCAAATTTTTTCTCAATTTTTGTCTCATTTTTTTCCATCCCCAGGTGTGCCCAGGTGTGCCCAGGTGTCCCCAAATCCTCAAATTTTTGTCGATTTTCCCCAAATTTTCACCGATTTTCCCCAAACTTTCCTCATATTTTCTTCCCAATTTTTTTCTCATTTTATGTCCAATTTTTCTCTCATTTTTTTCCATCCCCAGGTGTGCCCAAGTGTGCCCAAGTGCGCCCAGGTGTGCTCAAGTGTCCCCAAATCCTCAAATTTTCACCGATTTTCCCCAAACTTTCACCGATTTTCCCCGAATTTTCACCGATTTTCCCCGAATTTTCACCGTTTTTCCCCGAATTTTCCCCAGTTTTCCCGTGCCAGGCGTGCCCGGGTGCCTCACCTGGTGCAGGTGCCATCCAGCATGAAGAACCCGGCCCGGCAGGTGTCGCACCTGTCGCCCACGCTGTTGTCCTGGCAGTTGACGCACACGGCCTGCGCCTCGCTGGGGCCCTCGGGCACCCACGGGTGCAGCTGCAGGTGGGCACAGGTGGGCACAGGTGAGGGCACAGTTGGGCACAGGTGGGCACAGGTGTGTTTGTACATGCCCAGGTGCCCCCAGGTGTGCCCAGGTGTGCCCCAAATGTGTCCCAGGTGTGCCCAGGTGTGTTTGTACAAGCCCAGGTGTGCCCAGGTGTGCCCAGGTGTGCCCAGGTGTGTCCCCAGGTGTGTTTGTCAATCCCCAGCTGTGCCCAGGTGTGACCCAAACGTGTCCCAGGTGTCCCCAGGTGTGTTTGTACAAGCCCAGGTGTGCCCAGGTGTGCCCAGGTGTGTTTGCCCGTCCCCAGGTGTGCCCAGGTGTGTCCCCAATCCCCAGCTGTGCCCTAAATGTGTCCCAGGTGTGCCCAGGTGTGATTTCCCGTACCCAGGTGTGCCCACCAGGTGTGTCCCAAATGTGTCCCAAATGTGTCCCAGGTAACCCCAAACACCCCCAATATCTCCATTTCCCACCCAAATTTCACCCTTTTTTTGGCATTTATCCCCTCCCAGGTGTGCCCAGGTACCCCCAGGTGTGCCCGGGTGTGCCCAGGTAACCCCAATCCCCCCCAAACCCAAAAATTTCACCCATTTTTTGGCATTTATCCCCTCCCAGGTGTGCCCAGGTGCCCCCAGGTAACCCCAAACCCCCCAAAATCCCCATTTTCCACCCCATTTTTTGGCATTTATCCCTTCCCAGGTGCCCCCAGGTGTGCCAGGTGTGTCCCCAGGTGCGTCCAGGTATGCCCGGGTGTGCCAGCTGCCCCCAGGTGTGCCGTTTCGCTCACCAGGTGTGCCCAGGTAACCCCAAACCCCCCCAAATCCCCATTTTTCACCCAGTTTTTGGCATTTATCCCCTCCCAGGTGTACCCAGGTGTGCCCCCAGGTGTGCCCCAGGTGTGCCAGGTGCCCCCAGGTGCCCCCAGGTGCCCCCAGGTGTGCCCAGGTAACCCCAAACCCCCAAATCCCCATTTTCCACCCAAATTTCACCCAGTTTTTGGCATTTATCCCCTCCCAGGTGTGCCCAGGTACCCCCAGGTGTGCCCAGGTAACCCCAAACCCCCCAAAATCCCCAAATTTCACCCAGTTTTTGGCATTTATCCCCTCCCAGGTGCCCCCAGGTGTGCCCGGTTTGCTCACCAGGTGTGCCCAGGTAACCCCAAACCCCCCAAAATCCCCATTTCCCACCCAAATTTCACCCAGTTTTTGGCATTTATCCCCTCCCAGGTGTACCCAGGTGTGCCCCCAGGTGTGCCCCAGGTGTGCCAGGTGCCCCCAGGTGCCCCCAGGTGCCCCCAGGTGTGCCCAGGTAACCCCAAAGCCCCCAAAACCCAAAACTTTCACCCATTTTTTGGCATTGATCCCCTCCCAGGTGTGCCCAGGTACCCCCAGGTGTGCCCAGGTAACCCCAAACCCCCCAAAATCCCCAAATTTCACCCAGTTTTTGGCATTTATCCCCTCCCAGGTGCCCCCAGGTGTGCCCGGTTTGCTCACCAGGTGTGCCCAGGTAACCCCAAACCCCCCAAAATCCCCATTTCCCACCCAAATTTCACCCAGTTTTTGGCATTTATCCCCTCCCAGGTGTACCCAGGTGTGCCCCCAGGTGTGCCCCAGGTGTGCCAGGTGCCCCCAGGTGCCCCCAGGTGCCCCCAGGTGTGCCCAGGTAACCCCAAACCCCCAAATCCCCATTTTCCACCCAAATTTCACCCAGTTTTTGGCATTTATCCCCTCCCAGGTGTGCCCAGGTACCCCCAGGTGTGCCCAGGTAACCCCAAACCCCCCAAAATCCCCAAATTTCACCCAGTTTTTGGCATTTATCCCCTCCCAGGTGCCCCCAGGTGTGCCCGGTTTGCTCACCAGGTGTGCCCAGGTAACCCCAAACCCCCCAAAATCCCCATTTCCCACCCAAATTTCACCCAGTTTTTGGCATTTATCCCCTCCCAGGTGTGCCCAGGTACCCCCAGGTGTGCCCAGGTAACCCCAAACCCCCCAAAATCCCCAAATTTCACCCAGTTTTTGGCATTTATCCCCTCCCAGGTGCCCCCAGGTGTGCCCGGTTTGCTCACCAGGTGTGCCCAGGTAACCCCAAACCCCCCAAAATCCCCATTTCCCACCCAAATTTCACCCAGTTTTTGGCATTTATCCCCTCCCAGGTGTACCCAGGTGTGCCCCCAGGTGTGCCCCAGGTGTGCCAGGTGCCCCCAGGTGCCCCCAGGTGCCCCCAGGTGTGCCCAGGTAACCCCAAAGCCCCCAAAACCCAAAACTTTCACCCATTTTTTGGCATTGATCCCCTCCCAGGTGTGCCCAGGTACCCCCAGGTGTGCCCAGGTAACCCCAAACCCCCCAAAATCCCCAAATTTCACCCAGTTTTTGGCATTTATCCCCTCCCAGGTGCCCCCAGGTGTGCCCGGTTTGCTCACCAGGTGTGCCCAGGTAACCCCAAACCCCCCAAAATCCCCATTTCCCACCCAAATTTCACCCAGTTTTTGGCATTTATCCCCTCCCAGGTGTACCCAGGTGTGCCCCCAGGTGTGCCCCAGGTGTGCCAGGTGCCCCCAGGTGCCCCCAGGTGCCCCCAGGTGTGCCCAGGTAACCCCAAAGCCCCCAAAACCCAAAACTTTCACCCATTTTTTGGCATTGATCCCCTCCCAGGTGTGCCCAGGTACCCCCAGGTGTGCCCAGGTAACCCCAAACCCCCCAAAATCCCCAAATTTCACCCAGTTTTTGGCATTTATCCCCTCCCAGGTGCCCCCAGGTGTGCCCGGTTTGCTCACCAGGTGTGCCCAGGTAACCCCAAACCCCCCAAAATCCCCATTTCCCACCCAAATTTCACCCAGTTTTTGGCATTTATCCCCTCCCAGGTGTACCCAGGTGTGCCCCCAGGTGTGCCCCAGGTGTGCCAGGTGCCCCCAGGTGCCCCCAGGTGCCCCCAGGTGTGCCCAGGTAACCCCAAAGCCCCCAAAACCCAAAACTTTCACCCATTTTTTGGCATTGATCCCCTCCCAGGTGTGCCCAGGTACCCCCAGGTGTGCCCAGGTAACCCCAAACCCCCCAAAATCCCCAAATTTCACCCAGTTTTTGGCATTTATCCCCTCCCAGGTGCCCCCAGGTGTGCCCGGTTTGCTCACCAGGTGTGCCCAGGTAACCCCAAACCCCCCAAAATCCCCATTTCCCACCCAAATTTCACCCAGTTTTTGGCATTTATCCCCTCCCAGGTGTGCCCAGGTGTGCCCCCAGGTGTGCCAGGTGTGTCCCCAGGTGCCCCCAGGTGCGCTCCCCAGGTGCGCCCAAGTAACCCCAAACCCCCAAATCCCCATTTCCCACCCAAATTTCACCCAGTTTTTTCCATGTATCCCCTCCCAGGTGCCCCCAGGTAACCCCCAAATCCCCATTTTTCACCCAAACTTCACCCAGTTTTTGGCATTTATCCCCTCCCAGGTGCCCCCGGGTGCGCTCCCCAGGTGCCCCCAGGTGTGCCCAGGTGTGCCCGGTCCCTCTCACCAGGTGCGCCTCCAGCGGGTGCCGGGCGGGGTCGCGCCGGTGCCGCTCCAGGTGGGCGCGGCTCAGGCAAACGTCGGCGCGGCCGCGGCAGAAGGAGCGGCAGGGGAGGCACGAGCCGCCGGAAAGGGCGGAGCCAACGAAGCCCGGGCGGCACTGCTGGCACTGCGGGCCCTGCACAGGTGAGAACAGGTGAGAACAGGTGTGTTACACACAGGTGTGTGACTGTGGGTGTGTCACTGTGGGTGTGTCACAGGTGGGACAGGAGCCGCCGGAAAGGGCGGAGCCAACGAACCCCGGGCGGCACTGCTGGCACTGCGGGCCCTGCACAGGTGAGAACAGGTGAGAACAGGTGTGTTACACACAGGTGTGTGACTGTGGGTGTGTCACTGTGGGTGTGTCACAGGTGGGACAGGAGCCGCCGGAAAGGGCGGAGCCAACGAAGCCCGGGCGGCACTGCTGGCACTGCGGGCCCTGCACAGGTGAGAACAGGTGAGAACAGGTGTGTTACACACAGGTGTGTGACTGTGGGTGTGTCACTGTGGGTGTGTCACAGGTGGGACAGGAGCCGCCGGAATGGGCGGAGCCAACGAAGCCCGGGCGGCACTGCTGGCACTGCGGGCCCTGCACAGGTGAGAACAGGTGAGAACAGGTGTGTTACACACAGGTGTGTGACAGGTGTGTCACAGGTGTGTCACTGTGTGTGTCACTGTGTGTCACTGTGTGTGTCACAGGTGAGAACAGGTGTGTTACTGTGTGTGTGTTACAGGTGTGTGTGTGTCACTGTGTGTCACTGTGGGTGGGTGTGTCACAGGTGTGTCACAGGTGGGACAGGAGCCGCTGGAAAGGGCAGAGCCAACGAACCCCGGGCGGCACTGCTGGCCCTGCAACGACAGGTGTGTCACAGGTGTGTCACTGTGGGTGTGTCACTGTGTGCGTCACAGGTCTGTCACTGTGGGTGTGTCACTGTGGGTGTGTCATTGTGTGCGTCACAGGTGAGCTCAGGTGTGTTCCAGGTGTGGTGTCCCCACTCCAACCAAGCCACTCCCACCCCTGTAACCCAACCCAGAGCTCACCTGAGCCCAGGTAACCCCACCTGAGCTCACCTGGGTGTTGTTCATACACCTGAGGCAGGCGTCTCTCTCCATTGGCCCCGCGCAGTCGCTGTGGCCGTTGCAGGCGCAGGGCGTGGCGCAGTCCCCGCCCACGAAGCCGAAGTGGCAGCGACACCTGTCGGGCTCCAGGCAGGTGCCGTTGGCGCAGCCCTGGCGGCACACGGGGCGGCACTCACCTGTGCGGCTGCAACGGCACCGCGGTTAGGGGGGAGGGCTGGGGGTACCTGGGGCACACCTGAGATACACCTGAGATACCTGGGGCACACCTGAGATAACACCTGAGATACCTGGGGCACACCTGGGATAGCTGTGATGTGCCCCTCACCTGTGCGGCTGGAACAGCACCAGGGTTAGGGGCACACCTGGGCACACCTGAGATACCTGGGGCACACCTGAGATACACCTGGGCACACCTGAGATACCTGGGTAACACCTGAGATACACCTGGCCTACTTGGGATGTGTCCCTCACCTGTCCAGGTGTGTCCCAGCCCCACCCAGGTGTGTCACTGCCCTATTTCTCACCCACCCAGGTGTGTCCCTGTCCCATTTCTCACCTGTCCAGGTGTGTCCCTCACCCATCCAGGTGTGTCCCTGAGTTCCCAGGTGTGTCCCAGCCCTATCCAGGTGTGTCCCTGCCCCGCCCAGGTGTGTCCCTCACCTGCCCAGGTGTGTCCCTGCCCTATCCGGGTGTGTCCCTGTCCCATTTCTCACCTGCCCAGGTGTGTCCCTGAGTTCCCAGGTGTGTCCCTGCCCCATTTCTCACCCACCCAGGTGTGTCCCAGCCCTATCCAGGTGTGTCCCAGCCCCACCCAGGTGTGTCCCAGCCCCATTTCTCACCTGTCCATGCTGTACCCCGCGCGGCAGGTGCAGGTGAAGCCCCCAGGTGTGTCCCAGCCCCACCCAGGTGTGTCCCAGCCCTATCCAGGTGTGTCCCTCACCTGTCCATGGCGTACCCGGCCCGGCAGGCGCAGGTGAAGCCCCCAGGTGTGTCCCTATCCTACCCAGGTGTGTCCCAGCCCTATCCAGGTGTGTCCCTGCCTCACCCAGATGTGTCCCAGCCCTGCCCAGGTGTGTCCCTCACCTGTCCATGGCGTACCCGGCCCGGCAGGCGCAGGTGAAGCCCCCAGGTGTGTCCCTATCCTACCCAGGTGTGTCCCAGCCCTATCCAGGTGTGTCCCTGCCTCACCCAGATGTGTCCCAGCCCTATCCAGGTGTGTCCCTCACCTGTCCATGGCGTACCCGGCCCGGCAGGCGCAGGTGAAGCCCCCAGGTGTGTCCCTATCCTACCCAGGTGTGTCCCAGCCCTATCCAGGTGTGTCCCTGCCTCACCCAGATGTGTCCCAGCCCTATCCAGGTGTGTCCCTCACCTGTCCATGGCGTACCCGGCCCGGCAGGCGCAGGTGAAGCCCCCAGGTGTGTCCCTGCCTCACCCAGATGTGTCCCAGCCCTATCCAGGTGTGTCCCTCACCTGTCCATGGCGTACCCGGCCCGGCAGGCGCAGGTGAAGCCCCCAGGTGTGTCCCTATCCTACCCAGGTGTGTCCCAGCCCTATCCAGGTGTGTCCCTGCCTCACCCAGATGTGTCCCAGCCCTATCCAGGTGTGTCCCTCACCTGTCCATGGCGTACCCGGCCCGGCAGGCGCAGGTGAAGCCCCCAGGTGTGTCCCTATCCTACCCAGGTGTGTCCCAGCCCTATCCAGGTGTGTCCCTGCCTCACCCAGATGTGTCCCAGCCCTGCCCAGGTGTGTCCCTCACCTGTCCATGGCGTACCCGGCCCGGCAGGCGCAGGTGAAGCCCCCAGGTGTGTCCCTATCCTACCCAGGTGTGTCCCAGCCCTATCCAGGTGTGTCCCTGCCTCACCCAGATGTGTCCCAGCCCTGCCCAGGTGTGTCCCTCACCTGTCCATGGCGTACCCGGCCCGGCAGGCGCAGGTGAAGCCCCCAGGTGTGTCCCTGCCTCACCCAGATGTGTCCCAGCCCTATCCAGGTGTGTCCCTCACCTGTCCATGGCGTACCCGGCCCGGCAGGCGCAGGTGAAGCCCCCAGGTGTGTCCCTATCCTACCCAGGTGTGTCCCAGCCCTATCCAGGTGTGTCCCTGCCTCACCCAGATGTGTCCCAGCCCTATCCAGGTGTGTCCCTCACCTGTCCATGGCGTACCCGGCCCGGCAGGCGCAGGTGAAGCCCCCAGGTGTGTCCCTATCCTACCCAGGTGTGTCCCAGCCCTATCCAGGTGTGTCCCTGCCTCACCCAGATGTGTCCCAGCCCTATCCAGGTGTGTCCCTCACCTGTCCATGGCGTACCCGGCCCGGCAGGCGCAGGTGAAGCCCCCAGGTGTGTCCCTATCCTACCCAGGTGTGTCCCAGCCCTATCCAGGTGTGTCCCTGCCTCACCCAGATGTGTCCCAGCCCTGCCCAGGTGTGTCCCTCACCTGTCCATGGCGTACCCGGCCCGGCAGGCGCAGGTGAAGCCCCCAGGTGTGTCCCTATCCTACCCAGGTGTGTCCCAGCCCTATCCAGGTGTGTCCCTGCCTCACCCAGATGTGTCCCAGCCCTGCCCAGGTGTGTCCCTCACCTGTCCATGGCGTACCCGGCCCGGCAGGCGCAGGTGAAGCCCCCAGGTGTGTCCCTATCCTACCCAGGTGTGTCCCAGCCCTATCCAGGTGTGTCCCTGCCTCACCCAGATGTGTCCCAGCCCTATCCAGGTGTGTCCCTCACCTGTCCATGGCGTACCCGGCCCGGCAGGCGCAGGTGAAGCCCCCAGGTGTGTCCCTATCCTACCCAGGTGTGTCCCAGCCCTATCCAGGTGTGTCCCTGCCTCACCCAGATGTGTCCCAGCCCTATCCAGGTGTGTCCCTCACCTGTCCATGGCGTACCCGGCCCGGCAGGCGCAGGTGAAGCCCCCAGGTGTGTCCCTGCCTCACCCAGATGTGTCCCAGCCCTGCCCAGGTGTGTCCCTCACCTGTCCATGGCGTACCCGGCCCGGCAGGCGCAGGTGAAGCCCCCAGGTGTGTCCCTATCCTACCCAGGTGTGTCCCAGCCCTATCCAGGTGTGTCCCTGCCTCACCCAGATGTGTCCCAGCCCTATCCAGGTGTGTCCCTCACCTGTCCATGGCGTACCCGGCCCGGCAGGCGCAGGTGAAGCCCCCAGGTGTGTCCCTGCCTCACCCAGATGTGTCCCAGCCCTATCCAGGTGTGTCCCTCACCTGTCCATGGCGTACCCGGCCCGGCAGGCGCAGGTGAAGCCCCCAGGTGTGTCCCTATCCTACCCAGGTGTGTCCCAGCCCTATCCAGGTGTGTCCCTGCCTCACCCAGATGTGTCCCAGCCCTATCCAGGTGTGTCCCTCACCTGTCCATGGCGTACCCGGCCCGGCAGGCGCAGGTGAAGCCCCCAGGTGTGTCCCTGCCTCACCCAGATGTGTCCCAGCCCTGCCCAGGTGTGTCCCTCACCTGTCCATGGCGTACCCGGCCCGGCAGGCGCAGGTGAAGCCCCCAGGTGTGTCCCTATCCTACCCAGGTGTGTCCCAGCCCTATCCAGGTGTGTCCCTGCCTCACCCAGATGTGTCCCAGCCCTATCCAGGTGTGTCCCTCACCTGTCCATGGCGTACCCGGCCCGGCAGGCGCAGGTGAAGCCCCCAGGTGTGTCCCTGCCTCACCCAGATGTGTCCCAGCCCTATCCAGGTGTGTCCCTGCCTCACCCAGATGTGTCCCAGCCCTATCCAGGTGTGTCCCTCACCTGTCCATGGCGTACCCGGCCCGGCAGGCGCAGGTGAAGCCCCCAGGTGTGTCCCTGCCTCACCCAGATGTGTCCCAGCCCTATCCAGGTGTGTCCCTCACCTGTCCATGGCGTACCCGGCCCGGCAGGCGCAGGTGAAGCCCCCAGGTGTGTCCCTATCCTACCCAGGTGTGTCCCAGCCCTATCCAGGTGTGTCCCTGCCTCACCCAGATGTGTCCCAGCCCTATCCAGGTGTGTCCCTCACCTGTCCATGGCGTACCCGGCCCGGCAGGCGCAGGTGAAGCCCCCAGGTGTGTCCCTGGGTTCCCAGGTGTGTCCCAGCCCTATCCAGGTGTGTCCCTGCCTCACCCAGATGTGTCCCAGCCCTATCCAGGTGTGTCCCTCACCTGTCCATGGCGTACCCCGCCCGGCAGGCGCAGGTGAAGCCGTCGGCCAGGTCGCGGCACACCTGGCTGGGCCCGCAGGTGTGGTGCCCGTTCTCGCACTCGTCCTCGGGGGGGCAGCTCAGGAACGCCCAAACCCCGCCGGCCCCGCACGCCTGGGTCACACCTGGGCACAGGTAACCCCGCAGGTGAGGGGAGGTTCCCAAAAAAACCCCAAAATTCCCAAAAAAACCCCAAAATTCCAATGGAAAAATTCGAAATTTTGACAAAAACCCAAAAAAATCAGCCCCAAAAACGGCCCCAGGGAAGGTCCCGCACGCCTGGGTCACACCTGGGCACAGGTAACCCTGCAGGTGAAGTGAGGTTCCCAAAATTCCCCCCAAAAAACCCCAAAATTCCCAAAAAAAACCCCAAAATCCCAACGGAAAAATTCAAAATTTCGACAAAAAAACCCAAAAATTTCAACAAACCCCCCAAAAAATTCCCAAAAATCCCGAATTGCCCAAATTTCGATTCTCACCGTGTCTGGGCCCGCTGAGCCCCCCCAAACACCCCTTGAAGCTCCCCAAAATCCCATATGAACCCCCCAAAATCACCTCAAAACTCACTTTAACAGCCCCAAACCCCCCCAAAACCGACCCCAAAAATTCCCAAAAAATTCCCAAAAATCCCGAATTCCCCAAATTTCGTTCTCACCGTGTCTGGGCCCGCTGAGCCCGCCCTCGAGGCAGCGACCGCCCCCGTTGTGCCCGGCGCGGGCGCACCTGAGCCCCCCAAACCGCCCTAAAACCCCCCCAAAACCGCCCCCAAAAATTCCCAAAAAATTCCCAAAAATCCCGAATTCCCCAAATTTCGATTCTCACCGTGTCTGGGCCCGCTGAGCCCCCCCAAAATCCCATATAAACCCCCCAAAACCCGCTCCAAACTCACTTTAACAGCCCCAAACCCCCCCAAACCCCCCCAAAACCGACCCCAAAAAATCCCAAAAAATTCCCAAAAATCCCGAATTGCCCAAATTTCAATTCTCACCGTGTCTGGGCCCGCTGAGCCCCCCGAAATCCCCCCCAAAATCCCTTTAAAAACCCCCCAAAGTCACCTAAAAACCCCCCAATACCCCCTCCAAACTCACTTTAACTGCCCCAAACCCCCCCAAAACCGACCCCAAAAATTCCCAAAAAATTCCCAAAAATCCCGAATTCCCCAAATTTCGTTCTCACCGTGTCTGGGCCCGCTGAGC
The DNA here is from genome assembly GCF_047830755.1 of Zonotrichia albicollis. Classification (NCBI taxonomy): domain Eukaryota; kingdom Metazoa; phylum Chordata; class Aves; order Passeriformes; family Passerellidae; genus Zonotrichia; species Zonotrichia albicollis. Next base: position 624,010 of record NW_027428460.1, on the reverse strand, counting down.
CCGCCCTCGAGGCAGCGGCCGCCCCCGTTGTGCCCGGCGCGGGCGCACCTGAGCCCCCCAAACCGCCCTAAAACCCCCCCAAAACCGCCCCCAAAAATTCCCAAAAAATTCCCAAAAATCCCGAATTCCCCAAATTTCGATTCTCACCGTGTCTGGGCCCGCTGAGCCCCCCCAAAATCCCATATAAACCCCCCAAAACCCGCTCCAAACTCACTTTAACAGCCCCAAACCCCCCCAAACCCCCCCAAAACCGACCCCAAAAAATCCCAAAAAATTCCCAAAAATCCCGAATTGCCCAAATTTCAATTCTCACCGTGTCTGGGCCCGCTGAGCCCCCCGAAATCCCCCCCAAAATCCCTTTAAAAACCCCCCAAAGTCACCTAAAAACCCCCCAATACCCCCTCCAAACTCACTTTAACTGCCCCAAACCCCCCCAAAACCGACCCCAAAAATTCCCAAAAAATTCCCAAAAATCCCGAATTCCCCAAATTTCGTTCTCACCGTGTCTGGGCCCGCTGAGGCCGCCCTCGAGGCAGCGGCCGCCCCCGTTGTGCCCGGCGCGGGCGCACCTGAGCCCCCCAAACCGCCCTAAAACCCCCCCAAAACCGCCCCCAAAAATTCCCAAAAAATTCCCAAAAATCCCGAATTCCCCAAATTTCGATTCTCACCGTGTCTGGGCCCGCTGAGCCCCCCCAAAATCCCATATAAACCCCCCAAAACCCGCTCCAAACTCACTTTAACAGCCCCAAACCCCCCCAAAACCGACCCCAAAAAATCCCAAAAAATTCCCAAAAATCCCGAATTCCCCAAATTTCGTTCTCACCGTGTCTGGGCCCGCTGAGCCCGCCCTCGAGGCAGCGGCCGCCCCCGTTGTGCCCGGCGCGGGCGCACCATCCGCAGCGCGGCCGCCTCAGGCACTGCGAGCACTGCGAGGCCCCCGCGCACTCGGGGGGGGGGGGGCAGCGCTCCGGAGCCCCGCCCCCACCGCCGGGCGAGGCCCCGCCCCCAGCGCCGAAGGTTCCGGAAGGTGCCGAGGAGGCCCCGCCCCCCCCGCCCCGCAGGAGGCAGCGCAGGGGGGCGAGGCTGGGGCTGAGGCACTGGCGAGGAAAGGGTTAAACCGCGTTAGAAATGGGCTGGAATTCACCCAAAATATCCTCCAAAAAATCCCGGAATTTTAGGTGGCCAAGTTCCCCAAAAAAGCCCCAAAAGAGCCTCAAAAAAGTCCCAAAAGAGCCCCAAAAAAATCCCCCAAAAAGCCTCAAAAAACCCTCAAAAGAGATTCAAAAATCCCCAAAAGAGCCCCCCAAAAATCACTAAAAAATCCCAAAAAAACTCCCCAAAACCTCCCCAAAATAACCCCAAAAAAGCCTCAAGGAAACCCCTAAAATAACCCCCCAAAAAAGCCCCAAAAGAGCCCCGGGCGAGGCAGCGCAGGGGGGCGAGGCTGGGGCTGAGGCACTGGCGAGGAAAGGGTTAAACCGCGTTAGAAATGGGGAAAAGATGGGGAGAAAAGGGGAAAATAACGGGGAAAAAAGGGACAAAATATCCACAAAAAATCAAAATAAAATCAGAAAGAAATAGAACTAAAATCAGAAAAAAATGGGAAAAATTGGGGGAAAAAATGGGAAAAAGAATCAGAAAAAAATCGAAATAAAATCAGAAAAAAATCAGAAAAAATCGAAATAAAAACAGAAAAAAAATCAGAAAAAATCGAAATAAAATCAGAAAAAATCGAAATAAAATCAGAAAAAAATCAGAAAAAAATCAAAATAAAATCAGAAAAAAGTCATAAAAAAATCAGAAAAAATCGAAATCAAATCAGAAAAAAAATGAGAAAAACTTCAGAAAAAATTGAACTAAAATCCACAAAAAAAATCGAAATAAAAACTGAAAAAAATCCGAAAAAAATCAGAAAAAATTGAAATGAAATCCACAAAAAATTGAAATTACATCAGAAAAAAATCAGAAAAAAATCAGAAAAAATCGAAATCAAATCAGAAAAAAAATCAGAAAAACATCAGAAAAAATCGAAATAAAATCGGAAAAAATCAGAAAAAATCAGAAAAAAATCCGAAAAAATCGAAATAAAATCTGAAAAAAATCAGAAAAAAATCAAAACAAAATCGGAAAAAAATCAGAAAAGATCAAAATAAAACCAGAAAAAAATCAGAAAAAAATCGGAAAAAAATCTGAAAAAATCGAAATAATATCGGAAAAAAAATCAGAAAAAATTGAAATAAAATCGGAAAAAATCAGAAAAAATCAGAAAAAAATCCGAAAAAATCGAAATAAAATCTGAAAAAAATCAGAAAAAAATCAAAACAAAATCGGAAAAAAATCAGAAAAAATCAAAATAAAACCAGAAAAAAATCAGAAAAAAATCGGAAAAAAATCTGAAAAAATCGAAATAATATCGGAAAAAAAATCAGAAAAATTTAAAATAAAATCGGAAAAAAATCAGAAAAAAATCCGAAAAAAGTCAGAAAAGAATCAGAAAAAATCAAAAAAATTCAGAAAAAACCCCCCCAAATATCCCAATGTTTTCCCTGCTCACCTCGCTGAGCGCCAGGCTCCAGAGGCAGTGGCTCCAGCCGCCGTCGGCGCCCGGCGAGCTGAGGCAGGCGTGGCACGAGCGCTGCAGGTGGCACGGCCGCGGGCACGGCAGCGGCGGCGCCGACTCCACGGGCATGGGCGAGACGTTGAGCAGCGAGCGGCTGAAGCACGTCCGGTCGGAGCTGGGCTGCACGCTCAGGATGCGCCGCGTCTCGCCTGCAATAGTGCCCGGAAAATGCCAAAATTTACCAAACATCGCCTCAAAATCCCCCCCAAAAATCCCGAAAAATACCCTAAAAAATCCCTGAAAATCCCCCAAAATTCACCAAAAAATCCCGCAAAAATCACCTAAAAATCCCAAAAAAATCCCCAAAAAATCCCTAAAAATACCCCCAAAAATCCCTAAAAATCCCTCCAAAAATCCCTGAAATATCCCTGAAAATCCCCAAAAAATCCCCAAAAAATCGCCAAAAAATCACCCCCAAAATTGCCCCAAAAATCCCAGAAATCCCCCGCGAAAATTCCAAAGCAATCGGGCAAAAATCCCCCCAAAAATCCCCCAAAAACTACCCAAAAAAGCCCCTGAAAATCCCCCAAAAATTAAAAAAAGAAATGCCAATAAATTCCCCCGCCGCATCTCGCCTGGAACGTGCCCAGAAAATTGCAAAAAGTCACCAAAACTCACCTCAAAATCCCCCCCTAATTGCCCAAAAAATCCCTTAAAAATCCCCTAAAAAAATCCCTGAAAATCCCTAAAAATTCACCAAAAAATCCTGCAAAAAAACCCTAAAATCCCCCCAAAAATCCCAAAAAATCCTGCAAGAATTCCCAAAAAATCCCACAAAAGTCCCAAAGAAATCCTGAAAAATTCTACAAAATACACCCCAAAAATCCCTAAAAATACCCTAAAAAATCTCTGAAAATCCCCAAAAATTCACCAAAAAATTCCGCAAAAATCGCCTAAAAACCTCCCAAAAATCCAGAAAAATCCTGCAAGAATTCCCAAAAAAATCCCACAAAAATCGCCTAAAAGTCCCAAAGAAATCCTGAAAAATTCTACAAAATACACCCCAAAAATCCCTAAAAATACCCTAAAAAATCTCTGAAAATCCCCAAAAATTCACCAAAAAATCCCGCAAAAATCGCCTAAAAACCTCCCAAAAATCCAGAAAAATCCTGCAAGAATTCCCAAAAAAATCCCACAAAAATCGCCTAAAAGTCCCAAAGAAATCCTGAAAAATTCTACAAAATACACCCCAAAAATCCCTAAAAATACCATAAAAAATCTCTGAAAATCCCCAAAAATTCACCAAAAAATTCCGCAAAAATCGCCTAAAAACCTCCCAAAAATCCAGAAAAATCCTGCAAGAATTCCCAAAAAAATCCCACAAAAATCGCCTAAAAGTCCCAAAGAAATCCTGAAAAATTCTACAAAATACACCCCAAAAATCCCTAAAAATACCCTAAAAAATCTCTGAAAATCCCCAAAAATTCACCAAAAAATCCCGCAAAAATCGCCTAAAAACCTCCCAAAAATCCAGAAAAATCCTGCAAGAATTCCCAAAAAAATCCCACAAAAATCGCCTAAAAGTCCCAAAGAAATCCTGAAAAATTCTACAAAATACACCCCAAAAATCCCTAAAAATACCCTAAAAATCTCAGAAAATCCCCAAAAATTCACAAAAAAATTCCGCAAAAATCGCCTAAAAACCTTGCAAAAATCCAGAAAAATCCTGCAAGAATTCCCAAAAAATCCCACAAAAATCGCCTAAAAGTCCCAAAGAAATCCTGAAAAATTCTACAAAATACACCCCAAAAATCCCTAAAAATACCCTAAAAAATCCCTGAAAATCCCCAAAAAATCCCCAAAAGTTCCACAAAATACACCCAAAAAAATCCCTAAAAAATCGCCTAAAAATTCCAAAAAAATCCCCAAAAATTGCCAGAAAATCCCACACAAATTACCCAGAAGTCCCAAAAAAATCCCCAAAAATTCCACAAAATACACCCAAAAAATCCCTAAAAAAATCCCTAAAAAATCGCAAAAAAATCCCAAAAAAATCCTGAAAAATTCCCAAAAAAATCCCTAAAAAATGCCAAAAATCCCACTAAAAATCCCACTAAAATCCCCCCAAAAAAGCCAAAAAAATCACAAAAAAATCCCCAAAAAATCATAAAAAAATCCCCAAAAAATCCAAAAAAAATCCCAAAAAATCACAAAAAAGCCCCCCAAAATCACCAAAAATTCCCAATTTTTCTGGAATTTTCTGGAATTTTCTGGAATTCTCTCACCTGTCCTCTTGAACTGCCTGGTCCACACGCACCGTCCGGCCCTGGCACACCGCTGGCAGTCGGGCGCCCCGCAGGCGGCCTCGGAGCCGCCCCAAACCCCAAACCCACCCCAAACCAGCCTAAAATCCCCCCTAAAAATCCCCTAAAAAATACCTGAAAAATCCCCAAAAAAATCCCAAAAAATTCCCTTAAGCTTGCTGAAAATCCCACAAAAATTCCCCCAAAAAACCACTGAAAAATACCCAAAATATGCCTGAAACACGCCCCAAAAAATCCGAAAAAAAATCCCAAAAAATCACTAAAAATTGCCTAAAAATCGCCAAAAATCCCCAAAAAAATCCCCAAAAATTCCACAAAATACACCCAAAAATCCCTAAAAAAATCTCTAAAAATTGCCAAAAAATCCCTAAACAATCCCCCAAAAAAGCAAAAAAATCATCAAAAAATCATCAAAAAATCATCAAAAAATCACAAAAAAACCCCCCAAAAATTCCAAAAAAACCCCAAATTTTCCCAATTTTTTTCTGGAATTTTCTCTAAAAATCCCAAATTTCCTACCTGTCCTTTTGAACTGCCTGGTCCACATGCACCTCCCTGCCCTGGCACACCGTTGGCAGTCCGGGGCCCCGCACGCTGCCTCGGAGCCGCCCCAAACCCCAAACCCACCCCTCTTAAAATCCCCTCTAAAATCCTTTAAAAATCAGGAAAAAAATCCCAAAAAACCCCACAAAAATTACCCAAAAAGTGCCCAAAAACTCCCAGAAAATACACCAAAAACTCCCTACAAAACCCCCCAAAAATTCCCACAAAATACACCAAAAAAATCCCCAAAACCTTCCAGAAAATACACCAAAAAACCCCTAAAAAATCGCCTAAAAATTCCAAAAAAATCCCATAAAATACACCAAAAAATCCCCAAAAAATCCCTGAAGAATCCCCGAACACTGCCTAAAAATTCCCCAAAAAATCCCGCAAAAATTGCCCAAAAAATTCCACAAAAAATCCCCAAAAATCCCCAAAAATCGCCAAAAAATTGCCAAAAAATCCCACTAAAATCCCCTCAAAATCACCCAAAAATCACCAAAAAATCATCAAAAAATCACAAAAAAACCCCTGAAAAATCACCAAAAAATCATCAAAAAATCATCAAAAAATCACAAAAAATCCCCCAACACTGCCTAAAAATTCCCCAAAAAATTCCACAAAATCCACCAAAAATCCCCACAAAATCCCTGAAAAATCCCCCAACATTGCCTAAAAAATCCCCCAAATATTCCCAAAAAAATCCCACAAAACACACCAAAAAATCCCTGAAGAATCCTTGAACATTGCCTAAAAAATCCCCCCAAAAAAGCCAAAAAATCAGCAAAAAATCATCAAAAAAATCTCAAAAAAATCCGAAAAAAATCCCAAAAAATCACTAAAAATTGCCTAAAAATCGCCAAAAATCCCCAAAAAAATCCCCAAAAATTCCACAAAATACACCCAAAAAATCCCTAAAAAATCCCCAAAAAATCATCAAAAATCACCCAAAAATCCCAAAAAATCACGAAAAAAATCACGAAAAAATCCCAAAAAAATCCCAAAATTCCCAAATTTTTTGGGAGTTCTCTCACCTGTCCTCTTGAACTGCCGTGTCCACACGCACCGTCCGGCCCTGGCGCATCTCTGGCAGTCGGGCGCCCCGCAGGCGGCCTTGGAGCCGCCCCAAACCCCAAACCAGCCTGAAATCCCCCCTAAAAATCCCTGAAAAATCCCCAAAAACTCCCCCAAAAAATCTCAGAAAAGTCCCAAAAATTCCCCAAAAAATCCCGCAAAAATTGCCTAAAAATCCTGCAAGAATTCCCAAAAAATCCCACAAAAATCACCTAAAAATGCCAAAAAAATCCTGAAAAATTCCCCAAAAAATCCCTAAAAAAATCTCTAAAAATTGCCAAAAATCCCACTAAAATCCCCCCAAAAAAGCCAAAAAATCACAAAAAAATCATCAAAAAATCCCCCAAAAATCATCCAAAAAATCACAAAAAAACCCCAAAAATCACAAAAAAAATCCCAAAAGATCCCAGAATTTCCGGATTTTTTCTGGAATTCCCTACCTGTCCTCTTGAACTGCCGTGTCCACATGCACCGTCTGGCCCTGGCGCACCTCTGGCAGTCCGGGGCCCCGCAGGCGGCCTTGGAGCCGCCCCAAACCCCAAACCAGCCTGAAATCCCCCCTAAAAATCCCTGAAAAATCCCCAAAAACTCCCCCAAAAAATCTCAGAAAAGTCCCAAAAATTCCCCAAAAAATCCCGCAAAAATTGCCTAAAAATCCTGCAAGAATTCCCAAAAAATCCCACAAAAATCACCTAAAAATGCCAAAAAAATCCTGAAAAATTCCCCAAAAAATCCCTAAAAAAATCTCTAAAAATTGCCAAAAATCCCACTAAAATCCCCCCAAAAAAGCCAAAAAATCACAAAAAAATCATCAAAAAATCCCCCAAAAATCATCCAAAAAATCACAAAAAAACCCCAAAAATCACAAAAAAAATCCCAAAAGATCCCAGAATTTCCGGATTTTTTCTGGAATTCCCTACCTGTCCTCTTGAACTGCCGTGTCCACATGCACCGTCTGGCCCTGGCGCACCTCTGGCAGTCCGGGGCCCCGCAGGCGGCCTTGGAGCCGCCCCAAACCCCAAACCAGCCTGAAATCCCCCCTAAAAATCCCTGAAAAATCCCCAAAAACTCCCCCAAAAAATCTCAGAAAAGTCCCAAAAATTCCCCAAAAAATCCCGCAAAAATTGCCTAAAAATCCTGCAAGAATTCCCAAAAAATCCCACAAAAATCACCTAAAAATGCCAAAAAAATCCTGAAAAATTCCCCAAAAAATCCCTAAAAAAATCTCTAAAAATTGCCAAAAATCCCACTAAAATCCCCCCAAAAAAGCCAAAAAATCACAAAAAAATCATCAAAAAATCCCCCAAAAATCATCCAAAAAATCACAAAAAAACCCCAAAAATCACAAAAAAAATCCCAAAAGATCCCAGAATTTCCGGATTTTTTCTGGAATTCCCTACCTGTCCTCTTGAACTGCCGTGTCCACATGCACCGTCTGGCCCTGGCGCACCTCTGGCAGTCCGGGGCCCCGCAGGCGGCCTTGGAGCCGCCCCAAACCCCAAACCAGCCTGAAATCCCCCCTAAAAATCCCTGAAAAATCCCCAAAAACTCCCCCAAAAAATCTCAGAAAAGTCCCAAAAATTCCCCAAAAAATCCCGCAAAAATTGCCTAAAAATCCTGCAAGAATTCCCAAAAAATCCCACAAAAATCACCTAAAAATGCCAAAAAAATCCTGAAAAATTCCCCAAAAAATCCCTAAAAAAATCTCTAAAAATTGCCAAAAATCCCACTAAAATCCCCCCAAAAAAGCCAAAAAATCACAAAAAAATCATCAAAAAATCCCCCAAAAATCATCCAAAAAATCACAAAAAAACCCCAAAAATCACAAAAAAAATCCCAAAAGATCCCAGAATTTCCGGATTTTTTCTGGAATTCCCTACCTGTCCTCTTGAACTGCCGTGTCCACACGCACCGTCTGGCCCTGGCGCACCTCTGGCAGTCCGGGGCCCCGCAGGCGGCCTTGGAGCCGCCCCAAACCCCAAACCAGCCTGAAATCCCCCCTAAAAATCCCTGAAAAATCCCCAAAAACTCCCCCAAAAAATCTCAGAAAAGTCCCAAAAATTCCCCAAAAAATCCCGCAAAAATTGCCTAAAAATCCTGCAAGAATTCCCAAAAAATCCCACAAAAATCACCTAAAAATGCCAAAAAAATCCTGAAAAATTCCCCAAAAAATCCCTAAAAAAATCTCTAAAAATTGCCAAAAATCCCACTAAAATCCCCCCAAAAAAGCCAAAAAATCACAAAAAAATCATCAAAAAATCCCCCAAAAATCATCCAAAAAATCACAAAAAAACCCCAAAAATCACAAAAAAAATCCCAAAAGATCCCAGAATTTCCGGATTTTTTCTGGAATTCCCTACCTGTCCTCTTGAACTGCCGTGTCCACACGCACCGTCTGGCCCTGGCGCACCTCTGGCAGTCCGGGGCCCCGCAGGCGGCCTTGGAGCCGCCCCAAACCCCAAACCAGCCTGAAATCCCCCCTAAAAATCCCTGAAAAATCCCCAAAAACTCCCCCAAAAAATCTCAGAAAAGTCCCAAAAATTCCCCAAAAAATCCCGCAAAAATTGCCTAAAAATCCTGCAAGAATTCCCAAAAAATCCCACAAAAATCACCTAAAAATGCCAAAAAAATCCTGAAAAATTCCCCAAAAAATCCCTAAAAAAATCTCTAAAAATTGCCAAAAATCCCACTAAAATCCCCCCAAAAAAGCCAAAAAATCACAAAAAAATCATCAAAAAATCCCCCAAAAATCATCCAAAAAATCACAAAAAAACCCCAAAAATCACAAAAAAAATCCCAAAAGATCCCAGAATTTCCGGATTTTTTCTGGAATTCCCTACCTGTCCTCTTGAACTGCCGTGTCCACACGCACCGTCTGGCCCTGGCGCACCTCTGGCAGTCCGGGGCCCCGCACGCTGCCTCGGATCTCGCGCTGGTTGATGCGGCAATCGTTCTCGCGGCGGCAGCTGGAGCCCGCCCCGATGCAGGCGCCCTCGGGGCAGTTCCTGCACCACTTGCACGGGTGGGGACCCTGGGCAAGGAATTCGGGAAGTTTCGGGTGAAAAAATGGGGATTTTGGGAAAAAACCCGGTGAATTTTGGTGAAAAAATGGCGATTTTATGTGAAAAGATGGGGATTTTACGTGAAAAGATGGGGATTTAAGGGGTGTTTTTGGTGAAAGACTTGGGTATTTTTGGGGATTGGGGGTCTAAAATTGGGATTAAAGGGAGGTTTGGGGTGAAAAAATGGGAATTTTGGGAGAAAACCCGGCAATTTTTGGTGAAAAAACGGGGATTTTAGGTGAAAAAATGGCGATTTTGGGGGAGGTTTTGGTGAAGAAATGGGAATTTTGGGAAGCTTTGGGGGTCTCAGAGGGTCTTGGCTGTCTAAAATCGGGATTTAAGGGAGTTTGGCGTGAAAAAATGGGGATTTTAGGAAAAAACTTGGGGAAAAAACAGGGATTTTTGGTGAAAAAACGGCGATTTTTGGTGGAAAATGGAGATTTTTGCGGGGAAAAATGGGGATTTTTGGGGAGTTTTTGGTGAAAGACTTGGGTATTTTTGGGGATTGGGGGTCTAAAATTGGGATTAAAGGGAGATTTGGGTGAAAAAATGGGGATTTTGGGAAAAAAACCCGACGATTTTTGGTGAAAAAATGGCGATTTTACGTGAAAAAATGGGGATTTTTGGTGGAAAAATGGGGGAGTTTTGGGGGGAGGTTTTGGGGGTCTCAGAAAAGTCTCACAGAGCCCTGGGTGTCTAAAATTGGGATTTTTGGGGATTTTGGGTGAAAAAATGGGGATTTTGGTTAAAAAAAATGGGGATTCTGGGTGAGAAATGGAGATTTTGGGGTTAAAAAATGGGGATTTTGGGGAGGTTTTGGGGGTCCTGGGGAGGTTTTGGGGGCCCCTCGGGGCAGTTCCTGCACCACTTGCACGGGGGGGGACCCTGGAGGTGGGGAGAAAAAACATTTGGGGTGAAAAACGGGGATTTTGGGAAAAAACCCGGTGAATTTTGGTGAAAAAATGGCGATTTTACATGAAAAAATGGCGATTTTTGGTGGCAAAATGGGGATTTTGTGGGAAGTTTTGGGGGTCTCAGAGGGGTCTCAGAGGGTCTTGGCTGTCTAAAATTAGGATTTAAGGGAGTTTTGGGTGAAAAAATTGGGATTTTGGGAAAAAACCCGGTGATTTTTGGTGAAAAAATGGCGATTTTGGAGGGAAAAATGGGGATTTGGGGTCATTTTTGGGCTATTTTGGGGCTGTTTTTGGGGTGGTTTTTGGGGTCATTTTTGGGCTATTTTTGGGCTATTTTTGGGCCATTTTGGGGTAATTTTGAGGCGTTTTTGGGCTATTTTAGGTGGGTTTATTGGGCTATTTTTGGGCTATTTTTGGGCTATTTTTGGGCTATTTTAGGTGGGATTTTGGGGCTATTTTGGGGTAATTTTGGGGCGGTTTTTGGGCTATTTTAGGTGGGATTTTTGGGCTATTTTTGGGCCATTTTGGGGTAATTTTGGGGCGGTTTTTGGGGTCATTTTTGGGCTCTTTTAGGTGGGATTTTCTGGCTATTTTGGGGCTATTTTTGGGTGGTTTTTGGGCTATTTTAGGTGGGATTTTTGGGCTATTTTTGGGTGGTTTTTGGGCTATTTTAGGTGGGATTTTTGGGCTATTTTTGGGCTGCTTTTGGGCCATTTTGGGGTAATTTTGGGGCGGTTTTTGGGGTCATTTTTGGGCTATTTTAGGTGGGATTTTTTGGGCTATTTTTGGGCCATTTTGGGCTATTTTAGGTGGGATTTTCTGGCTATATTTGGGCTATTTTAGGTGAGATTTTCTGGCTATTTTTGGGCTATTTTAGGTGGGATTTTTCGGCTATTTTCTGGCTATTTTTGGGCCATTTTGGGTTAATTTTGGGGCGTTTTTGGGGGTCTCACCGCGCCCCCCAGCGGGTGCTGGGCCAGGCATTCGCTGCAGCTCCGCAGGCGCCGGCACTCGAGGGGGTCCCGGGGGGAGGGGGCGCAGGGGGCGGGGATGGGGGAGCACCCCAGCCTGCAGGGGCATTTGCATCTCATTTGCATCTCATTTGCATCTCATTAGCAGCCCCACATCCCCAGGTCAAACCCTAAAAAAATCTGCCCCAAATTCCGTCAAAATCCCCCCAAAATTCTCTCGAAACCCCCCCAGGATCCTCAAATTTCTCCCCAAAATCCCTCCAAGATTTGCCCCCCAAAAATCCACATTTTTCCCCAAAATCCCAGATTTTTCCCCAAAAATCCAGATTTTTCCCAAAATCCCAGATTTTTCCCCAAAAATCCACATTTTTCCCCAAATATCCACATTTTTCCCCAAAATCCCAGATTTTTCCCCAAAAATCCAGATTTCCCCCTAAATCTTCTTGAAGCTCCTCAAAGTGCCCCCGTTTTACCCAAATTCTCTCGGAATCACCTCAAATCCCCCATTTTCCCCCCAAAATCTCAGATTTTCACCCCAAATCCCCTCGAAACCCCCAAATCCTCTTCCCACCCCATTTAATCCCCAAAATCCCCCAAAATCCCCCCAAAATCCCCCTAAAATTTCCCCATTTCCCTTTTTAAACCCCCAAATCCCCTTTAAACCCCCCCAACTGCCCAAAATTCCAAATTTTCCTCCCAAAAATCCCCATTTTCTCCCCAAAATCCCCAATTTTTTTCCCAAAAATCCAGAATTTTGCTCCCAAACCCCCCAAAAATTTCCCATTTTCCCTCTTTAAACCCCCCCAAATCCCCTTTAAAGCCCCCCAAAATCCTCAATTTTCACCCCCAAACCCCCAATTTTTCCCAAAAAATCCCCAATTTTTTCCCAAAATCCCCATTTTTCCCCCCAATTATTACCTCTCGGCCTCCAGGGCCCCCTGGCATTGCCCCCTGAGCCCCCAGACCCCATTTAAACACCCTTTAGACCCAATCTAAACCCCCCAAAATCCCAAATTTCACCCCAAAAATCCCCAATTTTTTCCCAAAATCCCCGTTTTTCCCCCCAATTCTCACCTCTTGGCCTCCTCACCCCCCCGGCATCGCCCCCCGCACCAGGCGCAGGCGCCCCCAGACCCATTTAACCCCATTGAACCCCATTTAAACCCCCCAAAATTCCCGTTTTCTTACCCAATTTTTTCCCAAAATCCCCATTTTTCACCCAATTTTCACCGGATTTTTTCCCCAAAATCCCCGTTTTTCGCCCCAATTCTCACCTCTCGGCCTCGGGGGCCCCCCGGCATCGCCCCCCGCACCAGGCGCAGGCGCCCCCAGACCCATTTAACCCCATTGAACCCCATTGAAACCCCCCAAAATCCTCATTTTTCACCCAATTTTCACCGGATTTTTTCCCAAAATCCCCGTTTTTCGCCCCAATTCTCACCTCTCGGCCTCCTCAGCCCCCCGGGGTCGGGCAGGGCCCCGCAGGGCTCGGGGGGCACCCGCAGGGCCCAGAGCCCCCCCAGGCCCCCCCGTTGAAGCCCCCCGAGATGAGGAGGAGCCCCCCGAGCTCGGCCAGGGCGTGGGGGGGCCCACCAGCGACGGGTCTGGGGGAGAAAATGGGGTTTTAGAGGGGAAAAAGCACCAAAATTCACATTTTTCACGTAAAATCGACCCCCAGAAATCTCACAAAATTGCCTCAAAATTCCTCCCAAAATTCCCCCAAAAATTCACCTAAATTCCCCTAAAATTCCACCAAAATCCCTCCAAAATTGCCTCAAAATCCCCCCAAAAATCTCCCAAAATTGCATCAAAATTCCCCCAAAAATCCACCAAAATTCTCCTAAAATTCCCCCCCAAAATCTCCCAAAATTGCCTCAAAATTCTCCCAAAAATCCAGCAAAATTCCCCCCAAAAATCTCCCAAAATTGCCCTAAAATCCCCCCCAAAACCTCTCAAAATTGCATCAAAATTCCCCCAAAAATTCACCAAAATTCCTCCCAAAATTCCCCCAAAAATCCACAAAAATTGCCCTAAAATTCCGATTTTTGCCCCCAAAATTGAGGCAGTAAATGGGGAGGGGGTGTCAGGACCCCCGAGCTCGGCCAGGGCGTGGCCGACGGAGCCGGGCATGGGGGGGCCACCAGCGACGGGTCTGGGGGAGAAAGCACCAAAATTCACGTAAAATTCACATTTTAAATGGTGTTTTTAGAGGGTAAAACCCCCTAAAATTCATGTAAACTTCACATTTAAAATGGCGTTTTTAGAGGATAAAAAGGCACAAAAATTCACATAAAATTCACATAAAATTCACATTTAAAATGGCGTTTTTAGAGGTTAAAACCCCCTAAAATTCATGTAAAATTCACCCCCAAAAATCTCTTAAAACTGCCTCAAAATTCCTCCAAAAATCCCTCAAAAATTCCACCAAAATTGCCCAGGAATTCCCCCCAAAAATCTCCCAGAATTCCCTCAGAATTCCTCCAAAATGGTCTCAAAATTCCTCCCAAAATTCCCCCAAATAATCCCTTAAAATTCCGTTAAAAAATCTCCCAAAATTGCCTCGAAATTCCCCCAAAATTCCCCCCAAAAATCTCCCAAAATTGCATCAAAATTCCCCTAAAATTCCGATTTTTGCCCCCAAAATTGAGGCAGTAAATGGGGAGGGGTGTTTTTGGGTGCTCCCAAAAAAATCCCATTTAAACCCCAAATTTCCCCATTTTTTGCCCATTTCCCCCATTTTTCACCCAAATTTCGCCCGATTTTCACCCAATTTTCTCTGCCCTCCCCATTTCTGACCCCCCCCCAGTCGTGAGACCTCTCCCCAAATTGGGGGGACCCCAAAACCCCCCCAAATCCCCCCCTTGAAGCCCCCAGCCCCATTTCTCCTCCATTCTTTCCCCATTTTTTGCCCATTTCCCCCCATTTTTCACCCAAATTTCGCCCGATTTTCACCCAATTTTCGCTGCCCCCCCCCCATTCCCGACCCCCGGGACCCCTCCCCAAATTGGGGGACCCCCCCGTACCGGTGTGGGGGGGCAGGATCTGGTAGAGCAGGACGGCGTTGCCGAAATCGCTGCGGTCGCTGCGCCCCCCCACGACCCCAGGGCCTCCCCCAGCACGGCGGCGGCGTGGAAATAGAGGGGGCGGGGCTGGGGGGAGGGGCGGGGACACGTCACAGACCCCTCCCCAAAATAGCCCAGACCCCAGACCCAAAAAACCCCGGAAAAATCCAAAAAAACCCCAAGAAAATCCCATTTAAACCCTGAAAAATTCACCAAAAATGGCGAAAAAAACGCATTTAAACCCCCCAAAAAATCCAGTTTACCCCAAAATCCCATTCACACCCCCAAACACTCCAAAATCTCCCAAAAAAACCCCATTTACACCCCCCCCAAGCTCCCAAAAAAATCCCATTTAAACCCCAAAAAAATCACCAAAAATGGCCAAAAACCCCCATTTAAAGCCCCCCAAAAATCCCAAAAAAATCCCAAAAAATCCCCAAAATTTCCAAATCCCATTTTAACCCCAAAACCCCCAATTTAACCCTTTGGTGCCCACCTTTTCCCCCGAGCGGGCGCCAGCAGGCTCCAGTGCAGGCGCGCCAGGCTCAGGCTGTGGAGCTCCGCGCTCGGCCCCACGCGCTCCACGTGGAATCGCTGCCCCCCAAACACCAACAGCGACCCCGAGTGCCCGTACAGGCCTGGGGGCAAAAACTGGGCTGAATTTGGGGCATTTTGGGACATTTTTGGTGATTTTTGGGGGATTTTGTGTCATTTTTTGGGGCGGGTTTTGGAGCCGTTTTATGATGGAGTTCGAGGTCGCTTTGGGGTCTTCTCAGGAGGTTTGGGGTCATTTTGGGGTGAATTTTGGGCATTTTGGGTCATTTTGGGGTGAATTTTGGAAATTTGGGGTCATTTTCGGTCATTTTGGCTTTATTTGCATGATTTTGGGGAGATTTTGAGGGGATTTGGGGTCATTTTTTGGGGTTGCTTTAGGGAGGTTTGCGGCCGTTTTGGGAGGATTTTGAGACGCTCAGGGGAGGTTTGGGGTCATTCCAGGGAGATTTGGGGTGAATTCGTGGATTTTGGGTCATTTTGGGGTGAATTTGTGGATTTTGGGTCATTTTGGGGTGAATTTTGGGCATTTTGGGTCATTTTTGGTGATTTTTGGGGGACTTGGGGTCATTTTTTGGGGGGTTTTGGCGCCGTTTTATGATGGAGTTCGAGGTCGCTTTGGGGTCTTCTCAGGAGGTTTGGGGTCATTTTGGGGTGAATTTTGGGCATTTTGGGTCATTTTGGGGTGAATTTCGGGGATCTAGGGTCATTTTGGGTCATTTTGGCTTTATTTGCATGATTTTGGGGTGATTTTGAGGGGATTTGGAGTCATTTTTTGGGGTTGTTTGAGGTCACTTTGGAGTCATTTTGGGGTGAATTTTGGGGGGATTTTGAGTCATTTTTTGGGGGATTTTGGCACCATTTTAGGGGGTGGTTCAAGATCATCTCAGGGAGGTTTGGGGTCATTTTGGGTTGAATTTTGGGTGATTTTGGCTTTATTTCAATGGTTTTTGGGGAATTTGGGCAGATTTTGGGGTGATTTTGAGGAGGTTTGAGGGGGATTTTGGGGAGGGGGCTCCACGTGGAATCGCTGCCCCCCAAACACCAGCAGGGACCCCGAGTGCCCGTACAGGCCTGGGGGCAAAATCCGGGGTGAATTTGGGGCATTTTGGGGCATTTTGGGGCATTTTGGGGGATTTTGTGTCATTTTTTGGGGGGTTTTGGCGCCATTTTATGGCAGAGTTCATTTTATGGCTCTCCCTCATTTCGGGGAGGTTTGGGGTCATCTCAGGAAGGTTTGGGGTCATTTCAGGGAGATTTGGGGTCATTCCAGGGAGATTTGGGGTCATTTTGGGGTGAATTTGTGAATTTTGAGTCATTTTGGGCTGAATTTTGGGGATTTTCAGTCGTTTTTGGGGATTTTGGGGGGATTTTGAGTGATTTTTGGGGCATTTTGGGGCCATTTTATGGGGCAGCTCAAGGGAGATTCGAGGTGAATTTTGGGGGGTTTGGGGATATTTTGAGGTGATTTGGGGTCATTTTTGGGTGATTTTGGGGGAATTTGGGGGGTTTTGGGTCATTTTGAGCTGTTCCATTTTTACCCCCGTTTTTCCCAATTTCCCCCCATTTCTTCCCCAATTTTTCTCATTTTTTCACCGATTTTCTCAGGGTTTTTTTCATTTTTTTCCCATTTTTTCCCAATTTCTCCCATTTTTCCCCCATTTCCACCTGTGTGTGGGAGGGTCCCGCTGGTGACCCCCACCCCCCAATTTCCCCACATTGTTCTCAATTTTCTCCCATTTTTTCCCAATTTCTCCCATTTTTCCCCCATTTTCACCTCTGGGGGGGTGGTCCCAGTAGTGACACCCACCCCCCAATTTCCCCTCATTTTTTTCCCATTTCCCCCCAATTTTTCTCATTTTTTCGCCAATTTTCTCCAGGTTTGTTTTCCATTTTTTCCCAATTTCTGGTGTTTTTGCCCCGTTCTCACCTGTGTAGAGGGGGGGTCCCAGTAGCGACACCCACCCCCCAATTTCCCCCCATTTTCCCCATTTTTTCCCCATTTTCCCCCGATTTTTTCCTTTTTTTTTTATTTTTCCCAATTTTTTTCCCAATTTCTCCCATTTTTCCCCCATTTTCACCTCTGGGGGGGTGGTCCCGCTGGTGACCCCCACCCCCCAATTTCCCCACATTGTTCTCAATTTTCTCCCATTTTTCCCCAATTTTTCTCATTTTTTCGCCAATTTTCTCCATTTTTTTTCCCAGTTTTTTCCCAATTTCCAGTGTTTTTGACCCATTCCCACCTGTGTGGGTGGGGGGTCCCAGTAGTGACACCCACCCCCCCATTTCCCCCCATTTTTCTCAATTTTTCCCATTTTTCTCCCAATTTTTCTCATTTTTTCACTGATTTTCTCCTTTTTTTTTTTCCATTTTTTCCCAGTTTTTTCCCAATTTCCGGTGTTTTCCCCCCATTTTCACCCCTGGGGGGGGGGGGGACAGTCCCGGTGGTGACACCCACCACCCAATTTCCCCCCCATTTTCCTCATTTTTTCCCCAATTTTCTCCATTTTTTTTCCCATTTTTTCCCAATTTCCCCCATTTTCCCCCATTTGCACCTGTGTGGGTGGGGGGGTCTCAGTGGTGACACCCACCCCCCCATTTCCCCTCCTTTTTTTCCCGTTTCCCCGGAATTTTTCGCATTTTTTCCCCATTTTTTTCCCCAATTTTTCCCCTATTTTCTCCGTTTTTTTTCCATTTTTCCCCGTTTTTTCCCAATTTCCCGGTTTTTCGCCCCGTTCCCACCGGTGGGCGGGGTCCCCGAGGTGGGGGTCACCTGCCAGCTCTCCGAGGAGGGGGTCGAACACGAGCAGGTCGGTGTTGAAGCCGTTCTGGGGGGAGAAGCCCCCGACCAGAAAAACCCCCCGGGAGCCCCCCGGGGTCAGCGAGTGCCCGGCCAGGGCCGGCACCTCCGGGGCCTGGGATTGGGGTGAAAACAGCCAAATTTGGGGTGAGAAAACAGCGAAATTCGGGTTCGGGACCCCCAAAAATGAGATCGGGACCCCCAAAAATGGGGTAAGGGGCTGAAATTTGGGGGTTTTGGGCTGAAATTTGGGTTTGGGACCCCCAAATTCGGGACCCTCCCGGGGTCAGCGAGTGCCCGGCCAGGGCCGGCACCTCCGGGGCCTGGGATTGGGGTGAAAACAGCCAAATTTGGGGCGAAAACAGCGAAATTCGGGTTCGGGACCCCCTAGAATGAGATCGGGACCCCCAAAAATGGGGTAAGGGGCTGAAATTTGGGGGTTTTGGGCTGAAACTTGGGTTTGGGACCCCCAAATTCGGGACCCTCCCGGGGTCAGCGAGTGCCCGGCCAGGGCCGGCACCTCCGGGGCCTGGGATTGGGGTGAAAACAGCCAAATTTGGGGCGAAAACAGCGAAATTCGGGTTCGGGACCCCCAAGAATGAGATCGGGACCCCCAAAAATGGGGTAAGGGGCTGAAATTTGGGGGTTTTGGGCTGAAATTTGGGTTTGGGACCCCCAAATTCGGGACCCTCCCGGGGTCAGCGAGTGCCCGGCCAGGGCCGGCACCTCCGGGGCCTGGGATTGGGGTGAAAACAGCCAAATTTGGGGTGAAAACAGCCAAATTCGGGTTCGGGACCCCCTAGAATGAGATCGGGACCCCCAAAAATGGGGTAAGGGGCTGAAATTTGGGGGTTTTGGGCTGAAACTTGGGTTTGGGACCCCCAAATTCGGGACCCTCCCGGGGTCAGCGAGTGCCCGGCCAGGGCCGGCACCTCCGGGGGCCTGGGATTGGGGTGAAAACAGCCAAATTTGGGGTGAAAACAGCCAAATTCGGGTTCGGGACCCCCAAGAATGAGATCGGGACCCCCAAAAATGGGGTAAGGGGCTGAAACTTGGGGGTTTTGGGCTGAAATTTGGGTTTGGGACCCCCAAATTCGGGACCCTCCCGGGGTCAGCGAGTGCCCGGCCAGGGCCGGCACCTCCGGGGCCTGGGATTGGGGTGAAAACAGCCAAATTTGGGGTGAAAACAGCGAAATTCGGGTTCGGGACCCCCAAGAATGAGATCGGGACCCCCAAAAATGGGGTAAGGGGCTGAAATTTGGGGGTTTTGGGCTGAAATTTGGGTTTGGGACCCCCAAATTCGGGACCCTCCCGGGGTCAGCGAGTGCCCGGCCAGGGCCGGCACCTCCGGGGCCTGGGATTGGGGTGAAAACAGCCAAATTTGGGGTGAAAACAGCGAAATTCGGGTTCGGGACCCCCAAGAATGAGATTCGGGACCCCCCAAAAATGGGGTAAGGGGCTGAAATTTGGGGGTTTTGGGCTGAAATTTGGGTTTGGGACCCCCAAATTCGGGACCCTCCCGGGGTCAGCGAGTGCCCGGCCAGGGCCGGCACCTCCGGGGCCTGGGATTGGGGTGAAAACAGCCAAATTTGGGGCGAAAACAGCGAAATTCGGGTTCGGGACCCCCAAGAATGAGATCGGGACCCCCAAAAATGGGGGTAAGGGGCTGAAATTTGGGGGTTTTGGGCTGAAATTTGGGTTTGGGACCCCCAAATTCGGGACCCTCCTCGGGGTCAGCGAGTGCCCGGCCAGGGCCGGCACCTCCGGGGCCTGGGATTGGGGTGAAAACAGCCAAATTTGGGGGTGAAAACAGCCAAATTCGGGTTCGGGACCCCCTAGAATGAGATCGGGACCCCCAAAAAATGGGGTAAGGGGCTGAAATTTGGGGGTTTTTGGGGCTGAAACTTGGGTTTGGGACCCCCAAATTCGGGACCCTCCCGGGGTCAGCGAGTGCCCGGCCAGGGCCGGCACCTCCGGGGCCTGGGATTGGGGTGGGTGAAAACAGCCAAATTTGGGGGTGAAAACAGCCAAATTCGGGTTCGGGACCCCCAAGAATGAGATCGGGGACCCCCAAAAATGGGGGTAAGGGGCTGAAACTTGGGGGTTTTGGGCTGAACTTTGGGTTTGGGACCCCCAAATTCGGGACCCTCCCGGGGTCAGCGAGTGCCCGGCCAGGGCCGCACCTCCGGGGCCTGGGATTGGGGTGAAAACAGCCAAATTTGGGGTGAAAAACAGCGAAATTCGGGTTCGGGACCCCCAAAAATGAGATCGGGACCCCCAAAAATGGGGTAAGGGGCTGAAATTTGGGGGTTTTGGGCTGAAATTTGGGTTTGGGGACCCCCAAATTCGGGACCCTCCCGGGGTCAGCGAGTGCCCGGCCAGGGCCCGGCACCTCCGGGGCCTGGGATTGGGGTGAAAACAGCCAAATTTGGGGTGAAAACAGCGAAATTCGGGTTCGGGACCCCCAAGAATGAGATCGGGACCCCCAAAAATGGGGTAAGGGGCTGAAATTTGGGGTTTTGGGCTGAAATTTGGGTTTGGGACCCCCAAATTCGGGACCCTCCCGGGGTCAGCGAGTGCCCGGCCAGGGCCTGGCACCTCCGGGGCCTGGGATTGGGGTGAAAACAGCCAAATTTGGGGGTGAAAACAGCGAAATTCGGGTTCGGGACCCCCAAGAATGAGATCGGGACCCCCAAAAATTGGGGTAAGGGGGCTGAAATTTGGGGGTTTTGGGCTGAAATTTGGGTTTGGGACCCCCAAATTCGGGACCCTCCCGGGGTCAGCGAGTGCCCGGCCAGGGCCGGCACCTCCGGGGCCTGGGATTGGGGTGAAAACAGCCAAATTTGGGGTGAAAACAGCGAAATTCGGGTTCGGGACCCCCTAGAATGAGATCGGGACCCCCAAAAATGGGGTAAGGGGCTGAAATTTGGGGGTTTTGGGCTGAAATTTGGGTTTGGGACCCCCAAATTCGGGACCCTCCCGGGGTCAGCGAGTGCCCGGCCAGGGCCGGCACCTCCGGGGCCTGGATTGGGGTGAAAACAGCCAAATTTGGGGTGAAAACAGCGAAATTCGGGTTCGGGACCCCCAAGAATGAGATCGGGGACCCCCAAAAATGGGGTAAGGGGCTGAAATTTGGGGGTTTTGGGCTGAAATTTGGGTTTGGGACCCCCAAATTCGGGACCCTCCCGGGGTCAGCGAGTGCCCCGGCCAGGGCCGGCACCTCCGGGGCCTGGGATTGGGGTGAAAACAGCCAAATTTGGGGTGAAAACAGCCAAATTCGGGTTCGGGACCCCCTAGAATGAGATCGGGACCCCCAAAAATGGGGTAAGGGGCTGAAATTTGGGGGTTTTTGGGGCTGAAATTTCGGTTTGGGACCCCCAAATTCGGGACCCTCCCGGGGTCAGCGAGTGCCCGGCCAGGGCCGGCACCTCCGGGGCCTGGGATTGGGGTGAAAACAGCCAAATTTGGGGTGAAAACAGCCAAATTCGGGTTCGGGACCCCCAAGAATGAGATCGGGACCCCCAAAAATGGGGTAAGGGGCTGAAATTTGGGGGTTTTGGGCTGAAATTTGGGTTTGGGACCCCCAAATTCGGGGACCCTCCCGGGGTCAGCGAGTGCCCGGCCAGGGCCGGCACCTCCGGGGCCTGGGATTGGGGGTGAAAACAGCCAAATTTGGGGTGAAAACAGCCAAATTCGGGTTCGGGACCCCCAAGAATGAGATCGGGGACCCCCAAAAATGGGGTAAGGGGCTGAAATTTGGGGGTTTTGGGCTGAAATTTGGGTTTGGGGACCCCCAAATTCGGGACCCTCCCGGGGTCAGCGAGTGCCCGGCCAGGGCCGGCACCTCCGGGGCCTGGGATTGGGGTGAAAACAGCCAAATTTGGGGTGAAAACAGCCAAATTCGGGTTCGGGACCCCAAGAATGAGATCGGGACCCCCAAAAATGGGGTAAGGGGCTGAAATTTGGGGGTGTTGGGCTGAAATTTGGGTTTGGGACCCCCAAATTCGGGACCCTCCCGGGGTCAGCGAGTGCCCGGCCAGGGCCGGCACCTCCGGGGCCTGGGATTGGGGTGAAAACAGCCAAATTTGGGGTGAAAACAGCGAAATTCGGGTTCGGGACCCCCAAGAATGAGATCGGGACCCCCAAAAATGGGGTAAGGGGCTGAAATTTGGGGGTTTTGGGCTGAAATTTGGGTTTGGGACCCCCAAATTCGGGACCCTCCCGGGGTCAGCGAGTGCCCGGCCAGGGCCGGCACCTCCGGGGCCTGGGATTGGGGTGAAAACAGCCAAATTTGGGGTGAAAACAGCGAAATTCGGGTTCGGGACCCCCAAGAATGAGATCGGGACCCCCAAAAATGGGGTAAGGGGCTGAAATTTGGGGGTTTTTGGGCTGAAATTTGGGTTTGGGACCCCCAAATTCGGGACCCTCCCGGGGTCAGCGAGTGCCCGGCCAGGGCCGGCACCTCCGGGGCCTGGGATTGGGGTGAAAACAGCCAAATTTGGGGTGAAAACAGCGAAATTCGGGTTCGGGACCCCCAAGAATGAGATCGGGACCCCCAAAAATGGGGTAAGGGGCTGAAATTTGGGGGTTTTGGGCTGAAATTTGGGTTTGGGACCCCCAAATTCGGGACCCTCCCGGGGTCAGCGAGTGCCCGGCCAGGGCCGGCACCTCCGGGGCCTGGGATTGGGGTGAAAACAGCCAAATTTGGGGTGAAAACAGCGAAATTCGGGTTCGGGACCCCCAAGAATGAGATCGGGACCCCCAAAAATGGGGTAAGGGGCTGAAATTTGGGGGTTTTGGGCTGAAATTTGGGTTTGGGACCCCCAAATTCGGGACCCTCCCCGGGGTCAGCGAGTGCCCGGCCAGGGCCGGCACCTCCGGGGCCTGGGATTGGGGTGAAAACAGCCAAATTTGGGGTGAAAACAGCGAAATTCGGGTTCGGGACCCCCAAGAATGAGATCGGGACCCCCAAAAATGGGGTAAGGGGCTGAAATTTGGGGGTTTTGGGCTGAAATTTGGGTTTGGGATCCCCAAATTCGGGGACCCTCCCGGGGTCAGCGAGTGCCCGGCCAGGGCCGGCACCTCCGGGGCCTGGGATTGGGGTGAAAACAGCCAAATTTGGGGTGAAAACAGCCAAATTCGGGTTCGGGACCCCCTAGAATGAGATCGGGACCCCCAAAAATGGGGTAAGGGGCTGAAATTTGGGGGTTTTGGGCTGAAATTTGGGTTTGGGACCCCCAAATTCGGGACCCTCCCGGGGTCAGCGAGTGCCCGGCCAGGGCCGGCACCTCCGGGGCCTGGGATTGGGGTGAAAACAGCCAAATTTGGGGTGAAAACAGCCAAATTCGGGTTCGGGACCCCCAAGAATGAGATCGGGACCCCCAAAAAATGGGGTAAGGGGCTGAAATTTGGGGGTTTTGGGCTGAAATTTGGGTTTGGGACCCCCAAATTCGGGACCCTCCCGGGGTCAGCGAGTGCCCGGCCAGGGCCGGCACCTCCGGGGCCTGGGATTGGGGTGAAAACAGCCAAATTTGGGGTGAAAACAGCCAAATTCGGGTTCGGGACCCCCAAGAATGAGATCGGGACCCCCAAAAATGGGGTAAGGGGCTGAAATTTGGGGGTTTTGGGCTGAAATTTGGGTTTTGGGACCCCCAAATTCGGGACCCTCCCGGGGTCAGCGAGTGCCCGGCCAGGGCCGGCACCTCCGGGGCCTGGGATTGGGGTGAAAACAGCCAAATTTGGGGTGAAAACAGCGAAATTCGGGTTCGGGACCCCCAAGAATGAGATCGGGACCCCCAAAAAATGGGGTAAGGGGCTGAAATTTGGGGGTTTTGGGCTGAAATTTGGGTTTGGGACCCCCAAATTCGGGACCCTCCCGGGGTCAGCGAGTGCCCGGCCAGGGCCGGCACCTCCGGGGCCTGGGATTGGGGTGAAAACAGCCAAATTTGGGGTGAAAACAGCGAAATTCGGGTTCGGGACCCCCAAGAATGAGATCGGGACCCCCAAAAATGGGGTAAGGGGCTGAAATTTGGGGGTTTTGGGCTGAAATTTGGGTTTGGGACCCCCAAATTCGGGACCCTCCCGGGGTCAGCGAGTGCCCGGCCAGGGCCGGCACCTCCGGGGCCTGGGATTGGGGTGAAAACAGCCAAATTTGGGGTGAAAACAGCGAAATTCGGGTTCGGGACCCCCAAGAATGAGATCGGGACCCCCAAAAATGGGGTAAGGGGCTGAAATTTGGGGGTTTTGGGCTGAAATTTGGGTTTGGGATCCCCAAATTCGGGGACCCTCCCGGGGTCAGCGAGTGCCCGGCCAGGGCCGGCACCTCCGGGGCCTGGGATTGGGGTGAAAACAGCCAAATTTGGGGTGAAAACAGCCAAATTCGGGTTCGGGACCCCCTAGAATGAGATCGGGACCCCCAAAAATGGGGTAAGGGGCTGAAATTTGGGGGTTTTGGGCTGAAATTTGGGTTTGGGACCCCCAAATTCGGGACCCTCCCGGGGTCAGCGAGTGCCCGGCCAGGGCCGGCACCTCCGGGGCCTGGGATTGGGGTGAAAACAGCCAAATTTGGGGTGAAAACAGCCAAATTCGGGTTCGGGACCCCCAAGAATGAGATCGGGACCCCCAAAAATGGGGTAAGGGGCTGAAATTTGGGGGTTTTGGGCTGAAATTTGGGTTTGGGACCCCCAAATTCGGGACCCTCCCGGGGTCAGCGAGTGCCCGGCCAGGGCCGGCACCTCCGGGGCCTGGGATTGGGGTGAAAACAGCCAAATTTGGGGTGAAAACAGCGAAATTCGGGTTCGGGACCCCCAAGAATGAGATCGGGACCCCCAAAAATGGGGGTAAGGGGCTGAAATTTGGGGGTTTTGGGCTGAAATTTGGGTTTGGGACCCCCAAATTCGGGACCCTCCCGGGGTCAGCGAGTGCCCGGCCAGGGCCGGCACCTCCGGGGCCTGGGATTGGGGTGAAAACAGCCAAATTTGGGGTGAAAACAGCGAAATTCGGGTTCGGGACCCCCAAGAATGAGATCGGGACCCCCAAAAATGGGGTAAGGGGCTGAAATTTGGGGGTTTTGGGCTGAAATTTGGGTTTGGGACCCCCAAATTCGGGACCCTCCCGGGGTCAGCGAGTGCCCGGCCAGGGCCGGCACCTCCGGGGCCTGGGATTGGGGTGAAAACAGCCAAATTTGGGGTGAAAACAGCGAAATTCGGGTTCGGGACCCCCAAGAATGAGATCGGGACCCCCAAAAAATGGGGTAAGGGGCTGAAATTTGGGGGTTTTGGGCTGAAATTTGGGTTTGGGACCCCCAAATTCGGGACCCTCCCGGGGGTCAGCGAGTGCCCGGCCAGGGCCGGCACCTCCGGGGCCTGGGATTGGGGTGAAAAACAGCCAAATTTGGGGTGAAAACAGCGAAATTCGGGTTCGGGACCCCCAAGAATGAGATCGGGACCCCCAAAAATGGGGTAAGGGGCTGAAATTTGGGGGTTTTGGGCTGAAATTTGGGTTTGGGACCCCCAAATTCGGGACCCTCCCGGGGTCAGCGAGTGCCCGGCCAGGGCCGGCACCTCCGGGGCCTGGGATTGGGGTGAAAACAGCCAAATTTGGGGTGAAAACAGCGAAATTCGGGTTCGGGACCCCCAAGAATGAGATCGGGACCCCCAAAAATGGGGTAAGGGGCTGAAATTTGGGGGTTTTGGGCTGAAATTTGGGTTTGGGACCCCCAAATTCGGGACCCTCCCGGGGTCAGCGAGTGCCCGGCCAGGGCCGGCACCTCCGGGGCCTGGGATTGGGGTGAAAACAGCCAAATTTGGGGTGAAAACAGCGAAATTCGGGTTCGGGACCCCCAAGAATGAGATCGGGACCCCCCAAAAATGGGGGTAAGGGGCTGAAATTTGGGGGTTTTGGGCTGAAATTTGGGTTTGGGACCCCCAAATTCGGGACCCTCCCGGGGTCAGCGAGTGCCCGGCCAGGGCCGGCACCTCCGGGGCCTGGGATTGGGGTGAAAACAGCCAAATTTGGGGTGAAAACAGCGAAATTCGGGTTCGGGACCCCCAAAAATGAGATCGGGACCCCCCAAAAATGGGGTAAGGGGCTGAAACTTGGGGGTTTTGGGCTGAAATTTGGGTTTGGGACCCCCAAATTCGGGACCCTCCCGGGGTCAGCGAGTGCCCGGCCAGGGCCGGCACCTCCGGGGCCTGGGATTGGGGTGAAAACAGCCAAATTTGGGGTGAAAACAGCGAAATTCGGGTTCGGGACCCCCAAAAATGAGATCGGGACCCCCAAAAATGGGGTAAGGGGCTGAAATTTGGGGGTTTTGGGCTGAAATTTGGGTTTGGGACCCCCAAATTCGGGACCCTCCCGGGGTCAGCGAGTGCCCGGCCAGGGCCGGCACCTCCGGGGCCTGGGATTGGGGTGAAAACAGCCAAATTTGGGGTGAAAACAGCGAAATTCGGGTTCGGGACCCCCAGAAATGAGATCGGGACCCCCAAAAATGGGGTAAGGGGCTGAAATTTGGGGGTTTTGGGCTGAAATTTGGGTTTGGGGACCCCCAAATTCGGGACCCTCCCGGGGTCAGCGAGTGCCCGGCCAGGGCCGGCACCTCCGGGGCCTGGGATTGGGGTGAAAACAGCCAAATTTGGGGTGAAAACAGCGAAATTCGGGTTCGGGACCCCCAAAAATGAGATCGGGACCCCCAAAAATGGGGTAAGGGGCTGAAATTTGGGGGTTTTGGGCTGAAATTTGGGTTTGGGACCCCCAAATTCGGGACCCTCCCGGGGTCAGCGAGTGCCCGGCCAGGGCCGGCACCTCTGGGGCCTGGGATTGGGGTGAAAACAGCCAAATTTGGGGTGAAAACAGCGAAATTCGGGTTCGGGACCCCCAAAAATGAGATCGGGACCCCCAAAAATGGGGTAAGGGGCTGAAATTTGGGGGTTTTGGGCTGAAACTTGGGTTTGGGACCCCCAAATTCGGGACCCTCCCGGGGTCAGCGAGTGCCCGGCCAGGGCCGGCACCTCCGGGGCCTGGGATTGGGGTGAAAACAGCCAAATTTCCCTGGAATTCCGTCCTTTTATCCCCAATTTCCATGGAATTCCACCATTCATCCCACAATTTCCATGGAATTCCATCATTTATCCCCAATTTCCATGGAATTCCATCATTTATCCCCAATTTAATGGAATTCCATCATTTATCCCCAATTTCCATGGAATTCCATCATTTATCCCCAATTTCCATGGAATTCCATCATTTATCCCCAATTTAATGGAATTCCATCATTTATCCCCAATTTCAATGGAATTCCATCATTTATCCCCAATTTAATGGAATTCCATCATTTATCCCCAATTTCAATGGAATTCCATCATTTATCCACAATTTCCATGGAATTCCATCATTTATCCCCAATTTCCATGGAATTCCATCATTTATCCACAATTTCCATGGAATTCCATCATTTATCCCCAATTTCCATGGAATTCCATCATTTATCCACAATTTCCATGGAATTCCATCATTTATCCCCAATTTCCATGGAATTCCATCATTTATCCCCAATTTCAATGGAATTCCATCATTTATCCACAATTTCCATGGAATTCCATCATTTATCCACAATTTCCATGGAATTCCATCATTTATCCCCAATTTAATGGAATTCCATCATTTATCCCCAATTTCCATGGAATTCCATCATTTATCCCCAATTTCCATGGAATTCCATCATTTATCCACAATTTCCATGGAATTCCATCATTTATCCCCAATTTAATGGAATTCCATCATTTATCCACAATTTCCATGGAATTCCACCATTTATCCACAATTTCCATGGAATTCCACCATTTATCCACAATTTCCATGGAATTCCATCATTTATCCCCAATTTCCATGGAATTCCATCATTTATCCCCAATTTCCATGGAATTCCATCATTTATCCCCAATTTAATGGAATTCCATCATTTATCCCCAATTTCCATGGAATTCCATCATTTATCCCCAATTTAATGGAATTCCATCATTTATCCCCAATTTCCATGGAATTCCATCATTTATCCACAATTTCCATGGAATTCCACCCCTTTCATCCACAATTTCCATGGAATTCAATCATTTATCCCCAATTTAATGGAATTCCATCATTTATCCCCAATTTCAATGGAATTCCATCATTTATCCCCAATTTAATGGAATTCCATCATTTATCCCCAATTTCCATGGAATTCCATCATTTATCCACAATTTCCATGGAATTCCATCATTTATCCCCAATTTAATGGAATTCCATCATTTATCCCCAATTTAATGGAATTCCATCATTCATCCACAATTTCCATGGAATTCCATCATTTATCCCCAATTTAATGGAATTCCATCATTTATCCCCAATTTCCATGGAATTCCACCATTTATCCACAATTTCCATGGAATTCCACCATTTATCCACAATTTCCATGGAATTCCATCATTCATCCACAATTTCCATGGAATTCCATCATTTATCCCCAATTTAATGGAATTCCATCATTTATCCACAATTTCCATGGAATTCCATCATTTATCCCCAATTTCCATGGAATTCCATCATTTATCCCCAATTTCCATGGAATTCCATCATTTATCCCCAATTTCCATGGAATTCCATCATTTATCCCCAATTTCCATGGAATTCCATCATTTATCCCCAATTTCCATGGAATTCCATCATTTATCCCCAATTTAATGGAATTCCATCATTTATCCACAATTTCCATGGAATTCCATCATTTATCCACAATTTCCATGGAATTCCATCATTTATCCCCAATTTAATGGAATTCCATCATTTATCCCCAATTTCAATGGAATTCCATCATTTATCCACAATTTCCATGGAATTCCATCATTTATCCCCAATTTAATGGAATTCCATCATTTATCCCCAATTTAATGGAATTCCATCATTTATCCCCAATTTCAATGGAATTCCATCATTTATCCACAATTTCCATGGAATTCCATCATTTATCCCCAATTTCCATGGAATTCCATCATTTATCCCCAATTTAATGGAATTCCATCATTTATCCCCAATTTAATGGAATTCCATCATTTATCCCCAATTTCAATGGAATTCCATCATTTATCCACAATTTCCATGGAATTCCATCATTTATCCACAATTTCCATGGAATTCCATCATTTATCCCCAATTTAATGGAATTCCATCATTTATCCACAATTTCCATGGAATTCCATCATTTATCCCCAATTTAATGGAATTCCATCATTTATCCCCAATTTCCATGGAATTCCATCATTTATCCCCAATTTAATGGAATTCCATCATTTATCCCCAATTTCCATGGAATTCCATCATTTATCCACAATTTCCATGGAATTCCATCATTTATCCCCAATTTAATGGAATTCCATCATTTATCCCCAATTTAATGGAATTCCATCATTTATCCCCAATTTCAATGGAATTCCATCATTTATCCCCAATTTCAATGGAATTCCATCATTTATCCACAATTTCCATGGAATTCCATCATTTATCCCCAATTTAATGGAATTCCATCATTTATCCCCAATTTCCATGGAATTCCATCATTTATCCCCAATTTCCATGGAATTCCATCATTTATCCCCAATTTCCATGGAATTCCATCATTTATCCCCAATTTAATGGAATTCCATCATTTATCCCCAATTTAATGGAATTCCATCATTTATCCCCAATTTAATGGAATTCCATCATTTATCCCCAATTTCAATGGAATTCCATCATTTATCCCCAATTTCAATGGAATTCCATCATTTATCCCCAATTTAATGGAATTCCATCATTTATCCCCAATTTAATGGAATTCCATCATTTATCCCCAATTTCCATGGAATTCCATCATTTATCCCCAATTTCCATGGAATTCCATCATTTATCCACAATTTCCATGGAATTCCATCATTTATCCACAATTTCCATGGAATTCCATCATTTATCCCCAATTTAATGGAATTCCATCATTTATCCCCAATTTCCATGGAATTCCACCCCTTTCATCCACAATTTCCATGGAATTCCATCATTTATCCCCAATTTCCATGGAATTCCATCATTTATCCCCAATTTCCATGGAATTCCATCATTTATCCCCAATTTCAATGGAATTCCATCATTTATCCCCAATTTAATGGAATTCCATCATTTATCCACAATTTCCATGGAATTCCACCCTTTTATCCCCAATTTCAATGGAATTCCATCATTTATCCACAATTTCCCTGGAATTCCACCCCTTTTATCCCCAATTTCCCTGGAATTCCACCCCTTTCATCCACAATTTCCATGGAATTCCACCCCTTTTATCCCCAATTTCCATGGAATTCCATCATTTATCCACAATTTCCATGGAATTCCACCCTTTTTTTCCCACTCCATCCCCTCCAAAAATCCCATTCCCAACCCCCAAAAACCCCCAGAAACCCCCAGAAATCCCCCAAAATTCCGGGATCATCCCCTCCCGCCCCTTTCCCCGCATGGGAAATCCGGGAATTGTGGGAATTCTGGGATTTCCATGGAATGCTGACCTCCCTGTCCAGCAGCCAGTACAGGAACAGCTGGAATGACCACGGAAATTCGGGAATTTTAGCTGGGAATGAGGGAAAAACCCCGGAATTCCAAAGGGATTCGGGACGGAAAAAACCCAGAATTCCAAAGGGATTTGGGGTGGAAAACCCAGAATTCCAAAGGGTTCTTAAAATTCCAGAAGGATTTGGGACGGAAAAAATCCAGAATTCCAAAGGATTTGGGACAGAAAACACCCAGAATTCCAAAGGGATTTGGGATGGAAAAACCCGGAATTCCAAAGGGATTTTGGGGTGGAAAAACCCGGAATTCCAAAGGGATTTGGGGTAGAAAATAATGGAATAATGACAAAAAACATTGGGAATTTTAGCTGGGAAAACCTCAGGACGGAGCAGGGAAAATTCCCAGATTTTCCCCATTCCCAGATTTCCCAATCCTAGATTTTCCCCATTCTCAAATTTCCCCATTCCCAGATTTCCCCATTCCCAAATTTCCCCATTCCCAGATTTTTCCCATTTTTTCCCCATTCCCAGATTCTCTCATTCCCATTTTCCCATTCCAAAATTTCCCATTTTTTCTCCCATTTTTCCCAGATTTTCCCCATTTTTCCCATTCCCTGATTTTTCCCATTTTTTCCCCATTGCCAGATTTTTTCCCATTCCCAGATTTCCCCCATTTTTCCCCAGATTTTTCCCAAATTTTCCCCATTTTCCCCATTTTTCCGATTTGTTCCCCATTCCCAGATTTTTCCCCATTCCCGGATTTTCCCATTTTTTCCCAGATTTTTCCCATTCCCAGATTTCCCCCCTCCCATTTCCCATTCCCAAATTTCCCCATTCCCAGATTTTCCCCAGATTTTTCCCATTCCCAGATTTCCCCATTCCAAAATTCCCCATTTTTCCCCACATTTTTCCCATTTATCCGTTTTTCCCCATTTTCCCCACATTTTTCCCAGATTTTGCCCATTTCCAGATTTCCCCATTCCCAAATTTCCCCATTCCCAGATTTTTCCCATTTTTCCCCATTCCCAGATCTCCCCATTCCCATTTTCCCATTTTTTTCCATTTTTCCCCATTTTTCCCAGATTTTTCCCAAATTTTCCCCATTCCCATTTTCCCCATTTTTCCCATTGTTCCCCATTCCCATTTTTCCCATTTTCCCCAGATTTTTCCCAAATTTTCCCATTTTCCCCATTGTTCCCATTGTTCCCCATTCCCCTTTTCCAGATTTTCCCTAGATTTTTCCCATTCCCAGATTTTTCCAATTTTTCCCCATTTCCCCATTTTTCCCAGATTTTCCCCATTTTCCCCATTCCCATTTTTCCCATTTTCCCATTTTCCCCAGATTTTTCCCATGTTTTCCCATTTCTCCCATTTTTCCCCATTTTTCCCCATTTTCCCCATTTTCCCCATTTTCCCAGATTTTCCCATATT
Organism: Zonotrichia albicollis; assembly: GCF_047830755.1. Lineage (NCBI taxonomy): Eukaryota > Metazoa > Chordata > Aves > Passeriformes > Passerellidae > Zonotrichia > Zonotrichia albicollis. The sequence continues at coordinate 592,148 of NW_027428460.1, read as the reverse complement.
TTTCCCAGATTTTTCCCCATTCCCATTTTTCCCCATTTTTTCCCATTTTCCCCAGATTTTTCCCATTCCCATTTTTCCCAGATTTTTCCCAGATTTTCCCCATTTTCCCCTTTTCCTATTTTCCCATTTTTCCCAGATTTTTCCCAAATTTCCCCCTTTTCCCATTTCCCCCATTTTTACCTTTTCCCAGATTTTTTCCCATTTTTCCTATTTTCCCCCATTCCCATATTTTTCCCATTTTTCCCCAGATTTTCCCCATTTTCCCCCATTTTCCCATTCCCATTTTTCCCATTTTTCCCAGATTTTCCCCAGATTTTTCCCATTCCCAGATTTTTCCAATTTTTCCCCATTTTTCCAATTTTTCCCAGATTTTCCCCATTCCCATTTTTCCCATTTTTCCCCCATTCCCATTTTCCCCATTTTCCCATTCCCATTTTCTCCATTTTTCCCATTTTTCCCATTTTTCCCAGATTTTCCCCATTGTTCCCATTGTTCCCCATTCCCATTTTCCCCAGATTTTTCCCAGATTTTTCCGATTTTTCCCCATTTCCCCCATTTTTCCCCATTCCCATTTTTCCCCATTCCCATTTTCCCATTTTTTCCATTTTCCCCAGATTTTTCCCATTTTCCTCCAGATTTTTCCCAAATTTTCCCCATTCCCATTTTCCCATTTTTCCCAGATTTCCCCATTTTCCTCATTGTTCCCCATTCCCATTTTTCCCATTTTCCCCAGATTTTTCCCAGATTTTTCCCATTCCCAGATTTTTCAGATTTTCCCCCATTTCTCCCAGATTTTCCCCATTTTCCCCATTCCCATTTTTCCCATTTTTTCCAGATTTTCCCCAGATTTTTCTGATTTTTCCCCATTTTTCCCATTTTTCCCACCTTTTCCCATTTTCCCCAGATTTTTCCCATTTTCCCCCCATTCCCATTTTTCCCATCTTCCCCATTCCCATTTTCCCATTTTCCCCAGATTTTTCCCATTTTTCCCATTGTTCCCCATTCCCACTTTCCCCATTTTCCCATTCCAAAATTTCCCATTTTTCACATTTTCCCCAGATTTTTCCCAGATTTTTCTCATTTTCCCCATTCCCATTTTCCCCCAGATTTTTCCCATTCCTAGATTTTCCCCACTTTTCCCCATTTTTCCAATCTTTCCCAGATTTTTCCCATTTTCCCCATTCCCATTTTCCCCATTTCCCCATTTTTTCCATTTTCCCCAGATTTTTCCCAGATTTTTTCCAGATTTTTCCCATTGTTCCCATTGTTCCCCATTCCCCTTTTCCAGATTTTCCCCATTTTTCCCATTTTTCCCACCTTTTCCCGGGAGCTCTCGGTCACCAAGGGACAGATCCAGGATTTACCTGGCAGCGATTCCAGGGAATCCTGGAAAAACTGGGACAGGGAATGGGGACCTGGGAATGCCGGGAATTCCAGCCGGGAATCCCAAATTCCCATGGAAAAAAACCTTTGGAATTCCCAATTCCCATCCCCAAATCCCTTTGGAATTCTGGTTTCCCATCCCAAATTTACCTGGAAAAATCCCTTTGGAATTCTCATTTCCCATCCCAAATTCCCTTTGAAATTTTCATTTCCCATCCCAAAATCCCAACAGAATTCCAAGGAACCTTTGGAATTCTGCTTTTTTTCCATCCCAAATTCCCTTTGGAATTCTAAGAACCCTTTGGAATTCCCAAAATTCCCATCCCAAATTCCCACGGAATCCCATGGAAAATCCCTTTGGAATTCTGGGTTTTCCATCCCAAATCCCTTTGGAATTCTGGATTTTCCATCCCAAAATTTTTTTGGAATTCTGGTTTTCCATCCCAAATTTCCTCCGGAATTCTCATTTCCCATCCCAAAATCCCTTTGGAATTCCGGTTTCTCATCCCAAATTTCCACACGTAAAACCCTTTGGAATTCTGGATATTCCATCCCAAATTCCCATTGGAATTCTGTTTTCCCATCCCAAATTTATCAGGAGAAAAAAACCTTTGGAATTCTGGGTTTTCCATCCCAAAATCCTTTGGAATTCCAGTTTTCCCACTCCAAATTCCCACAGAAAATTCCTTTAGGAATTCCCGTTTCCCATCCCAAATTCCAATGGAAAAAGTCTTTGGAATTCCGGCTTCCTTATCCTCAAATTCCCTTTGGAATTCTGGTTTTCCATCCCAAAATCCTTTGGAATTTTGAGTCTCCATCTGAAATTCCCGAGGAAAATCCCTTTGGAATTCTCATTTCCCATCCCAAAACCTTTGGAATTCCGGTTTTCTATCCCAAATTCCCTTTGGAATTCTGATTTCCCACCACCAATTCCCATGGAAAAAAAACCCTTTGGAATTCTCACTTCCCATCCCAAAAATCCCTTTGGAATTCCCATTTCCCATCACCAAATTCCAATGGAAAAAGCCTTTGGAATTCCGGCTTCCTTATCCTCAAATTCCCTTTGGAATTCTGGGATTGGCCGACAGGTCCAGGGACAGCAGGGACGGACAGGCGGGCAGGGACCTGGGAAAATGGGGAAAAATGGGCAAAAATGGGGAAAAATGGCACCAAAATGGGACCAAAAATGGTCAAAAATGGGACCAAAATTGGCACCAAAATGGTCAAAAATGGCACCAAAGTTGGGACCAAAATGGGACAAAATTGGCACTAAAATAGGAGCAAAATGGTCAAAAATGGGACCAAAACTGGCACTAAAATGGGAACAAAATGGTCAAAAATGGCACCAAAGTTGGTGCTAAAATGGGAACAAAATGGGAGCAAAATTGGGACCAAAATGGGACAAAATTGGCACTAAAATGGAACCAAAATGGTCAAAAATGGCACCTAAATGGGACCAAAAATGGCATTAAATTGGGAGCAAAATTGGCACCAAAATGGCCAAAAAAGGGATCAAAATGGGACCAAAACGGTCAAAAATGGCACCAAAATTGGCACCAAAATGGGAACAAAATGGGAGCAAAATGGCCCAAACCAGCAGTGATGGACAGGCGGGCAGAGACCTGGGGGGGGGAGGGAAAAAATGGGGCAAAAATGGGGAAAAATTGCCGTCAAAATGGCACCAAAATGGGCACCAAAATGGGACAAAATTGGCACCAAAATGGGACCAAAATGGTCAAAAATGGCACCAAAATTGGCGCCAAAAATGGGAACAAAATGGGAGCAAAATTGGCACCAAAATGGTCAAAAATGGCACCAAAAATGGCACTAAAATGGGAACAAAATGGGACCAAAATGGGCAAAAACAGCAGTGACGGACAGCCCGGCAGAGACGTGGGGGGGAGGAAAAAAATGGGGCAAAAATGGGGAAAAATGGGGAAAAATGGGCAAAACCAGCAGTGATGGACAGGCGGGCAGAGACCTGACAGAGGGAGAAAATGGGGAAAAATGGGGAAAAATGGGGAAAATTGGCATCAAAATTGGCACCAAAATTGGCACTACAATGGGACCAAAATTGGGTCAAAAATGGCACCAAAATTGGCACTAAAATGGGAACAAAATGGGAGCAAAATCGGCACCAAAATGGTCAAAAATGGCACCAAAAATGGCACTAAAATGGGAACAAAATTGGCACCAAAATGGCACCAAAACCAGCAGTGATGGACAGGCGGGCAGAGACCTGGGAAAGGGGGAAAAATGGGCAAAAATGGGGAAAAATGGGCACCAAAATGGGCAAAACCAGCAGTGATGGACAGCCCGGCAGAGACCTGGGGGGGGAGGGGGAAAATGGGGACAAAATGGGGAAAAAATGGGGCAAAATGGCAAAAATTGGCATCAAAATGGGAACAAAATGGTCAAAAATTGGCGTCAAAAATGGCACAAAAGTGGCACCAAAATGGTCAAAAATGGCACTAAAATGGCACCAAAATTGGCACTGAAATGGGACCAAAATTGGCACTAAAATGGGAGCAAAATGGCCAAAAGTGGGATCAAAATGGGAGCAAAATCGGCACCAAAATGGGACCAAAATGGTCAAAAATGGGAGCAAAATTGGCACCAAAATGGGACCAAAATGGGCAAAAATGGGATCAAAATGGGAGCAAAATTGGCATCAAAATGGGACCAAAATGGTCAAAAATGGGAGCAAAATTGGCACCAAAATGGGACCAAAATGGGCAAAAATGGGATCAAAATGGGACCAAAATTGGTACCAAAATGCCCAAAAATGGCACCAAAATGGGACCAAAAAAATTAAAATTTGGGATTAAAAAAATTAAATTAAAATTAAAAAATTAAAAATGGGATTAAAATGGGATCAAAATGGTCAAAAATAGCACCAAAATGGAACCAAAATGGGAACAAAATTGGCACTAAAATGGGACCAAAATGGGATCAAAATGTGACCAAGATGCGACGAAAATGGCCAAAAATGGGAGCAAAATGGGACCAAAACTGGCACCAAAATGGAACCGAAATGTTCAGAAATGGCACCAAAATGTCACCAAAATGGGACCAAATTGGTCAAAAATGGCACCAAAATTGGCACTAAAATGGTCAAAAATGGCACCAAACTGGCACTAAAATGGTCAAAAATGGGATCAAAATGGGACCAAAATTGGCACCAAAATGGGGCCAAAATGGTCAAAAATGGCCCCAAAAAGGCACCAAGTGGGACCTAAATGTCCCCAGGGTGTCCCCAATGTCCCCAAGGTGTCCCTAAGGTGTCCCTAAGGTGCCCCAGGGTGTCCCCAAGGTGTCCCCGATGTCCCCAAGGTGTCTCTGTTGTCCCCAGGGTGTCCCCAAGGTGTCCCAGGGTGTCCCCGATGTCTACATGGAGTTTACAGGATGTCCCCAATGTCCCCAGGGTGTTCCCAAATGTCCCCAAGGTGTCCCAGGGTGTCCCCGATGTCTACATGGAGTTTACAGGATGTCCCCAATGTCCCCAGGGTGTTCCCAAATGTCCCCAAGGTGTCCCAGGGTGTCCCCGATGTCTACATGGAGTTTACAGGATGTCCCCAATGTCCCCAGGGTGTTCCCAAATGTCCCCAAGGTGTCCCAGGGTGTCCCCGATGTCTACATGGAGTTTACAGGATGTCCCCAATGTCCCCAGGGTGTTCCCAAATGTCCCCAAGGTGTCCCAGGGTGTCCCCGATGTCTACATGGAGTTTACAGGATGTCCCCAATGTCCCCAGGGTGTTCCCAAATGTCCCCAAGGTGTCCCAGGGTGTCCCCGATGTCTACATGGAGTTTACAGGATGTCCCCGGTGTCCCCAAGGTGTCCCCAAGGTCCCCAAGGTGCCCCAAGGTGTCCCCAGGGTGTCCCCAGGGTGTCCCCATGGTGTCCCCAAGCTGTCCCCAAGGTGTCTCTGATGTCCCCAAGGTGTCCCTGGGGTGTCCCCAGGGTGTCCCCAGGGTGTCCCCAGGGTGTCCCCGATGTCCCCAGGGTGTCCCCGGTGTCCCCTCACCGTGCCAGCTCGGTGATGTCCCCGTCCCTCAGGTGGTTCCCGGCCAGCGAGAGGTGACGCAGGGCACAGCCGGCCTGCGGGGACAGCGCGTGACACCGGTGACGTCATCAATGTCACCAACAGCCCCAATGTCCCACATGACGTCATCAATGTCACCGAGGTCACCGACAGCCCCAATGTCCCACATGACGTCATCAATGTCACCAATGTCCCCAACAGCCCCCACGTCCCACATGACGTCATCAGTGTCCCCAACAGCCCCCACGTCCCACATGACGTCATCAGTGTCACCGGCATCACCGACAGCGCCCATGTCCCACATGACGTCATCAATGTCACCAACAGCCCCAATGTCCCACATGACATCATCAGTGTCACCAATGTCACCAACAGCCCCCACGTCCCACATGACGTCACCAATGTCACCGAGATCACCGACAGCCCCCACGTCCCACATGACGTCATCAATGTCACCAACAGCCCCCATGTCCCACATGACGTCATCAATGTCACCAATGTCACCAACAGCCCCCATGTCCCACATGACGTCATCAGTGTCACCAACAGCCCCCATGTCCCACATGACGTCATCAATGTCACCAATGTCACCGACAGCCCCCACGTCCCACATGACGTCATCAGTGTCACCAACAGCCCCCATGTCCCACATGACGTCATCAATGTCACCAATGTCACCGACAGCCCCCACGTCCCACATGACGTCATCAGTGTCACCAACAGCCCCCATGTCCCACATGACGTCATCAATGTCACCAATGTCACCAACAGCCCCCACGTCCCACATGACGTCATCAGTGTCACCAACAGCCCCCATGTCCCACATGACGTCATCAATGTCACCAATGTCACCAACAGCCCCCACGTCCCACATGACGTCATCAATGTCACCAACAGCCCCCATGTCCCACATGACGTCATCAATGTCACCAATGTCACCAACAGCCCCCACGTCCCACATGACGTCATCAATGTCACCAATGTCACCAACAGCCCCCACGTCCCACATGACGTCATCAGTGTCACCAACAGCCCCCATGTCCCACATGACGTCATCAATGTCACCAATGTCACCAACAGCCCCCACGTCCCGCATGACGTCATCAATGTCACCAATGTCACCAACAGCCCCCACGTCCCACATGACGTCATCAGTGTCACCAACAGCCCCCATGTCCCACATGACGTCATCAATGTCACCAATGTCACCAACAGCCCCCACGTCCCGCATGACGTCATCAATGTCACCAATGTCACCAACAGCCCCCACGTCCCACATGACGTCATCAGTGTCACCAACAGCCCCCATGTCCCACATGACGTCATCAATGTCACCAATGTCACCAACAGCCCCCACGTCCCGCATGACGTCATCAATGTCACCAACAGCCCCCATGTCCCACATGACGTCATCAATGTCACCAATGTCACCAACAGCCCCCACGTCCCACATGACGTCATCAATGTCACCAATGTCACCAACAGCCCCCACGTCCCACATGACGTCATCAGTGTCACCAACAGCCCCCATGTCCCACATGACGTCATCAATGTCACCAATGTCACCAACAGCCCCCACGTCCCGCATGACGTCATCAATGTCACCAATGTCACCGACAGCCCCAACGTCCCACAGAGTCCCCAGTGTCACCAAGGTCCCAAATGTCACCAAAATCCCCCCAATGTCCCCTGAGTGTCCCCAATGTCCCCAACATCTCCCACGGTGGCAACACCCCCCAGTGTCCCCAACAGCCCCAATGTCCCCCAATGTCCCCAACACCCCCCAATGTCCCCGTGTCCCCAATTCCTCCAATGTCCCCAACAGCCCCCCCCATTGTCCCCAACACTCTCAATGTCCCCAAACCTCCAACTGTCCCCAATCCCCTCAATGTCCCCAATGTCCCCAACACCCCCAATGTCCCCCAATGTCCCCAATCTATCCAATGTCCCCCAATGTCCCCAACACCCCCAATGTCCCACAATGTCCCCAACACCCCCAATGTCCCCCAATGTCCCCAATCCCCTCAATGTCCCCAATGTCCCCAACACCCCCAATGTCCCACAATGTCCCCAATTCCTCCAATGTCCCCAACACCCCCAATGTCCCCAATCCCTCCAATGTCCCCAACAGTCCCCCTCCCCATTGTCCCCAACATTCCCAGTGTCCCTCATGTCCCAAATGTCCCCAATGTCCCCCATCCCACCAATGTCCCCAACATTCCAAATGTCCCCAATTCCCCCAATGTCCCCAATCCTTCTGCATGTCTCCAATGTCCCCAACATTCCCAAGGTCCCCAATCCCCCTCAATGTCCCCCCAATGTCCCCGAGTGTCCCCAGACCTGCTGCAGGTACTCAGGCACCTCCCTGCCGATGTCCCCAATGTCCCCAAACCCCAACATCCCCAATGTCCCAAACATTCCCAATGTCCCCAATCCCCCCAGTGTCCCCAATCCCCCCAATGTCCCCAACATCCCCAACGTCCGCAATTCCCCTGAGTGTCCCCAACACCCTCAGTGTCTCTCATGTCCCCAACGTCCCCAACCCCCCCAAGGTCCCCAATGTCCCCAAATCCCAACACCCCCCAATGTCCTCAACACCCCCGATTCCCTCAACACCCCCAATCCCCCCAATGTCCCCAAACCCCAAATGTCCTTCTTGTCCCCAATGTCCCCAATCCCCCCAACCCCCCCAATGTCCCCAATCCCCCTGAGTGTCCCCAACGTCTCCAGTGTCCCCAACCCCCCAGTGTCCCCAATATCTCCAATGTCCCCAATCCCCCCAACCCCCCCAATGTCCCCAATCCCCCTGAGTGTCCCCAACGTCTCCAGTGTCCCCAACCCCCCAGTGTCCCCAATATCTCCAATGTCCCCAATCCCCCCAACCCCCCCAATGTCCCCGAGTGTCCCCAGACCTGCTGCAGGTACTCGGCCACGTCCCTGCCGATGTCCCCGGCGCTGTCCCCGTGTCTGTCCCCACTGGTGACGGCCGCCAGCTCGAGGCCGCGCAGGCTCCGCGCCGGGAGCGCCCTCAGGAGGCGCCGCAGCCCCGCCCGGCCCAGGGGGTTGTGGGACAGGGCCAGCGAGCGCAGCGGGCACGGCTCTGGCACCGGGGAACGTTCCGGAACCGGGCACAAAGTCACTCCCGACATCCCCAGCGTTTTCCGTAAAACCTCCCCAAAATTCCCTGAATTTCCCCCCAAAAAATTCCCATTTATTCCCACAAAATTCCCATTTGTTCCCATAAAATTCCCATTTATTCCCATAAAATTCCCATTTTCCATCCCAAAATTCCCACAGTGGGGACACCTCTGTCACCAGGAGATCATTCCAGAATTAATCCCAAAATTCCAGAATTATTCCTAATTTTTTTCCCAAAATACCCACGATTTTCCAAAAAAATTCCCACCATTTTCCCCCAAAATTCTGATTTTTCCCTCAAAATTTTTCCTCCAAAATTCTAAATTGTTTGCCCAAAATTTCCAGGATTTTCCACTCCAAATTCAGATCTTTTTCTGCCAAAAATTAAAGTTTCCCCAAAATTCCCAGGATTTTCCCCCCAAAATTCCCATTTATTCCAATAAAATTACCATTTATTCCCATAAAACTCCCATTTTTTCTCATAAAATTCCCATTTTTTTTCTCATAAAATTCCCAATTTTTCCCCATAATTCCCATCATTTTCCCCAAAATCTCACGGATTTCCCCCACAAAATTTCCATCATTTTTCTCAAAATTCCAAATTTTTCCAGAACTCAAATTTCCCCCAAAATTCCCGGTGTTTTTCTCAACTATTCCTGGGATTTTTCCCAAAATTCCCAATTTTTTCCCTAAAATTCCTGGGATTTTTTTTTTCCCAATAATTCTGATTTTTTTTCTCTCAAAATTCCCATTATTTTTTCCCAAAATTCCTGAGAACTAAATTAAATTTTCCCCCAAAATTTGCCCAAAATAGTTGGAATTTTTTTTTACAATTTTCCCCCAAAATTCCCATTTTTTACCCTTAAAATCCCAATTTTTTCCCAAACTTTTGTCCAAAATTCCAAATCTTTTTATCTTAAAATTTTCCTTTTTTCTCCAAAAAAATTCCAGGAGTTTTTCCCCCAAAATCCTTTCTTTTCCCCCCAAAATTATTGAGATTTTCCCCCAAAAATCCATTTTTTTTACTCTAAAAATTCCCAATTTTTTCCCAAAATTCCCATTTTTCACCCCAAATTCCCACCTGCGATGGGGATCCCTCACTGACCCCACACCCCTGGACATTCACAGTGACCACTGAGTGACCAATCCAAATAAAACCCCAACAAAAATCCCATTTTTTACCCCAAAAATTCCATTTTTTTACGCAAAAATTCCCAATTTTTTCCCAAAATTTCAATTTTTCCCCCCAAATCCCCACCTGGGATCGGTAAGGTCTCACTGACCCCACACCCCTGGGCATTCACAGTGACCACTGAGTGACCAATCCCAATAAAACCCCAATTTTTACCCCAAAAATCCCATTTTTATTGCAAAAATTCCCAAATTTTTCCCAATTTTTTCCCAAAATTCCCATTTTTCACCCCAAATTCCCACCTGCGATGGGGATCCCTCACTGACCCCACACCCCTGGACATTCACAGTGACCACTGAGTGACCAATCCCAATAAAACCCCAATAAAATCCCATTTTTTTCCTCTAAAATTCCATTTTTTAATGCAAAAATTCCCAATTTTTTCCCCAATTTTTCCCCAAAATTCCCATTTTCCCCCCAAATTCCCACCTGGGATGGGGCAGCCTCACTGACCCCACACCCCTGGACATTCACAGTGACCACTGAGTGACCAATCCAAATAAAATCCCAATAAAAATCCCATTTTTTACCCCAAAATTTCCATTTTTTTCCCAAAAATTCCCAAATTTTTCCCCAATTTTTTCCCAAAATTCCCATTTTTCACCCCAAATCCCCACCTGGGATCGGTAAGGTCTCACTGACCCCACACCCCTGGGCATTCACAGTGACCACTGAGTGACCAATCCCAATAAAACCCCAATTTTTACCCCAAAAATCCCATTTTTATTGCAAAAATTCCCAAATTTTTCCCAATTTTTTCCCAAAATTCCCATTTTCCCCCCAAATTCCCACCTGGGATGGGGCAGCCTCACTGACCCCACACCCCTGGACATTCACAGTGACCACTGAGTGACCAATCCAAATAAAATCCCAATAAAAATCCCATTTTTTACCCCAAAATTTCCATTTTTTTCCCAAAAATTCCCAAATTTTTCCCCAATTTTTTCCCAAAATTCCCATTTTTCACCCCAAATCCCCACCTGGGATCGGTAAGGTCTCACTGACCGCACACCCCGGACATTCACAGTGACCACTGAGTGACCAATCCCAATAAAAATCCCATTTTTTACCCCAAAAATTCCATTTTTTTCCCAAAAATTCCCAATTTTTTCCCAAAATTCCCCTTTTCCATCCCAAATTCCCACCTGGGATCGGTAAGGTCTCACTGACCGCACACCCCTGGGCATTCACAGTGACCACTGAGTGACCAATCCCAATAAAACCCCAATTTTTACCCCAAAAATCCCATTTTTATTGCAAAAATTCCCAAATTTTTCCCAATTTTTCCCCAAAATTCCCATTTTCCCCCCAAATTCCCACCTGGGATGGGGCAGCCTCACTGACCCCACACCCCTGGACATTCACAGTGACCACTGAGTGACCAATCCAAATAAAATCCCAATAAAAATCCCATTTTTTACCCCAAAATTTCCATTTTTTTCCCAAAAATTCCCAAATTTTTCCCCAATTTTTTCCCAAAATTCCCATTTTTCACCCCAAATCCCCACCTGGGATCAGTAAGGTCTCACTGACCGCACACCCTGGACATTCACAGTGACCACTGAGTGACCAATCCCAACAAAAATCCCATTTTTTACCCCAAAAATCCCATTTTTTTACACAAAAATTCCCAAATTTTTCCCAATTTTTTCCCAAAATTCCCATTTTTCACCCCAAATTCCCACCTGGGATGGGGCAGCCTCACTGACCCCACACCCCTGGACATTCACAGTGACCACTGAGTGACCAATCCCAATAAAACCCCAATAAAATCCCATTTTTTTCCTCTAAAATTCCATTTTTTAATGCAAAAATTCCCAATTTTTTCCCCAATTTTTCCCCAAAATTCCCATTTTCCCCCCAAATTCCCACCTGGGATGGGGCAGCCTCACTGACCCCACACCCCTGGACATTCACAGTGACCACTGAGTGACCAATCCCAATAAAACCCCAATAAAATCCCATTTTTTTCCTCTAAAATCCCATTTTTATTGCAAAAATTCCCAATTTTTTCCCCAATTTTTCCCCAAAATTCCCATTTTTCCCCCCAAATTCCCACCTGGGATGGGTAAGGTCTCACTGACCCCACACCCCTGGTCATTCACAGTGACCACTGAGTGACCAATCCAAATAAAATCCCAATAAAAATCCCATTTTTTACCCCAAAATTTCCATTTTTTTCCCAAAAATTCCCAAATTTTTCCCCAATTTTTTCCCAAAATTCCCATTTTTCACCCCAAATCCCCACCTGGGATCGGTAAGGTCTCACTGACCCCACACCCCTGGGCATTCACAGTGACCACTGAGTGACCAATCCCAATAAAAATCCCATTTTTTACCCCAAAAATTCCATTTTTTTCCCAAAAATTCCCAATTTTTTCCCAAAATTTCAATTTTTCCCCCCAAATCCCCACCTGGGATCGGTAAGGTCTCACTGACCCCACACCCCTGGACATTCACAGTGACCACTGAGTGACCAATCCCAATAAAACCCCAATTTTTACCCCAAAAATCCCATTTTTATTGCAAAAATTCCCAAATTTTTCCCAATTTTTTCCCAAAATTCCCATTTTCCCCCCAAATTCCCACCTGGGATGGGGCAGCCTCACTGACCCCACACCCCTGGACATTCACAGTGACCACTGAGTGACCAATCCCAATAAAACCCCAATAAAATCCCATTTTTTTCCTCTAAAATTCCATTTTTTAATGCAAAAATTCCCAATTTTTTCCCCAATTTTTCCCCAAAATTCCCATTTTCACCCCAAATTCCCACCTGCGATGGGGATCCCTCACTGACCCCACACCCCTGGACATTCACAGTGACCACTGAGTGACCAATCCAAATAAAATCCCAATAAAAATCCCATTTTTTACCCCAAAATTTCCATTTTTTTCCCAAAAATTCCCAAATTTTTCCCCAATTTTTTCCCAAAATTCCCATTTTTCACCCCAAATCCCCACCTGGGATCGGTAAGGTCTCACTGACCGCACACCCCGGACATTCACAGTGACCACTGAGTGACCAATCCCAATAAAAATCCCATTTTTTACCCCAAAATTTCCATTTTTTTCCCAAAAATTCCCAAATTTTTCCCCAATTTTTTCCCAAAATTCCCATTTTTCACCCCAAATCCCCACCTGGGATCGGTAAGGTCTCACTGACCCCACACCCCTGGGCATTCACAGTGACCACTGAGTGACCAATCCCAATAAAACCCCAATAAAATCCCATTTTTTTCCTCTAAAATTCCATTTTTTAATGCAAAAATTCCCAATTTTTTCCCCAATTTTTCCCCAAAATTCCCATTTTCCCCCCAAATTCCCACCTGGGATGGGGCAGCCTCACTGACCCCACACCCCTGGACATTCACAGTGACCACTGAGTGACCAATCCCAATAAAACCCCAATAAAATCCCATTTTTTTCCTCTAAAATCCCATTTTTATTGCAAAAATTCCCAATTTTTTCCCCAATTTTTCCCCAAAATTCCCATTTTTCCCCCCAAATTCCCACCTGGGATGGGGCAGCCTCACTGACCCCACACCCCTGGTCATTCACAGTGACCACTGAGTGACCAATCCAAATAAAATCCCAATAAAAATCCCATTTTTTACCCCAAAATTTCCATTTTTTTCCCAAAAATTCCCAAATTTTTCCCCAATTTTTTCCCAAAATTCCCATTTTTCACCCCAAATCCCCACCTGGGATCGGTAAGGTCTCACTGACCCCACACCCCTGGGCATTCACAGTGACCACTGAGTGACCAATCCCAATAAAAATCCCATTTTTTACCCCAAAAATTCCATTTTTTTCCCAAAAATTCCCAATTTTTTCCCAAAATTTCAATTTTTCCCCCCAAATCCCCACCTGGGATCGGTAAGGTCTCACTGACCCCACACCCCTGGACATTCACAGTGACCACTGAGTGACCAATCCCAATAAAACCCCAATTTTTACCCCAAAAATCCCATTTTTATTGCAAAAATTCCCAAATTTTTCCCAATTTTTTCCCAAAATTCCCATTTTCCCCCCAAATTCCCACCTGGGATGGGGCAGCCTCACTGACCCCACACCCCTGGACATTCACAGTGACCACTGAGTGACCAATCCCAATAAAACCCCAATAAAATCCCATTTTTTTCCTCTAAAATTCCATTTTTTAATGCAAAAATTCCCAATTTTTTCCCCAATTTTTCCCCAAAATTCCCATTTTCACCCCAAATTCCCACCTGCGATGGGGATCCCTCACTGACCCCACACCCCTGGACATTCACAGTGACCACTGAGTGACCAATCCAAATAAAATCCCAATAAAAATCCCATTTTTTACCCCAAAATTTCCATTTTTTTCCCAAAAATTCCCAAATTTTTCCCCAATTTTTTCCCAAAATTCCCATTTTTCACCCCAAATCCCCACCTGGGATCGGTAAGGTCTCACTGACCGCACACCCCGGACATTCACAGTGACCACTGAGTGACCAATCCCAATAAAAATCCCATTTTTTACCCCAAAAATTCCATTTTTTTCCCAAAAATTCCCAATTTTTTCCCAAAATTCCCCTTTTCCATCCCAAATTCCCACCTGGGATCGGTAAGGTCTCACTGACTCCACACCCCTGGGCATTCACAGTGACCACTGAGTGACCAATCCCAATAAAACCCCAATTTTTACCCCAAAAATCCCATTTTTATTGCAAAAATTCCCAAATTTTTCCCAATTTTTTCCCAAAATTCCCATTTTTCACCCCAAATTCCCACCTGGGATGGGGCAGCCTCACTGACCCCACACCCCTGGTCATTCACAGTGACCACTGAGTGACCAATCCAAATAAAATCCCAATAAAAATCCCATTTTTTACCCCAAAATTTCCATTTTTTCCCAAAAATTCCCAAATTTTTCCCCAATTTTTTCCCAAAATTCCCATTTTTCACCCCAAATCCCCACCTGGGATCGGTAAGGTCTCACTGACCCCACACCCCTGGGCATTCACAGTGACCACTGAGTGACCAATCCCAATAAAACCCCAATAAAATCCCATTTTTTTCCTCTAAAATTCCATTTTTTAATGCAAAAATTCCCAATTTTTTCCCCAATTTTTCCCCAAAATTCCCATTTTCCCCCCAAATTCCCACCTGGGATGGGGCAGCCTCACTGACCCCACACCCCTGGACATTCACAGTGACCACTGAGTGACCAATCCCAATAAAACCCCAATAAAATCCCATTTTTTTCCTCTAAAATCCCATTTTTATTGCAAAAATTCCCAATTTTTTCCCCAATTTTTCCCCAAAATTCCCATTTTTCCCCCCAAATTCCCACCTGGGATGGGGCAGCCTCACTGACCCCACACCCCTGGTCATTCACAGTGACCACTGAGTGACCAATCCAAATAAAATCCCAATAAAAATCCCATTTTTTACCCCAAAATTTCCATTTTTTTCCCAAAAATTCCCAAATTTTTCCCCAATTTTTTCCCAAAATTCCCATTTTTCACCCCAAATCCCCACCTGGGATCGGTAAGGTCTCACTGACCCCACACCCCTGGGCATTCACAGTGACCACTGAGTGACCAATCCCAATAAAAATCCCATTTTTTACCCCAAAAATTCCATTTTTTTCCCAAAAATTCCCAATTTTTTCCCAAAATTTCAATTTTTCCCCCCAAATCCCCACCTGGGATCGGTAAGGTCTCACTGACCCCACACCCCTGGACATTCACAGTGACCACTGAGTGACCAATCCCAATAAAACCCCAATAAAATCCCATTTTTTTCCTCTAAAATTCCATTTTTTAATGCAAAAATTCCCAATTTTTTCCCCAATTTTTCCCCAAAATTCCCATTTTCACCCCAAATTCCCACCTGCGATGGGGATCCCTCACTGACCCCACACCCCTGGACATTCACAGTGACCACTGAGTGACCAATCCAAATAAAATCCCAATAAAAATCCCATTTTTTACCCCAAAATTTCCATTTTTTTCCCAAAAATTCCCAAATTTTTCCCCAATTTTTTCCCAAAATTCCCATTTTTCACCCCAAATCCCCACCTGGGATCGGTAAGGTCTCACTGACCGCACACCCCGGACATTCACAGTGACCACTGAGTGACCAATCCCAATAAAAATCCCATTTTTTACCCCAAAAATTCCATTTTTTTCCCAAAAATTCCCAATTTTTTCCCAAAATTCCCCTTTTCCATCCCAAATTCCCACCTGGGATCGGTAAGGTCTCACTGACCGCACACCCCTGGGCATTCACAGTGACCACTGAGTGACCAATCCCAATAAAACCCCAATTTTTACCCCAAAAATCCCATTTTTATTGCAAAAATTCCCAAATTTTTCCCAATTTTTCCCCAAAATTCCCATTTTTCACCCCAAATTCCCACCTGGGATGGGGCAGCCTCACTGACCCCACACCCCTGGACATTCACAGTGACCACTGAGTGACCAATCCCAATAAAACCCCAATAAAATCCCATTTTTTTCCTCTAAAATTCCATTTTTTAATGCAAAAATTCCCAATTTTTTCCCCAATTTTTCCCCAAAATTCCCATTTTCCCCCCAAATTCCCACCTGGGATGGGGCAGCCTCACTGACCCCACACCCCTGGACATTCACAGTGACCACTGAGTGACCAATCCCAATAAAACCCCAATAAAATCCCATTTTTTTCCTCTAAAATCCCATTTTTATTGCAAAAATTCCCAATTTTTTCCCCAATTTTTCCCCAAAATTCCCATTTTTCCCCCCAAATTCCCACCTGGGATGGGTAAGGTCTCACTGACCCCACACCCCTGGTCATTCACAGTGACCACTGAGTGACCAATCCAAATAAAATCCCAATAAAAATCCCATTTTTTACCCCAAAATTTCCATTTTTTTCCCAAAAATTCCCAAATTTTTCCCCAATTTTTTCCCAAAATTCCCATTTTTCACCCCAAATCCCCACCTGGGATCGGTAAGGTCTCACTGACCCCACACCCCTGGGCATTCACAGTGACCACTGAGTGACCAATCCCAATAAAAATCCCATTTTTTACCCCAAAAATTCCATTTTTTTCCCAAAAATTCCCAATTTTTTCCCAAAATTTCAATTTTTCCCCCCAAATCCCCACCTGGGATCGGTAAGGTCTCACTGACCCCACACCCCTGGACATTCACAGTGACCACTGAGTGACCAATCCCAATAAAACCCCAATTTTTACCCCAAAAATCCCATTTTTATTGCAAAAATTCCCAAATTTTTCCCAATTTTTTCCCAAAATTCCCATTTTCCCCCCAAATTCCCACCTGGGATGG
The DNA here is from genome assembly GCF_047830755.1 of Zonotrichia albicollis. Classification (NCBI taxonomy): domain Eukaryota; kingdom Metazoa; phylum Chordata; class Aves; order Passeriformes; family Passerellidae; genus Zonotrichia; species Zonotrichia albicollis. The sequence goes on along the minus strand of NW_027428460.1, from coordinate 575,085 downwards.
GGCAGCCTCACTGACCCCACACCCCTGGACATTCACAGTGACCACTGAGTGACCAATCCCAATAAAACCCCAATAAAATCCCATTTTTTTCCTCTAAAATTCCATTTTTTAATGCAAAAATTCCCAATTTTTTCCCCAATTTTTCCCCAAAATTCCCATTTTCACCCCAAATTCCCACCTGCGATGGGGATCCCTCACTGACCCCACACCCCTGGACATTCACAGTGACCACTGAGTGACCAATCCAAATAAAATCCCAATAAAAATCCCATTTTTTACCCCAAAATTTCCATTTTTTTCCCAAAAATTCCCAAATTTTTCCCCAATTTTTTCCCAAAATTCCCATTTTTCACCCCAAATCCCCACCTGGGATCGGTAAGGTCTCACTGACCGCACACCCCGGACATTCACAGTGACCACTGAGTGACCAATCCCAATAAAAATCCCATTTTTTACCCCAAAAATTCCATTTTTTTCCCAAAAATTCCCAATTTTTTCCCAAAATTCCCCTTTTCCATCCCAAATTCCCACCTGGGATCGGTAAGGTCTCACTGACTCCACACCCCTGGGCATTCACAGTGACCACTGAGTGACCAATCCCAATAAAACCCCAATTTTTACCCCAAAAATCCCATTTTTATTGCAAAAATTCCCAAATTTTTCCCAATTTTTTCCCAAAATTCCCATTTTTCACCCCAAATTCCCACCTGGGATGGGGCAGCCTCACTGACCCCACACCCCTGGTCATTCACAGTGACCACTGAGTGACCAATCCAAATAAAATCCCAATAAAAATCCCATTTTTTACCCCAAAATTTCCATTTTTTCCCAAAAATTCCCAAATTTTTCCCCAATTTTTTCCCAAAATTCCCATTTTTCACCCCAAATCCCCACCTGGGATCGGTAAGGTCTCACTGACCCCACACCCCTGGGCATTCACAGTGACCACTGAGTGACCAATCCCAATAAAACCCCAATAAAATCCCATTTTTTTCCTCTAAAATTCCATTTTTTAATGCAAAAATTCCCAATTTTTTCCCCAATTTTTCCCCAAAATTCCCATTTTCCCCCCAAATTCCCACCTGGGATGGGGCAGCCTCACTGACCCCACACCCCTGGACATTCACAGTGACCACTGAGTGACCAATCCCAATAAAACCCCAATAAAATCCCATTTTTTTCCTCTAAAATCCCATTTTTATTGCAAAAATTCCCAATTTTTTCCCCAATTTTTCCCCAAAATTCCCATTTTTCCCCCCAAATTCCCACCTGGGATGGGGCAGCCTCACTGACCCCACACCCCTGGTCATTCACAGTGACCACTGAGTGACCAATCCAAATAAAATCCCAATAAAAATCCCATTTTTTACCCCAAAATTTCCATTTTTTTCCCAAAAATTCCCAAATTTTTCCCCAATTTTTTCCCAAAATTCCCATTTTTCACCCCAAATCCCCACCTGGGATCGGTAAGGTCTCACTGACCCCACACCCCTGGGCATTCACAGTGACCACTGAGTGACCAATCCCAATAAAAATCCCATTTTTTACCCCAAAAATTCCATTTTTTTCCCAAAAATTCCCAATTTTTTCCCAAAATTTCAATTTTTCCCCCCAAATCCCCACCTGGGATCGGTAAGGTCTCACTGACCCCACACCCCTGGACATTCACAGTGACCACTGAGTGACCAATCCCAATAAAACCCCAATTTTTACCCCAAAAATCCCATTTTTATTGCAAAAATTCCCAAATTTTTCCCAATTTTTTCCCAAAATTCCCATTTTCCCCCCAAATTCCCACCTGGGATGGGGCAGCCTCACTGACCCCACACCCCTGGACATTCACAGTGACCACTGAGTGACCAATCCAAATAAAATCCCAATAAAAATCCCATTTTTTACCCCAAAATTTCCATTTTTTTCCCAAAAATTCCCAAATTTTTCCCCAATTTTTTCCCAAAATTCCCATTTTTCACCCCAAATCCCCACCTGGGATCGGTAAGGTCTCACTGACCGCACACCCCGGACATTCACAGTGACCACTGAGTGACCAATCCCAATAAAAATCCCATTTTTTACCCCAAAAATTCCATTTTTTTCCCAAAAATTCCCAATTTTTTCCCAAAATTCCCCTTTTCCATCCCAAATTCCCACCTGGGATCGGTAAGGTCTCACTGACCGCACACCCCTGGGCATTCACAGTGACCACTGAGTGACCAATCCCAATAAAACCCCAATTTTTACCCCAAAAATCCCATTTTTATTGCAAAAATTCCCAAATTTTTCCCAATTTTTCCCCAAAATTCCCATTTTCCCCCCAAATTCCCACCTGGGATGGGGCAGCCTCACTGACCCCACACCCCTGGACATTCACAGTGACCACTGAGTGACCAATCCAAATAAAATCCCAATAAAAATCCCATTTTTTACCCCAAAATTTCCATTTTTTTCCCAAAAATTCCCAAATTTTTCCCCAATTTTTTCCCAAAATTCCCATTTTTCACCCCAAATCCCCACCTGGGATCGGTAAGGTCTCACTGACCGCACACCCCGGACATTCACAGTGACCACTGAGTGACCAATCCCAACAAAAATCCCATTTTTTACCCCAAAAATCCCATTTTTTTACACAAAAATTCCCAAATTTTTCCCAATTTTTTCCCAAAATTCCCATTTTTCACCCCAAATTCCCACCTGGGATGGGGCAGCCTCACTGACCCCACACCCCTGGACATTCACAGTGACCACTGAGTGACCAATCCCAATAAAACCCCAATAAAATCCCATTTTTTTCCTCTAAAATTCCATTTTTTAATGCAAAAATTCCCAATTTTTTCCCCAATTTTTCCCCAAAATTCCCATTTTCACCCCAAATTCCCACCTGCGATGGGGATCCCTCACTGACCCCACACCCCTGGACATTCACAGTGACCACTGAGTGACCAATCCAAATAAAATCCCAATAAAAATCCCATTTTTTACCCCAAAATTTCCATTTTTTTCCCAAAAATTCCCAAATTTTTCCCCAATTTTTTCCCAAAATTCCCATTTTTCACCCCAAATCCCCACCTGGGATCGGTAAGGTCTCACTGACCGCACACCCCGGACATTCACAGTGACCACTGAGTGACCAATCCCAATAAAAATCCCATTTTTTACCCCAAAAATTCCATTTTTTTCCCAAAAATTCCCAATTTTTTCCCAAAATTCCCCTTTTCCATCCCAAATTCCCACCTGGGATCGGTAAGGTCTCACTGACCGCACACCCCTGGGCATTCACAGTGACCACTGAGTGACCAATCCCAATAAAACCCCAATTTTTACCCCAAAAATCCCATTTTTATTGCAAAAATTCCCAAATTTTTCCCAATTTTTCCCCAAAATTCCCATTTTTCACCCCAAATTCCCACCTGGGATGGGGCAGCCTCACTGACCCCACACCCCTGGACATTCACAGTGACCACTGAGTGACCAATCCCAATAAAACCCCAATAAAATCCCATTTTTTTCCTCTAAAATTCCATTTTTTAATGCAAAAATTCCCAATTTTTTCCCCAATTTTTCCCCAAAATTCCCATTTTCCCCCCAAATTCCCACCTGGGATGGGGCAGCCTCACTGACCCCACACCCCTGGACATTCACAGTGACCACTGAGTGACCAATCCCAATAAAACCCCAATAAAATCCCATTTTTTTCCTCTAAAATCCCATTTTTATTGCAAAAATTCCCAATTTTTTCCCCAATTTTTCCCCAAAATTCCCATTTTTCCCCCCAAATTCCCACCTGGGATGGGTAAGGTCTCACTGACCCCACACCCCTGGTCATTCACAGTGACCACTGAGTGACCAATCCAAATAAAATCCCAATAAAAATCCCATTTTTTACCCCAAAATTTCCATTTTTTTCCCAAAAATTCCCAAATTTTTCCCCAATTTTTTCCCAAAATTCCCATTTTTCACCCCAAATCCCCACCTGGGATCGGTAAGGTCTCACTGACCCCACACCCCTGGGCATTCACAGTGACCACTGAGTGACCAATCCCAATAAAAATCCCATTTTTTACCCCAAAAATTCCATTTTTTTCCCAAAAATTCCCAATTTTTTCCCAAAATTTCAATTTTTCCCCCCAAATCCCCACCTGGGATCGGTAAGGTCTCACTGACCCCACACCCCTGGACATTCACAGTGACCACTGAGTGACCAATCCCAATAAAACCCCAATTTTTACCCCAAAAATCCCATTTTTATTGCAAAAATTCCCAAATTTTTCCCAATTTTTTCCCAAAATTCCCATTTTCCCCCCAAATTCCCACCTGGGATGGGGCAGCCTCACTGACCCCACACCCCTGGACATTCACAGTGACCACTGAGTGACCAATCCCAATAAAACCCCAATAAAATCCCATTTTTTTCCTCTAAAATTCCATTTTTTAATGCAAAAATTCCCAATTTTTTCCCCAATTTTTCCCCAAAATTCCCATTTTCACCCCAAATTCCCACCTGCGATGGGGATCCCTCACTGACCCCACACCCCTGGACATTCACAGTGACCACTGAGTGACCAATCCAAATAAAATCCCAATAAAAATCCCATTTTTTACCCCAAAATTTCCATTTTTTTCCCAAAAATTCCCAAATTTTTCCCCAATTTTTTCCCAAAATTCCCATTTTTCACCCCAAATCCCCACCTGGGATCGGTAAGGTCTCACTGACCGCACACCCCGGACATTCACAGTGACCACTGAGTGACCAATCCCAATAAAAATCCCATTTTTTACCCCAAAAATTCCATTTTTTTCCCAAAAATTCCCAATTTTTTCCCAAAATTCCCCTTTTCCATCCCAAATTCCCACCTGGGATCGGTAAGGTCTCACTGACTCCACACCCCTGGGCATTCACAGTGACCACTGAGTGACCAATCCCAATAAAACCCCAATTTTTACCCCAAAAATCCCATTTTTATTGCAAAAATTCCCAAATTTTTCCCAATTTTTTCCCAAAATTCCCATTTTTCACCCCAAATTCCCACCTGGGATGGGGCAGCCTCACTGACCCCACACCCCTGGTCATTCACAGTGACCACTGAGTGACCAATCCAAATAAAATCCCAATAAAAATCCCATTTTTTACCCCAAAATTTCCATTTTTTCCCAAAAATTCCCAAATTTTTCCCCAATTTTTTCCCAAAATTCCCATTTTTCACCCCAAATCCCCACCTGGGATCGGTAAGGTCTCACTGACCCCACACCCCTGGGCATTCACAGTGACCACTGAGTGACCAATCCCAATAAAACCCCAATAAAATCCCATTTTTTTCCTCTAAAATTCCATTTTTTAATGCAAAAATTCCCAATTTTTTCCCCAATTTTTCCCCAAAATTCCCATTTTCCCCCCAAATTCCCACCTGGGATGGGGCAGCCTCACTGACCCCACACCCCTGGACATTCACAGTGACCACTGAGTGACCAATCCCAATAAAACCCCAATAAAATCCCATTTTTTTCCTCTAAAATCCCATTTTTATTGCAAAAATTCCCAATTTTTTCCCCAATTTTTCCCCAAAATTCCCATTTTTCCCCCCAAATTCCCACCTGGGATGGGGCAGCCTCACTGACCCCACACCCCTGGTCATTCACAGTGACCACTGAGTGACCAATCCAAATAAAATCCCAATAAAAATCCCATTTTTTACCCCAAAATTTCCATTTTTTTCCCAAAAATTCCCAAATTTTTCCCCAATTTTTTCCCAAAATTCCCATTTTTCACCCCAAATCCCCACCTGGGATCGGTAAGGTCTCACTGACCCCACACCCCTGGGCATTCACAGTGACCACTGAGTGACCAATCCCAATAAAAATCCCATTTTTTACCCCAAAAATTCCATTTTTTTCCCAAAAATTCCCAATTTTTTCCCAAAATTTCAATTTTTCCCCCCAAATCCCCACCTGGGATCGGTAAGGTCTCACTGACCCCACACCCCTGGACATTCACAGTGACCACTGAGTGACCAATCCCAATAAAACCCCAATTTTTACCCCAAAAATCCCATTTTTATTGCAAAAATTCCCAAATTTTTCCCAATTTTTTCCCAAAATTCCCATTTTCCCCCCAAATTCCCACCTGGGATGGGGCAGCCTCACTGACCCCACACCCCTGGACATTCACAGTGACCACTGAGTGACCAATCCAAATAAAATCCCAATAAAAATCCCATTTTTTACCCCAAAATTTCCATTTTTTTCCCAAAAATTCCCAAATTTTTCCCCAATTTTTTCCCAAAATTCCCATTTTTCACCCCAAATCCCCACCTGGGATCGGTAAGGTCTCACTGACCGCACACCCCGGACATTCACAGTGACCACTGAGTGACCAATCCCAATAAAAATCCCATTTTTTACCCCAAAAATTCCATTTTTTTCCCAAAAATTCCCAATTTTTTCCCAAAATTCCCCTTTTCCATCCCAAATTCCCACCTGGGATCGGTAAGGTCTCACTGACCGCACACCCCTGGGCATTCACAGTGACCACTGAGTGACCAATCCCAATAAAACCCCAATTTTTACCCCAAAAATCCCATTTTTATTGCAAAAATTCCCAAATTTTTCCCAATTTTTCCCCAAAATTCCCATTTTCCCCCCAAATTCCCACCTGGGATGGGGCAGCCTCACTGACCCCACACCCCTGGACATTCACAGTGACCACTGAGTGACCAATCCAAATAAAATCCCAATAAAAATCCCATTTTTTACCCCAAAATTTCCATTTTTTTCCCAAAAATTCCCAAATTTTTCCCCAATTTTTTCCCAAAATTCCCATTTTTCACCCCAAATCCCCACCTGGGATCGGTAAGGTCTCACTGACCGCACACCCCGGACATTCACAGTGACCACTGAGTGACCAATCCCAACAAAAATCCCATTTTTTACCCCAAAAATCCCATTTTTTTACACAAAAATTCCCAAATTTTTCCCAATTTTTTCCCAAAATTCCCATTTTTCACCCCAAATTCCCACCTGGGATGGGGCAGCCTCACTGACCCCACACCCCTGGACATTCACAGTGACCACTGAGTGACCAATCCCAATAAAACCCCAATAAAATCCCATTTTTTTCCTCTAAAATTCCATTTTTTAATGCAAAAATTCCCAATTTTTTCCCCAATTTTTCCCCAAAATTCCCATTTTCACCCCAAATTCCCACCTGCGATGGGGATCCCTCACTGACCCCACACCCCTGGACATTCACAGTGACCACTGAGTGACCAATCCAAATAAAATCCCAATAAAAATCCCATTTTTTACCCCAAAATTTCCATTTTTTTCCCCAAAATTCCCAAATTTTTCCCCAATTTTTTCCCAAAATTCCCATTTTTCACCCCAAATCCCCACCTGGGATCAGTAAGGTCTCACTGACCGCACACCCTGGACATTCACAGTGACCACTGAGTGACCAATCCCAACAAAAATCCCATTTTTTACCCCAAAAATCCCATTTGTTTACACAAAAATTCCCAAATTTTTCCCAATTTTTTCCCAAAATTCCCATTTTTCACCCCAAATTCCCACCTGGGATGGGGCAGCCTCACTGACCCCACACCCCTGGACATTCACAGTGACCACTGAGTGACCAATCCCAATAAAACCCCAATAAAATCCCATTTTTTTCCTCTAAAATTCCATTTTTTAATGCAAAAATTCCCAATTTTTTCCCCAATTTTTCCCCAAAATTCCCATTTTCACCCCAAATTCCCACCTGCGATGGGGATCCCTCACTGACCCCACACCCCTGGACATTCACAGTGACCACTGAGTGACCAATCCAAATAAAATCCCAATAAAAATCCCATTTTTTACCCCAAAATTTCCATTTTTTTCCCAAAAATTCCCAAATTTTTCCCCAATTTTTTCCCAAAATTCCCATTTTTCACCCCAAATCCCCACCTGGGATCAGTAAGGTCTCACTGACCGCACACCCTGGACATTCACAGTGACCACTGAGTGACCAATCCCAACAAAAATCCCATTTTTTACCCCAAAAATCCCATTTTTTTACACAAAAATTCCCAAATTTTTCCCAATTTTTTCCCAAAATTCCCATTTTTCACCCCAAATTCCCACCTGGGATGGGGCAGCCTCACTGACCCCACACCCCTGGACATTCACAGTGACCACTGAGTGACCAATCCCAATAAAACCCCAATAAAATCCCATTTTTTTCCTCTAAAATTCCATTTTTTAATGCAAAAATTCCCAATTTTTTCCCCAATTTTTCCCCAAAATTCCCATTTTCACCCCAAATTCCCACCTGCGATGGGGATCCCTCACTGACCCCACACCCCTGGACATTCACAGTGACCACTGAGTGACCAATCCAAATAAAATCCCAATAAAAATCCCATTTTTTACCCCAAAATTTCCATTTTTTTCCCAAAAATTCCCAAATTTTTCCCCAATTTTTTCCCAAAATTCCCATTTTTCACCCCAAATCCCCACCTGGGATCAGTAAGGTCTCACTGACCGCACACCCTGGACATTCACAGTGACCACTGAGTGACCAATCCAAATAAAATCCCAATAAAAATCCCATTTTTTACCCCAAAAATCCCATTTTTTTACACAAAAATTCCCAAATTTTTCCCAATTTTTTCCCAAAATTCCCATTTTTCACCCCAAATTCCCACCTGGGATGGGGCAGCCTCACTGACCCCACACCCCTGGACATTCACAGTGACCACTGAGTGACCAATCCCAATAAAACCCCAATAAAATCCCATTTTTTTCCTCTAAAATTCCATTTTTTAATGCAAAAATTCCCAATTTTTTCCCCAATTTTTCCCCAAAATTCCCATTTTCACCCCAAATTCCCACCTGCGATGGGGATCCCTCACTGACCCCACACCCCTGGACATTCACAGTGACCACTGAGTGACCAATCCAAATAAAATCCCAATAAAAATCCCATTTTTTACCCCAAAATTTCCATTTTTCACCCCAAATCCCCACCTGGGATCGGTAAGGTCTCACTGACCGCACACCCCGGACATTCACAGTGACCACTGAGTGACCAATCCCAATAAAAATCCCATTTTTTACCCCAAAAATTCCATTTTTTTCCCAAAAATTCCCAATTTTTTCCCAAAATTCCCCTTTTCCATCCCAAATCCCCACCTGGGATCAGTAAGGTCTCACTGACCGCACACCCCGGACATTCACAGTGACCACTGAGTGACCAATCCCAACAAAAATCCCATTTTTTACCCCAAAATTTCCATTTTTTACACAAAAATTCCCAAATTTTTCCCAATTTTTTCCCAAAATTCCCATTTTTCACCCCAAAATTCCCATTTTTCCCCACCTGGGAGGGTCAGTGGCTCGGTGAGGCCGCAGCCCTGCAGCCTCAGAGTGACCAGGGCCGGACACTGAGCCAGCAGTGCGGCCACAGCGCGGCCGCCCGAGCTGCCCAGGGGGTTCAGGGAGAGGTCCAGAACCTGCAGGGACTGAGAGTGACCAGAGTGACCACTGAGTGACCAATGAGTGTCCACTGAGTGACCACTGACCAATGAGTGACCCCTGAGTGACCACCGGAGCTGCCCAGGGGGTTCAGGGAGAGGTCCAGAACCTGCAGGGACTGAGAGTGACCAGAGTGACCACTGAGTGACCAATGAGTGTCCACTGAGTGACCCCTGACCACTGAGTGACCACTGACCAATGAGTGACCCCTGAGTGACCACCGGAGCTGCCCAGGGGGTTCAGGGAGAGGTCCAGAACCTGCAGGGACTGAGAGTGACCAGAGTGACCACTGAGTGACCAATGAGTGTCCACTGAGTGACCACTGACCACTGAGTGACCACTGACCAATGAGTGACCCCTGAGTGACCCTGAGTGACCCTGAGTGTCCACTGAGTGACCCCTGACCACTGAGTGACCACTGACCAATGAGTGACCCCTGAGTGACCACCGGAGCTGCCCAGGGGGTTCAGGGAGAGGTCCAGAACCTGCAGGGACTGAGAGTGACCAGAGTGACCACTGAGTGACCAATGAGTGTCCACTGAGTGACCACTGACCACTGAGTGACCACTGACCAATGAGTGACCCCTGAGTGACCCTGAGTGACCCTGAGTGTCCACTGAGTGACCCCTGACCACTGAGTGACCACTGACCAATGAGTGACCCCTGAGTGACCACCGGAGCTGCCCAGGGGGTTCAGGGAGAGGTCCAGAACCTGCAGGGACTGAGAGTGACCAGAGTGACCACTGAGTGACCAATGAGTGTCCACTGAGTGACCACTGACCACTGAGTGACCACTGACCAATGAGTGACCCCTGAGTGACCCTGAGTGTCCACTGAGTGACCACTGACCACTGAGTGACCACTGACCAATGAGTGACCCCTGAGTGACCACCGGAGCTGCCCAGGGGGTTCAGGGAGAGGTCCAGAACCTGCAGGGACTGAGAGTGACCAGAGTGACCACTGAGTGACCAATGAGTGTCCACTGAGTGACCACTGACCACTGAGTGACCACTGACCAATGAGTGACCCCTGAGTGACCCTGAGTGACCCTGAGTGTCCACTGAGTGACCCCTGACCACTGAGTGACCACTGACCAATGAGTGACCCCTGAGTGACCACCGGAGCTGCCCAGGGGGTTCAGGGAGAGGTCCAGAACCTGCAGGGACTGAGAGTGACCAGAGTGACCACTGAGTGACCAATGAGTGTCCACTGAGTGACCCCTGACCACTGAGTGACCACTGACCAATGAGTGACCCCTGAGTGACCACCGGAGCTGCCCAGGGGGTTCAGGGAGAGGTCCAGAACCTGCAGGGACTGAGAGTGACCAGAGTGACCACTGAGTGACCAATGAGTGTCCACTGAGTGACCACTGACCACTGAGTGACCACTGACCAATGAGTGACCCCTGAGTGACCCTGAGTGACCCTGAGTGTCCACTGAGTGACCCCTGACCACTGAGTGACCACTGACCAATGAGTGACCCCTGAGTGACCACCGGAGCTGCCCAGGGGGTTCAGGGAGAGGTCCAGAACCTGCAGGGACTGAGAGTGACCAGAGTGACCACTGAGTGACCAATGAGTGTCCACTGAGTGACCACTGACCACTGAGTGACCACTGACCAATGAGTGACCCCTGAGTGACCCTGAGTGACCCTGAGTGTCCACTGAGTGACCCCTGACCACTGAGTGACCACTGACCAATGAGTGACCCCTGAGTGACCACCGGAGCTGCCCAGGGGGTTCAGGGAGAGGTCCAGAACCTGCAGGGACTGAGAGTGACCAGAGTGACCACTGAGTGACCAATGAGTGTCCACTGAGTGACCACTGACCACTGAGTGACCACTGACCAATGAGTGACCCCTGAGTGACCCTGAGTGTCCACTGAGTGACCACTGACCACTGAGTGACCACTGACCAATGAGTGACCCCTGAGTGACCACCGGAGCTGCCCAGGGGGTTCAGGGAGAGGTCCAGAACCTGCAGGGACTGAGAGTGACCAGAGTGACCACTGAGTGACCAATGAGTGTCCACTGAGTGACCACTGACCACTGAGTGACCACTGACCAATGAGTGACCCCTGAGTGACCCTGAGTGACCCTGAGTGTCCACTGAGTGACCCCTGACCAATGAGTGACCCCTGAGTGACCACCGGAGCTGCCCAGGGGGTTCAGGGAGAGGTCCAGAACCTGCAGGGACTGAGAGTGACCAGAGTGACCACTGAGTGACCAATGAGTGTCCACTGAGTGACCACTGACCACTGAGTGACCACTGACCAATGAGTGACCCCTGAGTGACCCTGAGTGACCCTGAGTGTCCACTGAGTGACCCCTGACCACTGAGTGACCACTGACCAATGAGTGACCCCTGAGTGACCACCGGAGCTGCCCAGGGGGTTCAGGGAGAGGTCCAGAACCTGCAGGGACTGAGAGTGACCAGAGTGACCACTGAGTGACCAATGAGTGTCCACTGAGTGACCACTGACCACTGAGTGACCACTGACCAATGAGTGACCCCTGAGTGACCCTGAGTGACCCTGAGTGTCCACTGAGTGACCCCTGACCACTGAGTGACCACTGACCAATGAGTGACCCCTGAGTGACCACCGGAGCTGCCCAGGGGGTTCAGGGAGAGGTCCAGAACCTGCAGGGACTGAGAGTGACCAGAGTGACCACTGAGTGACCAATGAGTGTCCACTGAGTGACCACTGACCACTGAGTGACCACTGACCAATGAGTGACCCCTGAGGGACCCTGAGTGACCCTGAGTGTCCACTGAGTGACCACTGACCACTGAGTGACCACTGACCAATGAGTGACCCCTGAGTGACCACCGGAGCTGCCCAGGGGGTTCAGGGAGAGGTCCAGAACCTGCAGGGACTGAGAGTGACCAGAGTGACCACTGAGTGACCAATGAGTGTCCACTGAGTGACCACTGACCACTGAGTGACCACTGACCAATGAGTGACCCCTGAGTGACCCTGAGTGACCCTGAGTGTCCACTGAGTGACCCCTGACCACTGAGTGACCACTGACCAATGAGTGACCCCTGAGTGACCACCGGAGCTGCCCAGGGGGTTCAGGGAGAGGTCCAGAACCTGCAGGGACTGAGAGTGACCAGAGTGACCACTGAGTGACCAATGAGTGTCCACTGAGTGACCACTGACCACTGAGTGACCACTGACCAATGAGTGACCCCTGAGTGACCCTGAGTGACCCTGAGTGTCCACTGAGTGACCCCTGACCACTGAGTGACCACTGACCAATGAGTGACCCCTGAGTGACCACCGGAGCTGCCCAGGGGGTTCAGGGAGAGGTCCAGAACCTGCAGGGACTGAGAGTGACCAGAGTGACCACTGAGTGACCAATGAGTGTCCACTGAGTGACCACTGACCACTGAGTGACCACTGACCAATGAGTGACCCCTGAGTGACCCTGAGTGTCCACTGAGTGACCACTGACCACTGAGTGACCACTGACCAATGAGTGACCCCTGAGTGACCACCGGAGCTGCCCAGGGGGTTCAGGGAGAGGTCCAGAACCTGCAGGGACTGAGAGTGACCAGAGTGACCACTGAGTGACCAATGAGTGTCCACTGAGTGACCACTGACCACTGAGTGACCACTGACCAATGAGTGACCCCTGAGTGACCCTGAGTGACCCTGAGTGTCCACTGAGTGACCCCTGACCACTGAGTGACCACTGACCAATGAGTGACCCCTGAGTGACCACCGGAGCTGCCCAGGGGGTTCAGGGAGAGGTCCAGAACCTGCAGGGACTGAGAGTGACCAGAGTGACCACTGAGTGACCAATGAGTGTCCACTGAGTGACCACTGACCACTGAGTGACCACTGACCAATGAGTGACCCCTGAGTGACCCTGAGTGACCCTGAGTGTCCACTGAGTGACCCCTGACCACTGAGTGACCACTGACCAATGAGTGACCCCTGAGTGACCACCGGAGCTGCCCAGGGGGTTCAGGGAGAGGTCCAGAACCTGCAGGGACTGAGAGTGACCAGAGTGACCACTGAGTGACCAATGAGTGTCCACTGAGTGACCACTGACCACTGAGTGACCACTGACCAATGAGTGACCCCTGAGTGACCCTGAGTGACCCTGAGTGTCCACTGAGTGACCCCTGACCACTGAGTGACCACTGACCAATGAGTGACCCCTGAGTGACCACCGGAGCTGCCCAGGGGGTTCAGGGAGAGGTCCAGAACCTGCAGGGACTGAGAGTGACCAGAGTGACCACTGAGTGACCAATGAGTGTCCACTGAGTGACCACTGACCACTGAGTGACCACTGACCAATGAGTGACCCCTGAGGGACCCTGAGTGACCCTGAGTGTCCACTGAGTGACCACTGACCACTGAGTGACCACTGACCAATGAGTGACCCCTGAGTGACCACCGGAGCTGCCCAGGGGGTTCAGGGAGAGGTCCAGAACCTGCAGGGACTGAGAGTGACCAGAGTGACCACTGAGTGACCAATGAGTGTCCACTGAGTGACCACTGACCACTGAGTGACCACTGACCAATGAGTGACCACTGACCACTGAGTGACCACTGACCAATGAGTGACCCCTGAGTGACCACCGGAGCTGCCCAGGGGGTTCAGGGAGAGGTCCAGAACCTGCAGGGACTGAGAGTGACCAGAGTGACCACTGAGTGACCAATGAGTGTCCACTGAGTGACCACTGACCACTGAGTGACCACTGACCAATGAGTGACCCCTGAGTGACCCTGAGTGACCCTGAGTGTCCACTGAGTGACCCCTGACCACTGAGTGACCACTGACCAATGAGTGACCCCTGAGTGACCACCGGAGCTGCCCAGGGGGTTCAGGGAGAGGTCCAGAACCTGCAGGGACTGAGAGTGACCAGAGTGACCACTGAGTGACCAATGAGTGTCCACTGAGTGACCACTGACCACTGAGTGACCACTGACCAATGAGTGACCCCTGAGGGACCCTGAGTGACCCTGAGTGTCCACTGAGTGACCACTGACCACTGAGTGACCACTGACCAATGAGTGACCCCTGAGTGACCACCGGAGCTGCCCAGGGGGTTCAGGGAGAGGTCCAGAACCTGCAGGGACTGAGAGTGACCAGAGTGACCACTGAGTGACCAATGAGTGTCCACTGAGTGACCACTGACCACTGAGTGACCACTGACCAATGAGTGACCCCTGAGTGACCCTGAGTGTCCACTGAGTGACCACTGACCACTGAGTGACCACTGACCAATGAGTGACCCCTGAGTGACCACCGGAGCTGCCCAGGGGGTTCAGGGAGAGGTCCAGAACCTGCAGGGACTGAGAGTGACCAGAGTGACCACTGAGTGACCAATGAGTGTCCACTGAGTGACCACTGACCACTGAGTGACCACTGACCAATGAGTGACCCCTGAGTGACCCTGAGTGACCCTGAGTGTCCACTGAGTGACCACTGACCACTGAGTGACCACTGACCAATGAGTGACCCCTGAGTGACCACCGGAGCTGCCCAGGGGGTTCAGGGAGAGGTCCAGAACCTGCAGGGACTGAGAGTGACCAGAGTGACCACTGAGTGACCAATGAGTGTCCACTGAGTGACCACTGACCACTGAGTGACCACTGACCAATGAGTGACCCCTGAGTGACCACCGGAGCTGCCCAGGGGGTTCAGGGAGAGGTCCAGAACCTGCAGGGACTGAGAGTGACCAGAGTGACCACTGAGTGACCAATGAGTGTCCACTGAGTGACCACTGACCACTGAGTGACCACTGACCAATGAGTGACCACTGACCAATGAGTGACCCCTGAGTGACCACCGGAGCTGCCCAGGGGGTTCAGGGAGAGGTCCAGAACCTGCAGGGACTGAGAGTGACCAGAGTGACCACTGACCAGTGAGTGACCCTGAGTGACCCCTGAGTGACCCTGAGTGACCCCTGAGTGACCTTGAGTGACCCTGAGTGACGAATGAGTGACCCCTGAGTGACCTTGAGTGACCCCTGAGTGACCTGAGTGACCCTGAGTTACCCCTGACCAATGAGTGACCGCTGAGTGACCAATGAGTGACTCTGAGTGACCAATGAGTGACCACTGACCAGTGAGTGACCACTGAGTGATCTTGAGTGGCCACTGACCATGAGTGACCCCTGAGTGACCCCTGAGTGACCAATGAGTGACCCAGAGTGATCTCTGAGTGACCCCTGAGTGACCAATGAGTGACCACTGACACTGAGTGACCAGTGAGTGACCAGTGAGTGACCAGTGAGTGACCCTGAGTGACCAATGAGTGACCAATGAGTGACCACTGAGTGACCACTGAGTGACCAATGAGTGACCCTGAGTGACCCTGAGTGACCATGAGTGACCACTGAGTGACCACCGGAGCTGCCCAGGGGGTTCAGGGACAGATCCAGCACCTGCAGGGACTGAGAGTGACCAGAGTGACCATGAGTGACCAATGAGTGACCACTGAGTGACCATGAGTGACTGTGAGTGACCAGAGAGTGATCACTGACCAGTGAGTGACCACTGACCACTGAGTGACCAATGAGTGACCACTGACCAGTGAGTGACCAATGAGTGACCACTGAGTGACCACTGACCAATGAGTGACCCCTGAGTGACCACCGGAGCTGCCCAGGGGGTTCAGGGACAGATCCAGGACCTGCAGGGACTGAGAGTGACCAGAGTGACCAATGAGTGACCAATGAGTGACCAATGACCACTGAGTGACCACTGACCACTGAGTAACCACTGAGTGACCATGAGTGACTGTGAGTGACCAGAGAGTGATCACTGACCAGTGAGTGACCACTGACCACTGAGTGACCAATGAGTGACCACTGACCAGTGAGTGACCAATGAGTGACCACTGAGTGACCACTGACCAATGAGTGACCCCTGAGTGACCACCGGAGCTGCCCAGGGGGTTCAGGGACAGATCCAGGACCTGCAGGGACTGAGAGTGACCAGAGTGACCAGTGAGTGACCAATGAGTGACCACTGAGTGACCACTGACCATGAGTGACCACCGGAGCTGCCCAGGGGGTTCAGGGAGAGATCCAGCACCTGCAGGGACTGAGAGTGACCAGAGTGACCATGAGTGACCAATGAGTGACCACTGACCCTGAGTGACCACTGAGTGACCACTGAGTGACCAGTGAGTGACCACTGAGTGCCCCCTGAGTGACCACTGACCAACCACTGAGTGACCCTGAGTGACCCCTGACCAGTGAGTGACCCTGAGTGACCCCTGACCAATGAGTGACCCTGAGTGACCCTGGGTGACCCCTGAGTGACCCTGGGTGACCAATGAGTGACCACTGACCAATGAGTGACCAATGAGTGACCACTGACCCTGAGTGACCCCTGACCCCGAGTGACCACTGAGTGACCCTGAGTGACCAATGAGTGACCATGAGTGACCACTGAGTGACCCTGAGTGACCAATGAGTGACCATGAGTGACCCCTGAATGACCTTGAGTGGCCCTGAGTGACCCTTGAGTGACCCCTGAGTGACCCCTGAGTGACCACTAATCAGTGAGTGACCCCTGAGTGACCCTGAGTGACCAATGAGTGACCCTGAGTGACCACTGACCCTGAGTGACCCCTGAGTGACCTTGAGTGACCCCTGAGCGACCCTGAGTGACCTTGAGTGACCTTTGGATCTTCTTTGGGAGTTTTGGGGAATTTTCCTGGGATTTTTCTGGGATTTCTGTGGGGTTTAAGTTGAGATTTTTGTGCCAATTTTTGGTGATTTTTCCACGATTTTTCCGGAATTTTTAAAGATTTTCTGGGGTTTTTGTGCCACTTTTTGCTGATTTTTTTTCTGGAATTTAATGAGACTTTTTAGGGGACTTTAATGGGATTTTTTGTGACATTTGTTGAGAATTTTTTCAGATTTTTTTTAAGATTTTTGGCGTTTCTTAAGGAATTTTTCTGGGATTTTTAATGACATTTTCTGCCTTTCTGTGGGATTTTTTTAGTAATTTCCTAGGATGTTTTGGACAATTTTTTTTCTTAATTTTACGTGAAATTTTGGCCACTTTTTTGTAATTTCTTGGCTGTTTGTTAAGGGATTTTTTGGGAATTTTTTGGGAATTTTTAAAGGGATTTTTTGCATTTCTTTGGGAATTTTTTTCCAGGATTTTTGCCATTTTTGAGGGATTTTTTGTGTGTTTTTTTTTTTAATTTTGAGGAGTTTTCATGGATGTTTTAGGAACTGTTTGGGGGTTTTATGGGGATCTTTTCCTCAACGTTTTTAGGAACTTTTTGGCATTTTTTGAAGATATTCTCCTCAATTTTTTGTGGGATTTTTGCCATTTTTTAATCATTTCTTCATTGAGTTTTTATAGGATTTTATTGTTAACTTCTAGGTGGTTTTTTTTAAAATTTTCCTGACATTTTTAATGGGATTTTTCCAGGATTTTTTACATTTCTTTGGAGTTTTTCCCTGAGATTTTTGCCATTTTTAGGGGAATTTTTTTTTAATTTTTGGGGCTTATAATGGGATTTTTTAGCACCATTTTTGCGGATTTTTTGTGGGATATTTTCCTCAATTTTTTGTGGGATTTTTGCCATTTTTAAATCATTTCTTCATTGAGTTTTTATAGGATTTTATTGTTAATTTCTAGGGTATTTTTTTTTTAAATTTTCCTGACATTTTTAATAGGATTTTTCCAGGATTTTTTACATTTCTTTGGAGTTTCTATCCCACATTTTTTTGCCATTTTTAGGGGATTTTTTTTTTTAATTTTTGGGGCTTATAATGGGATTTTTTAGCTCAATTTTTGCGGACTTTTCGTGGGATATTTTCCTCAATTTTGGGGGGGATTTTTGCCATTTTTTAATCATTTCTTCATTGAGTTTTTATAGATTTTATTGTTAATTTCTACAGGTTTTATAGGATTTTATTGTTATCTTCTAGGTGTTTTTTTTTTAAATTTTCCTGACATTTTTAATGGGATTTTTCCAGGATTTTTTACATTTCTTTGGAGTTTTTCTAGAAGATTTTTGCCATTTTTAGGGGAATTCTTTTTTAATTTTTGGGGCTTAAAATGAGATTTTTTAGCTCAATTTTTGGGGATTTTTTTGAGGGATATTTTTCTCAATTTTGGGGGGGATTTTTGCCATTTTTTAATCATTTCTTCATTGAGTTTTTATAGATTTTATTGTTAATTTCTACAGGTTTTATAGGATTTTATTGTTATCTTCTAGGTGTTTTTTTTTAAATTTTCCTGACATTTTTAATGGGATTTTTCCAGGATTTTTTACATTTCTTTGGAGTTTTTCTAGAAGATTTTTGCCATTTTTAGGGGAATTCTTTTTTAATTTTTGGGGCTTAAAATGAGATTTTTTAGCTCAATTTTTGGGGATTTTTTTGAGGGATATTTTTCTCAATTTTGGGGGAGATTTTTGCCATTTTTTAATCATTTCTTCATTGAATTTTTATAGGATTTTATTGTTAATTTCTAGAGTTTTTATAGGATTTTATTGTTAATTTCCAGGTTTTTTTAAAATTTTCCTGACATTTTTAATGGGATTTTTCCAGGATTTTTTACATTTCTTTGGAATTTTTCCCTGAAATTTTTGCCATTTTTAGGGGAACTTTTTTTTTAATTTTTGGGGCTTATAATGGAATTGTTTTTCTCAATTTTTTGTGGGATTTTTGCCATTTTTTAATCATTTCTTCACTGAGTTTTTATAGGATTTTATTGTTCTTTTCTAGGGTTTTTTTTTTTAATTTTCCTGACATTTTTAATGGGATTTTTCTACGATTTTTTACATTTCTTTGGAGTTTTTCTACAAGATGTTTTGCCATTTTTAGGGGAATTTTGGGGGAATTTTTTTAAAATTTTTGGGGCTTATAATGAGATTTTTTAGCTCCATTTTTGCCGACTTTTTGTGGGATATTTTTCTCAATTTTGGGGGGATTTTTGCCATTTTTTAATCATTTCTTCATTGAGTTTTTATAGATTTTATTATTAATTTTTGGGGTTTTTACAGGACTCTATTGTTAACTTCCAGGTGGTTTTTTTTAAAATTTTCCTGACATTTTTAATGGAATTTTTACAGGATTATTTACATTTCTTTGCAGTTTTTATACCAAGATTTTTGCCATTTTTAGGGGAATTTTTGGTGGATTTTTTTTTTTAATTTTTGGGGCTTATAATGGGATTTTTTAGCTCAATTTTTGCGGGATATTTTTCTCAATTTTGGGGGGGATTTTTGCCATTTTTGAGCCCATTTTTGGGTTGATTTCAGTGGAATTTTGAGGCACTCACCTGCAGAGCGGTGCCAGGCTGGCAGAGGCTGCGGGTGCCCTGTGCCCGATGCCCACCCCGGGCAGTGCCAGCCGTGCCAGGCCGGGCAGGTGCCCAGGGCTTTTGGGGATTTTACAGGAATTTTTAGGGCTTTTTTTCTCAATTTTTTGTGGGATTTTTGCCATTTTTGTATGACTTTTCCATTGTTTTTTATAGGATTTTATTGTTCATTTCTAGGGGGGTTTTTTTAATTTTTTTAAGATTTTTAATGTCATTATTCCAGGATTTTTTACATTTCTTTGGAGTTTTTCCCTGAGATTTTTGCCATTTTTAGGGGAATTTTGGGGAAATTTTTTTTTTTTTACTTTTTGGGGCTAATAATGGGATTTTTTAGCTCAATTTTTGCGGGCTTTTTGTGGGATTTTTTCTTCAATTTTGGGGGGGATTTTTGCCATTTTTGAGCCCATTTTTGGGGGGATTTTCATGGAATTTTGAGGCACTCACCTGCAGAGCGGTGCCAGGCTGGCAGAGGCTGCGGATTCCCTCGGGGCCGATGCCCACCCCGGGCAGTGCCAGCCGTGCCAGGCCGGGCAGGTGCCCAGGGTTTGTCCCAGCTCCGCCAGCGCCCCCGGGGCCGGGCCAGGCCGGGGCAGCCGCAGCTCCCGCAGCCCCTCCTGCAGGCGCAGCGCCCGCAGCAGCGCCACCCAGTGGCCGGGAGGGAGAACGACACCGGGCGGGACCTCCAGCGCCGAGCTCCGGGACTGCAGCGCCAGCAGCTGCTGCAGCGGCGGGTGCGGGGCTGGGAGGGAAAATGGGGATTATTTGGGGAAAAATGGGAATTTTAGAGGAACTTTGGGGGTTTTATGAGGAAATTTGGGATTTGAGGGGAGAAATTTGGGGTTTTCTGGGCGAAATTTGGGATTTTTGGAAGAAAAAAGTGGACATTTTGAAGAGAAATTTAGGAAATTTGCAAGTTTTGAGGGAAGATTTGGGAGTTTTGGGGGAAAATTTGGGGATTTTAAGAAGGAACTTTGGGGTTTTCAGGGAGAAATTTGGAACTTTTTGAGGAAAAAAGTGGACATTTTGAAAACAAATTTAGGAAACTAGCAAGTTTTGGGGAAAATTTGGGGAATTTTGGGGGAAAATTTGGGGGTTTTATGAGGAAATTTGGGACTTGTGGAAGAAAAAAGTGGACATTTTGAAGAGAAATTTAGGAAATTTGCAAGTTTTGAGGGAAGATTTTGGAGTTTTGGGGGAAAATTTGGGGATTTTATGAGGAAATTTGGGGTTTTCAGGGAGAAATTTGGAACTTTTTGAGGAAAAAAGTGGACATTTTGAAAACAAATTTAGGAAACTAGCAAGTTTTGGGGAAAATTTGGGGGTTTTATGAGGAAATTTGGGACTTGTGGAAGAAAAAAGTGGACATTTTGAAGAGAAATTTAGGAAATTTGCAAGTTTTGAGGGAAGATTTTGGAGTTTTGGGGGAAAATTTGGGGATTTTATGAGGAAATTTGGGATTCTTGGGGGAAATTTGGGGTTTTCAGGGGAAAAAATTTGGACTTTGAGAGGAAAAAAGTGGGAATTTTGGGAGAAAATGTGGGGATTTTGGCCAGAAAGTTTGGATTTTAGGAGTGAATTTGGGATTTTTGAGGGGTAAATTCAGTGTGGGTTGAGCTCAGCAGCGCCCCCAGTGGCCGCGGGGCAGAACAACACCGGAGATGCTGCAGGGGGGGGCGGGGCTGGGGAGGGGAAAAATGGGGAGATTTAGGGAATTTTTGAGGGGAAAATTTGGGATTTTGGTGAGGGTTTGGGGGGAAAACTGTGAGGTTTTTGGGGGGAAAAAATCTGGGATTTTTTGACACTTCTGGGAGAAAATTTGGAGAATTTATAAGGAAATTCGGGTGGAATCTTGAGAGAAAATCCGGGGGAAAGCTGAGATTTTCAGAGGAAAACTTGGGAATTTTGGGAGGAAAACTTGGGAATTTTGGGAGGAAATTTTTGATGCTTTGGAAGGAATTTTGGGATGTTTTGGGAGGAAATGTGGGAAATTTGGGAGTGATTTGAGATAGTGAGGGGTCACTGTGGGGATTGAGCTCAGCAGCGCCCCCAGTGGCCGGAGATGCTGCAGGGGGGATGCGGGGCTGGGGAGGGGAAAAATGGGAATTATTTTGGGAAAAATGGGAATTTTGGAGGAAAATTTAGGGATTTTATGAGAAAATTTGGGATTCTTGGGGAGAAATTTGGGAGTATTTGAGGAAAAAAGTGGACATTTTGAAGACAAATTTAGGAAACTAGCAAGTTTTGGGGGAAGATTTGGGAATTTTGGGGGAAAATTTGGGGATTTTATAAGGAAATTTGGGATTCTTGGGGAGAAATTTGGGGGAAAATTTGGGGTTTTCAGGAAGAAATCTGGGATGAAAATTGGGGGTGCGGCGCTGGGGAGGGAAATTTGGGGGAAAATGGGAATTATTTTAGGAAAAAATGACAATTTTGGAGGAAAATTTGGGGATTTTATGAGGAAATTTGGGATTGGGGGGGAGAAATTTGGGATTTTCGTGGGAAATTTAAGACCTTTAAGAAGAAAAAGCAAAAAGTTTGGGGAGAAATTTGGGTTTTTTGATGAAACTTGGGACTTTTTTTCAGAAAATTTGGGGATTCTTTGCGAAAATTTGGGGATTCTGAGAGGGAGAAATTTAAGGGGAATTTTGAAAGAAAATTCGGGCATTTTGGGGAAAAACATTGGAATTTTGTGGGGAAATTTGGGGTGTTTTTGGGAATTTAGGGATTTTGCAGGGAAATTTCAGGATGCTGGCCAGAAATTTGGGATTTTTGGGGTAAATTTGGGATTTTTAAAAAATTTTTTTGAGATTTTTAAAAATATTTTTGGGGAAAAAACTGGGGAATTTGGGGAATATTTGGGATTTTGGGGGGTAAAATTAAAAAAATTTTGGTGACTTTTGGGGGGAAAAATTAGTATTTTTTGGAAGATTTTAGGGGAAAATTTGCAAGTTATTTTGCAAAATTTGGGGGGAAATTGGGATTTTTGGGGAAAAATCTGGGAATTTTTGGAGGAATTTGAGACTTTTGGGGGATATTAAGGAAAATTTGGGGGGAAATTTGGGCATTTTAGGCAACAACGTGGGGATTTGGGGGAAATCTTGTAATTTTTTGGATAAAATTTTGGGATTTTGAGGGAAATTGGGGATTTTTGGAGGGAAAAAAAAGGAATTTTTTTGGGAGGAAATTTGGGGGAAAGTTGGGATTTTTAGGGGGAATTTGAAGCCATTTTGGGGAGAACTATGGGGTGAAATTTGGGAATTTTGGGCTATTTTTACAGGGAAATTTGGGCAGAGGAAATTTGGGATTTTTGGAGAAAAAATTTGGGATTTTGGGGAGGAATTTGAGGATTTTGAGGGAAATTTTGGGGGGTTTTGGGGGCGGATTTTGGAGTGGATTTTTGGGGAGATTTGGGTGATTTTGGAAGGGATTTTGGGGAATTTTTGGGGAAATTTTGGTGGAATTTTGGGTGGATTTTGAGAATATTTGGGGGGATTTTGGGGAATTTTAGGGGAATTCTGGGGAGGATTTTGGGGAATTTTTGGGAGGATTTGAGGGAGATTTGGGGAGAAATTGGGGGAATTCAGGGACAATTTTAGGGAGACTTTGGGGGAGATTTAGAGATTTTTTTAGGGGAATTCTGGGGATATTTTTGGGATATTTTGGGGAGGATTTTGGGGAAATTTAGGGAGAAATTGAGGGAATTAAGGGACAATTTTAGGGAGAATTTTGGGGAGGATTTTGGGGAATTTTTTTGGAAATTTTGGGAAAATTTGGAGAAAACTTGGGGAGAAATTGGGGGAATTCAGGGACAATTTTAGGGAGACTTTGGGGGAGATTTAGAGATATTTTTAGGGGAATTATGGGGATATTTTTGGGTCATTTTGGGGAGGATTTTGGTGAATTTTTGGGGAAATTTTGGGAGAATTTGGAAAAGATTTGGAGAGAAATTGAGGGAATTCAGGGACAATTTTAGGGAGATTTTGGGGGGAATTTGGGGGAGATTTAGAGGTGTTTTTAGGAGAATTCTGGAGATATTTTTGGGATATTTTGGGGAGAATTTTGGGGAATTTTTTTTTGAATTTTTGCAAGAATTTCGGGGAGAATTTGGGGAGAAATTGAGGGAATTAAGGGACAATTTTAGGGGGAATTTGGGGGAGATTTAGAGATATTTTTAGGGGAGTTCTGGGGATATTTTTGGGATATTTTGGGGAGGATTTTGGGGAATTTTAGGGGAATTTTGGTGGAATTTTGGGTGGATTTTGAGGATATTTGGGGGGATTTTTTGGGGGATTTTGGGGGGGATTCACGGGAATTTTTGGGTGGATTTTGAGGAGGATTTTGGGGAATTTTAGGGGAATTTTGGTGGAATTTCGGGGGAATTTTGAGGATATTTGGGGGGATTTTTGGGGGGATTTTGGGGAGGATTTTGGGGAAATTTAGGGTAATTTTGGGGCTCACTCAGGCCCAGGCTGGCGCAGATTCTCTGGTAGCGCTCCGGGAGCGGCGGCAAATCCCAGCCCTGGATCTCTGCCTGCACCTGCAAATATCCCAAAATAATCCCAAAAAATCAGCCAAAATACTCCCAAAAAATCAGCAAAAAATATACCCAAAAATTAAAATAAATATCCCCCGAATCAACCGAAATATTCCTAAAAAATGAGAAAAATATTCCCTAAAAACGAGTCAAATCATCCCAAAAAAGCAACCAAAATATTCTCCAAAAAGCAGCCAAAATGTTTCTTAAAAATGAGAAAAAAATCCCCAAAAAGCAACAAAATATTCCCTAAAGTACCAGTAAAATATTTCCAAAAACCAACCAAAATATTCCTAAGAAAGAAGAAAAATATTCCCTAAAAATCAGCCAAATCATCCCAAAAAAGCAACCAAAGTGTTCCTTAAAAATGAGAAAAAAAAAATCCCCAAAATATTTTTTTTTGGAGTAAAAATACTCCGAAATATCAGAGAAATACTCCCCAAACTACAGCCCAAATATTCCTAAAAAATGAGAAAAATATTCCCGAAAATCAGCCCAAATATTCACCAATATAGGCTTTATATTCCCCAAAAATCACATAAAATATTCCTAAAAAAACCCAAAACACTCCCAGAAATAATCCAAAATATTGCCAAAAATCAGCCCAAATATTCACAATATAGGCTTTATATTCCCCAAAAAATCACCTAAAATATTCCTAAAAAAACCCAAAACATTCCCAGCAATAATCCAAAATATTCCCAAAGAACGAGGAAAATATTCCCAGAAAAAAAGAAAAAAAAAGCAACAAACCAAACAAACAAACAAACAAACAAACCGACCAAAAAAACTCCAAAAAATCCTGGAGAGAAACAAAAAAATTCCCTAAAAAATTCCCCCAAAATTCCCAAATTTTCCCCCCAAAAATATCCCCCAAAATTCCCTAAAAATCCCCCAAAATTTCCAAAAAGTGCTCCAAAAATTTCCCAAAAAATTCCCCAATTTCCCCCCCAAAAAATCCCCCAAAATTTCCTAAAAGTGCCCCAAATTACCCCAAAAATCTCGAAAAATTTCTAAAAAAATTCCCCAAAATTTCCCAACAAATCCCCCAAAATTACCCCAAAAATTCCCAAAATCATTCCCCAAAAATCCCCCCAAAATTCCCAAACTTTCCCCCAAATTTCCCCCCCCAAAATTTCCCAAAAAAACCCCAAAATTCCAAAATTTCCCCCAAATTCCCAAATTTTCCACAACAATTCCCCAAAATTCCCAAACATTTTCCAAAAAATCCGCAAAATTCCAAAATTTTCCCCCAAGTTTTCCCCCAAATTTCCAAAAATTCCCCCCAAATATTCTCCCCAAAATTCCCAAAGATCCCCCAAAAACATCTCCAAAGTTCCAAAATTTTCCCCCAAAAAATCCGCCAAGTTTCCCCCAAAAAATCCCGAAAATTATCCCCCAAAATCCATTAAAATTCCCCCAAAAATCCCCAAAATTTCCAAAAACATTCCCCAAAAATATCCCCACAATTCCCAAGTTTTCCACAGAGAATCCCCAAAATTACCCCAAAAATCCCCCAAAATATCCCCCAAAATTTCCAAAAAGTGCCCCAAAATTACTCCAAAAATCCCCAAATATTTCCCCCAATTCTCCAAAAATTCCCCCAAAATTCCCCCAAAAAACCCCAAAAATATTCCCTAAAAATCCCCCAAAATTTTCAAAAAATGCCCCAAAATTACCCCAAAAATCCCAAAAAAATTCCCCAAAATTCCCAAATTTTCCACCCAAAATTCCCCAAAATTATCCCCCAAAATCCCAAAAAATTCCCCAAAAATTCCCAAACTTTTCAGAAAAAATCCCCAAAAATCCCCAAAGTTTCCACAAAAAATCCCCAAAATTATCCCAAAAATTTCCCAAAAAATTTCCCAAAATTCCCAAACTTTCCCCCAAAAGTATCCCCAAAATTTCCCAAAAATTCCCCCAAAATTTCCAAAAAGTGCCCCAAAATTACCTCAAAAATTCCCAAAAAATTCCCCAAAATTTCCCCTAAAATCTCCCAAAATTTCCCAAAAAAATCCCCCCAAATTTCCAAAAAGTGGCCCAAAATTTTCCCAAAAAATTCCTCAACATTTCCAAAAAGTGCCCCAAAATTACCTCAAAAATTCCCAAAAAATTCCCCAAAATTTCTCAAAAACTCCCAAACTTTCCCCCAAAAATATCCCCCCAAAATTACCCAAAAATCCCCCCAAAAATTTCCCAAAAGTTTCCCAAAAACTCCAATATTTCCAAAAAGCTCCCCAAAATTTCCAAAATTTCCCCCCAATTTTCCCCAAAATTATCCCCCAAAATTATCCCCCCAAAAATCCCAAATTTTCTACAAAATATCTCCAAAATTACCCCAAAAATCCCCCAAAATTTCCCCCAAATGTATCCCCCAAAATCCCAAAAAATTCCCCAAAAATTCCCAAATTTTTCAGAAAAAATCGCCAAAAATCCCCCAAAAATCCCCAAGTTTCCACAAAAAATCCCCAAAATTACCCCAAAAATTTTCCAAAAAATTTCCCAAAATTCCCAAACTTTCCCCCAAAAGTATCCCCAAAATTTCCCAAAAATTCCCCCAAAATTTCCAAAAAATTCCCCAAAATTTCCCCTAAAATCCCCCAAAATTTCCCAAAAATTTCCCAAAAAAATCCCCCCAAATTCCCAAAAAGTGCCCCAAAATTTTCCAAAAAATTCCTCAAAATTTCAAAAAAGTGCCACAAAATTACCTCAAAAATTCCCCAAAAATTCCCAAATTTTCCCCAAGAATATCCAAAAATACTTCCCAAAAATCCCCCCAAAATTCCCAAACTTTCTACAAAGAGCCTCCAAAATTACCCCAAAAATCCCCAAAAATTTTCCAAAATTTCCCCCCAAAATTATCCCTCAAAATCCCAAAAAATTCCCAAATTTTCAAAAAAAATCCCCAAAATTCCCTCAAAAATGCCCCCAAAATTCCTGAACTTTCCACAAAAAATCCCCAAAATTACTCCCAAAAATCCCAGAAATTATCCAAAAAATTTCCCAAAATTTCCCCTAAAATTCCCCTAAAATTTCCAAAAAGTACCCCAAAATTACTGCAAAAAATTCCCCAAAATTCCCATATTCTCCCCCCAAAAAACCCCAAAAATATTCCCTAAAAATCCCCCAAAATTTTCAAAAAATACCCAAAATTACCCCAAAAATCCCCCAAAAATTCCCAAAAAATTCCCCAAAGTTCCCAAATTTCCCCAACTT
Source organism: Zonotrichia albicollis (assembly GCF_047830755.1). Classification (NCBI taxonomy): domain Eukaryota; kingdom Metazoa; phylum Chordata; class Aves; order Passeriformes; family Passerellidae; genus Zonotrichia; species Zonotrichia albicollis. Next base: position 547,517 of record NW_027428460.1, on the reverse strand, counting down.
TCCTAAAATCCCCAAAAATATCCCCCAAAATTTCCCCAAAAATTTCCAAAAACATTCCCCAAAAATCCCCCCAAAAATCCCAAACTTTCCACAGAAAATCTCCAAAATTCCCCTAAAAATCCCCCAAAATTTTCCAAAATTTCCCCCCAAATTTTCCCCCAAAATTCTCCAAAATTATCCCCCAAACTCCCAAATTCTTCAGAAAAAATCCCAAAAAATCCCCCCAAAATCCCCAACTTTCCACAAAAAATCCCCAAAGTCACCCCAAAAATTACCCCAAAAATTGCCCAAAATTCCCAAATTTTCGCCCAAATTCCGGAATTTTCTGTCGGCACCGTGTCTCCGTTGCTGTGCTGGGGCTGGAGCAGCGCCCCCGCTCAGGGAAGGTTCCGGAACTGCGGGCAAAGCGCTCGCAGGCCCGAGCGCGCAGCCACGCCATGCTGTGGGAGGGACTGAAATAAAGGGAATTTTGGGGCAATTTTGGGGAATTTTATGGCATTTCTTGGGACTTTTTTCTGAATTTTTTGTGGGTTTTTGGAGGATTTTTATAGGAAATTTTATGGGATTTATAGGGAATTTTGGCGGATTTTTTTAAGAATTTTTGGCGATTGTTGACAGAGTTTTTTAGGATTTTTATCTGGGTTTTTTGGGTTTTTTTGAGAAATTTTGGGATTTTGTTTGTGAAATTTTGGGCATTTTATGGGAGTTTCTGAGATTTTTTTGTGAATTTTGTAAAGATTTTTCTAGATATTTTTCCGGTTTTTTTCGTGATTTTTTCCAGATTTTTTACTGATTTTTTTTTTTTGTAATTTTGGAGGATTTTTTAATGGATATTTAGGCAATTTTAGGAGATTTTTTTCAGATTTTTTGTGCCAGTGTTTTGTATTTTCTAGGAAATTTTTGTGGATTTTTTACATCTATCTTGAAATTTTTTTAGGAAATCTTATGGGATTTATAGGTCATTTTAGGCGATTTTTTTTGAGAATTTTTGGCGATCTTTTAGAGAATTTTTTAGGATTTTTATCTGGCTTTTTGGGGATTTTTGGGGGATTTTTTAAGAAATTTTATGGGATTTTTAGGTAATTTTTGGCGATTTTTTTTTCAGAATTTTCAGGGATTTTTTTCAGAATTTTTGGCGATTTTTTACAGAATTTTTTAGGATTTTTATCTGGTTTTTTGGGATTTTTTAGAAAAATTTTGGGATTTTATTTGTGAAATTTTGGGGCAGTTTGGGGCCAGCAGAGCCCCCACTCAGGGAAGGTTCCGGAATTCCGGGAAAAGCGCTCGGAGGAAAAGTGTGAGCAAGGCTGGAAAATAAATGGAATTTTCGGTGAATTTTGGGGCATTTTATGGCATTTTTTGGGATTTTTTGTTCTGAATTTTTAAAGCATTTTTTGGGGGATTTTTTAAGGAAATGTTATGGGATTTACAGGGAGTTTCTGGGGCTTTTTTAGGAAATTATTTTCTGATTTTTTGCTGGATTTTTCGTGAATTTTAGGGGAACTACTAGGAATTTTAGGAAGAATTTTTGAAATTTTTTTGTGGCTTCTGGGACTTTTTAAGGAAATTATTTTCTGATTTTCGGGTGGATTTTTGGTTATTTTGGGGGAATTTTTGTAAATATTTTGCAGCTTTTGGGGCTTTTTTAGGAAATTATTTTCTGATTTTTTGCTGGATTTTTGGTGAATTCTATGGGAATTTTTGGGAACTTTTTAGAATTTTTAGGGGAATTTTCAGGGATTTTGGGGGGAAGTTTTAAGAGTTTTTTGTGGTTTTTTTAGAGTTTTTTTCTCCTTTAAAGGATTTTTTTTAGAATTTCGGGAAGATTTTTGGGGAATTTTTTGGAGATTTTTCATGGAATTTTTGGGGTAAAATTTGGGAATGCTCATCCTGGATTCTAGAAGAAATTCCCCAAAAGTTCCAGAATTTTTCAGATTTTTGGGAATTTTATGTAAATTGTTCAGGATTTTTACTGAGTTTTTAGGGAATTTTTAAGAGATTTTTTTAGGAATTTTTGAAAACTTTTTAATGGATTTTGGGGCTTTTTTAGGAAATTATTATCTGATTTTTTGGGGAATTTTAGGGAAATTTGTAGGGATTTTAAGGGGAATTTTTGAGAATTTTTTTGTGGATTTTGGGGCTTTTTTAGGAAATTATTTTCTGATTTTTTGCTGAAATTTTTGTGAATTTTAGGGAAATTTTTTAGGATTTTTTTGGGAATTTTTTGAGACTTTTTAATGGATTTTGGGGCTTTTTTAGGAAATGATTTTCTGATTTTTTGCTGGATTTTTTGTAAATTTTAGGGGAATTTTTGGGGATTTTGGGGAAAATTTTTAAGAATTTTTTTTGTGGGATTTTTTTGAGAATTTTTTTCTTCTTTAAACGATATTTTTTTTTAATTTTGGGGAATTTTTTGGAGTTTTTTCCGGGAATTTTTGGGGTAAAATTTGGGAATTCTCACCTTGGCACCACCAGGATGAGGAAAAGCTCGTCCTGGATTTGGATCCGGATCCTCAGGGTCAAAATTTGATTCCCGGAAGGTTCCGAAACTTCCGAAGAATTCCCAGAAAATTCTGAATTTTCCGCAGAATTCCCAGAAATTTCCGCAGAATTCCCAGAAAATTCTGGAATTTCAGCAGAATTCGATCCAACCCCAGAAAATTCTGGAATTTCAGCAGAATTCGATCCAACTTTGGGCCCAGAATTCCCCAAATCCTCCAAATTTCGGGAATTTTTGCCTTTGGGAATTTTGGGTTCCCGAATTTCTCGAAATTCCCGAAAATTCCTTCGAGGTTTTTTCCGGGATGGTCCCAAATCATCCTCGAGCCAATCCTCCTGCTCCAGGAATTCCTCCTCAGGAATCAGGGCTGGTTTGGCATTTTGGGGCAAAAAATTGGAATTTTCGGGTGAAAAATTGGAATTTTGGGGCAAAAAATTGGAATTTTTAGGCAAAAAATTTGAATTTTCGGGGAAAAAATTGGAATTTTTGGGTGAAATATTTGAATTTTCTGCTGGAATTTTGGGATTTTCTGTGCTGGGTTTTTCCAAATTTTGGGTTTTTTGGGCGTTTTTGGTGTCTGGGATTCGTTGGCGTTTCCGGCTGGGGCTGGAATTGGGAATTTGGGGTTGCTCAGGATCCTCTGGAGGGGCTGGAAAAGGAAAAAAATTTGGATTAGAAGGGGAAAATTGGGGGGATTTGAGGGAATTTGGGGTTGGGGGAAATTCCCAAAAAAATGGGAAAAAAATTGGGAAAAATTGGGGAAAAAAAGTCAAAAAAGGCTGAAAAATCTGAAAAAAAAGCTGAAATTTTTTAAAATGATTTAAAAAATACAAAGAAAAAATTTTAAAAAAAAATCTTTTTACAATGAGGAAGAAATTAGAGAATGCAATGAAAAATTTAAAAATAATTTTTAAAATGATTGCAAATTAATACGAAAATAAAATGTTGAAAATCAAAAAATGAAAAATCAGGAAAAAAATCCTTTAAGATGGAAAAAATCCTTCTAAAATGCTGAGAAATCCTAAAATAATTCCCCCCAACAAACCTCAAAAAAAGACAAAAAAAAAATCAGAAAAAATTTAAAAGTACTAAAAAAAAATCCAAAAAATCGCAAAAAACTTGCAACAAGCCTCAAAAATTTGTTTTTAAAAATAAAAATAATTCTAAATATGTTTTAAAAGAGAAAAAACATCTTTGAAAAATCTTTTTAAAATCCTCAAAAAAAAAAAACTAAATAAAAAAACCTGAAGAATAATTTAAAAAACTAAAAAATCCCTCAAAAATTTCAGAGAAAATTCTGAAAAATTGCCTGAAAAAATTCAGGAAAAAAACGCAAAAAAATCCATTTAAAAATCTGGAAAAATTTTTCTTTAAAAATCTGGGAAAAATTTAAAAGAAAATTCAGAAAATATTTGGGAAAATGAGGGGAAAAAACCCTAAAAATAATGAAAAATCCCTAAAAAAATGTGAAAAATTTGGAAAAAATGCTTAAAAATAATTACAAAAAAATCCTAAAAATTTCACAAGAAATCCTAAAAAGTTCAGGAAAACAAATTTTAACAAAAAGACCAAAAAAATCAGAAAAAGCTCAGAAAAAAAAATTTTAAAATACCACAAAATAGAATAACAAAAACGGAATAAATATCCCAAAATAATCTCAATAGTGAAAAATAAAATTTAAAAGCTATTTTTAAAATCTAGAAAAAATATTCAAAAAATTGGAAAAAAATATTGAAAAAATATAAAAATAAAAAACTGAAAAAAATCCCCAAAAATTCCCAATAAATTCCTGATAAATTCCCAATGAAATCCGAATAAATTCTTAATAAAATTCCCATTTTTTACCTTTTTCCAGGAGCATTTTGAGGGTTTCCTGGGCGCTCTCCCAGGTTTCTGAATCCAGTTCAGGGCCAAAAAATTCCCCCAAAATGCCCTAAAAAAATCTGAATAAAATCCAGGAAAAATTTCCCCCAAAATCCTTTAAAAAAATCTGGAAAAATCCCAAAATTATGGGGAAAAAAAATCTAAAAAATCTGAAAAAAAATCTTGAAAATGAGAAGGAAAATCCTAAAAATTATGAAAAATATTTTGAAAAATAATGAAAAATTTGGGAAAAAAATCCTAAAAAATAATTATAAAAAAATCCTACAATTAAAAAAAAATCTAAAGTTCAAAAAAAGTCTAAAAAATTCAGGAAAAAAATGCCAAAAAATGACCAAAAAAAATCTGAAAACAATTTAGAAAAATATCCAAAATAATTCCAAAAAATATCAGAAAGAAGGGGAATAAATATCCCGAAATAATCTCGATAAAAAGCAAAAATACCATTGAAAAATCATTTAAAAATCTAGAAAAAATATTGAAAAAATAGGAAAAAAAAAATGCAAAAAAACCCTGAAAAAATCCCAATAAATTCCTGATAAATTCCTGAATAATTCCCAATAAAATCCGAATAAATTCTCAATAAAATTCCCTTTTTTTACCTTTTTCCAGGAGCATTTTGAGGGTTTCCTGGGCGCTGTCCCAGGTTTCTGAATCCAATTCTGGCCCAAAATTCTGCAGCCACTCCTGCAGAGTCTGCAGGGGGGTCTGGCCCTGAAAAAGAAAAAAAAATACAGAAAATTTAGAATAAAATGGCAAAAAAAGGAAGAAAAAAATGGGAAAAAAGAAGAATTTAAATGGTAAAGTATTGATTAAAAAAGTGCCAAAAACTATGGGGAAAAAATCCTGAAAAATTGGATTAAAATTCAGAAAAATCAGATGAAAATCAGACAAAATCCGAAGGAGAAAAAATCCTAAAAATTGTTTCAAAATGAGAAGAAATGCTAAAAAAAATCAGAAAAAATTAAATCACAAAAATCCTAAAAAGATTTTTTTAAACACTAAAAAATTACGAAAAATAAAATCAGGAAAATTTAAAAAAAAACATCCTACACAAAAATCAGATTAAAATCCCCCCAAAATTGGGGGAAAAAATCTTGAAAAAAATCAGAATAAAATCCCTAAAAATCAGGAAAAATAGTAAAAAAAAATCCAATAAAAATGCCCGAAAAGTCAGGAAAAAAAATCTAAAAAAATACAATTGAAATTTCAAAAAATTCGGGAAAAGAAATCTGAAAAAATACAATAAAAATCCCCAAAAATTCAGGAAAAATGAAAAAAAAAAAAAAAAAGGAAAAGTTCAGAAAAAAAACGGAAAAAAATTGCCAAAAAATCAGAGAAAAGTTCTAAAAAATCCTAAAAAATCCCCAAAAAAGCAGAAGAAAATTTGAAAGAATCTTAAAAAAAAAGAAAAAATTGCTTAAAAATCAGAAAAAAATCTTAAAAACATGGAAAAATAAAAAGAAATCTAAAAAACCATTTTTAAATGCTAAAATATTGATTTAAAAACTGTGATAAAATCAGGAAAAAATCCTTAAAAAAAAGCCCCAAAAGTGAGGAAATATTGCAAAAAATCCAGAAAAAATCAGGAAAAAAATCAGAAAAAAGTGCTAAAAAAATCAGAAAAAAAAATCCTAAAAAAGAAAAAAAAAATCCGAAAAAAGCACAAAAATTACCCAAAAATTTAGAAACAAATGCTTTAGAAATCATTAAAAATTAAAAAAAAAATCTGAAAAAAATTCCTAAAAAAATCCCCAAAAATATTTTAAAAAATTCTTGAAAATTTAGAAGAAAATTTGTTAAAATAATCCCCAAAACTCATAAATCACGAAAGATTCGACCCAAAAAATCGTCAAGAAATCAGGAAGAAACCTGTTAAAAAATTGGAAAAAAGGTCCTGAAATATAAAAAAAAAGTCAGAGGAAAATGTTAAAAAAACCTGAATAAATCAGAAAAAAAAAGCTAAAAATTCAGAAAAAAAAATTCAATAAAATCCGGGAAAATTTAGAAAAAATCAGAAAAAAAAAATTGAAAAAAATCAGAACAAAAGTCAGAACAAAAACTAGAAAAAGTCAGAACAAAAACTAGAAAAAAACCCAAGAAAAATGCAAAAAATTCAGAGAAATATCCGAAAATTCAGAGAAATATCCGGGAAACAGCAAAAAAAAAAAATCTGAAAAAATCCTTTAAAAACCTAAAGGAATTCAGAAAAAAAATCAAAAATTTAAGAAAAACTCTGAAAAATATCTGGAAAAATCAGAAAAAATATCAGAAAAAATTGCAAAAAATTCAGAGAAACATCCAGGAAACAGCAAAAAAAATCTGAAAAAATCCTTAAAAAATTTGAAGAAATTCAGAAAAAAAAAGTAAAAAATTTAAGAAAAAGTCTGGAAAATATCTGGAAAAAATCAGAAAAAAATCAGAAAAAAATGCAAATAAAAGTCTTTGAAAATCTCCAAAAAAATGACAAAGACTGTTAAAACATCAGAAAAAAATCTGAAAAAATTGCTAAAAATCAGAAAAAAAATCTGAGAAAATTGCTAAAAATTCAGAAAAAACCCTGAAAAAATAGCTCAAAATGCAGAAAAAAGTCTGAAAAAATAGCTAAAAAATCAGAAAAAAAAAATCTGAAAAAGTTGCTAAAAATTCAGAAAAAAAATCTGAAAAAATAGCTAAAAAATCAGAAAAAAAATCTGACAAAATAGCTAAAAAATCTGAAAAAAATCTGAAAAAATAGCTAAAAATTCAGAAAAAAAATCTGAAAAAATAACTAAAAATTCAGAAAAAAAATCTGAAAAAATTCTTAAAAATTCAGAAAAAAATCTGAAAAAATAGCTAAAAATTCAGAAAAAAATCTGAAAAAATAGCTAAAAGTTCAGAAAAAAATCTGAAAAAATTGCTAAAAATTCAGAAAAAAAAATCTGGAAAAAATAGCTAAAAATTCAGGAAAAAAAAATGAAAAAATTGCTAAAAATTCAGAAAAAAACATGAAAAAATATCTAAAATTCAGAAAAAATCTGAAAAAATTCTTAAAAATTCAGAAAAAAAATCTGGAAAAATAGCTAAAAAATCAGGAAAAAATCTGAAAAAATAGCTAAAAATCAGGAAAAAAATCTGGAAAAATAGCTAAAAAATCAGGAAAAAATCTGAAAAAATAACTAAAAATTCAGAAAAAAAATCTGAAAAAAATAGCTAAAAATTCAGGAAAAAAATCTGAAAAAATAACTAAAAATTCAGAAAAAAAATCTGAAAAAAATAGCTAAAAATTCAGGAAAAAAATATGAAAAAATTGCTAAAAATTCAGAAAAAAAATCTTGAAAAAATAGCTAAAAATTCAGGAAAAAAAAATGAAAAAATTGCTAGAAATTCAGAAAAAAACATGAAAAAATATCTAAAATTCAGAAAAAAATCTGAAAAATTCTTAAAAATTCAGAAAAAAAATCTGGAAAAATAGCTAAAAAATCAGGAAAAAATCTGAAAAAATAGCTAAAAATCAGGAAAAAAATCTGGAAAAATAGCTAAAAAATCAGGAAAAAATCTGAAAAAATTGCTAAAAATTCAGAAAAAAAATCTGAAAAAATAACTAAAAATTCAGGAAAAAAATCTGAAAAAAATAGCTAAAAATTCAGAAAAAAAATCTGAAAAAAATAGCTAAAAATTCAGGAAAAAAATATGAAAAAATTGCTAAAAATTCAGAATAAAACATGAAAAAATATCTAAAATTCAGAAAAAAATCTGAAAAAATTCTTAAAAATTCAGAAAAAAAATCTGGAAAAATAGCTAAAAAATCAGGAAAAAATCTGAAAAAATTGCTAAAAATTCAGAAAAAAAATCTGAAAAAATAGCTAAAAATTCAGAAAAAAAATCTGAAAAAATAACTAAAAATTCAGAAAAAAAATCTGAAAAAAATAGCTAAAAATTCAGGAAAAAAATCTGAAAAAATAACTAAAAATTCAGAAAAAAAATCTGAAAAAAATAGCTAAAAATTCAGGAAAAAAATCTGGAAAAATAACTAAAAATTCAGAAAAAAAATCTGAAAAAAATAGCTAAAAATTCAGGAAAAAAATCTGAAAAAATAACTAAAAATTCAGAAAAAAAATCTGAAAAAAATAGCTAAAAATTCAGGAAAAAAATATGAAAAAATTGCTAAAAATTCAGAATAAAACATGAAAAAATATCTAAAATTCAGAAAAAAATCTGAAAAAATTCTTAAAAATTCAGAAAAAAAATCTGGAAAAATAGCTAAAAAATCAGGAAAAAATCTGAAAAAATTGCTAAAAATTCAGAAAAAAAATCTGAAAAAATTGCTAAAAATTCAGAAAAAAAATCTGAAAAAATAACTAAAAATTCAGAAAAAAAATCTGAAAAAATAGCTAAAAATTCAGGAAAAAAAAATGAAAAAATTGCTAAAAATTCAGAATAAAACATGAAAAAATATCTAAAATTCAGAAAAAAATCTGAAAAAATTCTTAAAAATTCAGAAAAAAAATCTGGAAAAATAGCTAAAAAATCAGGAAAAAATCTGAAAAAATAGCTAAAAATTCAGAAAAAAAATCTGAAAAAATAACTAAAAATTCAGAAAAAAAATCTGAAAAAATAGCTAAAAATTCAGGAAAAAAAATGAAAAAATTGCTAAAAATTCAGAATAAAACATGAAAAAATATCTAAAATTCAGAAAAAAATCTGAAAAAATTCTTAAAAATTCAGAAAAAAATCTGGAAAAATAGCTAAAAAATCAGGAAAAAATCTGAAAAAATAGCTAAAAATTCAGAAAAAAAATCTGAAAAAATAACTAAAAATTCAGAAAAAAAATCTGAAAAAATAACTAAAAATTCAGAAAAAAAATCTGAAAAAATAGCTAAAAATTCAGGAAAAAAAATGAAAAAATTGCTAAAAATTCAGAAAAAAACATGAAAAAATATCTAAAATTCAGAAAAAAATCTGAAAAAATTCTTAAAAATTCAGAAAAAAAATCTGGAAAAATAGCTAAAAATCAGGAAAAAATCTGAAAAAATTGCTAAAAATTCAGAAAAAAAATCTGAAAAAATAACTAAAAATTCAGAAAAAAAATCTGAAAAAAATAGCTAAAAATTCAGGAAAAAAATATGAAAAAATAGCTAAAAATTCAGAAAAAAAATCTGAAAAAATAGCTAAAAATTCAGGAAAAAATATGAAAAAATTGCTAAAAATTCAGAATAAAACATGAAAAAATATCTAAAATTCAGAAAAAAATCTGAAAAAATTCTTAAAAATTCAGAAAAAAAATCTGGAAAAATAGCTAAAAATCAGGAAAAAATCTGAAAAAATTGCTAAAAATTCAGAAAAAAAATCTGAAAAAATAACTAAAAATTCAGAAAAAAAATCTGAAAAAAATAGCTAAAAATTCAGGAAAAAAATATGAAAAAATAGCTAAAAAATCAGAAAAAAAAATCTGAAAAAATTGCTAAAAATTCAGAAAAAAAAAATCTGAAAAAATAGCTAAAAATACGGAAAAAATTAGGGAAAGAGTCCTGAACTAATCCCAAAGAATTCCCGGTATCCCAGTGAATTTTGGGGTTTTTCTCTCACCCGGGCGTTCCTGGGGCTCAGTTTGGCCCCGCTCTGGATCAGCAGCTGCGCCACCGGAAAGCGTCCCGAGGCCAGGGCGTCGTGCAGGGGGGTGATCCCCTCACAGCCGGGGCCCCCGGGGTCATCCAGGGCGGCGCCGTGGGACAGCAGCAACCGCACGATCTCTGGGGAGAGAGAGGGAAAATCCTAAATGTGATCCTGATCCTGAATGGGATCCTGATCCTAAATGGGATCCTGATCCCCTCACAGCCGGGACTCCCGGGGTCATCAATGGAGGCTCTGTGGGACAGCAGCAACCGCACCAGCTCTGGGGAGGGAGAGAAAATCCTAAATGTGACCCTGATCCTAAATGTGACCCTGATCCTAAATGGGATCCTGATCCTAAATGGGATCCTAATTCCATTGCTGATCCCAATCCTGATCCCATTCCTGACCCCATTCCTGATCCCAATGCTGATCCCCTCACAGCCCGGACCCCCGGGGTCGTCAATGGCGGCTCCGTGGGACAGCAGCAACCGAACCAGCTCTGGGGAGGGAGAGAAAATCCTAAATGTGATCCTAAATGGGATCCCAATACTGATCCTAAATGTGATCCTGATCCTAAACCTGATCCTGATCCTGATCCCAATCCTGACCCCGTCACAGCCGGGGCCACCAGGGTCGTCCAGGGCGGCTCCATGGGACAGCAGCAAAAGCACGATCTCTGGGGAGGGAGAGAAATCCTAAATATGATCCTGATCCTGATCCTAAATGGGATCCTGATCCTGATCCTAAACGGGATTCTGATTGCATTCCTGAATGTGATCCTGATCCTAAACGGGATCCTGATCCTGACCCTGTCACAGCCGGGACCGCCGGGGTCATCCAGGGCGGCTCCGTGGGACAGCAGCAACCACACAATTTCTGGAGAGCTAAGTCCTAAATGTGGTCCTAATTCTGATCCTAAATGTGATCCTGGTCCTAAACGGGATCCTGATCCTGATCCTAAATGTGATCCCATTGCTGATCCCATTCCTGACCCCGTCACAGCCGGGGCCGCCAGGGTCATCAATGGCCACCCCGTGGGACAGCAGCAAAAGCACGATCTCTGGGGAGAGAGAGAAATCCTAAATGTGATCCTGATCCTGATCCTAAATGGGATCCTGATCCTAAATGGGATCCTAATCCTGATCCTAAATGTGATCCTAATTCCATTGCTGATCCCATTGCTGATCCCAATCCTGACCCCGTCACAGCCGGGGCCGCCACGGTCATCTATGGCAGCTCCGTGGGACAGCAGAAAACGAATGATCTCTGGGGATGGAGAGAAAAATCCTAAATGGGATCCTGATCCTAAATGGGATCCCGATCCTGATCCTAAATGGGATCCTGATCCTAAATGGGATCCTGATCCCAATCCTGACCCCGTCACAGCCGGGGCCGCCGGGGTCGTCCAGGGCGGCTCTGTGGGACAGCAGCAACCGCACGATCTCTGGGGAGGGAAAATCCCATTGCTAATCCTAAATGTGATCCTAAAAGTGATCCTGATCCCAATCTCCTTGCTGATCCCACTCCTGATCCCAATCCCAATCTTATCCTGACCCCGCTCCAGCAGCAGCCGCACAATCTCTGGGGAAGGGAAAAATTCCTGATCCCAATCCTGACCCTGGCCCTGATCCCACTGCTGATCCCAATCCCCATCCTGATCCTGATCCCAATCCCGATCCCGATCCTGACCCCAATCCTGATCCCAATCCTGATCCTAATCCCAACCCCACTGCTGATGCCGTTCCCAATCCCGATCCCATTTCTGATCCTGATCCCAATCCCATTCCCAGTCCTGATGCCACTCGCGATCCCAATCCCATTCCCCATCCCAATTCTGATCCTGACCCTGATCCCATTCCCAACCCCATTCCTGATCTCAATCCAAATCTCATTCCCAATCCTGATGCCATTTCTCATCTCAATCCCACTGCTGATCCCAATCCTGATCCCAATCCCATTCCTGATCCCAATCCTGATCCCGATCCCGATCCCATTGCTGATCCCACTCCAGCAGCAGCCGCAGGATCTCTGGGGATGGGAAAACTCTGATCCTGATCCCATTCCCGATCCCGATCCCAATCCAATTCCTGATCTCGATCCTGATCCCGATCCCATTCCAGATCCCGATCCCATTGCTTGATTCTGATCCTGATCCCGATCCCGATCCCATTGCTGATCCCAATCTTGATCCTGATCCTGATCCCATTGCTGATCCCAATCCCAATCCCGATCCCATTCCAGATCCCAATCCCATTCCAGATCCCGATCCCATTCCAGATCCCGATCCCATTCCCAATCCAGATCGCATTGCTGATCCCAATCCCAATCTAATTCCAATACCGATCCCATTGCTGATCCCAATCCCGATCCCGATCCCATTCCAGATCCCAATCTTGATCCTGATCCCATTGCTGATCCCAATCCCGATCCTGATCCCAATCCCAATCCCATTCCAGATCCCAATCCTGCTGCTGATCCCATTTCCGTTCCTGATCCCAATCCAATTCCCGACCCTGATCCCGATCCCATTGCTGATCCCAACCCCAACCCCAATCCCAATTCCTGGTTTCATTCCTAATCCCAATCCCTGACTGAATTCCTGATCCCATTCCAGATCCAAATCCCATTCCCAATCCTAATTCCTGATCCCAATCCAATTCCTAATCCCATTCCTGATCCCCATCCCAATCCCAAAAAATCCCCCAAAATCCTCCAAAAATCCTCCCCAAAAAATCCCCCCGAAAATTCCCAATAAATCCCAAAAAAAGCCTTAAAAATCTCCCAAAAAATCCCCCCAAAAGTACACTAAAATCACAAAAAAGTTTCAGCAAGTCCCTAAAAATTCCAAAAAAAATTCCCAAAAATTCCCCAAAATTCCCCATAAAATACCCCCAAAAAAGTCCCAAGATTTCCCTAAAAATCTCTGGAAAAAAAACCCCGAAAATACCTAAAACGTCCCTTAGAAATTCCCCCAAAACCTCCCAAATAAACACCCAAAAATCCCACAAAACCTCCCAAATAAGCACCCCAAAATCCCCCAAAAAATCCCAAATAAATCCCCCAAAACCACACAGATACTCCCCCATAAAAATGCAAAAAGAATCCTCAGAAATCCCCCCAAAACCCCTCCAAAAATTCCCAAAAAAATCCAAAAAAATACCCCCAAAAATTCCCAAAAAAATCGTCAAAAATCCCCCAGAAATCAACAAATAATTTACAAATTTTCCCCAAAAATTCCCAATAAATCCCAAAAAAATGCCCCCAAAAATTCCCAAAAAAATCCCAAAATATCCTCTAAATAATCCTCAAAAATCCCCAATAAATCCCCCAAAATCAATACAAAATTTACAATTTTTCCCCCAAAATTCCCAAAAAATCACAAACTATCCTCCAAAAACATCAAAAAAATCCTCAAAAATCCCCCAAAAATCAACAAAAAATTTACAATTTTTCCCCAAAAATCCAAAACAAAATGTCCTCGAAAATTCCCCAAAAATCCCAAAATATCCTCCAAAAAGCCCAAAAAAATTCCTCAAAAAATCCCCAATAAATCCCCCAAAAATCAACACAAAACTTACAAATTTTCCCCCAAAATTCCCAAAAAATCCCAAAAAAATTCCCAAAAAACCTCAAAATATCCTCCAAAAAAATCCTCAAAATTCCCCTAAAAATCCCCAAAAATCAATACAAAATTTACAATTTTTCCCCCAAAATTCCAAAAAATCCCAAAATATCCTCCAAAAACACCAAAAAAATCCTCAAAAATCCCCAATAAATCCCCCAAAAATCAACAAAAATCAATACAAAATTTACCAATTTTCCCCAAAAATTCCCAAAAATCCCAAATTTCCCAAAAATCCCCAAATTTTGGGAATTTGCTGACCCAGGTGTCCGTGGTTGGCGGCCTCGTGCAGGGGGGTCCAGCCCACGTAATCCCGGGGGTTGACGGGGTGACCCTGAAAAAAAAAAGCGATTTTTTTTGGGAATTTTGGGAAAAATTTGGGGATTTTTTTTTTGAAATTTTGGGGGATTTTTAGGAGAAATTGTCAAATTTTTTAAGGGGAATTTGTGGGATTTTGAGGGGAATTTTTAGTGGGAATTTGGGGATTTTTAAGGGGAATTTTGGGGTTTTGAGGGGAAATTTTCTGAATTTTGAGGGGAATTTTTAGAGGGGATTTTGCCGGGATTTTTGGGGGAAATTTTGGGATTTTGAGGTGAATTTTTAAAGGGAATTTTGCCGGAATTTTTAGGGGGAATTTGGGGATTTTTATGGGGAATTTTGGGATTTTGAGGGGAAATTTTCAGAAGTTTGACGGGAATTTTTAAAGGGAATTTCTTTAAAGGGAATTTTGCCGGAATTTTTAGGGCAAATTTTTAGGGGGAATTTTGCCGGAATTTTTGGTGAGAATTTGGGAATTTTTAAGGGAAATTTTGGGATTTTGAGGTGAATTTTTAAAGGGAATTTTGCCGGAATTTTTGGGGGGAATTTGGGGATTTTAAAGGGAAATTTTCAGAATTTTGAGGGGAATTTTTAGAGGGAATTTTGCTGGAATTTTTGGGGGATAATTTTGGGAATTTTTGAAGGGAATTTTTGGGAGGGGATTGTGGGAATTTTAAGGGGGAGTTTTGGGATTTTTTGGGGAATTTGGAGGGAAATTTTTCCTTTTTTGGGGAATTTTGGGATTTTTTTGAGAGGGAATTTTGGGATTTTCTGTGGGTGATCTTTAGGGGAATTTTTGAGAGGGAATTTTGCTACTTTTAGGGGAAGGTTTCTATTTTTGGACAAATTTTGGGGATTTTTGGAAGAGAAGTTTGTAAATTTTTGTGGGAAATTTGGGGTGAATTTTGGGGAAAATCTTTGGGATTTTTAGGTGGAGTTGGGGTGAATTTTAGGGAATTTTTAGGGGGAACTGTGATTTTTTTAAAGGGGAATTTGTGGGATTTTGAGGGGAATTTTTGGTGGGAATTTGGGGATTTTAAGGAAATTTTCAGAATTTTGAGGGGAATTCTTAGAGGGGATTTTGGGATGAATTTTAGGTAATTTTTAGGGAAATTGTGATTTTTTGGGGAATTTTTGGATTTTGAGAGGGAATTTCTATAGAGAATTTTAGGCCTTTGGCAGGAATTCTGGGGAACTTGAAAGGGGAATTTTGGGTGAAATTTTGGGAATTTTTGGGGAGGATTTTAGGATTTCGGGGGAAATTTGGGGCAAATTTTGGGAATTTTTGGGGAGGATTTTAGGATTTCGGGGAAATTTGGGGCAAATTTTGGGAATTTTTGGGGAGGATTTAGGATTTCGGGGGAAATTTGGGGCAAATTTTGGAATTTTTGGGGAGGATTTTAGGATTTTGGGAATTTTGGGGCAAATTTGGGAATTTTTGGGGAGGATTTTAGGATTTCGGGGGAAATTTGGGGCAAATTTTGGGAATTTTTGGGGAGGATTTTAGGATTTTGGGAATATTTGGGGCAAATTTTGGGAATTTTTGGGGAGGATTTTAGGATTTCGGGGAAATTTGGGGCAAATTTTGGGAATTTTTGGGGAGGATTTTAGGATTTCGGGGAAATTTGGGAGGGAATTTTTGGGGTGAATTTTGGGGCAAATGTTGGGAATTTTTTGGGGGAAATTTGTGAGGAAATTTTGGGGAAAATTTAGGAGGGAGTTTGGGGAGTTTTACGGGAATTTTGGGGGAGATTTTGGGGAGAATTTTAGGAGAAAATTTGGGGGATTTTTGGGTGAATTCGGAGCAAATTTTGGGAATTTTTGGGGGAAATTTGGGAGGGAATTTGGGGGATTTTTAGGAGAATTTTGGGGCAAATTTTGGGGTGAATCTTGGGATTTTTGGGGAAATTTGGGGGCAATTTTAAGATTTTGGGGAAATTTGGGAGGAAATTTGGGGATTTTTAGGGGAATTTTTGTGGAGAACTTTAGGATTTTCGGGGGTGTATTTTGGGGTAAATTTTCCGTATTTTTGGGGTGAATTTTGGGATTTTTGGGAGATTTTTGCCCTCACCTGCTGCAGGTACTGGCGAACCCTCCTGGCGTCGCCGTCGATGCAGGCGCGGTGCAGGGCGGTCTCGCCCTTCGCATTCCGGCGCTGCCACTGCTGAAATTTGGATATTCCCCAATTTTCCACAATTTTCCAGGCTGAAAATTCAGCAATTCCCACCTGGGAGAGGCTCCCCAAAAAATCCCAGAGATTTTGGGGGATTCTGAGGCTTTTTGGGCTCCAAAATTGAATTTTTGGAGATTTTTCCCCTGAATTTTGGAGACTTTTTACCCCAATTTTAAGGATTTTACCCCAGTTTTTATTATTTTCCATAATTTTATTTTTGGGGGTTTTTTTCCCTGAATGTTTGGGGATTTTTTAGGGATTTTTCTCTCAAATTTTCAGTATCTAACCAACGTTTTTGGGCTCTTTCTCAAATTTTTAAGGATATTTCCTCAGTTTTTGGATTTTTTTTCCTAATTTTGGGGAGATTTTCCCCTAAATTTTTGGAATTATCAAGGGTGGAATTTAGGAATTCTCACCTGGGACAGGCACCCAAAAAATTCCATGGATTTTAGGGGACTCTGATGCATTTTAGGCTCCAAAATTGAATTTTTGGAGATTTTTCCCCTGAATTTTGGAGATTTTTTACCCCCAATTTTTAAAGATTCCCCCCAGTTTGGGGAATTTTATTTGAATTTTTGGGATTTTACTCAAATTCTGGAATCTTCCCAAAAAATGTTGGGATTTCCACCAGTTTTTGGGGATTTTATTCAATTTTTTTTTTATTTTCCCAATTTTTGGGATTTTTACTCCATTTTTTGGGATTTCCCCCAGATTTTCACGATCTCACCATAATTTTTGGATATTTCCCCAATTTTTAAGGATTTTACCCAAATTTTTGAGTATTTTATCCCAATTTTTAAATTTTCCCCTGAATTTTGGGGATTTTATTCAATTTTTAGGGATTTTTTTTTCCCAATTTTAAGGATTTTACTCCATTTTTAAAATTTTTTTCCCCAATTTCTTTTTTTTCTGAATTTTTGGAGATGTTTTCTGATTTTTTTGGGATTTTTCTCCAATTTTTTTCATTTATATTCAAACGATTTTCCCAAAACCTTACCACCTATTTCTCACTAGGTAACTCATTTTTTTGGGATTTTCTTAAATTTTTGGGATCTTTCCCCTAATTTTGGGAGGATTTACCCCAATTTTTAAGGATATTTCCTCAGTTTTTGGGATTTTTGCCCAATTTTTGGGATTTTTTTTTTCCTAATTTTGGGGGATTTTCCCCTAAATTTGTGGAATTTTAGGAATTCCCACCTGGGAGAGGTTCCCCAAAAATTCCAGGGGTTTTTGGGGATTCTGATGCATTTTAAGCTCCAAAATTTGAATTTTTGGGGAATTTTTTTGGGAATTTTTTGGATTTTCCCAGAATTTTCAGTTTCTAACACAAATTTTGAGGATTTTACCCCAATTTTTGGGATCTTCCCCCGAATTTTCTGGATTTCGCCCCAATTATTTTGGGGGATTTCAGGGAGATTGGGGAAATTCAGGGGAATTTTTGGGATTTTTGGGGAATTTCAGGAAAAATTAATGGGATTTGGGGAATGTTGAGAATTTTTATGGGGATTTTGGGGGGGAAATTTGGGATTTTTAAGGGGATTTTGGGGGGAATTTTGGGTGGGAATTTTGCGAATTTTTATGGGGAATTTTGAGAATTTTTGCAGGGATTTTGGGGAGGGAATTTTGTGATTTTTTATGGGGAATTTTGGGATTTATGAGGGGGAATTTTGCGAAATTTTATGGGGAATTTTGGATTTGGGGGGGAATTTTGAGATTTTTACGGAGATTTTGGGGAGGGAATTTTGGGTTTTTAATGGGAATTTTGTGGGATTTTTGGGAGGGAATTTTGTGAATTTTTATGGGGAATTTTGGGATTTTTGGGGGGAATTTTGAGATTTTTACGGAGATTTTGGGGAGGAATTTTGGGTTTTTAATGGGAATTTTGTGGGATTTTTGGGAGGGAATTTTGTGAATTTTTATGGGGAATTTTGGGATTTTGGGGGGGAATTTTGAGATTTTTACGGAGATTTTGGGGAGGGAATTTTGGGTTTTTAATGGGAATTTTGGGGGGAATTTTGGGAGGGAATTTGGAAGGAAATTTTATGGATTTTTGGGGAAGTTTCGGGGGATTTTGTGGGATTTTTGGGAGGGAATTTTGTGAATTTTTATGGGGAATTTTGGGATTTTTTATGGGGGATTTTGAGAATTTTTTGCAGGGATTTTTGGAAGGGAATTTTGGGTTTTTAATGGGGAATTTTGAGATTTTTGCGGGGAATTTTGGGGGAATTTTGGGTTTTTAATGGGATTTTGGAGGGAATTTGGAAGGAAATTTTATGGATTTTTGGGGGAAGTTTCGGGGGGATTTTGTGGGAGTTTTGGGAGGGAATTTTGTGAATTTTTATGGGGAATTTTGGGATTTTAATGGGGATTTTGGGGGAATTTTGGGAGGGAATTTCGTGAATTTTTATAGGGAATTTTGGATTTTTTATGGGGGATTTTTGAGATTTTTGCGGGGATTTTTGGGATGGATTTTTGGTTTTTTAATGGGGATTTTGGGGGGAATTTTGGCATTTTTGGGGCGTCCCCACCTTGTTTCTTTGGCGCCTCCCGGGGACACTTTTGGGGTAACCCTCGAGCTCCTCGTCCTCATCCTCTGCAAAAATCCCAAAATTGCCCCAAAATGCCCCAAAATTCCCTTAAATCCCAAAATCTCTCCACAAAATCCCAAAAATCCTCCTAAAATTCCCCCAAAATCTCCCAAAATTGCCCCTAAATCCCCCAAAACCTCCCCTAAATTCCCTCAAAATCCACCCTAAAATTCCATTAAAATTCCCAAAAATCTCACTAAAAGTCGACCAAAATTCCCCTTAAACCCCAAAACCTCCCTAAATTTCCAAAATTTCACTTAAATCCCAAAAATTCCCCAAAATCTTTAAAAATTCCCCTTAAATCCCCCAAAATTCCCTTTAAATCCCCTAAAATCCCCCCAAAAAAATCTCACAAAATCCCCCAAAAATCCCCAAACTTCCCAAAATTCTCCCCAAAAATCCCCTTAAAATCCTTAAATTCTCCAAATCCCTTAAAATCCCCCAAAACCCCAAAATCCCCCCTAAAATCCCCTTTAAATTTCCCCAAATCCCCCTAAAAATCCCCCAAATTCCTAAAAATCCCCCAAATCCTCCCTAAATCCCCCTTAAAATCCCCAAAACCCCCAAAAATTCCCCCTAAAATTCCCCAAATTCTCTTTAACCCCCCCAAAACCTCCCAAATTTCCCCCCCAAAAATTCCCTTTAATTCCCCTTATAATCCCCTAAAACCCCAAAATTCCCCTGAAATCACCCAAAACCTCCCCAAATTTCCCTCGAAATTCCCCAAATCTTCCTCAAATCCTCCAAAATCCCTTGAAATCCCCAAATGCTCCTCAAATGTGCCCAAAATTCCCAAAAAATCCCAGAATCCTCCCCAAAATTCTCTTTAAAGCCCCAAAATTCCTTGAAATGCCCCAAATCCTCAAAATTTCCTTTTAATTCCCCAAATTCCCCAAAAATCCCCCAAGATTCCCTTAAAACCCCCCAAAATTCCCTTTAAATCCCCAAAAATTCCCTTTAAATCCCCTAAAATCCCTAAACCCCCCCCCAAAAATTCCCTTGAAATCCCCCAAAATTCCCTTTAAATTCCCCAAATGCTCCTCAAATTTGCCCAAAATTCCCTTTAAATTCCAGGATTCTCCCAAAATCCCCTTTAAATGCCCAAATCCCCAAAATCCCCCCAAACTTCCCTTAAATCCCCTAAAATCCCTTTAAATCCCCCCAAATTTCCGCAAAAAATCCCCTTTAAATTCCCAAACTCCAAAATCCCCCCAAAATTGGCTTTTCATCCCTTTAAATTCCCCAAATCCCCCAAAAAAGCCCCAAAATTCCCTTTAAAGCCCCAAAATTCCCTTGAAATGCCCCAAATCCTCAAAATTTCCCTTTAATTCCCCAAATCCCCCAAAAACCCCCAAAATTCCCCTAAAACCTCCCAAATTCCTTTAAATCCCCTTTAAATCCCCCAAAAATTCCCTTTAAATTCCCTTTAAATCCCCCCAAATTCCCTTTAAACCCCAGAATCCTCCCAGAATTCCCTTGAAATGCCCCAAATCCTCAAAATTTCCCTTTATTTCCCCAAAATTCCCCTAAACCCCCCAAAATTCCCTTTAAATCCCCTAAAATCCTCCCAAAATATCTCCCAAAATCCCCCCAAAAATCCCTTGAAATCCCCCAAAATTCCCTTTAAATCCCCCAAAATCCCCCAAAAATCTCCAAAATCCCCCCAAAAATCCCCTTTAAATCCCTCCAAAATTCCCTTAAATCCCCAAAATCCCCCAAAAATCTCCCAAAATCCCCCCAAAAATCCCCTTTAAATCCCTCCAAAATTCCCTTTAAATCCCCAAAAAAATCTCCCAAAATCCCCCCAAAAATCCCCTTGAAATCCCCCCAAAATTCCCTTTAAATCCCCCAAATGCTCCTCAAAATTTGCCCAAAATTCCTTTAAATTCCAGGATTCTCCCAAAAGTCCCCTTTAAATGCCCCAAAATCTCCTTTAAATTCCCAAATCCCCCAAAATCCCCCAAAACCCCTTTTAAATCCCCAAGTCCCCCAAAATCCCCCAACATCCCCTGAAAATTCCCTTTAAATCCCCCAAAACTCCCCTTGAAATCCCCAAAATTCCCCCTAAAAATCCCCAAATCCCCCCACAAAAATTCCCAAAATTCACCTTAAATCCCCTTTTAACCCCCGCAAAACCCCTTTAAATCCCCAAATTGCCCCAAAATCCCCCAAAAATCCCCCAAAAATCCCCTTGAAATCCCAAAAATCTCCCAAAATATCCCCTTTAAATGCCCAAAAATCCCCTTTAAATGCCCCAAAAAATCCCCTTTAAATGCCCCAAAAATCCCCTTTAAATGCCCCAAAAAATCCCCTTTTAATGCCCCAAAAAATCCACTTTAAATGCCCCAAAAATCCCCTTTAAATGCCCCAAAAATCCACTTTAATGCCCCAAAAAATCCCCTTTAAATGCCCCAAAAATCCCCTTTAAATGCCCCAAAAAATCACTTTAAATGCCCCAAAAATCTCCTTTAAATGCCCAAAAAATCCCCTTTTAATGCCCCAAAAATCCCTTTAAATGCCCCAAAAATCCCTTTAAATGCCCCAAAAATCCACTTTAAATGCCCAAAAAATCCCCTTTTAAATGCCCCAAAAATCCCCTTTAAATGCCCAAAAATCCCCTTTAAATGCCCCAAAAATCCCCTTTAAATGCCCAAAAATCCCCTTTAAATGCCCCAAAAATCCCCTTTAAATGCCCCAAAAAATCCACTTTAAATGCCCCAAAAAATCCACTTTAAATGCCCCAAAAATCCACTTTAAATGCCCCAAAAAATCCACTTTAAATGCCCCAAAAATGCCCTTTAAATGCCCCAAAAATCCACTTTAAATGCCCCAAAAAATCCACTTTAAATGCCCCAAAAATCCCCTTAAATGCCCCAAAAAATCCCTTTAATGCCCCAAAAAATCCCTTTTAATGCCCCAAAAATCCCCTTTTAATGCCCCAAAAAATCCCCTTTAAATGCCCCAAAAATCCACTTTAAATGCCCCAAAAATCCACTTTAAATGCCCCAAAAATCCCTTTAATGCCCCAAAAAATCCCCTTTAAATGCCCCAAAAAATCCCCTTTAAATGCCCCAAAAATCCCCTTTAAATGCCCAAAAATCCACTTTAAATGCCCAAAAAATCCCCTTTAAATGCCCAAAAAATCCACTTTAAATGCCCCAAAAATCCACTTTAAATGCCCCAAAAATCCCTTTAAATGCCCCAAAAATCCCCTTTTAATGCCCCAAAAAATCCCCTTTAAATGCCCCAAAAATCCCCTTTAAATGCCCCAAAAATCCCCTTTAAATGCCCCAAAAAATCCACTTTAAATGCCCAAAAATCCCCTTTAAATGCCCCAAAAATCCACTTTAAATGCCCAAAAAATCCCCTTTAATGCCCCAAAAAATCCCTTTAAATGCCCCAAAAAATCCCCTTTAAATGCCCCAAAAATCCCCTTTAAATGCCCCAAAAAATCCACTTTAAATGCCCCAAAAATCCCCTTTTAATGCCCCAAAAATCCCCTTTAAATGGCCCAAAAATCCCTTTAAATGCCCCAAAAAATCCACTTTAAATGCCCCAAAAAATCCACTTTAAATGCCCCAAAAATCCACTTTAAATGCCCCAAAAAATCCACTTTAAATGCCCCAAAAAATCCACTTTAAATGCCCAAAAATCCACTTTAAATGCCCCAAAAAATCCCCTTTTAATGCCCCAAAAATCCCCTTTTAATGCCCCAAAAATCCCCTTTAAATGCCCCAAAAATCCCTTTAAATGCCCAAAAAATCCCTTTAAATGCCCCAAAAAATCCCCTTTAAATGCCCCAAAAAT